>NC_090442.1:550090991-550731926 GCF_031143425.1 Pleurodeles waltl
GTACAGACCGCTGGTGGACCTGTCGACAATGGAGGAGCGACATGTAATTGTTACCTACAGACTTGATTGTGCCACAATCCTGGAACAGTGTGCCCAATTGGAGCCAGACCTGATGTCAGCAATACGCCATCCCAAAGGAATCCCCCCCTCTAGTGCAGGTGCTGTCAGTACTCCATTTCCTGGCAAGTGGGTGTTTTCAAACAACAGTGGCCATAGCATCAAGGTGGCCCAGCCTATGTTTTCCAACGTGTTGTCCAGAGTGTTGCCTGCCCTGCTGAAACACATGCGCAGCTACATCATTTTCCCTCAGGTGGAGGATTTGCCTACATTGAAAGGTTACTTCTATACCCTGGGACATATCCGCAACATCATAGGTGCCTTTGATGGGACACATGTGGCCTTGGTTCCCCACACAGGAGTGAGCAGGTGTACAGAAACTGGAAGAGTTACCATTCTATAAATGTGCAGATGGTGTGTTTGGCCGACCAGTACATCTCCCATGTGAATGGCAAGTTTCCTGGCTCAGTGCATGACGCTTACATTTTGAGCAATAGCAGCATCCCTTATGTGATGGGGCAACTCCAGAGCCACTGTGTGTGGCTATTCGGTGAGGACGTGGAGCCTATACAGTGTGACCAGGTGTCTGGGTATGGGGATGTCCCTAAGAGTTAGTGTGTGTCTAACAGATTTCCCTTGACATTTGCAGGTGACTCTGGCTACCCCAACCTGTCATGGCTACTGACCCTAGTGGGGAATCCCAGGACAAGGGCAGAGAAACGCTACAATGAGGCTCATGGGTGAACTAGGATGGTTATAGAGAGGACCTTCGGCCTCCTGAAGGCCAGGTTCAGGTGCCTCCATCTGACAGGTGGTTCCCTATTCTACTCACCAAAGAAGGTGTGCCAGATCATCGTGGCCTGCTGTATGCTTCACAACTTAGCTTTGCGACAACAGGTGCCTTTTCTGCAGGAGGATGGTCCAGATGGAGGTGTTGTGGCAGCTGTGGAGCCTGTGGACAGTGAAGGAGAGGAAGCAGAAGAAGAGGACATCAACAACAGAAACACAGTGATTCATCAATATTTCCAGTGAGACACAGGTAAGAAGACATCACTGCCTGCTACATCTGATATAATTGTTCTACCTCTCATCTGTCTTTCACTTTCACCCAGTGTATGGACCCTGAGTTGTCACTTTCCCTTTCAATTTCACAGATGTGGGTCCCACTGTGTGACATCCGCTTTGTTTCCTCATGGACTAGAGCTGTGTGACATAGGTATGTTGACAATACATTGGATATAGCATTTTTACACAGTTATTGCAAATACACATTTTCGAAAGCACCGACTGACTCCAGATTGTTTTGTGCTTTAAGGGTGTTTATTTAAGTGCTCAATATTGGAGGGGGTTGTAGAATGGTCAGGAGTGATGGTGGAGGAATGTCCATGGCAGAGTCCAGTCTATTAGTCTCACAGGTGCATAGGAAGTGAAGCTAGGGCAGTTTAAGGATGGATAGGGTGACAAAGTTGGACAGAAGGATGACAATCAGAGTGGTCTCATTTCTTGGTGGAGGTCTTGGCATTGTTCTTTGTCTTTGTCCTGGATCTCAGGGACCGCTTGCGGGGTGGTTCTCCATCTGCAGGGGGTGGGGTGTGGTGTTGTGGTCCTGTGGTGGTGCCTCCTGTGCACTAGCGCCGGCAGAGGTAGTGGGCAGTTCATCATCGAGGCTAGTGTCAGGGGCCCCTTGTTGTTCCTCAGTGTCCTTCCTGGTGTTGACGAGTTCCTTCAGCACCCCTACAATGGTGCCCAGGTTGGTGTTGATGAATTTGAGTTCCTACCTGAACCCCAAAAACTGTTCCTCCTGCAGCCACTGGGTCTCCTGAAACTTGGCCAGTACCTTTGCCATCGTCTCCTGGGAATGATGGTAGGCTCCCATGATGTTGGAGAGGGCCTCGTGGGGAGTGGGTTCCCTGGGCCTGTCCTCCCCCTGTCGCACAGCAGCCCTCCCACTTCCCCTGTGTTCCTGGACCTCTGTCCCCTGAACCGTGTACCCACTACCACTGCCCCCAGGTCCCTGGTGTTGTTGGGGTGGTGGGTTAGCCTGGGCTCCCTTTAGTGGTTGACACACTGCTGCTTGAGGTGTCCTGGGGACAGAGGTATGGGGCTGCTGGGTGGGTGCTGTGCTGGTGTTTCCAGAGGGGGGAGGCTCTGTTGTGGCTTGTGCCAGTGTGAGGGAACCGACTGTCCCGATGTCCCAGATGGACAGGGCTGGTCATCTAGATCCACCTGGACAGAGCTGCTGTCATCACTGTGGGCCTCTTCTGTGGGTGGAGTGGACATGTCTGGACCCTCCTGTCCGGTGACGTTGGGTAGGGGTCCTGCAGGGGTGTAAAGTCATGATTATTTTATCTGTGTGTGGCATGGTGTGCAATGGGTGGGTGACCCTGTACCCCAGTGCTTGCATTCTTGTGTGGGACCTTGTGTGCTAATTGTTTAGAGGTGAGTGTGAGTATGTGCAGTGGCGATGCATTGGTGATGGGTGCCCATGCTTTGGTGTTGCATGTGTGGTTTGTGATAGTGGGACATATGTGAGGAGTTGGAGTGATGGGGGTGAGGGCGAGGGTGGGGGTATGTGATAGCATGCAGGTAGGGTGGGGGATGTAATAGTTAAGATTTGACTTACCAGAGTCCATTCCTCCAGCTACTCCTGCGAGGCCCTCAGGATGCAATATAGCCAAGACCTGCTCCTCCCATGTTGTTAGTTGTGGGGGAGGAGGTGGGGGTCCGCCGCCAGTCCTCTGAACCGCGATGTGGTGTCTTGAGACCACGGAATGCACCTTCCCCCGTAGGTCGTTCAACCTCTGTAGGAAAGTACCATCTTGCCTGGCATGTTACCCCCATTTTTCACTGTATATATGTTGTTTTAGTTGTATGTGTCACTGGGACCCTGCTAGTCAGGGCCCCAGTGCTCATAAGTGTGCCTGAATGTGTTACCTGTGTTATGACTAACTGTCTCACTGAGGCTCTGCTAATCAGAACCTCAGTGGTTATGCTCTCTCATTTCTTTCAAATTGTCACTAATAGGCTAGTGACCAATTTTACCAATTTACATTGGCTTACTGGAACACCCTTATAATTCCCTAGTATATGGTACTGGGGTACCCAGGGTATTGGGGTTCCAGGAGATCCCTATGGGCTGCAGCATTTCTTTTGCCACCCATAGGGAGCTCTGACAATTCTTACACAGGCCTGCCACTGCAGCCTGAGTGAAATAACGTCCACGTTATTTCACAGCGATTTTACACTGCACTTAAGTAACTTATAAGTCACCTATATGTCTAACCTTTACCTGGCAAAGGTTAGGTGCAAAGTTACATAGTGTGAGGGCACCCTGGCACTAGCCAAGGTGCCCCCACATTGTTCAGGGCCAATTCCCCGGACTTTGTGAGTGCGGGGACACAATTACACACGTGCACTACATATAGGTCACTACCTATATGTAGCTTCACAATGGTAACTCCGAATATGGCCATGTAACATGTCTATGATCATGGAATTGCCCCCTCTATGCCATCCTGGCATAGTTGGCACAATCCCATGATCCCAGTGGTCTGTTGCACAGACCCTGGTACTGCCAAACTGTCTTTCCCGGGGTTTCACTGCAGCTGCTGCTGCTGCCAACCCCTCAGACAGGCTTCTGCCCTCCTGGGGTCCAGCCAGGCCTGGCCCAGGATGGCAGAACAAAGGACTTCCTCTGAGAGAGGGTGTTACACCCTCTCCCTTTGGAAAATGGTGTGAAGGCAGGGGAGGAGTAGCCTCCCCCAGCCTCTGGAAATGCTTTCATGGGCACACATGGTGCCCATTTCTGCATAAGACAGTCTACACCGGTTCAGGGAACCCTTAGCCCTGCTCTGGCGCGAAACTGGACAAAGGAAAGGGGAGTGACCACTCCCCTGACCTTTACCTCCCCTGGGAGGTGCCCAGAGCTCCTCCAGTGTGCTCCAGACCGCTGCCATCTTGGAAACAGAGGTGCTGCTGGCACACTGGACTGCTCTGAGTGGCCAGTGCCAGCAGGTGACGTCAGAGACTCCTTCTGATAGGCTCCTTCAGGTGTTGCTAGCCTATCTTCTCTCCTAAGTAGCCAAACCCTCTTTTCTGGCTATTTAGGGTCTCTGTCTTTGGGGATTCTTTAGATAACGAATGCAAGAGCTCATACGAGTTCCTCTGCATCTCTCTCTTCACCTTCTGCCAAGGAATCGACTGCTGACTGCGCTGGAAGCCTGCAAAACTGCAACATAGTAGCAAAGACGACTAGTGCAACTCTGTAACGGTGATCCTGCCGCCCTCTCGACTGTTTTCCTGGTGGTGCATGCTGTGGGGGTAGTCTGCCTCCTCTCTGCACTAGAAGCTCCGAAGAAATCTCCCGTGGGTCGACGGAATCGTCCCCCTGCAACCGCAGGCACCAAAGAACTGCATCACTTGTACCTTGGGTCTCCTCTCAGCACGACGAGCGAGGTCCCTTGAATCCAGCAACTCTGTCCAAGTGATTCCCACAGTCCAGTGACTCTTCAGTTCAAGTTTGGTGGAGGTAAGTCCTTGCCTCCCCACGCCAGACTGCATTGCTGGGAACCGCGACTTTTGCAGCTACCCCGGCCTCCGTGCACTTCTGGCAGAAATCCTTTGTGCATAGTCCAGCCTGGGTCCACGGCACTCTATCCTGCATTGCACGACCTCCTAAGTTGTTCTCCGGCGACGTGGGACTCCTTTGTGCGACTTTGGGTGAGCACCGTTTCACACATCCTTGTAGTGCCTGTTTCTGGCACTTCTCCAGGTGTTGCCTGCTGCTGAGAGGGCTCTTTGTCTTGCTCCATGCCCCCTCTGTCCCCTGACGCAATTTGCCACATCCTGGTCCCTCCTGGGCCACAGCAGCTTCCAAAAATCCTTACCGCATGATTTACAGCTAGCAAGGCTTTTTGGCGGTCTTTCTGCGGGAAAACACTTCTGCTCGACTCTCCATGGCGTGAGGGATCCGTCCTCCAAAGGGGAAGTCTCTAGCCCTTGTCGTTCTTTCAGAAACTTACGCTTCTACTGTCCAGTAGCAGCATCTTTGCACCCACAGCTGGCATTTCCTGGGCATCTGCCCATCTCCGACTTGCTTGTGACTTTTGGACTTGGTCCCCTTGTTCCACAGGTACCCTCAACTGGAAATCCATCGTTGTTGCATTGTTGGTTTGTGTCTTTCCTGCAGAATTCCCCTATCACGACTTCTATGTCCTTTGGGGAACTTTAGTGCACTTTGCACTCACTTTTCAGGGTCTTGGGGTGGGCTATTTTTCTAACCCTTACTATTTTCTAATAGTCCCAGTGACCCTCTACAAGGTCACATAGGTTTGGGGTTCATTCGTGGTTCGCATTCCATTTTTGGAGTATATGGTTTGTGTTGCCCCTATCGCTATGTGTCTCTATATTGCATCCTATTGTAACTATACATTGTTTGCACTGTTTTCTAATACTATTACTGCATATTTTGGTATTGTGTACATATATCTTGTGTATATTTGCTATCCTCATACTGAGGGTACTCACTGAGATACTTTTGGCATATTGTCATAAAATAAAGTACCTTTATTTTTAGTATATCTGTGTATTGTGTTTTCTTATGATATTGTGCATATGACACTAAGGGGGTGATTCTAACCCTGGCGGTCGGTGTTAAAGCGGCGGCCAACCCGCCAACAGGCTGGCGGTAAAAAATATGGGATTCTGAGCCTGGCGGGAACCGCCAACACAGACAGCCACCTTAACACTCCGACCGCCACGGCGGTACAAACAAACAGCACGGCGGTCACCGCCAACAGACAGGCGGCAGACAATGTACCGCCCACACTATTCCAACTCACCAATACGCCACCTTTTCCGGGGAGGGAGCACCACCGATAAAAACACGGCGGAAACAGACTACGGACGGGAAAACGCTCACCACTACGCACTCCAGGAGGAAGGAGGACAGCATGGAACCCGAATTAAACATCCTACCTGCTCTCGTCTACCTTCTCATCTACCACGAGTACGAAGTCCGGCGCAGACGACAACGGTGAGTACTGCACCTACGACACACGGGAGGGGGAGGACGAAAGGTTACGGGCACACACATATGCGACCCCCCCCCCAACTATGTACTCACCAATGCAGAGCACCAAGTCACAGTGACACCACCCAAACACCCCTGAAAAATGCTAGGACATAATCAAATTTGGAATAAATATTTATGTACCAAAAAGCTCCAGAAAATTATCGTACAACCATGAAAGATATCCACAACAAAACTAATGACATACACATCAGTGTATAACTGAAGTAACAAGTCCTGCACATCCTACGAATTCAGCATGTCCGTGGGCCAAAGTCTTGAGAAATAAGGGCAAAGCCCACACAGGAGACCTGAGTCCTTTGGAGAGAACACTGCAGGGGCATCAGATGTAAAAACTACAGGCACCTCAGGGGGAAGGGAAGGGGGGGGGCACCACAGCCACATGAGTCCACGACGCCAGATCCACGAGGAGCCACCATGCCCACTGTACCATCCTGGGGAGTGCAAAGCCACAGTCTCTCAATGTCTCTACAGTGGGTGGGCTGCCCACTGGACCATCCTGGGGAGTGCAAAGCCACAGTCTCTCAATGTCTCTACAGTGGGTGGGCTGCCCACTGGACCATCCTGGGGAGTGCAAAGCCACAGTCTCTCAATGTCTCTACAGTGGGTGGGCTGCCCACTGGACCATCCTGGGGAGTGCAAAGCCACAGTCCATCAGGTGGATGACAGTCTCCACTGGTCAAGGAGGAGGCATGGTGGGCACAGTGAACCATAAACGGTGCTTGAGACGGCGGTGCCCAGCGGAGCGGTGCTTGAGAGGAAGGGCCCAGCGGAGCGGTGCTTGAGATGGCGGTGCCCAGCGGAGCGGTGCTTGAGAGGAAGGGCCCAGCGGAGCGGTGCTTGAGATGAAGGGCCCAGCGGAGCGGTGCCCAGCGGAGCGGTGCTTGAGAGGAAGGGCCCAGCGGAGCGGTGCTTGAGATGAAGGGCCCAGCGGAGCGGTGCTTGAGATGAAGGGCCCAGCGGAGCGGTGCTTGAGATGGCGGGGCCCAGCGGAGCGGTGCTTGAGAGGAAGGGCCCAGCGGAGCGGTGCTTGAGATGAAGGGCCCAGCGGAGCGGTGCTTGAGATGAAGGGCCCAGCGGAGCGGTGCTTGAGATGGCGGTGCCCAGCGGAGCGGTGCTTGAGAGGAAGGGCCCAGCGGAGCGGTGCTTGAGAGGAAGGGTCCAGCGGAGCGGTGCTTGAGATGGCGGTGCCCAGCGGAGCGGTGCTTGAGAGGAAGGGCCCAGCGGAGCGGTGCTTGAGATGGCGGGGCCCAGCGGAGCGATGCTTGAGAGGAACGGCCCAGCGGAGCGGTGCTTGAGATGAAGGACCCAGCGGAGCGGTGCTTGAGATGAAGGGCCCAGCGGAGCAGTGCTTGAGATGGCGGTGCCCAGCGGAGCGGTGCTTGAGAGGAAGGGCCCAGCGGAGCGGTGCTTGAGATGAAGGGCCCAGCGGAGCGGTGCTTGAGATGGCGGGGCCCAGCGGAGCGGTGCTTGAGAGGAAGGGCCCAGTGGAGCGGTGCTTGAGATGGCGGTGCCCAGCGGAGCGGTGCTTGAGAGGAAGGGCCCAGCGGAGCGGTGCTTGAGAGGAAGGGCCCAGCGGAGCGGTGCTTGAGATGGCGGTGCCCAGAGGAGCGGTGCTTGAGATGAAGGGCCCAGCGGAGCGGTGCTTGAGATGGCGGTGCCCAGTGGAGGGGTGCTTGAGAGGAAGGGCCCAGCGGAGCGGTGCTTCAGAGGAAGGGCCCAGCGGAGCGGTGCTTGAGATGGCGGTGCCCAGCAGAGCGGTGCTTGAGAGGAAGGGCCCAGCGGAGCGGTGCTTGAGAGGAAGGGCCCAGCGGAGCGGTGCTTGAGATGGCGGTGCCCAGCGGAGCGGTGCTTGAGAGGAAAGGCCCAGCGGAGCGGTGCTTGAGATGGCGGGGCCCAGCGGAGCGGTGCTTGAGAGGAAGGGCCCAGTGGAGCGGTGCTTGAGATGGCGGTGCCCAGCGGAGCGGTGCTTGAGAGGAAGGGCCCAGCGGAGCGGTGCTTGAGAGGAAGGGCCCAGCGGAGCGGTGCTTGAGATGGCGGTGCCCAGAGGAGCGGTGCTTGAGATGAAGGGCCCAGCGGAGCGGTGCTTGAGATGGCGGTGCCCAGCGGAGGGGTGCTTGAGAGGAAGGGCCCAGCGGAGCGGTGCTTCAGAGGAAGGGCCCAGCGGAGCGGTGCTTGAGATGGCGGTGCCCAGCAGAGCGGTGCTTGAGAGGAAGGGCCCAGCGGAGCGGTGCTTGAGAGGAAGGGCCCAGCGGAGCGGTGCTTGAGATGGCGGTGCCCAGCGGAGCGGTGCTTGAGAGGAAAGGCCCAGCGGAGCGGTGCTTGAGATGGCGGGGCCCAGCGGAGCGGTGCTTGAGAGGAAGGGCCCAGCGGAGCGGTGCTTGAGATGAAGGGCCCAGCGGAGCGGTGCTTGAGATGGCGGGGCCCAGCGGAGCGGTGCTTGAGAGGAAGGGCCCAGTGGAGCGGTGCTTGAGATGAAGGGCCCAGCGGAGCGGTGCTTGAGATGAAGGGCCCAGCGGAGCGGTGCTTGAGATGGCGGTGCCCAGCGGAGCGGTGCTTGAGAGGAAGGGCCCAGCGGAGCGGTGCTTGAGATGAAGGGCCCAGCGGAGCGGTGCTTGAGATGAAGGGCCCAGCGGAGCGGTGCTTGAGATGGCGGTGCCCAGCGGAGCGGTGCTTGAGAGGAAGGGCCCAGCGGAGCGGTGCTTGAGATGGCGGGGCCCAGCGGAGCGATGCTTGAGAGGAAGGGCCCAGCGGAGCGGTGCTTGAGATGAAGGGCCCAGCGGAGCGGTGCTTGAGATGAAGGGCCCAGCGGAGCGGTGCTTGAGATGGCGGTGCCCAGCGGAGCGGTGCTTGAGAGGAAGGGCCCAGCGGAGCGGTGCTTGAGATGAAGGGCCCAGCGGAGCGGTGCTTGAGATGGCGGGGCCCAGCGGAGCGGTGCTTGAGAGGAAGGGCCCAGTGGAGCGGTGCTTGAGATGGCGGTGCCCAGCGGAGCGGTGCTTGAGAGGAAGGGCCCAGCGGAGCGGTGCTTGAGAGGAAGGGCCCAGCGGAGCGGTGCTTGAGATGGCGGTGCCCAGAGGAGCGGTGCTTGAGATGAAGGGCCCAGCGGAGCGGTGCTTGAGATGGCGGTGCCCAGCGGAGCGGTGCTTGAGAGGAAGGGCCCAGCGGAGCGGTGCTTGAGAGGAAGGGCCCAGCGGAGCGGTGCTTGAGATGGCGGTGCCCAGCGGAGTGGTGCTTGAGAGGAAGGGCCCAGCGGAGCGGTGCTTGAGAGGAAGGGCCCAGCGGAGCGGTGCTTGAGATGCCGGTGCCCAGCGGAGCGGTGCTTGAGAGGAAAGGCCCAGCGGAGCGGTGCTTGAGATGGCGGGGCCCAGCAGAGCGGTGCTTGAGAGGAAGGGCCCAGCGGAGCGGTGCTTGAGATGAAGGGCCCAGCGGAGAGGTGCTTGAGATGGCGGGGCCCAGCGGAGCGGTGCTTGAGAGGAAGGGCCCAGCGGAGCGGTGCTTGAGATGAAGGGTCCAGCGGAGCGGTGCTTGAGATGAAGGGCCCAGCGGAGCGGTGCTTGAGATGGCGGTGCCCAGCGGAGCGGTGCTTGAGAGGAAGGGCCCAGCGGAGCGGTGCTTGAGAGGAAGGGCCCAGCGGAGCGGTGCTTGAGATGGCGGTGCCCAGCGGAGCGGTGCTTGAGAGGAAGGGCCCAGCGGAGCGGTGCTTGAGATGGCGGGACCCAGCGGAGCGGTGCTTGAGAGGGAGGGCCCAGCGGAGCGGTGCTTGAGATGAAGGGCCCAGCGGAGCGGTGCTTGAGATGAAGGGCCCAGCGGAGCGGTGCTTGAGATGGCGGTGCCCAGCGGAGCGGTGCTTGAGAGGAAGGGCCCAGCGGAGCGGTGCTTGAGATGAAGGGCCCAGCGGAGCGGTGCTTGAGATGAAGGGCCCAGCGGAGCGGTGCTTGAGATGGCGGTGCCCAGCGGAGCGGTGCTTGACAGGAAGGGCCCAGCGGAGCGGTGCTTGAGATGGCGGGGCCCTGTTCAGCGGTGCTCTTCTTCACCGCGGGCCCTGTTCAGCGGTGCCTATCTCCACGGCGAGGCCCTGTTCAGCGGTGCTCTTCTCCACGGCGGGCCCTGTTCAGCGGTGCTCTTCTGCACCGCGGGCCCTGTTCAGCGGTGCCTTTCTCCACGGCGGGGCCCTGTTCAGCGGTGCTCTTCTTCACCGCGGGCCCTGTTCAGCGGTGCTCTTCTCCACGGCGGGCCCTGTTCAGCGGTGCCTTTCTCCATTGCGGGGCCCTGTTCAGCGGTGCTCTTCTTCACCGCGGGCCCTGTTCAGCGGTGCTCTTCTCCACGGCGGGCCCTGTTCAGCAGTGCCTATCTCCACGGCGGGGCCCTGTTCAGCGGTGCTCTTCTTCACCGCGGGCCCTGTTCAGCGGTGCTCTTCTCCACGGCGGGCCCTGTTCAGCGGTGCCTATCTCCACGGCGGGGCCCTGTTCAGCGGTGCTCTACTCCACGGCGGGCCCTGTTCAGCGGTGCTCTTCTCCACGGCGGGCCCTGTTCAGCGGTGCCTATCTCCACGGCGGGCCCTGTTCAGCCGTGCTCTACTCCACGGCGGGCCCTGTTCAGCGGTGCTCTTCTGCACCGCGGGCCCTGTTCAGCGGTGCTCTTCTCCACGGCGGGCCCTGTTCAGCGGTGCTCTTCTGCACCGCAGGCCCTGTTCAGCGGTGCTCTTCTCCACGGCGGGCCCTGTTCAGCGGTGCCTATCTCCACGGCGGGCCCTGTTCAGCGGTGCTCTACTCCACGGCAGGCCCTGTTCAGCGGTGCTCTTCTTCACCGCGGGCCCTGTTCAGCGGTGCTCTTCTCCACGGCGGGCCCTGTTCAGCGGTGCTCTTCTGCACCGCGGGCCCTGTTCAGCGGTGCTCTTCTCCACGGCGGGCCCTGTTCAGCGGTGCTCTTCTGCACCGCGGGCCCTGTTCAGCGGTGCCTTTCTCCACGGCGGGGCCCTGTTCAGCGGTGCTCTTCTTCACCGCGGGCCCTGTTCAGCGGTGCTCTTCTCCACGGCGGGCCCTGTTCAGCGGTGCCTTTCTCCATTGCGGGGCCCTGTTCAGCGGTGCTCTTCTTCACCGCGGGCCCTGTTCAGCGGTGCTCTTCTCGACGGCGGGCCCTGTTCAGCGGTGCCTATCTCCACGGCGGGGCCCTGTTCAGCGGTGCTCTTCTTCACCGCGGGCCCTGTTCAGCGGTGCTCTTCTCCACGGCGGGCCCTGTTCAGCGGTGCCTATCTCCACGGCGGGGCCCTGTTCAGCGGTGCTCTACTCCACGGCGGGCCCTGTTCAGCGGTGCTCTTCTCCACGGCGGGCCCTGTTCAGCGGTGCCTATCTCCACGGCGGGCCCTGTTCAGCCGTGCTCTACTCCACGGCGGGCCCTGTTCAGCGGTGCTCTTCTGCACCGCGGGCCCTGTTCAGCGGTGCTCTTCTCCACGGCGGGCCCTGTTCAGCGGTGCTCTTCTGCACCGCGGGCCCTGTTCAGCGGTGCTCTTCTCCACGGCGGGCCCTGTTCAGCGGTGCCTATCTCCACGGCGGGCCCTGTTCAGCGGTGCTCTACTCCACGGCAGGCCCTGTTCAGCGGTGCTCTTCTTCACCGCGGGCCCTGTTCAGCGGTGCTCTTCTCCACGGCGGGCCCTGTTCAGCGGTGCTGTTCTGCACCGCAGCCCTGTTCAGCGGTGCTCTTCTCCACGGCGGGCCCTGTTCAGCGGTGCCTATCTCCACGGCGGGCCCTGTTCAGCGGTGCTCTTCTTCACCGCGGGCCCTGTTCAGCGGAGCTCTTCTCCACGGCGGGCCCTGTTCAGCGGTGCTCTTCTGCACCGCGGGCCCTGTTCAGCGGTGCTCTTCTTCACCGCGGGCCCTGTTCAGCGGTGCTCTTCTCCACGGCGGGCCCTGTTCAGCGGTGCTCTTCTGCACCGCGGGCCCTGTTCAGCGGTGCTCTTCTTCACCGCGGGCCCTGTTCAGCGGTGCTCATCCAGCAGGTCAAGGGAGCCAGACCTGGCCTGGACTCCCTGCTCAGTCGCCCTCGGACCGTGACGTTTCTGGACCCTTCGGGGACGGACTCCTGGCCTCCTTAGTGTCCTCCTTCCCAGCTGGGATGTGGCATGTGGGGTCCACCTTCTCCGCGCTCCTGCTGCCCTTCCGCTCCTTTGATGGGGCTCTCGGGCCCTTGCCTCCCCTAGATGGTGTGGGTGGTGAAGTGGCCGCACATTGCTCCTTGGGGGCAGCCCTGTCGGTCCTCGCACGGCGGCCCTTGTTTTTGCGGGTCCTCTTGCCGGGGTGGGGGCTGGACGTGTCCTTGCTGCTGATCGATGTGTCACTGCTGGCAAAGGGTGGGCTCCAGAACCCAGTCACAACAGTGACACCCGAAGCTGGGCTGGTGGTGGCTGCGGTGCTCTTGGGACTCTTTGAAGATGGATGGGGGAGCTCATCGGGGGAAAAGAGGTTAAGGTTAGCCATGAAGAGTTTTTTAGGGCCAAGGTAAAGGTTAGGAGAAGTGGAGATGGAAGTGGAGGTAGAGGAGGTGGTTGTAGGAGAGTCAGGTGTGCTGTCATTGGGTGAAGGTGCTGGTGCTGTAGGCTGTCGTGAGGTGGATGGCTGTTGGGTGGGTGGCTGCCTGCGTTTGTGTGTCTTGGAAGAGGGGGTGACAGACACAGTGGGAGAGGACACAGGGGACGTGTAAATGGCAGTGGGGGTGGTGACTGCACGAGTGTGGACTGTAGTGGAGGGTGAGGTGGTGATGGAAGCACTGGCTGATGTTGGGGTGCATGCAGGTGTGAGTGTAGACGTCACAGGGAGGGAGGAGGGAGACGAGGAGGAGGGGGACACAGGGGTGGCAGTGGCTGTTGGCATGTCTGCATCTGGGTGTTGCTTGGGTGAGTGTTTGTGGGATCTGTGGTGCTTGTGTTTGGATGAGCTGCTCTTGGGTGTTGAGGTGTGTGCAGGCTGGTCTGATGGTGTGGATGGGATAGGCTGAGGAACAGGAGACAGAGAAAGGCTGGAGGCAGTAAGAAGAGGGAGGCTAGAAACAGGGACAATGGCTGCCGTCAGTGCTGAGGCCAGAGCAGTGAACGCTCGTTGATGGGCAGCCTGACCCGAATGAATGCCCTCCAGGTACGCATTGCTCTGTTGCACCTCCCTTTGCACACCCTGGATGGCATTCAAAAGGGTCGTCTGCCCAACAATGAGCGTCCTTACCAGGTCAATGAGCTCCGCACTGAGGGCAGCAGGGGCAACAGGGGCAGGGGCTGAGGTGCCTGGGGCGAAGGAGACGCGCGCCTTCCTGGGCGAACCGGCACGGAGCGAAGACTGAGGGGCTGCTGGGAGGGCGGGGCTGGTGCGCTGGGTGGCGGCTGTACCTGTAGAGGCGGGGGGCACGGATGTTGCCGCCACCCCTAGGGTGCTCCCATCCGAGGACGTGTCGCTTTCGCTGCTCTCACCAGCGGTCCCCGTCGTGGTGCTCCCCTCGCCCTCCGGATCACTGGTGCCCTCTGTGTCTGTTCCTGGGCCCACCGGGGCCTTGTGTCCTGCAGCTCCCTCGTGCTCCGATGCCAAATCTCCTCCGCCTGATGATGCTAATGCACACATGCACAAGAAGATGAAGAGAAAGGGTGGGGGGAGAAAAAAGAAGACCAGGTTGAGTGCATGCAATGTCAACACCGTTGGCGGAGAGGACAGACACAGGTGCCTAATGCACTAAGCCGCGCATTCGGGGTACACTACTCAGTACTACTGACTAAGACAACAGGCCAAGAGACGTCAAACGCGCACATGGGAGATGCTGGACCTTCAATGGCTGTACTTGTCACCCTACCGAGGTGGGGGCCGGGGGCACAGGGCCATGCCTAAGGGAGAGGACTACACTACAGAAAGCGCCCTGGCCTAATGTCACCCACAGCCCTCCTCCCCCACCCAGACGCCTCCACTGCGCAGAAAGATAGGAGAATGTGCTGATACTCACCCCCTTGTGTCTGCTGTGATGTCTTAAAGCGCCCATCCAATTCAGGGTAGGCCACCGCCAGGATCCGGGACATCAGGGGGGTCATGGTGCGACTGGCACCCCTCCTAGGTTGGGAGGCCATCCCCAGCAGTGTTTCTGCGGTCTTCCTTGTTCCGCGGCGGATGTCCTCCCACCTCTTGCTGCAGTGGGTGCCCCGTCTGTTGTGGACCCCCAAGTTCCGGACTTCCTTGGCTATGGCACGCCAAATCTCGATCTTCTGATGGGCGCTGACCTATTTGACATGTACAGGGTGGAAAGGAGGAAATCATGAATTACCTGCATGTTAGATGTGATTGGCCCCCCCCACCAACTTTGCCATATGGCACATGCTCTCATCTGTCGGGCGTTGCACTCCTCATTCGCCCCCCTCCCCACCAACTTACATCCACCCCAATCCACACAGGCATAGCCCATTCCATGTGCACCCAGTGTACTCACTTGTTGGTCTGGAGGACCGTAGAGTAGCGCATACTGGGGGAGTACCCCATCCACAAGCTTCTCCAACTCTTCAGACGTGAAGGCAGGGGCCCTTTCCCCAGTCGCAGCAGCCATTGTATCTTCCAGACCGAGGTCACAGCAGCACTTGCAGTATAGGTCCTCTCCTGTGGATGATCAGGTCTCGAGTGATTAAGCAGATAGAAAATGGCGGTCACGCCCGCGGCGGTGCGTACCGCGGCGGTGCGTACCGCGACCGCCGGCGCACTTCGTCATTGGCTCCTGAAACCCATAGGCTTCAATGTTAACCAATGCGGCTT
The DNA here is from genome assembly GCF_031143425.1 of Pleurodeles waltl. Taxonomy (NCBI): domain Eukaryota; kingdom Metazoa; phylum Chordata; class Amphibia; order Caudata; family Salamandridae; genus Pleurodeles; species Pleurodeles waltl. The sequence continues at coordinate 550,105,908 of NC_090442.1, forward strand.
TGCGCCGCGGTCTTCGACCGCCTACCGCCACGGTGTGCCCCGCCAGCGCATTGACCTCACATCCCATTGTCCCACTTCACAGGTCAGGCAGTCGCCATTTCAAGGGCCTACATGGCTTAGTTTTGACTGCGACACACAGGCCTAGGCCTTGCATTGCCACACATACACGCCTTTCAACCCATTGCCATTCTTTAACTGTTCAAGCTGTCTGTACGTACCTGTGGTTTGGCTGACTCTGTGCTCCATGTTGTCCTTCCTAGGCACCGTCCGCTGGGACTTGCGATGAGAAGGAGGAATCCTCGCGTGTACCGACCGCTGGTGGACCTGTCGACAATGGAAGAACGCCATATAATACTTCGATACAGACTTGACCGTGCCACTATCCATGAACTGTGTGCCCAGCTGGAGCCAGCCCTGATGTCCCCCATCCGCCAACCCACAGGGATTCCCCCTCTGGTGCAGGTTTTGTCAGTCCTCCATTTTTTGGCCAGTGGGTCATTCCAGACCACAGTGGCCATGTCATCTGGAATGTCTCAGCCTATGTTTTCTAAGATTTTGAGCAGAGTGTTGTCTGCCCTGATGAAACTCATGCAGAGCTACATCATTTTCCCAGAGGAGGGTGACTTGCCTACAGTGAAGGGTGATTTCTATGCCCGTGGACATATCCCCAACATCATTGGTGCCATTGATGGGACCCATGTGGCTTTGGTACCCCCAAAAGACGATGAGCAGGTGTACCGAAACAGAAAAAATTATCATTCGATGAATTTCCAGGTGGTCTGTTTGGCTGACCAGTACATCTCCCATGTAAATGCCAAGTTCCCAGGGTCAGTGCATGACGCGTATGTGATGCGAAATAGCAGCATCCCCTATGTGATGGAGCAGCTACAGAGACAACGTGTGTGGCTAATAGGTGACTCTGGTTACCCCAACCTGCCGTGGCTACTGACCCCAGTGAGGAATCCCCGGACAAGGGCAGAGGAACGCTACAATGAGGCCCATGGGCGTACTAGGAGGGTGATTGAGCGAACCTTTGGCCTCCTGAAGGCCAGGTTTAGGTGCCTGCATATGACAGGTGGATCCCTAATGTACTCACCAAAGAAGGTGTGCCATATCATCGTGGCGTGCTGTATGCTTCACAACCTGGCTTTGCGACGCCAGGTGCCTTTCCTGCAGGAGGATGGTCCAGATGGTGGTGTTGTAGAAGCCGTGGAGCCTGTGGAGAGTGAAGAGGAGGAAGACTCAGAGGACGACACAGACAATAGGGACAGAGTGATACAACAGTATTTCCAGTAACACCCAGGTAAGAATCACCCACGCCATTTCACAATTGCTTCTAGCCTCCTGCATCTGTACTTTCTGTAGTTCCCACCAGATCTTTTTGGGTAATTTTTGATTTTCCCTTCCCTTCTCAGTGCTGTATGACGCAGTGCCTGACTTCTGCTTGGTTTGCCCATGAACTACAGCGTATTGACATTGGTATGTTGTCATCACTAATTGACAGAACAGATATTGAACAGTAATATGTAATACATTTGCTAATAATACAGCATGACTCCAAACTGATTTGTGTGCAATATGTGATTTATTTACAGGGCTAGATATTGGTACATGTGATTATAAGGCTGATGGGTGGAGTAATGTCCATGGCAGAGTCCAGTTCTCAGTCTCACAGGTGCATTGTCCTTTTGCCTGTGGAAGGATGGAGCAGAGGCAGTTCATGGTTGGACAGGGTGGCAATGTGGGACAGTGGGAAGAGTTCAGGGGGTATGTCCTGCTGGCGGGGGTCTTGACATCCTACTCTGTCTTTTTTTTGGATCTCAGGCTCCTCTTACGGGGTGGTTGTTCTTCAGCAGGAGGTGGGGTTCTGGTGGCCTGCCGTGGTGTTGGGGCCTCCTGTCCACTAGCGCCGGCGGAGGTGGTAGGCTGTTCCTGGTCCGGGCTAGTGACAGGGGCCCTGTGTGGTGCCACATGGTCCCGCAACGCGTCTTCTATCCTGTTGAGGGCCAGGACGATGGTCCCCATTGCGGTCCCGATGATTCTCAGATCCTCCCTGAACCCCATGTAGCGTTCCTCCTGCTGTGCCTGGATCTCCGTGAACCTGGCCAGTACCGTCGCCATCGTCTCTTGGGACTGGTGGTAGGCCCCCATGATGGTGGTGAGGGCCTCTTGGAGAGTGGGTTCCCTGGGCCTCTCCTCCCCCCCCTGTCGCACAGCAGCCCTCCAAGCTGCCCGGTTTCCCCCGGCCTCTGTCTCCTGGACTGTGTGCCCGCTCCCACTGCCCCCAGGTCCCTGTTGTTGTTGGGGTGTTGGGTTAGCCTGGGTGCCCTGTAGTGGCAGACACACCACTGATTGACGTGTCCTAGAGACAGAGGCATGGGCCCGCTGGGTGGGAGCTGTGCTGGTGTTGGCAGAGGGGGTCGGGTCTGGTGTGGCCTGTGTCTGGGTGAGGGGAACCGACTGCCCAGAGGTCCCCGATGGTCCGGGCTGGTCATCAGGTTCAGTGTCGACAGAGCTGCTGTCCTCACTGTGGGCCTGTTCCGGGGGTGGGATGGACATTTCTGGACCCTCCTGGCTGGTGTGTTGGCGTTCGGGTCCTGCATGGGGTAAGAGAGTTTGGATATTGTTTCTGTGTGTGCAATAGCGTGCGTGTTATGGGTGCCCTCGTCCCCCAGTGCAGGCATTCCCTTGAGGGAGGTGTTGTGAGGGTAGTTAGTGGGGGGGGGAGTAAGTGCAGTGGTCATGCTTGGGTGATGGGTGTCCATGGATTGTTTTGGCATGCAGGAGTTGGTGTTGGGATGGGTGGGTTGTGCTGGTGAGACATTGTCAGGGAGGATGTGTGCTGGGGGGTTGGGGGTGAGGGTGGGGGTGTGGGTTGGCATGCTGGTGGGGTGGGGGGGATATAGTAGTTGAGATTGGACTTACCAGAGTCCATTCCTCCGGCTACTCCTGCGAGGCCCTGAGGATGCAGGATGTTGAAGACCTCTTGCTCCCATGATGTAAATTCGGGAGGGGTGGGTGGGGGTCCGCCGCCAGTCTTCTGGACCGCGATGTTGTGCCTGGAGACCATCGATCGGACCTTCCCCCGTAGGTCGTTCTATCGTTTGCGGATGTCCTCCCTATTCCTGGGATGCTGTCCCACCGCGTTGACCCTGTCCACGATCCGCTGCCATAGCTCCGCCTTCCTAGCTATACTGGTGTGCTGCACCTGTGAGCCGAAGAGCTGGGGTTCCACTCTTAGGATTTCCTCCACCATGACCCGGAGTTCTTGGTCCGAAAAGCGTGGGTGCCTTTGGGGTGCCATGGGGTGGTGTGGGTGAGGTGTGGGGTGGTGTATGTGATGATGAGTATGTTGGTGTGTGGTGCTTTGTGCTACTATGTGGTGTGTGTGATGGTGTAGTGTGCCTCAGTGTGTATTGCTATGGATTGTCTGCTGTGTCTCTCTCTCCTTCTCTCAGTAATTGTGGTCGTAGGGGTTTGTGGGTGATATGGGGGTGTGTTTTATAGTTGATTGATTGTGTGGGAGTGGGTTGTGTATGTGTATCAGGTGTGTGTATTTGTAATTGTCCAATGTGCCTGTGTTTTGGTGCTGTGTGTGTATTTTGACCGCGGCGGTGTGTACCGCCAATGGAATCCCGCGTTGGAAAGCCCGCCGCGTTGATTCGTGGGTCGAAATGGCATGGGCGTATTTCTGTTGGCGTGACGGTGGAGGTTTGGTCATCTCCAGTTTATCGCTGCCCGCTGATGTGGCGGGCTGCAGTGGAGGTCGGATTTTTGGAGGTTTGGCCGTTGTGGGTCAGAATGACCGTGGTGGCTTTCCGCGGCCGCGGCGGTGTTATGGCGGTCTTCTGACCGGCGGTAAGTGCCTTTTACCGCCGAGGTCAGAATGACCCCCTAAGTGGTACTGTAGGAGCTTCACTCGTCTCCTAGTTCAGCCTAAGCTGCTCTGCTAAGCTACCATTATCTATCAGCCTATGCTGCTAGACACCCTATACACTAATAAGGGATAACTGGGCCTGGTGCAAGGTGCAAGTACCCCTAGGTACTCACTACAAGCCAGTCCAGCCTCCTACATTGGTTGTGCAGCGGTGGGATAAGTGCTTTGAGATTACTTACCACTCTTGTCATTGTACTTTTCATAAGAGAAAAATATACAAAACAAGTTCAGTGTATGTACACATAACTAAAAAGTTTTGCATTTCCTCTTTTCACTCTTTTCTAAAGTGCTGAAAAGTACTTCTAAACTTTCTAAAAGTTCTGAAAAGTTTAAAAAGTTTTTTTTCTGTCTTTTTAAAAGCTCTAAAAACTTTTTCTCACTTTGTCTGTCACTTAAACTCTTTCTAAAATGTCTGGCACAGGCCAAAATATTGATCTGTCCAAACTTGCATATGACCACCTTAGCTGGAAAGGAGCAAGGAGTCTCTGTATAGAAAGAGGTTTGAGTGTAGGGAAGAATCCTTCCTTGGAATTATTGCTTAACATGCTTAGAGAACAAGATAAGGCCAGAAGGGCCCCATCTGTTGAAAAAGCAGCTAATGGTTCCCAATCTGATCCAGGGACTCCCCTAGAAAAAGATTCAGGAAAGAAACTTCCTAGCCTGCCCATTACTAGACAGTCTAGCATAGTTGGTACTGATGTTGAGTCACACCATACAGATAGTGTTGTCTCACATCATAGCAAGAGCATTCATTCTCACCACAGTAGAACTGATGTTTCTGTTAACCAAGCTGTTAGGGTGTCTTCTGTAAGGGACAGGTCTCCTTCTGTCCATTCTCACCATACTTCTGTTTCAAGACATGTCCCTCCCACCCACCCTGATGACAGATTGTTAGAAAGGGAGCTCAATAGATTGAGAGTGGAACAAACCAGACTGAAGCTCAAGAAGCAACAGCTGGATTTGGATAGACAGTCCTTAGAAGTAGAGAAGGAGAGACAGAAACTGGGTTTAGAAACCCATGGTGGCAGCAGCAGTATTCCCAATAGTCATCCTGCAAAAGAGCATGATTCTAGGAATCTGCACAAGATAGTTCCCCCTTATAAGGAGGGGGATGACATTAATAAGTGGTTTGCTGCACTTGAGAGGGCCTGTGTTGTACAGGATGTCCCTAAAAGGCAGTGGGCTGCTATCCTATGGCTATCATTTAGTGGAAAGGGTAGGGATAGGCTCCTTACTGTGAAAGAAAGTGATGCCAATAATTTTACAGTTCTTAAGAATGCACTCCTGGATGGTTATGGCTTAACCACTGAACAATACAGGATAAAGTTCAGAGAGACCAAAAAGGAGTCTTCACAAGACTGGGTAGTTTTCACTGACCATTCAGTGAAGGCCTTGGAGGGGTGGTTACATGGCAGTAAAGTTACTGATTATGACAGCCTGTATAACTTGATCCTGAGAGAGCATATTCTTAATAATTGTGTGTCTGATTTGTTGCACCAGTACTTGGTGGACTCTGATCTGACCTCTCCCCAAGAAATGGGAAAAAAGGCAGGCAAATGGGTCAGAACAAGGGTGAACAGAAAAGTTCATACAGGGGGTGACAAAGATAGCAACAAGTAGAAGGATGGTAAGTCTTCTGACAAGGGTGGGGACAAATCTAAAAAGTATTCTTCATCAGGCTCACAAAAACACTCTGGTGGGGGTGGTGGGCCCAAATCCTCTTCTAATCAAAACAAAGAAAAGAAACCATGGTGTTATTTATGTAAAATAAAAGGCCATTGGACAACAGATCCCAGTTGTCCAAAGAAAAGCACCAAGCCTCCTACCACTACAACCCCTACTGCTACACCTAGTGTCCCTACTAATAGCAGTGGTGGTGGGAGCAAACCTACTAATAGCCAATCCAAGGGAGTAGCTGGGCTCACTTTTGGTAACTTAGTTGGGGTTGGGCTGATTAGGGAGACCACAGAGGCTGTGTTAGTCTCTGAGGGGGCTATTGATTTAGCCACCTTGGTTGCTTGTCCCCTTAACATGGATAAGTACAAGCAACTACCCCTAATAAATGGTGTTGAGGTTCAGGCCTACAGGGACACTGGAGCCAGTGTGACTATGGTCATAGAGAAACTGGTCCACCCTGAACAACACATACTTGGTCACCAGTACCAAGTAACCGATGCTCACAACAACACACTTAGCCACCCCATGGCTGTTGTAAATCTCAACTGGGGGGGGGGGTTACTGGTCCAAAGAAAGTTGTGGTAGCTTCAGTATTACCTGGAGACTGTCTATTAGGGAATGATTTGGAGACATCAGCTTGGTCAGATGTGGAGTTGGAGGCCCATGCAGCAATGCTGGGCATCCCAGGGCATATTTTTGCTTTAACCAGGGCTCAGGCCAAAAAGCAAAAAGGACAGGGTGACTTGGATCCTGGAACAATGGACCAAGTGCTCCCTAAAGCTAGGGCTAGTAGAAGTAAAGCACTTCCTACTATCCCTCCCTCTACAGTGGATTCTACTTCTGAGGAAGAAGAATTTCCACCCTGGCAGAACCTACACCAGAGGAGCTGGAAGCAGACACTGCTGAGCTTTTGGGTGAAGGGGGGCCTGCCAGGGAGGAGCTGAGTGTGGCACAGCATACCTGTCCCACACTAGAGGGTCTAAGACAGCAAGCTGTCAAACAGGCTAATGGGGATGTCAGTGACTCTCACAGAGTTTACTGGGAGGACAACCTCTTGTACACTGAAGCAAGGGATCCTAAACCTGGAACTGCCAGGAGGTTAGTGATTCCTCAGGAGTACAGAAAGTTCCTCCTAACTCTAGCCCACGACATTCCCCTAGCTGGACATCTGGGACAAATGAAAACTTGGGACAGGCTTGTTCCCTTGTTTCATTGGCCTAGAATGTCTGAGGACACAAAAGAGTTTTGTAAGTCCTGTGAAACCTGTCAAGCCAGTGGCAAGACAGGTGGCACCCCAAAGGCACCCCTTATTCCACTGCCTGTGGTTGGGGTTCCCTTTGAAAGGGTAGGGGTTGACATAGTTGGCCCCCTTGACCCTCCTACTGCTTCAGGCAATAGGTTTATCTTGGAGGTAGTGGACCATGCCACAAGATATCCTGAAGCAATTCCTTTAAGGACCACTACAGAACCTGCAGTGGCAAAGGCCCTCCTGGGAATATTTTCTAGGGTGGGCTTCCCAAAGGAAGTAGTATCAGACAGGGGAAGCAATTTCATGTCTGCTTACTTAAAGGCCATGTGGAAGGAGTGTGGTGTGACTTACAAGTTCACTACACCCTATCATCCACAAACAAATGGACTGGTGGAGAGATTTAACAAAACTCTCAAAGGCATGATTATGGGACTCCCAGAAAAACTCCGCAGGAGATGGGATATCCTTTTACCATGCCTCCTTTTTGCCTACAGGGAGGTACCCCAGAAAGGAGTGGGCTTCAGCCCCTTTGAACTCCTCTTTGGACACCCTGTTAGGGGTCCACTAACACTTGTCAAGGAGGGTTGGGAACAACCTTTAAAAGCTCCAAAACAAGATATTGTGGATTATGTACTTGGCCTCAGATCAAGGATGGCTGAGTATATGAAAAAGGCCAGTAAAAACCTTCAGGCCAGCCAAGAGCTCCAGAAGCAATGGCATGATCAGAAGGCTGTTTTGGTTCAGTACCAGCCAGGGCAGAAAGTGTGGGTCTTGGAGCCTGTGGCCCCAAGAGCACTCCAAGATAAATGGAGTGGACCCCACATAATTGTTGAAAAGAAGGGTGAAGTCACCTACTTAGTTGACTTAGGCACTGCCAGGAGTCCCCTTAGGGTGCTCCATGTCAATCGCCTGAAACCCTATGACAGGGCTGATCTCACCCTGCTCATGGCAACTGATGAGGGACAGGAAGAAGACAGTGATCCTCTACCTGATCTCTTCTCTTCCACAGAACAAGATGCTCTAGTGGAAGGTGTAGTTTTGGCTGATTGTCTTACTGCTGAGCAGAAAGACCATTGCATAAATCTCCTGAGTCAGTTTTCTGAACTCTTCTCTACTGTGCCAGGTACCACTTCTTGGTGTGAGCACACTATAGATACTGGAGACAGCTTGCCTGTCAAAAGTAAGATCTATAGGCAGCCTGGCCATGTCAGAGACTGCATAAAGCAAGAGGTGCAGAAAATGTTAGAACTGGGAGTGGTTGAGCACTCTGAAAGTCCATGGGCTTCTCCTGTGGTACTTGTACCAAAACCTCATTCCAAGGATGGAAAGAAGGAAATGCGGTTTTGTGTAGATTATAGAGGTCTCAACCAGGTAACCAAAACTGATGCTCACCCTATACCCAGGGCAGATGAGCTCATAGATACACTGGCATCTGCCAAGTATCTAAGCACTTTTGATTTGACTGCAGGGTATTGGCAGATCAAATTATCAGAAGATGCTAAACCTAAAACTGCATTTTCAACCATTGGAGGCCATTACCAATTCACGGTAATGCCTTTTGGATTGAAAAATGCACCTGCCACTTTTCAGAGGTTGGTGAACACAGTCCTGCAAGGGCTGGAAGCTTTTAGTGCAGCATATTTAGACGATATAGCTGTCTTTAGCTCCAGTTTGGATGATCACCTGGTCCACCTATGGAAAGTTTTAGAGGCCCTGCAAAAGGCAGGCCTCACTATCAAGGCTTCAAAGTGCCAGATAGGGCAGGGGAAGGTGGTTTATCTGGGACACCTTGTTGGTGGGGAACAGATTGCACCACTTCAGGGGAAAATCCAAACTATTATAGATTGGGTTCCCCCTACTACTCAGACTCAGGTGAGAGCCTTCCTAGGCCTCACTGGGTATTACAGGAGGTTCATTAAGAACTATGGCTCCATTGCAGCCCCTCTTAATGACCTCACATCCAAATAAATGCCTAAAAAGGTATTGTGGACAGCTAGCTGTCAGAAAGCTTTTGAGGAGCTGAACCAGGCCATGTGCTCTGCACCTGTCATGAAAAGCCCTTGTTACTCTAAAAAATTCTATGTCCAAACTGATGCATCTGAATTAGGAGTAGGGGCAGTCCTATCACAACTTAATTCTGAGGGCCAGGATCAACCTGTTGCTTATATTAGTAGGAGGTTGACCCCTAGAGAAAAGCGTTGGTCTGCCATTGAGAGGGAGGCCTTTGCTGTGGTCTGGGCACTGAAGAAGTTGAGGCCATACTTGTTTGGCACTCACTTCATTGTTCAGACAGACCACAAACCTCTACTTTGGCTAAAACAAATGAAAGGTGAAAATCCTAAATTGTTGAGGTGGTCCATATCCCTACAGGGAATGGACTATACAGTGGAACATAGACCTGGGAGTAGCCACTCCAATGCAGATGGACTCTCCAGATATTTCCACTTAGACAATGAAGACTCATCAGGTCATGGCTAGTCTTATTGTCCTTCGTTTGGGGGGGGGGGTTGTGTAGGAAAGTACCATCTTGCCTGGCATGTTTCCCCCATTTTTCACTGTATATATGTTGTTTTAGTTGTATGTGTCACTGGGACCCTGCTAGTCAGGGCCCCAGTGCTCATAAGTGTGCCTGAATGTGTTACCTGTGTTATGACTAACTGTCTCACTGAGGCTCTGCTAATCAGAACCTCAGTGGTTATTCTCTCTCATTTCTTTCAAATTGTCACTAACAGGCTAGTGACCAATTTTACCAATTTACATTGGCTTACTGGAACACCCTTATAATTCCCTAGTACCCAGGGTATTGGGGTTCCAGGAGATCCCTATGGGCTGCAGCATTTCTTTTGCCACCCATAGGGAGCTCTGACAATTCTTACACAGGCCTGCCACTGCAGCCTGAGTGAAATAACGTCCACGTTATTTCACAGCCATTTTACACTGCACTTAAGTAACTTATAAGTCACCTATATGTCTAACCTTTATCTGGCAAAGGTTAGGTGCATAGTTACTTAGTGTGAGGGCACCCTGGCACTAGCCAAGGTGCCCCCACATTGTTCAGGGCCAATTCCCCGGACTTTGTGAGTGCGGGGACACCATTACACGCGTGCACTACATATAGGTCACTACCTATATGTAGCTTCACAATGGTAACTCCGAATATGGCCATGTAACATGTCTATGATCATGGAATTGCCCCCTCTATGCCATCCTGGCATAGTTGGCACAATCCCATGATCCCAGTGGTCTGTAGCACAGACCCTGGTACTGCCAAACTGCCTTTCCCGGGGTTTCACTGCAGCTGCTGCTGCTGCCAACCCCTCAGACAGGCTTCTGCCCTCCTGGGGTCCAGCCAGGCCTGGCCTAGGATGGCAGAACAAAGGACTTCCTCTGAGAGAGGGTGTTGCACCCTCTCCCTTTGGAAAATGGTATGAAGGCAGGAGAGGAGTAGCCTCCCCCAGCCTCTGGAAATGCTTTCATGGGCACAGATGGTGCCCATTTCTGCATAAGCCAGTCTACACCGGTTCAGGGACCCCTTAGCCCTGCTCTGACGCGAAACTGGACAAAGCAAAGGTGAGTGACCACTCCCCTGACCTGTACCTCCCCTGGGAGGTGCCCAGAGCTCCTCCAGTGTGCTCCAGACCTCTGCCATCTTGGAAACAGAGGTGCTGCTGGCACACTGGACTGCTCTGAGTGGCCAGTGCCAGCAGGTGACGTCAGAGACTCCTTCTGATAGGCTCCTTCAGGTGTTGCTAGCCTATCTTCTCTCCTAAGTAGCCAAACCCTCTTTTCTGGCTATTTAGGGTCTCTGTCTTTGGGGATTCTTTAGATAACGAATGCAAGAGCTCATCCGAGTTCCTCTGCATCTCTCTCTTCACCTTCTGCCAAGGAATCGACTGCTGACCGCGCTTGAAGCCTGCAAAACTGCAACATAGTAGCAAAGACGACTACTGCAACTCTGTTACGCTAATCCTGCCGCCCTCTCCACTGTTTTCCTGGTGGTGCATACTGTGGGGGTAGTCTGCCTCCTCTCTGCACTAGAAGCTCCGAAGAAATCTCCCGTGGGTCGACGGAATCGTCCCCCTGCAACAGCAGGCACCAAAGAACTGCATCACTGGTACCTTGGGTCTCCTCTCAGCATGATGAGCGAGGTCCCTTGAATCCAGCAACTCTTTTCAAGTGACTCCCACAGTCCAGTGACTCTTCAGTCCAAGTTTGGTGGAGGTAAGTCCTTGCCTTCCCACGCCAGACTGCATTGCTGGGAACCACGACTTTTGCAGCTACCCCGGCCTCCGTGCATTTCCGGCGGAAATCCTTTGTGCACAGTCCAGCCTGGGTCCACGGCACTCTAACCTGCATTGCACGACCTCCTAAGTTGTTCTCCGGCGACGTGGGACTCCTTTGTGCGACTTCGGGTGAGCACCATTTCATGCATCCTTGTAGTGCCTGTTTCTGGCACTTCTCTGGGTGCTGCCTGCTGGTGAGAGGGCTCTTTGTTTTGCTCGACGCCCCCTCTGTCCCCTGACGCAATTTGCGACATCCTGGTCCCTCCTGGGCCACAGCAGCATCCAAAAATTTTTACCGTACGATTTGCAGCTAGCAAGGCTTGTTGGTGGTCTTTCGGCGGGAAAACACTTTTGCACAACTCTCCATGGCGTGAGGGATCCGTCCTCCAAAGGGGAAGTCTCTAGCCCTTGTCGTTCTTGCAGAAACCTATGCTTCTACTGTCCAGTAGCAGCATCTTTGCACCCACAGCTGGCATTTCCTGGGCATCTGCCCATCTCCGACTTACTTGTGACTTTTGGACTTGGTCCCCTTGTTCCACAGGTACCCTCGACTTTAAATCCATTGTTGTTGCATTGTTGGTTTGTGTCTTTCCTGCAGAATTCCCCTATCACGACTTCTATGTCCTTTGGGTAACTTTAGTGCACTTTGCACTCACTTTTCAGGGTCTTGGGGTGGGCTATTTTTCTAACCCTTACTATTTTCTAATAGTCCCAGCGACCCTCTACAAGGTCACATAGGTTTGGGGTCCACTCATGGTTCGCATTCCACTTTTGGAGTATATGGTTTGTGTTGCCCCTATCCCTATGTGTCTCCATTGCATCCTATTGTAACTATACATTGTTTGCACTGTTTTCTAATACTATTACTGCATATTTTGGTATTGTGTACATATATCTTGTGTATATTTGCTATCCTCATACTGATGGTACTCACTGAGATACTTTTGGCATATTGTCATAAAAATAAAGTACCTTTATTTTTAGTATATCTGTGTATTGTGTTTTCTTATGATATTGTGCATATGACACTAAGTGGTACTGTAGGAGCTTCACTCGTCTCCTAGTTCAGCCTAAGCTGCTCTGCTAAGCTACCATTATCTATCAGCCTATGCTGCTAGACACCCTATATACTAATAAGGGATAACTGGGCCTGGTGCAAGGTGCAAGTACCCCTAGGTACTCACTACAAGCCAGTCCAGCCTCCTACAACCTCTTCCTGATGTCATCCCGTGTTCTTGGATGCTGTCCCACTGCGTTGACCCTGTCCACCATTCTGCACCATAGCTCCATCTTCCTAGCTATGGTGGTGTACTGCGCTTGTGATCCGAATAGCTGTGGCTCTACCCGGATGATTTCTTCCACCAGGACCCTGAGCTCCTCCTCAGAGAACCTGGGGTGTCTTTGCGATGCCATGGGGTGGTGTGGGTGATGTGTGGGGTGATGTTTAGGGGTGTGTGGTGTTTTGTGCATGGATGTTGTGTGAGTGATGGTGTTGAGTGCCTGTGGATGCTAGTGTGTAGATGGTGGTGTCTCTCTCTGGCCTTCAGTCGCAATTGTGGTCATAAGGGTTTGTGGGTGATGTGGGTGGGTGTTTTATATTGTATTGGATGTGTGGGAGTGGTGTGTCTGTGTGTATTAGGTGTGTGTATTTGGAATTGTCCAATGTGGTAGTGTTTTGTAAATGTGTGTGTATTTTGAGCTCAGCGGTGTGTACCGCCAATGGAATACCGCGGTTGAAAGACCGCTGCGTGGATTAGTGGGTCGTGATAGTGTGGGTGTATTCCTGTTGGTGTGACGGTGACGGTTTTGTTATTGCCAGTTTATCACTGACCTTTGGTGTGGCGGACTTGTGTGGGTGTCTAAATTTTGGCGGATTCCGAGGTATGGGTCATAATAGCTGTTGCGGAATTTTGCGGCCGCGGCGGTGTGTTGGCAGTCTTCTGCACGGCGGTAAGTGGCATTTACAGCCAATGTTGTAATGACCCCCTATATTTTCTCTATAGCCATGTTTCTTCCTCCTTTGCTGCTCATTATATTTTTACTTATTATTGTCATCCACCCTTCCTTTTATTTAGCTTTTTACTGTTAAGTTGAACCTGATATTTTTTCACCTTATACATATACATTCATTTACATATATTATATACATATATACACATATACACATACATACACACATACATACATATATACATATACATATATTTTTTTAAAGTGCATCCTAATTCACATACCTATGTATTTCTTTGTTGTTCTCCAATTTTCATCTCAGTATCACTTAGAATCTTGTGTAAGTGAACATCTTACGTCAGAAATATAGGAATAATTTTCCACGCTCAATAAAAAAGTGCCAATAATTGCAACCCTTCCGACTGTGCCTTTGCTGATACTGTTGTAGTTAGCAAATCACAACCTCCTTTCATTTTTTATTTTTGTCATACCCCTTTTAAGTGGTCAGTTTTTTTACCCCTTTCTAGGGCTCCTGTTAAGAAGTCTAATTTGTTAATGTTTTTGGGTATACCCATCATGGCGTTCAGGGTGGCCTGCCTCATGTAAATTTACCACGGATCCACATGAAAGCCAATAAAAGCATTTTTAACAATCAACTCTTGATGCTTTGTATTTATGTTTTACTTTGAAACAAGTATCCAATTAAAAGTCAAATACTCCCTACTGAGCAATGTTTGTATACCAACCTGCATTGAGCTTCACAGTGAAGTCTTTATTGTTCCCTTCCCGCTACACTCTTCTAATTCCATTTCCATGGTCACCATGTTTACAATATTCTCTAGCTACCAGTATGTCAAATGTTCTCTCTTCTTTCTGTAATTGGCATACTAGATTCAAATTAATCTGTAGCAGGTGTAGCTGACTGATTGCAAATTCAAGATTATCCCTAAAAATGTAACTTTTGTCTTTTTTTGAAAACCAATCACAGATGTACTTTGTTCTCCAAATCACTACCTCATTTTAGTTCCCTCCACATCTAAACAATCCAATAAAATATGTTCTTTTTGTTTAGGTTCTATTCTCTATTTTAACTGCCTTTCATCTTCAAAACTGCCCCATTCAGCAGCCGCCTTCTGCTGTGTGCTGCTCCTTCTTGCCTCCAAAATGGTCAGAGTGTGGATTGTGGGTCATAGTTGTATGTGCTGGGCCAGAGAGAGTGCTAGAAGGTGTAGCATAGACAGGGACTTGAGTTTACTAAATTAAGACATTACTCGACTTGGCTAGAGAGGGCTAAAGTGACATTAATTGCTGCCTTTGGGTGAAAGCATTTCAGATTGTCAACATACATACCTCATGATTGTGAATTGTGGAAGCAATGACCTAGGCACAATGACTGGTGTAGGACTGGAAATCCTAATGAGAGATACCTTTGGTAAATTAATGGCACTATTCCCACATACTGCCTTGGTGTTCTTGAAACTTTGGCAAAGGAAGAAGTGGAAGTGACCAACCAAATTTTGCCTACAGATAGTTAAATTCAGAAAACATGTCAATAAATCTGTTTCTGCATTCCTCTGGGACCACAGCAAGGGCTCTATAAACAACAATTACTCTTTGATATGGACAAAATATAAGGAAACAATGGAGTTTATTTCACAGAGAAAGGCAGCAAAGTGTTCCTCAGCAACTTGACAGACTGCATCCAATTCTATTGGCAATGATCATCTATACATACTAAACACAAAGTGGCAGATTTAAGAGCCCCTTGTAGCACCTTAGCACAGCCAAAGTGCATTTTTTATGCTATGGCACACTAAAGTGACATTTTACCAGTGCCATATTTACAAAGTGGCGCAATGCATACATTGCACCACTTTGTAAACCCTTCCACAACATTATGCCTGTGCCAGGCACAATGTATGCAAGGGAGGCGTTCGCCTGTTAAGGGGACTGAAAAATGGTGCAAGGAAACCTAACATATTTCCTTGGGCCATTTTTTTCAGCACTTTTAACTCCTGCCCAGTGCAGGCGTTAAAAGGGGACTTCCATAATTTATAATGGACCCCTATGTACCCTGCAGGAGTACCGCTAACATTTTGGCGCTACTCCTACCCTTCACCATGCTGTGCTGTATTTTAAATATGGTGCACACAGGGGTGCTAAGGGGTGCAAGGAAAGTAGCATTGCACTAGGTGCAGCACCACTTTCCTAAATCTGCCGCAAAGGGTCTTTTCAGAGGCAACCGTATTCCCAAACGTTAGTTTATTTTCTTTTAAAACTCCTTTTTTTATTGTGTCCCTCAGAGCCACAAATCCATTGTGGATCCCAAATCAAAAACACACTTTTAACACAAAATAGCAACATGTTATGGCTCTGCAATTGATCTGCAGATCTGATTCTAACCAAAATCATTTAGACAAAAAAATACATTTAATATGATAGATGTATAAGTATCTACATGGATATGTAAGAGAGTGTGGAAGTAATTATGTTGCTGAGTATATGAGTCTCTGAATGGCTGTGTGACTAGGTGGCCCTAGATATACACATTTCTTTTTTGTTTAATAACTCCAAAAACTACTGAAGTGATCTACACCAAATTACAAAAATGGTTCTTTCTGGAACAAGACCTAACTTTCTGTCAAATTTGGTGTAATTTCATTCAATGGTTCAGGCTGTAGTCATGTCTAAAATCCCCAAGGGAAATTGCATGAGGAAAACATGTTTAGGGGCCCCTTCTTTTTCTCTGCCCCTGCTGGATGAATCACCCCAAAGCATTCCACACAGCAACTGAACTCAGTTGTGTACTAGTTTTGCAAATTTAGTGAAGATTTGTCAAATGGCACAAAGTTATTAGCAAAACAAAAAATAATTTTCCTATGAAAGCTAGTCTTAACTACAGCTACCTATTGGTGACCATCAGTAGGTGTGTATATAAATATATATATATACATATATATGTATATATATATATATTTATATCCAAACGAAACCTTCTTAACATGAAGAAGAGTCCGGACTCCATGTCACTGCAAAATATAATTTAATACATAAATAGAATTATGGCATCCACACCAACGCGTTTCAGCCATAGCCTTGTTCCCGGTAAACATAAAACCATCTAGAGCACACATAATTTCAGGTTATCAACATAGATGATGGGCCATCCTAAAATCAGTTCCAAACCCAGAGCAAATGTGGTGGCCATTTTAGACAATTTTCACTTTCATACATTTCAAATTCATTAAGCAATATTAAATCCACAAGATTTTCTGTAAAACATTTTAAATGCTATTATGTTCTGTTATATTGTATTAATCACAGTTTAAAGTTATGTAAATATCATTAAAATATATTATTCTATATAACCACTTAATGCATTCCAAATGAAAACAAAATGAAAGCAAAATCCAGCCCCAGTGGGCTGATGTTGTCATCCAAATTGCCATAAAGCCCCATGTTAACACCTGCTTCCCATATGAACAACTAGGTGCTAAAAAAATAAAGCAAACTAACACAACCCTTAGTTTATACAGATATCCAATTCACAAATCATATGCTGTCCCTTGTGAAAATAAGATCTCCCAATTTTGTTACTAATTGTCCAAAGTATATACAATGGATGCATAAATTAAAACATGGATGAATAACATTCAAAAGGGCGTTCATATGAACTACAGATCTCTTATGTCTCACATATGTCACAAAAGGTCATGTAAATAACATAAAAATATGTACACAAAGGGACAAGAGTTGTTATAATCGCAGAAGCACTGTTTGCAAACATGATCACATTTCTCACAATACAACCAGTAAATACAAAACATTCATCATGCAAAAAAAATAAAAAAATAAAAAATAAAAAGATTCAAATTCCAACCAATACTATCACAAATATAACCATTAAAATACCAATAACTCCCAATAGCTAAACTACTTAAATTGACTAATGCATAATACACTGTAAAGTGCCCAAATACTCAATATCCTACCCTAAATGTATGGCTAGTTCCTCACTTGAATTGAGACTCCTTGGAATAACAGCATCAGAATCAGTAATACATCTGGACTCCAATATTCTCCATCTCAATTCTCTGTCTCCTACTCAAATATCTCTTGAAGCTGAAACGACACGCTGTCCCTGACATAGCAATAAACTCTATATCTTCATTGTAATGAGTGTTGTGACTATTCTTGCTCATTACGCACATATATGTATATGTATATATAAACTATAGACTTTCAATTAGAAAACCAAAGGTTACAGGGATGTTATGGTTAGACTTGCATTTTAAATGTACGAAACATACCAAAGTAGCTTTAACTCATGACCTAAGGTACCCAGTCCCTCGCCATGCACAGTTATCCGATCAATAATTTTATTGCAAATGTTACAGTGACATTATCGAATGATAAAGTGAATTTCTATAGTTTGTTTTTTAACTTTATTTCCTAACCATAAAGTACCTGTAACATCCATGTACTTTTACTGCAGATGTTACAGTGATATTATCAATAAATGTTTTCTAAGTGAATTCCTATAGTTCTTTTAACTCTATTTCCTAACTATAATGTCCCTTCAAAGTTTTTTTTAGTGAATTTCTGTGTTGTTTTTTTCCATAAAGTAATTTTCACTTCTATACGTTAATCCAACCACCGCTGTGCATGGCTTTGGCAATGTGTGGTAGTCAGACCCTGGGGCCAACCCCCTAAACACCCATCCCCATGCTGTGCACGACCCTTAGGCCATGTGTGGTGTGAATTGGCTGCAGCCTTTCTCTCTAGGTGTGAAAATAAGTGTGGAAGGATGTATCTGAGGTTGAGAGTAAGTGTGAGAGTGTCTGGGTGTGAGAGTGGGTGCATCCGTGTCTTAGTGGGTGCGTCCGTTTCTGTGTGAGTCTATGAGTTGGTACATGAGGGTTTCAGTGGGTCAGTGAGTGGGTGCACAAGGGTCTGAGTGGGTGCACTAGCATCTTAGTGGGTCTGTGAGTGGGTGCATTAGTGTGAGTGGATCTGTGAATGGGTGCGTAAGGGTCTGGGTGGTTGTGTGAGTGGGTGAAAGAGATCTAAAAAGAGAAATTGAGAGAGAGAAAGAGAATGAGAAGGAGAGAGATAAAGAGAGTTTTTTTTGGCTTTGATGGATGATAAACTTAGAATGAAATATTTCTGGACAAATTGAAAAGAAAAATTAATTTGTCAATTAAAAAGGTGGGATCACCTTTCAGTATGAACCTTACACTTTTAAAGTTCAAAAGAAATTAAAGTAGGGAAATGACCACAGACAGACCTAGACTAGAACCGTCATCTTCCACTATTAGGGTCTGTGACCTTATGCAACAGGTGACTTCCTTACTGCTGTATGCTCTGCCACCACCTCAGCGCTGCCCACTGTGTCGTTGGACACCTTCAATGTGTCCCCTAACATGCCAAGAAAGTGTTGTGGCACAGGAGGCCTAATCTAACTTTCACTCACTGCCATCTTTGCATTGCCCAGCACCCATTTTCACACTATGTTCACTTCCTTTGTAGGGATATGGCTGTGGATCACACCCCCACATGTTGTGGGTCTCACCGCCTGAAAATGTGGGGTATTTCAGGGGAGGGCGGGCAGGTAGGCTGGAAGCATTTCAACACGGTCCACCGGGGCTGTGAGAGTCAAGGCTCTGTGACAGCCGCCATAATGACTATATCGCTGTGCCTCCTTGTGGCCCAGAGAGCCCACCAACGGGGCTGATGTGACTTCTCGTCAATAGGGTGTGATCAGCAGGCTTTCCCCATGATATTGGTGCCTTGTAGCGCTCCAGAGAATGCCAAACCCGCCACCTTTACCAATGCGGGCAGCGGAGCTCCATGGAGATGCAGCTCCTCGAGTACCATCTGACCTACATCTGGTCTTTTAAGATTCTTAGGGCCAGATGTAGCAAGCACTTTGCATGGTGCAAACTGTGAAAATCGCAGTTTGCGCCATGCTAAATGCCGATTGCAATGCTCATTCACAATTTGCGAGTCGGTACCGACTCACAAATTGTGAATGCGACTCGCCAATAGGAAGGGGTGTCCCCTTCCTATTTGCGACTCGCATCGCTATGCTAAATTGCTTTGTGACCGCGAATGCGATCGCAAAGCAATTCGCAGTTACCACCAGTGTCACACCGATGGGACCCCTTCCCCTTTGTGAATGTTGCCAAAAAGGGTTTTTCAGAGCAGGCAGTGGTCCAAATGGTTTCGTTATTTTTTATTTATTTTGCAACTCGTTTTCCTTTAAGGAAAAAGGGCTGCAAAATAAATATAAAAAACTGCTTTATTTAAAAAGCAGTCACAGACATGGAGGTCTGCTGTCTTCAGCAGGCCACCATCCCTGTGAGTGCAGGGACTCGCTATGGGGTCGCAAAATGCGACCCACCTCATTAATATTAATGAGGTGGGTCTTTGCGACCCCATAGCGGCTCGCAGACGGTGTCTGAGACACCGTTCTGCATCCGATTTTGCGAATCGGAAATTGAGAGTCGCACCGACTCGCAATTTCCGATTCACAAAATCGGACCTACCTACATCTGGCCCTTAGTTATTCATTGCTTCCCCTCGCTTCTTTTATTGAAATTATAATCCCTTAAAGAGACTTTACTTTCGCAAGTTAATGATAGTATGCTTTGCTGACAGTTGGCAGGATGTTTTGCACAGTTCGTTGGAGTTTATTCTCATATATCGAAACTGCAGTTTATTGTGTACTTTACTAATCTTTACCCTCCTAAATTCATTAACATTGTAATCCGCTCCTCCTTCCTATTACCGACTTTCTATGAAGCATTTACGATCCTCTTGTTGACTTGAGTGAATTTATGCCTGTGCGTTTCTTTTGTCCCTTTTGTGAGAAATGTATGTGTTTGGAAAAGACTCAGGTAGCCATTTGCTGGTGCTGTCTTGTCCATACACACTTGAACAATGGGGGTTTGAGAGCATTGCACATGTGATGGATCTTTAACAATTAGGGGTCTGAAGTTGCAAGTGGAATTGCCAGAGAGAAAAAGTGTATGTACTCAAGAGGAAAAATGAGCATGGAAGATTTATCAATGAAACCTGGTCATCTTTAAATACAGAAAATTAGACTAAAAAGACGTCAATTGGAGCAAGAGCGTTGTTGAATCTGTGGGGCTTTTGGGAGGCGGGGAGGTGAGGAAACTAGGAAAAAAGGAAGAATGCATTGAAGAAACGAAAGCCTACATCAGAGATGGAGAACATCAAAAGACAAATGAGATGTTGCCGACAGATTATAGCAAGAACAAAAACAACACATTTAGTTGATTGACTGGTAAGATAATTAGTGTTTTTTTCAAGCAGGAGACTGTCTACAGACTGTAAGGAAACAATACAGAATTCAATAGGTCTGTTAAGGGCGACGCTGAAAAATTACATATTGATACACACATATTACATTAGTTGAGAGCTTATTCATTGAATAGATTCCCTGTTTGCTACTATAATGCATAGTCTGCTAGTAGGAAAATGTAGTTCATCAGGTCTCAATTATTATTGTGTTGCCAATGTTCATATTAGCTCTGATTGGCTAAGCCTTCACTTTGGAGTCCCACACGATGCTTTGGGATTGCTGGTCTCTAGAACGTATTCCTGCACCTGCTAAAATCGAATGCCTGTCATGGACACTGCCGCTTACAGAAAAGAGATGAAGAAGGCATTTGATTACCTACTTCCTAAAACACTACAATCTAATTAAAGGCTGTTGCGCTTGAAATAACAAAAATTTGAGAATTAAGAAAGATTTTCTCTAGTGTTAGCATTACAAATATGATAATCACCTTTTATTCCAAAAATAAGTAAGTAAGTGGTGAATCGATAAATTGTGAAGGGAGGGCAGTGTGTAGGAAGGATGTATTACAAACATCAAGGGCGACACAATAGGTATGAGAATTCTTGGAAAAATATAATATCTAGACTAGTTCAGATTTCCTCCTTTCAGAGCTACACTAGCCACAACGAACACCTCACATTTCATTGTGGTTGTGCAAATACGAGAATTGTAGGAGTGGTTCTTGTGCCCCAAAACGGCGGCATCCATCGATAGCAACATTGCGAGTTTAAGATCACCCCATCACTGTTCTTTTCAGTAGTAAAGAACCGAGCCTGGTATATATAGGTGTTTTATGTAACATAACAATCCTGATGGGAATGCTTGAGGCGTGTTTTCTTTAAACAAAGTTGTTGGACCTAGCCCTTTTTGCAGGGTCATCCCCAAAACTTTTGCCTCCTTGTTTTACTGACCTCTTGTTGTTGGCTCTAGGATTCGGAACACGTTATCACTGCTGATCAGTGCTAAAGTGCAGGTGCTCTCCCTTCTAAAGTTGGTATGATTGGCTTACACCTAATATACCTTGAAGTCCCATGTACAGTGGTATCTCTATACCCAGAGCCTGTAAATTAAATGCTACTAGTGGGCCTGCAGTGCTGCTTGTGCCACACACAGAAGTAGCCTTTCAAACCTGTCTCAGGCCTGCTAGCCCAGCGCCTGCATGCACAGTTTACTGCCACAGGGACTTGGCATCCAAATTTACATGCCAGGCCCAGAGCTCCCCTTTTACTACATGTAAGTCACCCATAAGATAGGCCCTAGCTAGCTAGCCCTAAAGGCAGGGTGCTATGTATGTAGAAAGCAGGACGTGTGCCTGGTTGTGGGGCTTGTCCTGGTAGTGACAAACAGCCTTTTTGGTTTCTCACTGCTGTGAGTACTGCCTTCTTGTAAGATTACATTGGAAACGCCCTGCCTTATGTCTAAGGGGTATTGTCTGAATTATGAGGGGTAGCATAGACATGTTTGGTATGGTTGTAATGGTAGTGAAAAATGCTGTTTACTGGTGCAGGTGGACTTTTTATTACCATTATAGAAATCCCACTTCTAGAAAGTGAGCCTTTCTCTGTGCTTATGACTGGTGTTTTGCAGCTTGACTTCAATCCACGTCTGGGGCAGAGTGACAGCAGGGCTTTGTGCATACTTTTCAGACAGCCTGTACACAGGAAGTGTGGAGGTGTCACAGAGGTGCATCTGAATACTGAATGGTCTTCCTGGGCTGAGAGAAGGGGAGGCAGGACACACATGCATTTGTAAAGGCTGTGCCTTGGCCTCACACAAAGGGCTTGTTTACCCCCAACTGATGTCTGGAGCCTGTGCTTGAGGAGAAAGGGGACACTCCTAAAACCAGTTGTAACTGGTTGGAACCTCTTCTACCTCTCTTTGAAAGTGTTGTGCATAACTGAGTATAAATACAGGGGATTTTCCCCATGTTTAGAGACACTTTGGAACAACTAACATGGACACAGAATGCTGCTGAGAGGGCCTCACAAGGAACCACCTTGAACTGCTGCTTCTCGGCTGACCTCTGCCCGGCTGGGTCACAAGGAGGAACTGCCACTGACTGCATCTCTCTTGTGATGGCCTGTTGTTGGGTCCTACCGCCCTTTGCTTCCACGTGTGTCCCCCGGGGCTGGGTGCTATGGCCCCTACCTCCATTCAATTACTGGTTTCCCAGCGGGAGGACAGCACTATATTTGAAAGCACCTGTGTTGGAGCTTAGAGCCTGACAGGCCCTTTTGTTGTATTTACTTAGCACCTTGAGAGCACTTTTCCTGTGATTGCTGCCGGGAGAAATCACCACCGTGACCCGGGCAGGCTAGATCATCGGAGCGTGCCCGAAATGCAGTGTGCTAGGTGCTCCCGGGGCACGGAACGGCGGAGATTTGAGCGAGCGCACTCCTTGCGGAGCCCCGGGGCAATGAGCACTGGGCACAGTGCCCCCGGGGCACCAGCAGGCACCAATTTGTGGCCAGATTCAGTGTCGCAGCCCGAAAGTGCTAGAGAAAGACTCATGCATCACGTTGGGTGCAGGCGTATTGCCTGGCAGAGGCGTGGCTGCTTAGGAAGGTCCCTCCCCCTGCTGGACCCTGTGCTGCCACAGAGGTCCACGGATGGGAGGGAAGACTCATCGGAGGCCCCTGTGCTGCCGGACCCCTTCCCCTGCTGATCTGGAGGCTCACGGTGGGTGGGAATCCTCAATAGAGGTCCCCCATCAACGCTGTCCCCATGTGGGTTTCGTGGGAGGGGTGGAAGCCTCATCACTCGCTCCACTGGGCACCCATTTGGATTGTGAGTGTTGTAGGTGGTTGGAAGCCTCATCAGAGAGCCCCCTTCCTCCGGGCCCCCATCTATATTGTCAAAGGTATGGAGTGCTGATTGGAGCACTGGTGCCAACGCCGATAGCCACGTGGCCCCCGAGTGAGGCGTGGGGTCACCCATCCCATGCCTTGTTTTTCCCCTGAGAGGAGTGTTGGGAGCACCCTGGTAGACAGGGTGGACTGTGCGTCAGATGTTTCTTTGGTATGTGCAGCTTCTCTGGTATTTTTTTGTGCCATATGGAGATGCTGGCGTACATTCCTGATGCTGTGTGACCTTATGGTGATAGGTTTTCATGACTTGCCGTGTGTTTTCTGATGTTCCTTTTATTAGCCTTCATGATGGTATTATGGCATGTACATTCTTTTAGTAATGTTTACCTGACTACTGCTTATTTTGCAGGATACCCAGTAACGTAGATGTTCTATGTGACTACTGCTGGCTTTCGCAGAGTAATAGTACTGTGTAATGTTCTGACAACTGCTTGGGTAGCATGGTATTACTGACATGTTGTGTTTGGTCTAATGATGTTGTGTACAATACAGTTTATTTTTCTATAACTTTGTGTTGTGTTTCCTTTGCGGTGGGGATAGTGTGTCATGTGTTGTGTGTGTTGTGTAAATGCTTTACACATTGCCTTTGGGATAGGGCTGACTGCTCCTGCCAAGCTACCTAGGGAGTGAGCCAGGGTTATCTTGGGCGTGTAGCTCCCTCTCCCTGAGTAGAGTGGGTGGATTCTGCCTGGCTTAGGTGCATAACAGAAGTGTTTGCCAGCCTAGGATATGCAAGAATTAATTTGCTAGTTAAATGAGTTTCTATTCCCTCATGACCTCTGCACGTCATGGGTAGATCTACTGTGTGTTAAGACATCACTGTGCTACAGCTTAGATTTAGTGGAAGAACGTCACTGGATGTCTCGGATGTTGAAAGACACAAACAAGCAGACTGCAAGGGTGCTTATAAATAGGAATACGAAGGAGTCAGTTTTGCAATTTCAAAACAAGTTATATTTTTAGATCTGATTTAAAGGGCGTGAGTGGATTAAGTGGGGATTGAGAATACCACAATGTTCCAAATCGATAAGGCAAAATTAAATGAAAGGATGACAATGGCCATGAGCTCACTAGACAGAAGTGATGTTTGTAAGTAGTATGGTGGGTGATGTGATAAGAAAATCAATAGCATTCACAAATTGGCAGAAATGTGTGATCAATTAATATTATGGAGAATTATGCATTGTGGTAACTGGAAAGGGGCCAAGTGATTTAGAAAAATAGCTGAGCAGATAATTTAATCATAGGGAGATTTCATGTCAATATTCTGAAAGTAAAATTGGTTAATATGTGCACATGGATGTGTTCAGATCAGAAGCATAATGCTTTCAAAGCAAATGGTTGTGAACATAGACAACTGCCCAAATTATTTCCAAAAAGGAAGTCTGTAGTATATATTTGGTCTGAGGTCTTGGGTGAGAGGTTGGAGCGAGAGGTAGTCTTGAAAATCGACTGCAAACTAATAAAATGTAGTTAGTAAGTGTTCAGATATTGGAGCTAAGTAGTCTTATGGGTATCTTAACTGACTGTTAAAAATGTTGTACTGTAAATTATGGTAGAAAACATATCCACTACCACACTATTGTGATAGTAAGTTTAAGGGAAAGTATTGGTTTAGTTAGACTTTATCATAAGTAGATGTATTGCTTTGTCACATTTCTAGCTCAGAATTAGGGCAGGTCTGAAAGCAAATTTGGCAGGAGTTAAAAAAATTCTCCTGCCAAGTTTGAGCAAATACAGGTTTGAGGTGGGCTCCCTGGGACATAGCATCTAAGCCGACCCCTGGGGATGTGGTCCTTGGGGCCACTAATGGCTCAGGGAGGGGGAGTTATGCAGCCACCTCCGTTAAAGTATTCAGCCCCTGGGTGGGCTCCTTGGGACCTTTCACGGCTTGGGGAGGGGGCCGTGTGCTCTCACGCTCCATCTTATGTAATTTTGGCCCCGGTGTTGGGTATCACCGGGACCTTTAGAGGCTTTTGAGGTGGGCTCCCCATTTTGTAAAATTCCAGCCCTGTGGTGGGCTCCCTAGGGCCTTAAGAGGCTCAGTGAGGGAGGGCTGTGCACACCCCATATATAAAAATTTCAATCCTGTG
The DNA here is from genome assembly GCF_031143425.1 of Pleurodeles waltl. Taxonomy (NCBI): domain Eukaryota; kingdom Metazoa; phylum Chordata; class Amphibia; order Caudata; family Salamandridae; genus Pleurodeles; species Pleurodeles waltl. Next base: position 550,131,330 of record NC_090442.1, read on the forward strand.
TGTGTTCTCCTTGGAGTCTCTGATGGGGGGAGGCAGCCCCAGAGGTGAGCTCCATGGGACCTTTACTGGCTTGGGGAAGGGATCCAGGCAGCCCCACCTGACTTTATGAACACAGGTCCAAAGGATGGCTCCCCAGGATATAAACTTAATAGCCACCATTTATTTCCTAATCTTGTAGGAGTCTTGCAGGAACTCCACATATTTTGCTGAGGTTATTTTGTTTTAGGACCTGGGGGGGTCCCTTTGGGCCCCCAATGGGGCCTAGGGCATCATGGTATCCCTGCCCAGCCCCCTTATACTATTTTTATTTTATCTTTATAGCAGGACAGGGGGTCTAAGTCCCAGAGATGTGTAATGCTAGCCAGTAAAAATGTTATCATACTGCTGGAAGCCAATAAGAGTTCTCGCTCCTGCAGGAGTCTGACTTCCATGGGAACAAGATGACCCAAAGGAATTCAAGCTCCCTGGGGCAATCAGAATGCTCCCCGGCACTCCTGCCAGAGCCTCTTGAGCCTTTTGAGGACTGAACCAACCAGATATACAATTAAATTTGACCCTAAAGTTCTCGGAAAATACTGAATGAATTAACACCAAATCACAAAAAGCACAATCTGTGCACCAATATCTAGCTTCCTCTGAAATTTGCTGTAATTCTGTTCAGCAGTTTTTGCGGTAGACCATTTTAAAGAAGTCAATGGGAAATCCATGGGGATATTGCATTTTGTGACACGCCTCTGTTCTCCACCCCTGTTTGACAGATCACCCTGAAACTTTCTATGCAGAAACTGGTCATAAGGTAGCACCTTTTTGCAAAGCTTTGTGGAAATTATTCGAACGGTGTCAAAGATTTTAGCAGCACAAAAAACGTTTTTCCTATGGAAAAGCTGTCCTAACTATTATACCTAGGTAGAATTTGTAGAGTTTTGGTACGGAACTTCACAGAATTGCAAAAAACACTCTGTGAGATTCCACCAAACTCTGTGAATGGGCCACAAAATACTCATTCGGCTCTTCATGCTGTTTTTTTCATGCTGGATGTGCATGGGTTTGGCCATTTTTTTCTACCTGCTTTCTGCTGTTTTGTGCCTGCTGCTGAGCCAATTTTTGAGTTTCTGATTCCATGACAGATTAACACCTGTTAAAATTTTTCCATTTTGTCATTCGTCAACTACAGTGACTGACTAAGCAACAGCTTAGAACATGATGATCAGTGACACCCCACTATTTGTTAGCAAAAGCAAATCCTCTTCCTAGCTTAATCCTTCTAATTTATCTTTCAGTAGAGTAACTTTCCTTACTGCCAAGTGAAAATATTTGTTTAAAATAATTTGTGGTGGAGGTCAAGGCCAGTGAGTAACGTGAGACTAAAGGCCTGATTTAGGTCTTGCCGGAGAGAATACTCCATCATAAACATGACGGATACCCTGCCTGCCGTAATACAATCCTTATAGGAGATAACGGGATTGAAATAAGGCCGATGGGATATTCTTCACATTTGTGATGGAGTATTTCCCTCTGCCAAGACCTAAATCAGGCTCTAAGGGTTTTGTTTAGAGTTTGGTGGATTGGATCCTCTGCAAAGAATGTGCCAAATAAAATATATATCCCATTCCCTTCCCTGTACTACAATGCTTTGTTTTTTAGACTGTCTAATTGTGTCAGACAGTATATACACATTATATGTGACCTATGTGATATTATTATTTTTCATCTGCCTCTTTGGAGTGAGGGTACAATTGAAAAGCAGTTAGAGAAGAGCAGGGCCATTGGAATTAAAGTAATATAATAAAGTGTTCAATATAGCTGTCCCAAACCCATACTGCAGACTGCAGAGAATAGCAGACCTGACACAAGCACTCCATTAATGTTGCACAACAAGAATACTAATAATTGTGATGCATATATTTCTCACTCATTAATGAGAGTTAATTTGTCTTTGTTACACACAGAGCACCTCATTACGAGGCAGGCTGTCTTGAGACGGCCAGTCTCGTAGTGGTGGTCAGACCGCTGCACTTCAGGTGGCCCGACTGCCACTTTGTGACCCAGGTGGTTGGGTCACCAGGGGACTACTGTCTCTGCCAGGAACATGGTTTTTGATGGGCTGACTGCAGTCAGACTCGTGGTCAGCCACGGTGGTGCCTTTTCTGACAGCCTTTTGCATGGCAGTTCAACTGCCATGTAAAGGGTGGTGGAAAGGAAGTGCAGGGGGCCACAGGGGGCAGACAGTGTACATTCCGAGAGTTCTATTGTGCTATGGTATGGCTTCGGTTCCCTTTAGGGAGCTGAGACTAATACTGTGGCACTTTTCCCTCCGGGATGTCCGGTGCGAACGCAGTAATATGATGTTCCCACTGGTCAGCCAAGCACAAACATCATAATATGAAGGGGGTTGAAGCTGCTGAGTTGACGGCCACCTCACCCCGCGAGTTTGGCGGTCGGCTCATCCGACCACCAAACTTGTAATGATCCCCAAAGTATCTTTAGTTTTTACTGTGTAATCCTCAAAACCCAAAAAAATACACTTTTTTTTGTCTGGTGGTATTGGCATTCTGGTGTAGTTGCTTGCAGTCAATGCTATATGTAATGCATGTATGACGAAAACATGGCCCTGTGAATCATTAATTCAAAAATCCCAATAGCCCCAGGGGACTATTGTGTCACTATATAAACAACTGCATTATTTACAAAAAAGCACTAAGCATTATTTACAAAAAACAAAAAACTTTTTTTTCTTTAAATACCTATTCTGCCTGGTCCACCATCATGGCACTAGATATCTGCCCAACTGCAGAGCTACCAAATTGGAGGCCATCCAGGCCTAACATCTCCGGCTGGTGGGTCTGGATCAGGAGAAAGTGTTGGCACATGCCGCTGCCTCCAGTACTCCAGCCAACCGGCAGTACCTCCATCCTGGCCACACTATCACTTGTGCTGCCAGCAGCCAGGATCCACCACTGCTACCACCTCATCATCATCCTCCATAGACGGACTCCTCTGCCGTATACTACGGGAGCTGACACTGCTCTGACGAGAGGTGACATGCCTCCACACCTGGCTAAATGCCCTGTGAGCCCTTTTGTAAAAATATTTTCTTTGGAGGGAGGGACTTTTGCTGTGGGTGGAGAGGATAGGAATCATGAAAGGCAGCTGGGGCAAAGACCTTTGGTTTTGGACAGTTAGCTTTGACATTGGGGAGATTTATTTCTTTTGCTATAGGGATGGGCCTGTTGTGGGTGGAGAGGGTGGATTTTATTTGTAAAGAGAATAATCTGGTTGTTTGTTTATATAATGGCAATCTGTCTTGTATCTTTGCACTGCTTTTAGTGCAGCCTAGTTTTTTAATTAACAAAAAGCTGCCTTCTGAACAGTCACGTGTTGTACATCAACTTTTCCCCTTACACTTTCCTTAGCTGATTCTAAAGTTCTTTGCCATATAATTATTTACTAAGGTACTTATTTTACTTATATACAAACCATACCCTGCTATCAGAATGGGAACAACACAACACAGACTAGGCATGCCTTATTGCTAGAGGATGGAAATGTTTGCCACTTTGGAAGCACTCAGCCACTTATCAAAGTGTTATAACAGTTAGTTCTACCCTTGTCCTACTACCCTCTGTAACTATATTGACCACTAAGAGTATGCTTATACCTATTGTATTATCCCTACAACATACATAACAACATTTTCATCTTCAATAAAAGATACAAATTAAACTACTTCAGTTCACTTCTTAATTCTCTTGCCTGACTAGATGAAGTGATGGCTGCTGCCTCTCTCAATCTTCCAAAAACGTTTTGCAGGGTTTCCCATGATGCCTCCTTAATGATGGTACTAGTAATAGAGAAAACATCACAAGTGAGGTCCCACTTCCACCTAGGTAAACTGTAGGATTATGCGGGAGGATTATCCACCACAGGCAACTGGGTTGAAAGACAATACAGAGTTAGTGTGTTATTTATATCATACCTTATCAAAGACTGAGACCAGACTACCATCATGACACAATGACCTGATATTATTAGAAAAACTGGATGTAGGAACTACTACTGAGTAATGGGGATAAAGTACTTAATTAATGTATTAAAACAATTATAACACAACTTCCTTCATTTGGGAGGAGTGCACTCAGGACAGAAGAAGGTTACGCATTTAAGCAACACAAAGCCTGAATGATGAAGTTGATGAATTATGTTATATCATATGTATTCCTTTTATGCATGGATGGGTAAGTGGGGCTAGTGTGGGCTGTTACTGGGATAAGAGAAGATCCCACAGTGAGTTGGTGTCACTTTCACTATATTTGCCCCACCAGGTTTTTGGCTGAGACTACCCCGATTCAGAATCACTGCTCATTGCCATTGTTGCAGTGGCTGCCTCACTGAGAGACATGATCTTGGGCTTAGGTTGGGATCCTGCCATTGTTGATGCAGGAGTGCTTCTCCCAGCTTGCTGTCCAATGGATGGTGCAGCAGGCCCACCATGTTTCCTGAAAAATGTGGAGGGTGGCGCGTCAGTGGTGGAAATTTCTTCTTCTCCTCTTGACTGGTCACTTTCTTGGCAGGAACACCTTTCTTTGGGGCCATCTTCAAGCTCTGTCAGTTGGCACTTAGCTCAACAAGCAGAAGCAGAAGTGTCATGTGTAGTCACATCACTTTGTGCTTGCCTTCTGTCTGCCAGCACTGTGGGTGATGTCTCTTCTGTGCCTAAAATCAAACAAACAAGAAAAACATTTAGGTAAATGTGGCATTTTTGCAGTTTGAATTATTCATAGTACAGACAATATAATTCAGTGAAGTAATCCCAAATAAATAATTAACAACAATAGTGTCTTGATTTCAATCCACACCATAAAATAGTATTTAACTCAGGATAAAAACATACAGACCTTCTTTTTTATGTGTATCTAAGGGCTGTGTGCCTATGGCAGGAAGAGGGCATGGAGAAAAAGGAATGATCCTAATAAAATGTATGGTGGTGTGTGCCTATGATACAACAACAACAACAACAATAGCAAGCAAGGAGGCATGGGGAACAAAGAACACATGCAGACATATGGCAAAGGCACACAGGCTGCCTAAACAAAATGGCCACTAGCCGCATGGTCAAACAACAACAACAGCAAGCAAGGAGGCATGAAGAACAAAGAACACATGGAGGCCTATGAAAAAAAAGCGCAATAACTTCTTATACAAAATGACCACCGGCCACATGGTAAAAAATATCAGCAAACAAGCAGGCATTGAGAACAAAGAACACATGTAGGCCTATGGAAAAAGCACAATGACTGCCTACACAAAATGGCTGCTGGCATCATGGTCAAACAACAATAGCAAACAAGGAGGCATGAAAAACAAAGAAGACATTCAGGTCTATGTCAAAAACACACTAACTGGGTAGACAAAATGGCCGCAGGCCACATGGTCAAACAACATGGAGAACAATAAACACATGCAGGTCTATTGATGGACACTGACTGACCAAAAGGCCACTGGCCACATGGCATGGAGAACAAAGACAACATGATGGCTCATGACAAACATGCACACCAACCAGACAAATGAGGCCTGGTAAACAATGAAGGAAATACTACAATTCATCAAGTAATGCCAAAAATAAAAATAAAGGGCCAGGTTTAGAGTTTGGTGGATGGGGTTACTCCTTCACAAATATGACAGATATCCCATCTGCTATATTATGATCCCATTATATCCTATAGGAATCATAATATGACATACAGGATATCCGTCACATTTGTGGCAGAGTAACTCATCTGCCAAACTCTAAATCAGGCTCGAAGTCAGCTCTGAATAATTTTACAACAACAAGCATCCTCTCAAGGCAAGATACCATATTATCCCACCAAAATACATATTTTTCAGAAAAAACATGAAATGCAAAATAAACCTAGCATTTAATCCAGTGCCATCCCTGGCCTAAACAATCATAGGTGTTTTAAAACAACATGTGCATTCACTAGGAGGCAAGGTGGATCCTAGAAGCAGAAAGTGACCCCAGACACATCCATTCTGATGGACATGTTGTCTGTTCTGTGGGGGTGCTCTTCATGTTCTTGTGGATAAAGGAGGCAGTGCCTTCTAAACCAGACATTGAATGGATGACAAACCTGACAGTGAACATACTAATGGTTACTGCAATGTGTCTATACTAATTGCCTTGTTATATTTCTACATTTGTGGATGTTTAAAAATATTTTTTTCATAATATATTGTTTATGGTGCATATTTTTTGCATAAACTCCAATACTTTATAGCATAGTATCTCTAACTATGATGTAGTGGGTATATAAAAGAGGCCCTTCTTTGTCACACTGTGCTTCCTTTTTGACTGTGGGAAGTATCTTCAAATTAAACTGTTTCTTTCAACAGGTTTACATCCACAAATTGCATGTACAAATTCTCAACCTGTTATAACCCTTAAAATCCAGCATGAAAAACTAATCTTCCATCACTTATTTGTTTTAAATTAACCTCTTCTTCTTCCTACCTTCTGTCTCCTGCATCTGCATACACGTTACTCTAAAATTCTCATGCCTATCTGCCTTAAAGCAGTTTGGAAACCATACCAATATTAATTCCAGCTAGTGATAGTGCCTCACGTAGCCCCCTCTAAAAATCACATAAAGAAAACAAGCCTCTGCACTCCCCAATAACCAATAAACTGACCACTAACTAAGCTCTGGTTAGCGTGCTACTCACCATAAAATGTTTCAATGCCTCGTCAGCGGTAGTAAGCACTATTCAAATACAATTTATAAGAATCTATTTTATGTACCTCAGAATTAGTAGCCCAAAGGCTAGTACTAGCTGGATGGCCCATGGGCAGACTAGGCCACATGGTAAAATAAATGCATACATGGAGATAATGTACTTAACTGTGTGACATTTACTCTCATAAAAGATGAAAAAAATAAATGCAAAACTATACTAAAACCCTGCTGCTAATCCAGGCCACCCACCATAACCACAATCAAATTTAAAAGTCAAATAGAAGTACAAATAAAATACTGGTGCATGCCCTCTAAAAAACAACACAGTGGAAGGGGTCTTCTGGACAAGAAGAGGAAGTTGCAGTCTCTGGGGCACTTCCTTCCTTTTGAAAAAAAAAGTGAATTAAAAAATGATTTTTTGCACTAAAAACAACTTAAACTGTCTGTTGGGGTAGAATTTTAACTCAAAAGGTATTTTCAAGCTGATTTACCTGCTTCTAGAGTTAAACATCTACTTGAGAAGCAGAGACACAACAGCTTGTGATCGCTGGCATCACAACAGACCCGAAAAGCTCCAAGGTGATTTGAAGTCGGGCTAGATCATGCAGAAATCTTGTTCATGCTTGCAAGCATGCAATAAAGGAGCCTTGCATGTAATAACGGAGTCTTGAACATGCCAATGGATCCTCATTCATGCCAATGGAAAAATAATTCAGCCACTCGAAGGATAGCATATTTGATGGGAACTATGGTTTGGGAGGGGGCCACGTGGCCACCATCCTGTAACATGCACATTTTTACCCATTAGTTCAAGATTATGGCCCCTCTAGGGGCTCGAGGATGGGGCCCCTACCCATAAAAGCTAATTTTAGCCCTTGGGAAGCAAATGAAGGCCTCTTATTTCATGATTACGGCCCTGGGAGTAGGATCCTCAGAGACTTTAATGGCTTGAGGTGGAGGACCATGCATCCCCCATCCCCTTAATGAATTTAATCCTAGAGGGAGGGCTCCCAGGGGCATACATTTGATAAATGTGGCCCAGCACCATTTTTTTCAAACCCATCACAGCATTTTATGCCTATTAATTTAGGCCAATGGGGGGGGGTCCCCTAATGGGGCCTAGGTGTTAGGGCAGCCATACCCTTCCCTCGTATACAATTTTTCTTTTTTTTACTTCATGACAGAGGACTAAGGGCCCGATTTAGAGTTTGGCGTACAGGTTACTCTGTCACAAACATTACAGATATCCCATCCGCTGTATTGGGATCTCAATAGGTAATTATAGAATCGTAATACAGCGGACAGTAGATCCATCAAGTTTGTGATGAGTAACACCCTCTACCAAACTCTAAATCAGGCTTTAAGTCCACGAGTTCTATAACTGCTGCCAGCAACATTTTTTATGGTTCAGATCTTTTTTATTAAATTGTGGCAAGTCATACAGGCATGGAACAACACCATCATAAATAGAGAATTCTAGTGAAGGTGCTCAAGAGTAAATACAACAAAGGAAAGCAAACCCATCTTCAACCATTCCCACTCCACACACCCCTTGGTACTCACTCTGTAAGAAAGAAAGATTACATCTAAGCAATCTAGGTATCCCTGTCGGCAACGTTCCATTCAGACTCATCCTCCTCCCACAACACTGTGTCAGGCTCTGTTAAGCGCGGCATTTGAAGGTATTGGGGGCATGTCAAGTCCTTAAATTAAATAGAGTGTAGTGCTATATATGGTTGTCACAGCTCCATATAAGAGTCCAGCTGATGTGTCAGTTCAAGGGATAGTCATTCCATCCCAAGAATATGCCACAGCCTCTATAGCTGTGTGTGTCAGGAGTTTCTCGGAGCCTCAAAAGGAAATAATAGCCTGGAGTGCAGCTCCTTGTGCCAATCCAATTTGGCATCCCTTTCAGGATTTAAGCAGGAATATCAGCACATTATGGAGCCTAAAATAGCATACACTGGGCAACTGTGTGTCGAAATAGTGGCCTATGTCGGCCATAATTGTGTCCCACTATTGAGTGAAGTTAGGTCAATCCCAGAGCAGGTGATAGAGGTTTTGGGTGATCAACAGCCTCTCTTGCAATCCACAGTGGGGGTGGGATTGCTTCTGTAATATGTCTCTGGTTTAAAGTACAAGTATGTGGCAATTTTAGTGGCTGTTTTACTACCTGCAGTGTTGCATATGGTGTGTTGTGCTCTGTGATAGATCTCCTTCTTCTCTGTATGCGACAGAGTCAACCTAAAACTCACGTTCCCATTTCCTTTGTGATGGGGTTTTAGCCACTGGATGGGGTTGCAACAACTTGGCATATTACTTGAATAAGAGGCATTTTTCAAAAAGTGTTAGAGGTCGATGCATCCATTTCCAGATGTGACCCAGTGGCACATCTGTAAGTAGCTCATCTGCTCTTGTTCTGGTACCCCAAATTCTGCTTTGAACTGCTCAAAGGAAAGAGGGCCCATGGTGTCAAACATATGCCCAACAGATTGGCAGTTGGATGCATGCCAGGCTGCAAAGGCAGTGCGATTCAAAGCGGGGGTAAACACTGTGTTGTTCAAGATAGGGGTCAATGGTAATGGAAATGTCAACAAGGTTTGTCAAATAGCCACTCTATCCCACACCCCTAGTCCTGGTAACAGAGGATGAATACAGTCCCCAGGCTCTCTGCGATTACTTCAAGAAGGGAACATCCTAGAGGTGATTGCCCAAAATAGCTCTATCCGTGAAAAACCAATGTTTCTCAGACTCCTCATGTGCTCATTTCACCAAGAAGCAGAGTTGCACCGCTTGGTATTAAAGCAAAATAATAGGGACCCTCAAGCACCCTTCACTGGTTAGTCAGTGGGACGGGACGGCGCGGTGCGGCCCGTCCATAATTTCTGACTTGTGCTGACGCTGCCGGGGATAACACGGTTCTACAGAGGTTGCCAGAGAATCCCCGAAGACTTCCGGCATCAAAGGAGGAGCCGGGGGGGTTGGTGCATGGAAATGAAAACAGCTATAAAGACGGCGGACGGCAGAGAAGGGGAGCGCGGCAGCGGTTTAACCAGGAGCAGCACGGGAGGAAGGGAAGGCGAAAGAAGATGGAATCCAGGAGGAGAGAGGTCGGTCAACGTGGCAGAAACAGCGGCAGCGCAGGAGACGCAACACGAGACTACCAGCCATGCTTCAGGAGAAGCGTGGCAGACTCAGGTGGGTCCTGGGACCGGTTAAGGGGGACCAGGGTGGTTGGGAAGGGGAAGAAGGGGATTAGGAACCAAGGGGGAGTGGGGAGGTCGAACAGGGGAGAAGCAGGAAGGCAACAACGTGGAAGAGGGGGAAGAGGGAGTCCATTCATAAAACCAAGTGCGGGAAGCCCGAGGGCAGTAGACAGGACGCAGGAATACGTCCCACTAAGACAATAAGCAGACATATAGGGCAGAAGGGTATAAAGGAAGGAAAGAGAAAAAGAAGCCAGAGACCCCAAAGATAGGGAGACCCACAATAATGTAAGAAGAGTAAGAGAGGAGAAGAATCAAGAAAAGGACACTACAACAGGAAGTGTATATAGGAACTAAGACAACAGAAGTCTGTAACCCACAACAGGAAAATGGTCATTGGAAGAGAAGTAACAGAATAAAGGCATTAGGAAAGAAGGAGAGAGAAAATTCCTTCAGAACAAGAGATAAGAAAGAGAGCAGAGTAGGGAAAGAAAGAACCAAAAAGATAAAAGGACTTACCGATATCTTATCTTGTTCTTTTCCCACATGCGCTTCCTGGGAGCCCTGCAATAGAGAAAACCAAAGAAGAGGTGAAAGCCCAGTAGAAGGAAACCGAAGAGGAAACAGCACAAGAAAGACACTCATATGTCACGCCAGATATTCCTAAACCAAATAAATCACACCTGCACTCACAAAAGCTTTTATCTTTGTGTCGTCATTGACCTACCCCAGTCACAAGTGGTGTCAGAAGTGGGATCTGAATAAATAACAGCGACGACATGGAGGAGAAACCCACACTGGCAGACATGATAGCCCAGCTGGCCGAAGGGCAACGCCACCTACAATTAGTCTGGGAACAGCAACTCAAGGAAGCCAATGAGGAGCAAGAGGCACTGCAAACAGCACTGAAAAGTCAAGCCACCATAATGGCCAACAACCAGTTGGTACATGATACAGCCCTAGGAAAACTGACCGACACCATTGCACACACCAAAGTACATCCCAACGTACCTAGCCGTGTGCTTCAGAGGTACCAGGAACAAGAGGATCCCAATTCATTTTTTACTAATTTTGAGAGGGTAGCAAGTACTGCTAATTGGCCTGAGGATAAATGGGACAATTCATAGCCCCCTTGCTCACTGGGCAACTACAAGCCACCTACCGGACGGTAAACCCCGGAGGAACTATTCCCTATGTAGAGGTGAAGAAGGCAATCCTAGAACGCATAGGATTGGCTAGTGAAAGTTATAGGACAAAATTCAGACAGACGAAGTGGCAACATCAGGAGAATCCCCGCACGTTGTACTACCGGGTGCACCGTGCAGGGAGGAAATGGTTACCTCCCATGGAAACCACAAGAGAGGAGATGTTTGATACTATTATACTCGAACAGTTTCTAGAAGTGCTTCCACCCAGCACACGGAATTGGGTCCTACAACACCCGGGGTTAACCAACCAGACTGCTATAGACCTTGCCTGTGCCTATAATCGGGCCCTGGATTTTCACAGTATCTCTTCCAAACTTCCACCTCCTTCCCATGCATGGCCAGAGCTAGCGAAGCCTACAAACCCTCAAACCATGACAGTACATAGCTCAGATCAGGCCCTTCCTACCGCCTCTGTGGCTCTGAGTCATCCGGCAACAGGGCCTCAGTGTTACCATTGCTCTGAATGGGGACACATTGCCCGTAATTGTCCATTAAAGAAAGACCCCGAGGAGCCAATGGAGATCGGAATGATGAAAGGTCGAGTATTGTGGTCCGGTGGTAAGAGGCCTAAATATACTCTAAAGGTCAATCTGAATGATATGGAAAGGACAGCTCTAGTGAATTCTGGATGTAGCCAAAGTGTAATTCGACAGAGCTTGGTGCTGCCCGAACAACGGACCCCTCAAACCCAGGTTCTGATATCCTGCATCCATGGAGATCAACGGCTCTATCCAGTAGCTATGGTCCGTCTCAATTGGAGAGGTGAGGATGAGACAATCACTGTGGGGGTCATACCAAATCTGAGTAAGGATATTATCCTCGGTACGGATTATGTGAACTTTACCTCTCTCCTAGAAAAGGCCAGTCAAGAGCATATAAACAACACGTGGTGGGAAGAGGCACCCTTTGGAGCCCGCGAGATAGAAGCAAAAACCCTGAGAAGCAAACTCAGCTGAAAACGGAAGAGAGAGCAACGACCGAAACATCAAAACTCCCGTGACTATTGGAACATAGGTCCCACTCTACATACCGCCACGGTGTTTACAATCGCAGGAGATTTCAGACAAGCACAGCATAAAGACCCCACCCTGAAAAACGCCTGGCACCAGGCATTACACACAGACGGACAATCAGTAGGTCCCAAATTCACAATAGAAAACAATTTGTTATACAGAAGTAGCCCCAACTCCAGGGAAAAAGCATCTCAATTGGTAGTGCCCCGAGCAGATAGACAACAGGTCCTGCACTTAGCACATGGGGATAATGGAGAAGGACACATGGGGAGAGAGAAAATGGAGGCAGCGATATTACGGCAGTTCTATTGGCCGGGGTGTTTGGAAATATTAGGAAACATTGTTCTGAATGCCCAAAGTGTCAACTCATGAATCCATGCCCTCATCGGCTAGCCCCTCTACAAGAACTTCCTATTATCGAGACCCCTTTCACTCGGGTCGGGCTAGACATTGTAGGACCCCTGACTCCTTCGGAAAACGGGCGCCAATATCTCCTTGTGTTGGTCGACTACGCGAGACGGTATCCCAAGGCCATTCCTATTCCCATTATGCATACGAAAACTCTTGCACAGGCCATGATTGAGTTTTTTTCCCGTGTAGGGTTTCCAAAGGAAATTCTCACAGACCAGGGAACTCCGTTTATGTCACAACTTATGGCCGAAGTATGTCATTCCCTAGAATCAATCAAATAAGAACCTCAGTATATCATCCCCAAACAGACGGATTTGTGGAACGATATAACAAGACTATTAAAACATTACTCCGCAAAAGCATTTCAGAAGCAGGGAAAGACTGGGAAAAGAAGCAACCATTGGTCCTCTATGCCATACAAACCCATGTCCAGGCTTCTACAGGTCATAGCCCTTTTGAGTTGCTATTTGGGAGATAGCCCTGTACACTCCTAGACATGTTGGCAGAACAATGTGAGGAATCAGAGGAAGAGGTCAAGGACATTCTAACGTATACCAGAGAACCGAGGGAAAACCTTCATGCCGTATGGAAAGAATCCCATACTGCATTAAGAGAGGCCCAAAGTAACCACAAGAGAAGATATACAACGCCAAAAGCTCCAATCCTAGTCTGAGGGTGGGAGACAAAGCATTGGTATTACTACCCAGTTGTGAAAACAAGTTACTAGCCAGATGGCAAAGACCCTACGAGGTTATAGAGCAGGTCAATCCTACCACGTATAGACTTGCAATACCCCAGGGTACCGGCCGGGAACAAATATACCATATTAATCTGTTAAAGAAATGGCACAAACCCTTAGATGAACACCCCGCCTTTTATATTGCAAAAGAACCAGAAGAAGATATTCCCCTCCACCCCCTCCCTACTCGTTCACAGAAGGAGGGTCCTTCCCCTCAAATAAACCCGCCCTTTCGGAAACTAACCGTACACAACCTACCCTCCTTGTCAAGAACAATCTAGATGTGTTTTCAAAAACACCTTGACGAACAGCCCTAATACAACACTCGATTCGTACCAATACCAACACTGTATCTCGGCAAAGTCCATACCGTACCTCTGAAGCAAAAAAACAACTCATAGAGTGAGAAGTAGAAGCTCTGTTAGAAGCAGGTATCATAGAACCGTCTACTAGCCCTTGGTGTTCCCCGGTGGCATTAGTGCCAAAACCGGATGGAAGCACCCGATTCTGTGTTGACTTCAGACGGGTCAACGCCCTTTCACAGTTTGACTCATACCCAATGCCTCGCATAGACGAACTCCTAGATCGGTTAGGTCAAGCCCGCTATATGTCCACCCTAGATTTAACAAAAGGGTATTGGCAAATCCCATTACGTCCAGAAGATAAGGAAAAAAACACATTTGCCACTCCCTCTGGTCTTTATGACTTCACGGTTCTTCCATTCGGACTCAATGGAGCCCCTGCCACCTTTCAAAGACTTATAGATAAGATATTTAGACCCTACCACCAGTATGCGGCTGCCTATCTGGATGACATTGTGGTCTACAGCCTGACATGGAAAGACCACCTAGAGCACCTAGAACACATCTCACAGGCACTAAGAGAAGCGAACCTCACAGCTAATCCTGAGAAATGTAAATTCGGCCACACAGTAATTAAATACTTGGGATATATCCTAGGGGAGGGACAAGTTAGACCACAGGTAGAGAAAATCCAGGCCATCACCCACATACCCCATCCCCGCACAAAGAAGGATGTGCGGGCATTTCTGGGACTTGTAGGATACTATTGTCGGTTCATACCCCAATTCTCCACTATAGCCGGACCTCTTACAGATTTATTAGGCAAAACATACCCTAATAACTTACCCCCTCCCTCTGCTGTGGAAATACAGAGTTTTGAGGCGTTAAAACACGTCCTAACATCCGGACTGGTGTTATGTTGTCCCGACTTCAATAAACTGTTTGTGGTACAGACCGATGCCTCCGACATGGGACTAGGAGCCGTACTGTCACAAGAACAAGAGGATGGGGCCCTACATCCCATTGTTTACATTAGTCGTAAACTCCTTCCTCGGGAACAACACTACCCCACCTTGGAAAAGGAATGTTTGGCTATCAAGTGGGCAGTGGAATCCCTGCAATATTATTTAGCGGGAAGAACATTTACATTGTTGACTGACCTTGCACCTCTAACCTGGCTTGCCTAAAACAAAGACACCACTGCTCACGTACTCAGGTGGTTTCTCTCACTCCAGCCTTTTTCCTTCCAGATACGTCATTCCCCGGGCAACCTCATGACGAACGCTGATTACTTGTCCCATTATCCAAACTCGGAGTGCCTCTATCAGCTGCTCGCTAGGGGGAGTGTTTGTGACGGGCCGGCGCGGTGCGGCCCCTCCATAATTCCGACTTGTGCTAACGCTGCCGGGGATAACCCGGTTCTACAGAGGTTGCCAACGAATCCCCAAAGACTTCCGGCATCAAAGGAGGAGCCGGGAGATTGGTGCGTGGGGACGAAAACAGCTATAAAGACGGCGGACGGCAGAGAAGGGGAGAGTGGCGGCGGTTTAACCAGGAGCAGCGCGGGAGGACGGGACGGCGAAAGAAGACGGAATCCAGGAGTAGAGAGGTCAGCCATGTGGCAGAAACAGCGGCAGCCCAGGAGGTGCAACGTGAGACTACCAGCCACGCTTCAGGAGAAGCATGGCAGACTCAGGTGCGTCCTGGGACTGGTTAAGGGGGACCAGGGCGGTTGGGAAGGGGAAGAAGGGGATCTGGAACCAAGTGGGAGTGGGGAGGTCGAACGGGGGAGGAGCCGGAAGGCAACAACGTGGAAGAGGGGGAAGAGGGAGTCCACTCATAAAACCAAGTGCGAGAAACCCAAGAGCAGTAGACAGGACGCAGGAATATGTCCCACTAAGACAAGAAGCAGACATAAAGGGCAGAAGGGTATAAAGGAAGGAAAGAGAAAAAGAAGCCAGAGACCCCAAAGACAGGGAGACCCACAATAATGTAAGAAGAGTAAGAGAGGAGAAGAATCAAGAAAAGGACACTACAACAGGAAGTGTATACAGGAACTAAGACAGAAAACAGAAGTCTGTAACCCATGGCAGGAAAAGGGTCAGTGGAAGAGAAGTAACGGAATAAAGGCATTAAGAAAGAAGGAGAGAGAAAATCCCTTCAGAACAAGAGAGAAGAAAGAGAGCAGAGTAGGGAAAGAAAGAACCAAAAAGATAAAAGGACTTACCGATATCTTATCTTGTTCTTTTCCCACATGCGCTTCCTGGGAGCCCTGCAATAGATAAAACCAAAGAAGAGGTGAAAGCCCAGTAGAAGGAAACCAAAGAGGAAACAGCACAAGAAAGACACTAATATGTCACGCCAGATATTCCTGAACCAAATAAATCACACCTGTACTCACAAAAGCTTTTCTCTTCGTGTCGTCATTGACCTACCCCAGTCACAGTCAGCAAAGCACATCTCAGCACATGCATGGTCCCCCCAACCAGACAAAGCAGTTTAGTTCCCCTTGTATGGATTGCAGCACACCTACTGGGGCCTCCAAGAGAAAGGCCAGAACAAGAACAGAGCCCACATGAGAATGGACAATTTTCATTGCGGCTATGTCCGAGCAACGAAATCTGATAACGCTTCCATTGAGCAAGATGGCCTCCATCTTTGTTATTCCCAAACCCAGGAAGGATAAGTGACAATGCAAATCTTATCAACCCATCTCACTTATAAATGACACTTGCCCACACCCACACTTGCCAGATTAAGTCTTGATAATTAAGGTCTGCAGTTCTGCCCCACAATGGGCTGTCTGAACACCCAGGCACAGTACTGCGGAGTTTACCCACTGCACTGGATATTAGACTGCCAGCGTCAGTTGCATGTGGGATACAATTGAGAGGATAAGAGCCTGCTATTTTTGCAGATTGTCACAGAAGCTTGCCACTTCCTGATCCTCTCCAGTTCCTCCAGAAAGGCTGGCAGGACAGCAGTGGGTCATTGAGGGTAACAATCATAATATCGGCATACAGGCTAATGGTATGATCTTCTCCGGAGAAACGCATTCCATTAATGCGTGTGTCATCTTTCACGATTTGTGCCAAGGACTCCATGAGAGCGAACAGTAGAGAGGATAATTGGTATCCCTGTCTTGTCCTCCTACTGACGAGAAAGGGGACTGATGTATGTCCGGCCATTCACCCTCACTGTAGCTTGCAGGATCCCATAATCACTGAAAAGCCAGGCACAAAGCCCCTGTCCAGAGCCAAAAGGGACGAGCATTTCTTCCATATAGGACAAATGAACCTGGTCAAATACCTTCCTGACATCTACATCTAGGAGCATCATTTCCCTCCGCGAGCATTGAATACTGTCGTCAGACTGGCATTGGGGGATGAAGCCTTCCTGATCTGGGTCCACCAGGCCAGGCATATAAGGTCCCACTGTGCCGATAAGATACTGAAATATAGCTTAATATCTACATTTATAAGTGAGATGGGTTGATGAGATTTGCACTGTCGCTTATCCTGCCTGGGTTTGGGAATAACAAAGATGGAGGCCTAGAGCATGGTGGTTGTATTGTCCCCATATCTGTAAATAAGTTAAAAAGTCAGGTGAGGATAAGGGCAAATGTTTGACATAAAGTTTGATAGAAAAGGGGTGGAATTCCATTGGGGCCTAGCAACTTGAAGAGTTTCTGTTTTGCAATGGCCATCACTTCCTCTGCTATTCTAATTGGTTGATCTAAGAAATCAGACTGCTGGGGTGTCAGTTAGGGTGTACCTGCTTCTCGAAGATATACACTGGGGCCATCAGGAAGCAAGTCTTGCACTGTTCATAATGTTGCATAACATTCCTGAAAGACCTTAGCAATAGGCCCATTTCTCGTTATATGACCACCGTTTTGGTGGAGGATAGTATCCGTCCTTTATGACTGTCATTTTGCCTGTCCTAACAGTCTGCAGCATTTGCCCCACCATATTCAGCCCTGTCCCCTGTCCAAATCTAGACTGCCCAGCTATGCCCATGCAGCTTCCAGCTGCTGCCAGATACTAGGGGCCCTAGTCAGCTCATGGATAAGTTCAAGCTCCTTTACTTTCTCCTTTAGGGCCTCCCACTTCTCCTGGCGAAGTTTGTTGTCAGCTGTGGAGATGGCTAATAATTCACCCAGAATTACTTTTACTGTTTTCCATAGTGTGGCTATTGAGGTGTCAGGTGTGTTATTAAAAGCTAGATAATCTGTGATGGCTTGCGTGATGAGGTGTTGAGTCAGACCACATCTGACAGATGAAGAAGGCTCTTTTGCGCTGGCCATGGGCAGGGTATATCAAAGGGTAAGCTTTACAGTGGTGTGGTCCAACAGGGTCTGATGTTCATTTTCCAGTGCTGTCATTCTAGTTTGAATGTCACTCATCACCAAGAAATAATCAAGATGAGCGTAGATTTTGTTTGTGTAGGGAAAAAAAGTTACAATGCCTAGTGTTTGGGTGTGTGACCCTCCATAATTGATGTAGGCCAATCTTTTGCAACCAATTGATGTCTTCCTGTGAGAGTGCTTCAGTTTGGCCATATCTCTGCCTGGACCTATCGACTTCATTATGGAACATGAGGTTGAGGTCTACCCCACCAACATCATGTGATCCAGATGGCCTTCACCTCCATTATAGCCCACTTAAGAAAGCATTCTGGATTGTCGCTGGGGGAGAAGAGGGACCACAGTGTCCGCTATGTTTAGCCTGGTAACCTAAGAGTTGCCCTCTCATCTCAGCAATCTTGCACCCCACTGTGCCACTAAAGAAGCAGGAGACCAGAATGGTGATTCCACCCGTCTTGGTGTAGGAAGAGGAGAAATATTGGCTTGGGATGTGTCAGGATTTCATTCTATTCCAGTCCCCAGGTGTCAAATGTGTCTCTTGTAGCTACCATCATCACATCACTTCAGGGACCTGCACCTAAGTGTAAGGGTGAGAAGAAGCAATGTGCAGATGCACTCAAAGGAAAGAAAACAGTGAGTACCTACCCAACATATACCCCAATCATAAATAAAGAATAAAGTTACCCACAGTATAATCAAGCCCCCAGCAATAGCCAAGTAAGTCCTGAGAGTGTCCTACAGTGAGGGGGCCACACATGTTGCCTTCATTGCTGCAAGATGAGGCCACTCACCTCCTACCACCCCTGCCCCAGGTGCCAGCAAGTGTACTCTCTCATAGTGGGTAGAGTGAGTGAGTTCTAGGTCCAGGTGGGTCTCAGGGCGATGCCTGCCTCTCCAAGTCACCAGCCAGTGAGTCCAGGTGGCTTGCCTCTCCATGGCTATGGTTTCTCGATCCAGGTGCAAGCTTGTAGGGGAAGTTGGGGTTTTGCATCATCAAGTGCAGCGATGCTCCTTATGTCTGCTGGGACTGTGCTGCAAGTTTTCCCCCTCTTTTTCAAGGATGTTTAAAAGGCGGCAGGCCTTTGCTGATGAAGTTTCCTTTCCAATTGGAACTAAGGTAGGAGGGATGAACCCAGTTCTATGTGATCCCCTGGCTTTTGAAGTGGATCTTCATTGGCCAGAAGTCTCTGAGTTTATGAAGAGTCAGTCCAAAGAGATCTTGATACAGCGCTACCTTGTGGCCTTGAAACTCTATGGGGGTCAGCATCCCTTACCTTTCATAGTATATTTTCTTTTAGTTGAAAGCAGGCCTGGGCAGAATTCCGTGGGATTATAAGAAAACTCATTGAGATTCTGCCGAGTTTTGCAAGTGGGTAGAATGAGGCACGTTTCATTGCTTGTGGTGATTTTTAGCACCTGGGTCTGCTCCTGCACTGTAAAATCAGAACAAACAACACCATGGGGTGCACCAGAGAGTGTTGTTTATTTTCTACTGAAGCAGCAGCCTTCTCAATCAGAACAGTTGGGACCTGTTGTCACCACCCACATTGAGAAATCTCACTGGTAGGTGTTCTAGCACCTGAAAACATCATGCTAGGGAATGTAAATTCTCACTCGTGCTCGACAACTTAATGTTGGTATGCCGCGCATGAGAAAGACCTGGACCATGAGGCAGAGTTTTGCCAGAACTTTCCACTTTATGTGGAGCACAGAGTCAGCTAAACTCCACAAACTCCACTGGCAGAGTGCAATTTTTCACATACCCCTAGTTGAAAGTCTAGAGGACAGTGGCCTTCCGGCCTTAGGAGGCCCACTGTATAAACTCTGTCTGGTTGCAGCTCTATGTCTGCTGGTGCATCTAAAATCTGTAGGAAGAGAGGTCTCACATAAGTCCCAATGTCTGGGACTTCCACCTTTAATGGTGCCCCATGGATGTGAATATTGTTCCTACAAGAATGATTTTCAAGGTCCTCTGCACGGGGTTGTAAGCCACTCTTCTGGTCGCGTCGATCTAATACCTCCTGTAGAAGCTGTTTGAGCGCCTCATCCCAGCCAGTTTCATGATCTTCTAGCTTCAACACTCTGTTCCCTACCTCTGTCAAGTCACAATGCACATCTTTCAGGTTCTGTGCTAGCTCCTGTTTCACTGCTTACATACCCTTGCATAAAGACATGAATAGTGCCTCCATAAAGGACCTTTTGACGGGGCCCCTCCTCGTCGACCCCCTCTGATGCTAGGCATGGCTTCTGTGCTTGGGAAACTTTTTCCGCTGGGGGTCCGGTGAACTGAGTGAGCATCTCCTTCCTTCTTCACCCTCTGCTGCCATGACAGGATTTGGACGGTGTCTAATTATAACAGCTACCAGGAGCATGCTCACCTTTGCCTGACCCCCAGTCCCACCAGGCGTAGCTCATCTTAGCTGTGCAGCATCACGTGTGCCCCAAACGTCACAAGCCATCAGTGCTGCAAACACCAGTTCACTTGCATGTTGTGAGCCTGTTGCCCCACCTCCCTTATATTTTCAATTGCATGTTTGATGTTTACACTATTATCAGGGATGAAGGAAAAATACCTCTGGTGGAGACCCGACAGATCCCGCCTTCTTTTGCTAGGATGATGTCTAAGGTAATTCTATTCTGGATAATCATCGCCCTTAAAGAAGTTAATTCCTCTGTGATGTTCTCAGGGCTGCTGCTGTTGAGTCTGCCATTGTAGGAAGCTGGCCTGGTATGTAGTGGGTACCTAGGGTACTTACATCTTATGCCAGGTCAAGGTGTCCCCTATTAGTGAAGAGTAGGCAGTGTCTAGAAGCCAGGCTCTCTAGAGGTAGCTGTGGATGAACAGTCAAGGTGTATCGAGGAGACATGCAAAGCTCATGCAATATCAGTGTAGTCACACAGCACTTACACTCATGAAAGAACACACTCAGTGTTAAAAAAATATAGGTACTTTATTATGGTAACACAACACCAAAATTACTATACAGGCAATACTCCCTTAGGAGGTAAGAAATATACAAATTATATACACTAGTTGTCAGAAATAGGCATAAGAATAGTTTGAAAACCGTGCAAATAGTGTAAAATACAATAAAGAATAGTAGACCTAGGGGGAGCACAAACCATATACTAAAAAATTGAATGTAAGAGTGTCACCCCCCCAGGTAAGTGGAGTGCAGAGAGGGTCACTGGGGGTACCAGGAAAGCACAAAGGTAAGTCCCACAGCACCCCCAAGCAACCGTGAAAGAAGAGATAAATTACTATTATTTCCCCAGAACACCCACTTAGAAGAAAAGAAGAGAATTGCAAAAACCTAGAGATAACTGCAAGAAACCAACATTGGATTACTGAAGAGGAAGACCTGTGGAAAGATGGGACCAAGTCCAGAAGACACAGAAGACCCCAGTGGGGCAGGAGCCACCAAAAAGCCTTGGCACAAGCAAAACTCACTGTTAGTGGAAAGTGGTGCTGCCGGGTACCAGCAAGGCCAACGAGGACTCAACCCAGGAGGAGGACACAGGGGGGCCCTCAGTATTGCAGGGAGCCCACAGTAGCACAGGCAGCACACACAGGAGTCCCACAGGACGGTGACACAGATAGTGCAAATGGAGCCCATGCAGCACTACGGAAAAGAATCCCATGCCTCAGAACAGTCACCCGGGGAGCTGTGCATCATAGGAAGGAGTGCTTGGGGCTGGAGCTCCACGAAGACTGAAAACCCCTTAAATAAGTGTCAACAAGCCCTGGCAGCTGCAAAGGATGAGGTGCAAAGGGGTACTGTCCTGGGTGGGAAGGCAAGAGCTTATCTCCACTCAAGTTGGACAGCTGGTAGAGAGGACCATCTGGACCACTTCTGACCAAACCAGTGTTGCAGGATCCACGCATCTCAGCAGGAGAGGGGATCCACGCAGCCAGTCGTCGTCGTTTTTGGTGCCTGCAGATCCAGGGGAGTGACTCCTTCACTCCAAGAGAGATTCATTTTTCTTTCCTGTGCAGACTGAAGACGGGCTGTCCTCACAGGTTGTTAAACCAGGGAAATGTTGCACAATGTTGCAAAAGCTGGAAGGAGCCGGAGAACCAATGTTGCAGGCGAAGATGCAGTTTCTTTGAACAGAAGTCGAAGCAAGGGATGCAGAGGAATCCTGCTGGAATCTTGCAAGCTGAATCTGAGGAACCACCCAAAAGAGTGACCCTAAATAGCCCTGAAATGAGGATTGGTCTCCTAGCTGGATGACCACCTATCAGGAGGGGGCTCTGATGTCACCTGCCTGGCCACTCAGCTGCTTCCAGAGTTCCCTACCAATGTTGGATTCAAGATGGCAAAATCCAGGGACCCTCTGGAGGAGCTCTGGGCACCACCCCTAGGGTGGTGATGGACAGGGGAGTGGTCACTTCCCTTTCCATTGTCCAGTCTAGTGCAAGAGCAGGGACTGGAGTTCCTTGAACTGGTGTAGGCTGGTTTATGCATGGGGGGCACCAAATGTGCCCTTCAAAACATACCAGTTGCTTGGAGAGGCTACCCCTCCGAAGCCATGTAACACCTATTTCCTAAAGGTGAGGGTATAACACCCCTCTCTCAAAGGAAGTCCTTTGTTCTGCCTTCCTGGTCTTGAGCTGCTCAAGCAACAGGAGGGCAGAAACCTGTCTGTGAGGTGGCAGCAGATGGGGCTGCCTGAAAAACCTCAGAAGGCTGTGGAAGCAATGCTGGGAGTCCTCTATAGAGCCCCCAAAGTGTATAG
Source organism: Pleurodeles waltl (assembly GCF_031143425.1). NCBI lineage: Eukaryota > Metazoa > Chordata > Amphibia > Caudata > Salamandridae > Pleurodeles > Pleurodeles waltl. Next base: position 550,154,052 of record NC_090442.1, read on the forward strand.
AATCATACAACTAATACTCACAAATGTATTGGGGTATGATCCCAACATGTTTGATACCAAGCATGCCTAGGTTCGGAGTTACCTTTGTCCAGTACACATGTAAAATGGTGTCCCTGCACTCACAGAGTCCAGTAAAGTGGTTTTGGAGTTTGTGGGGGCACCTATGCTTGTGCAGGGGAGCCCTGACACAAAAGTGCCTGCATCCTGCCCTCTGGGCTGAGAGGGCCTACCACAGAGGTGACTTATAGTGACCTGGTGCAGTGACCTGTAGTGAAAATGGTTGCATGTACCCGGTTCACGCAGACTGCAATGGCAGGCCTGCCGAACCCTTTGTATGGGTGTAGGAGGCTGGCCTGGCTTATAGTGGGTACCTTGTGGTACTTACACCCTGTGCCAGGTCCAGTTATCCCTTATTAGTAGAATAGAGGTGTTTCTAGCAGCTTAGGCTGATAGAAAATAGCTATAGCAAAGCTTAGGCTGATCTAGGAGACATGCAAAGCTCCTACTATACCACTTATATCATATAGCACAATATCATAAGAAAACACAATACTCAGAGTTACTAAAAATAAAAGTACTTTATATTTATGACAATATGCCAAAAGTATCTCAGTGAGTACCCTCAGTTAGAAGGTAAGTAATATATACAAGTCATATGTACACAAACCAAAACCAGGTAAGTAATAGTAAGAAAAGTAATGCAAACAGTGTAGAATTACAATAGGATGCAATAGGTGAACATAGGTCTAGGGGCAACACAAACCATATACTCCAAAAGTGGAATGTGAATCACGAATGGACCCCAGACCTATGGGAGCTTGTAGAGGGTCACTTGGACTGTAAGAAAACAGTCAGGGTGTCCAAGATACCCCACCTCAAGACCCTGAAAAGTAGGAGTAAAGTACAACTACTCCCAAAAAGGACACGTAGTCGTGAAAGGGGGATTCTGCAAAAACCACAAACACCAGCAAAGCACTGAAGATGGATTCCTGGACCTGAGGACCTGCAAGGCAAGGTGACCAAGTCCAAGAGTCGCGATAGTGTCCGGGGGGGCAGGAGCCCAGGAAACCCTGGATGAAGGTGCAAGAAGGCTGCCTCTGGATGGAAGAAACCTATGATTCTGCAACAACGAAGAGGACTAGGAACTTCTCCTTTGGATGGAAGATGTCGCACGTCGTGCTGAAGGTTGCAGAAGTGTTCCCACGCAGAAATACCGCAAACAAGCCTTGCTAGCTGCAAGGGTTGCGGTAGATGTTTTTGGGTGCTGCTGGGGACCAGGAAGGACCAGGATGTCGCCCCTTGGAGGAGGAGACAGAGGGGCCACTCAGCAACTCAGAGAGCCCCCACAGAAGCAGGCAGCACCTGCATAAGTACCAGAGCAGGCACTTAGAACATTTGTGAACCAGAGCTGGCTCAGAGTCACAAAGGAGGGTCCCATGATGTCGGAGTCCAACTCAGAGGGTTGAGCACTAGAGGATTGAGTGCTGGGGAACCAGGGTAGGCTGTGCATGAAGGAGTCCTTGGAGAAGTGCACAGAAGCCAGAGCAGCTGCAAATCATGCAGTACACAGGTTTGCAGTCTAGTGTGGGGAGGCAAGGACTTACATCCACCAAACTTGGACTGAAGGATCACTGGACTGTGGGAGTCACTTGGATAGAGTTCCTGTGTTCCAGGGACCATGCTCGTCAGGATGAGAGGGGACCCAGAGGACTGGTGATGCAGTCTTTTGGTGTCTGCGTTAGCAGGGGGCAGATTCTGTCGACCCACGGGAGATTTCTTCTTGCCTTCCAGTGCAGGGTGAAGGCAGACAGCCCCCAGAGCATGCACCACCAGGAAACAGTTGAGAAAGCCGGCAGGATAAGGCGCTAAAATGTTGCTGGTAGTCGTCTTGCCACTTTGTTGTGGTTTTGCAGGCATCCTGGATCAGTCAGCGGTCGATCCTTGGCAGAAGTCAAAGAGGGAAGTGCATAGGAACTCTGGTGAGCTCTTGCATTCGTTATCTGAAGAATACCCCAGAGGAGCGACCCTAAGTAGCCAGAAAAGGAGGTGTGGCTACCAAAAAAGGAGGATTGGCTACCAAGAAAGGTTAGAGCCTATCAGAGGGGGTCTCTGACATCACCTGCTGGCACTGGCCACTCAGAGCAGTCCAGTGTGCCCCCAACACCTCTGTTTCCAAGATGGCAGAGGTCTGGGACACACTGGAGGAGCTCTGGGCACCTCCCCTGGGAGGTACTGGAAAGGGGAGTGGTCACTCCCCTTTCCTTTGTCCAGTTTCACGCCAGAGCAGGGCTTGGGGATCCCTGAATCAGTGTAGACTGGCTTATGCAGAGATGGGCGCCATCTGTGCCCATCAAAGCATTTCCAGAGGCTGGGGGAGGCTACTCCTCCCCAGCCCTTCACAACTATTTCCAAAGGGAGAGGGTGTAACACCCTCTCTCAGAGGAAATCCTTTGTCCTGCCTTCCTGGGCTGCCCTGACCCCAGGAGGGCAGAATCCTGTCTGAGGGGTTGGCAGCAGCTGCAGTGGAAACCCCAGAAAGGCAGTTTGGCAGTACCTGGGTTCTGTGCTAGAGACCCGGGGGATCATGGAATTGTCCCCCCAATACCAGAATGGTATTGGGGTGACAATTCCATGATCTTAGACATGTTACATGGCCATGTTCGGAGTTACCATTGTGACGCTATACATAGGTAGTGACCTATGTATAGTGCACGCGTGTAATGGTGTCCCCGCACTCACAAAGTCCGGGGAAATTGCCCTGAATGATGTGGGGGCACCTTGGCTAGTGCCAGGGTGCCCACACACTAAGTAACTTGGCACCCAACCTTCACCAAGTGAGGGTTAGACATATAGGTGACTTATAAGTTACTTATGTGCAGTGAAAAATGGCTGTGAAATAACGTGGATGTTATTTCACTCAGGCTGCACTGACAGGCCTGTGTAAGAATTGTTTGAGCTCCCTATGGGTGGCAAAAGAAATGCTGCAGCCCATAGGGATCTCCTGGAACCCCAATACCCTGGGTACCTAAGTACCATATAGAAGGGAATTATATGGGTGTACCAGTGTGCCAATGAGAATTGGTTAATTTTGTCACTAGCCTGCAGTGACAAATTTAGAAAGCAGAGAGAGCATAAACAATGAGGTTCTGGTTAGCAGAGCCTCAGTGATACAGTTAGGCACCACACAGGGAACACATACAGGGCACATACTATGAGCACTGGGGTCCTGCCTAGCAGGATCCCAGTGACACAAGGGCTAAAACAACATACATACAGTGAAAAATGGGGGTAACATGCCAGGCAAGATGGTACTTTCCTACAATGGGTGACAGAATAACTGCTGCAGCCCATAGGGATCCCCTGGAACCCCAGTGCCCTGGGTACCTAGGTACCATATACTAGGGGCTTACATTGGGGCACCAGTATGCCAATTGTGGGATGATAATGCTTCCAGCAACCAAGTTTGAAGGAGAGAGCATAATCATTCTGGTCGTGGTTAGCAAGATCCCAGTGAACACAGTCAAACACACTGACATCAGGCAGAAAAAGGGGTAGTGATGCCATGAAAGAGGGTACCTTCCTACAGCCATGTTCTCAATCAGCCTTGCTAAAGCATGTATGTGGTGACTGTTATGTGCTACCCCTAGTGGTGGCGTCAGTGTGCCCATTTCTGTTATCATGGTGCCAACCTAGTTCGCTAACCTTTTTTCCTGCATCCTTCCTGTCTCGGCCAATGTAGGTAGGTGTGACAGGTGTGTTTTGTGGGACATCCGTAGAAGCACAAAAGACAGGTAACATCTCCCATACTATCCCATAGGCAAATACAAATATGCTGAAGCTCTGCACACAAAAAACAGGTCCCTGTATCCAACAAACTCTGGGGACGGGTACATGTCCCCTCCTCTAGCCCCCCATAAGATAACATATTTTTTACAGTTGCTGTCACCTATGTATATATTTGACCTTTTCATCAGTGGTGGTGGTGCCTGTTGGCTGATCCTAGCCCTACAAACCATCTCCTAAATGCCCCCTTTTATCAGTTCTTTTATAGTCCATGTAGTGGACGAATCATCTCAGGCATTTTTAATGCAGAAGGGGGCAACTGTCTGCTGCATTGTCTTTAGTCTCGATACGCCAATGTCACCTGGATTCTTGTCCCGTAGGAGTTGCCATGTGTCGGGGTCGTGATGTCGCTTTGTCTCCCCTGAGCTACCCTGGCTACTGCCACATCCTCTGCCCTGCTGACCTATATTCTGGTAGTATTGTTCCTATGCAATCATCAATCACACCTTACTTTTTTTTGCCTTCACCTCTTCCATTGCCTATAGGTGTACCTGGTCATCTACACAGTACCTAGCAGCAGCCAATACCTCCTCTATTGGTTTCTGTTGCCAGCAGACAGATGATGTCTGGAGGTATGATCATATTGGTGGGCGCAGTCCATGCTTAAATGTTGTGACAAAGGCTGGGAGACCCTCACTTAGGTAGTTGCGCATGCCACTATTCTACTGACATATCTGCAACAGGCAGTCATAGTAGGCATCAACACTTTCTTCTTTATCTTGCATTGTATTCACTAGCTTTGACCAATCTACCCTGTTCTCTGGTACTTTTGTCTTCAAATGCCTCATTACTTCTCCTAACTTATCAGCGATTATGTCATTAGGTTCTCCCCCTAACTTTAATTCTGTCTCATCTGTCGGTCAAGTAACTGCATGTTTGCAGTCTTCCCAGAAATCTTTTGGTACAATAAAGTTAAATAGTATTTCTAAATCTTTCCAAAGGAGACTCCCCATAGCTACCATTCTATTTAATTCTGTGTACCATTTATGTGGTTCCTCACGTACCTTTGGGACATCCTTGGTAAACAACATTAAATCACATCTTGACAAGGCAGCATGCATGTATGTGGCTGGGTAGCTCTGGCTTTCCATCAGGTGTGGGTGATTAGGGCACTTCATGGAGTGGCATGATAACACTAGGGCATGTTGAAGAGGAGGCAGTGACCAACTGCTATGCAACAGTGTGCATCATCAGGATAGTCGATAGTTCCCTCTACTGCCTCAGCTTACCAATTGCATACTGCAAAGCATCCAGCACCTGGGTCTTGTTCCAAGACCATACGTCTGGGTCCCGGAAGCTAAATTTAGATGTATCCCACCCATATTTAGAATGAAGTGAGGACGACTTGGTACTGTCATTCTCCTGCACATGTTGCACATACTGTATGTCTAGTGCAGTGGTGGTAGTCTTCAAGTAACCATGCCTTAGCCAACTGCAGTATCACTTTAAAGTACTGCTTGTCACATTCTAACTCTAATAGTTGTAGCTGTAAATGACCTTCTACCAGATATGCCAAGAGCACAGCACATTTGCTGTGTCTGATTTTAGGAAATGTTTACAGGCACGGCTGTTGGGTGAGGAGGAGGGTGAGGATACAGGTGTGTTACTGCAGCTGTTCCTGTGGGATCCCTCTAGGTTCAGCACAGCTACAATGGGCGGTGATAATGTTGTAGCCTTCCCCTCCTTCTGCTCCTGATGTCTGTCCTTGCCCCTTTCCCTAGTGATTTAACATCATGCACACAGACCTTTGTATAAGTGCATATGTCCTACATTAAGTTTAGAAACCCAGGAGCCTCTAAAGTGTGATCTGCAGATATGTCTCCAAACCTTTGTTGCCAAGTTGAATTAGTCAAGGCAGTATATTGTTATTGGTACATTGTTTAATCAATTGTGCTTGCTTGTGCTCCAAGTTGCTTGCTGTCTGTGTTATTTCCGGCCTCTTGCAAGAAAGGAACTTGACATCTGTAATGCTGCCAAGTTCTGTTCTGTTCATTTCCTCTTTTAACAGTTTGCATACTTGGCTGGGGCACCTGAGGTAGCTTGGTGGGTTTCTCGCTGACTGTCAAATAATGAGCTGCAGCAGTTTTGACAACAAGGGCAAAAAGGGGGGACTCTTTAGCCACCTTCAATAATATCCTCTATCAGAAGATCTGTGTGAACTCCATCTTCCCCTGCTGTCATGCTTGGCAGTGGAAGACAGGGGTACACTCCCTGGACGTCAAGCTGACATTTCCTCCAAAATGCACTATTATACCGGTCATGGGACATCTTTTCTGGGTCCCTGCGTACTGCCAACAATTCTTCATTTGCCCTTTACATCCCTCAACCACAAATTATTTGCACTTTAAATCCCACATTCAAAATGCACCCCACTCAGTTGGTTTAATCCTTTTACCTTCAACAATAACAGCTGTCTCAAATATCCTAACTTTTGCAAGTCAAATGTCCATTGCAAGGAAAACTACAATTCCTTGCTCCTAGCAGTCAACTGGTGCCATTTTTCTGAAAAGTAACAGGCACCAAAACCATTACAAATTTCAACCTGATAGGCGGGGGATGTCTTGGAGGGGGGGGCAAGCTTGGAACTGTCTCAATCCCCTTTACTCAAGGGCTGGCCCATTGTCTCTAAAGGCTTTAGTTTTCCCTGCCAACAGACTGGGGCTCTCACTCACATTAACAAGGAATACACATGGTGTCTCAGGGACTATTTCCCATGCTCATGGAATACAGGCGGGATAAAACCTCACCACATGCAAGTTCACCCTTTGCACGATATTATTAGTGGATGCAAGGGGCTGTAGACAACCCACGTTCACTGGATAATGCTTACGGTGCTGGTTCACTAGAAGCGTTCACATCTGACACATAGATGATAGTGTCTATAGGGAGATGAAAGGGTGCTAGAGGTGCCAGATTCCCCAGCATCCTTGCAACTGAAGTGTAAAGTAAACAGGAAATGGGGAATAAGTAAAAGTGTGAAAACACCCTTGTTATCTGCCCTGGACAAGTACACTGCCCTGGACAGGGGTAGCTGCATTTTTGCTGAAATTTACAGAATTCACTGGAAATGCAGACACACAGATGCTCTTGCAGACAGTAGTGAACCCTCTCTCATGTGGAGGTGAATTCACACACACAGAAGTGGGGAACTTTCTGTGTTATTGTTGGTGCTTCCTACCCATGTACCAGCAAAGGTGACCTTATTCAAAGTCTAGAGGAAGGAATGGTAATACTATCAACATAATGGGGAAACGTTTCCATGCTATGACTGTGATGCAAACTAAAAGTATGACCCAATATAGTAGCAATAAGCATTCAAACAACGTGGAGAGGACCAACATTATCAGTACATCACAACAGGAAAATATACCAGCAGAAGAAAAATAATGATGAATATACAGCAACGACAGCACTCTATAGGTGGCAATACTAAAAATACAAAAACAGACCATAATGTCTAGCAGGTGATAAAGACATAAGGATTAAAGCTACAAATTCACCAGTTATAGTTAACAGCACTAACTATAACTTGCGCACCACCATGCACTGCTTATGGCCTCACATATGACATCATTCATGACATGTTCTATGACATAATTTATGACATCACTGATGACATCGCAAATGACATCATTGATGACATCGCAAATGACATCATTAATTACATCACTGATGACATCTTCCAGTGAGTGTGCTAATTTGTTTTATAGTTTACATGGTGACGGATATCATATTACTTTTCTATCTAATTTTGTACAGCCTGGGTCCAGATAATGGGTGTAAATGTTTACAAAACACACCTGCTCCTAATGCATCATAGATGTGCAGAGATATAAATCTTTGTATTGAACTTAACTGGTGAATTTCTGTGTTGTTTCAGTTCAAAACAGTAATGTTGTCATTGACAAATTCAACTAAGTATATTGTTATTTTAACCTTCAGTTTTTTCAGTAAATGTCTGAGGTTTTTTATTAATAAAAACTGATCTTTTTATCTCACCTAATTATAACGTTACTTTAGCCTTTGTTTTTTTTTTCCAGTGAACTTCAAGGGTTTTTTTACGTAAAGAAATAATCAATTACAAAATCTCCCCTTCATTCAGCCAACCCCACGCTGAGCACAGCCTTCAGCCATGCACAGTGTTGGGTTGGACATAGGGCATGGTCCTGGGGACTCCTTCTCCAAGGCTGTTTTCTCTTCACCATGCACGGCTACATACAACACATATTACATCAATATTCTCATCTTCTATGATCATTGGTAATATCCCTGTAACACTTTAAGTGGAATTACTGATGTGAAATCTGTGCATGATGAGGATCTGAGATATAGTTACCTTATGGCATGAGTTATAGTTACTTGAATTAACTCTAACTCAAGCAGCTGAATTTCTATGATTTTGTGTGTGTGTAAATTCTGATCCTAACTGTAAGAGGCCTGTAACCCATGTTTTTTTTAGTTATATATATATATATATATATATATACATATATATATATATATATATATATATATATATATCACAAGAAAAAAAAACTTGTCAAAGCACAACTCGATGAAGTACCGGCATTTATTGTGGTCAAAGTAATCCCATTTCTTTGGCATTCGGTCCTGACGCATTTCAGCTTTTACGGCCTTTTTCACAGGTGAGCAAAATCAAAGTGTGAATTGTTGCATGCCTTAAATCATTGTAAACATGTGACAATGGTGTATTCCTACTTTTGCCACATTGCACCGGTAATGTCAATGCGATATAACCCTCTGTTATGTCTATTTATATTTTGCTTCATAACGTCTTCCATGTCTCTCTAAACAACCCAAAAGTAGATCAGAGTTGGAAAGAAGAGACAGTCTCCTCCCATATATATATATATATATATATATATATATATATATATCTAGAGAGGGGGGGTGAGGGCACAAGTTATAGTTCCTTAGGAGATGAGTATAGTAAAATCTGATCCTAACCATAACGTCCCTGTAACCTTTGGTTTTTCAGTGAATTTCTAGGGTTAGTTAATGCTATTTCCTATCTATTATGTCCCTGAAATCTTTGTTTTTTTAATGAATTATTATAGTTTTTTAATGCTGTTTCTTAACTATAACATATCTGTAACCTGGTACGAGTGGCTATATGTGGGTGTGTGAGTAGATGTATAAGTAGGTGTGTGAGTATATATATATTTATATATATATAAAAGGGTGTTTTAGAGTTTAGGTTGGGTAAGGGTATTTCATAATTGGGTAGTATGGGTATTTTTAGGGTTTATGGTAGGCAAACGCATTTGAGTAGTAGGTGTACTTTTTGAGTTTGGGGTAGGTAAGGGTATTTCAGTGGCAAAGGTATTTTAGGGTTTAGGGCTGGTATGGGTATTGGGTGGCTAATGTATATTTAAGGTTTAGGTTGGATAAGGGTATTTGGGTGATATGGATGTTTTTAGGGATTAGGGTGGACAAGAGAATTTTGGTAGTGTGTGTTTAGCGTTTAGGGGTGGGTATGGGTATTTGGGTGGTAAGGTTGTTTTTAGGGTTCAGGATGGGTTACAGTATTTGGGTGGGTAGTGTATTTTTAGGGATCATGGGTGGGTACTCTCTCACAGACCCATGCACCAATTCATACACTCACTCACACACCCACTTACATATCCACACCACCACTCACACACCCATACAGTCACTCACACAACCATACACAGACCCACAAAATCACTCACATGCCCACTCATAAAACCCACACAACATTAAAACTCCTTTTCACACACTTACTCACACACTCACACACCCAATTACACACCCTCAAAAAAACTCACACACCCACTCCAACCCATACAGTCACTCACACACCACTTTGAGACCAACACATTCACTTACACACTTGCTCATACACCCAGCAATCACATACCCAGACACTCTCTCACAACCCCATACAACCATTCACATACCCACTCACACATCCATACATCCACTCACACACACCCTCACACATCAATAGAACCACTCACACACCCACTCACTGACCCACAGAGGTACTAACACACCCACTCACACACTTGCACACCCATGTACACACCCATACAGTAAGTCACACACCCACTCACAGACCCACACAGCCATTTCCAGACCCACAGAGCCAGTCACACATGCACTCATACACCAGTCACACATTCACACATCCACTTACACCCCTAATCACAAACCCATGTACACACTCATACAGCTACTCACATACCCGCTCACAGACCCACACAGCTACCCACACACTCATACACAGACCCACACATCCAATCACACATGCACACACACCCATCACATACTCACACACCCAGATGCACACTCACATATTCATACACCTAGTCACACAGACCCTCACACACCAATACAACCACTCACACATGCACTCCTGTACATACCCAGCAAATGACACAGCCACTCAGACCCACACAGCAGCTCACACACCCTCTCACAGACCCACACATCCACTCACACACCCATTCACAGACCCACACAGCCAGTCACGCATGCACTCATGCAATGACCACACACTCACACTTCCAATTACACACCCACTCACACACCCACACAACCAGTCACAAACCCACTCACACATCCATACACCCAGTCACATGCACCCTCACACACTCTTACAACCACTCAGATACCCACTCACTGACCCACAGAGGCATTAACACACCCACTCACACACTTGCACAGCCATGTACACACCCATACAACAACTCACACACCCACTCACAGACCCACACAGCAACTAACACACTCACTCACAGACCCACACATCCAATCAGACACACACCCATCACACACAAACCCACAAACATGTCCATAAAGTCATACACACACCCACTCAGAAACTCACAAAGCCACTCACACCCGTTCACAGACCCACACAGACAGTCACACACACACCCACAAATCCATAAATAGCCATACAGCCACTTACAGACCCACACAGCCACTCACATACCCATGTTAAGGGGACATTATAGTTAGGAAAAAGCTTTAAAGAACTGTGGAAATTCACTGAAAAAACAAAGGCTATATGAACATTATAGATAGGAAACAGCATTAAATAAACATAGAATTTCCCTTAAAAAAACAAAGGTTACAGGGACGTTACAGTTAATTTCAGATTTTACTAAACACACACACACACACACACATATATATATATTCACTAAACAAAACAAAGGTTACAGGTACATTATAGTTAGATTCAGATTTTACATACACAAAACTATAGAAATTCAGCAGTTATGGTTAGTGTTATTTCAGGTAACTATAACTTGTGCTTTAAGGTAACTATAACTCATGCCCTCGCCATTCACAGTTTTTTCATCGATAATTTTACTGCAAATGTTACAGGGATATTATCAATGATGTCATAGAAGATTTCATGAGTGATGTAATATCTGAGGTAGTTAGTAGTGCATGGTAAAAGTGCGAGTCCCTGTAGCCTTTGTATTTTTCAGTTAATTTCTAGAGTTTTTTTAAGTTAAGTAAAATGCCTATCACTAAGCACGGTGGGTAGGAGTTGGACACAGGACTTGGAGTGCTGTGTGCTCTCCCAGCCAAGCTTGCAGCTTTTGCCCCACCTTCTCCTTGTCATCCATTGTCCAAGTCAATGCCCCCGTTCACTAAGTACAGCCCTGTGTGGCAGTTAGTCTGCCACTGCCCTTCCCACCTGCCCTGAACAGTTAGTTTGCTGCCCATAAACCTCCTCCCTACCCTCTGTTGTCTGAGTCCACACACCATTCCCCTCTCTCCTTTATTGCATTGTCTGATGTGTTTCAACTGCACTCCATTTAGCTTGATTTCCCAGCACACTCCTCCTGCCCTCCATTGCCCAAGTTTATGTCCCATCATTGCACTCCTGCTTAGCCTCTGTGCTTAGCTAGTTGCCTCTACCCTCTTTCCCCCTGCCCTCCATGATCTGTATGTTTGCCCCTGCTTCCTCCTTTTTGCCTACCATTTTGCAGGGACTTGCCACTGCCCATTCTATCTACTCTAATTGTTTTGCTTAGCTGCCACTGATCCTCCCATTTGCTTAGCAAGGTCAGATACCTCATGTCTGTGCCACCTCCACCCTGCCTGTGCAAGTTCCATGCCCCTATCACCTCCCTCCTGTCCTCCATGGTGCATTTTGTTGCCACTCCCTTCCACCCTCCATACTCTATTGTGCTACAACTGCTCCTCCTGCCTACCCCATGTGGTCTGCTGTGAATCCCCTTCCCCTGCCCTGTCTTGTCTGTGTCCAGTCTCTACCCATCCCTTTTCATGGTCCTTTGTGCATGCTACTCCACTCTTCCTCTTGCCCACCATGTCCATGGTCCTACCACTAACCCTCCCAATTGCCATGCATGGCCTTCTGTGCAGCCCAAACCCTCCCACCTTGCCTGTGTGGCCAGCCTGCTGCCCCTGACCATCTCCCTCCTTCCCTCCATTGTCTGTGTGTATATCATTATATTCTCACTGTTGCCCTCAGTGGTGTTTCGTACTTCTACTGCCCAACCTATCTGCCCTCCATGGTCAGTTTGCTGCTCCAGCCCTGCCCCCTTGCACCATGCCCTCCATTTTCCATGTGCAGGCCTGATCCCCTTCCTCCTGCCATGATGGTCTATTGTCTTACCCCTGCCTTCTCAATCATGCCCTTCATGGTATGTTACGATGCAACTGCCCCTTCTGTCTGTCCTGTAAGGAATAATGCAAGGACAAAATGATTGGAAGAAAGTGAGTATAATATGAGAAAATAACATAAATAGGTGCATCAAAATACAAACGTATATACATATTTACAAATGTTGGGACACTGCCCAGTCCTCAATGCCCATGGGCCACAGGGCCACAACACATAGGCCAAGGCCCCACCTCACTCCTGTAACAACATGGAGAGAACACTGCAGGAGCATCAGGTCAAAAATACACAGGCACCTCAGGGGGACAGGGAAAGGGGGGTCACCTCAGCCGGGAGATGGTACAACGCCACTGGTCCTGGAGAGGGCTACATGCCCTGTGCGATGTCCTGGGGAGTGCAAGACCACAGTCTCTAAAGTCAGTGGGTTGCCCACTGATCGGTTCTGGGGAGTGCAAGGCTACAGTCTCTCAAGTGGGTGCTTTGTATAGCTGCTTGGTCCTGGGGAGTGCAAGGTCACAGTCTCTCAAGTGGATGGCTTCTTCCACTCGTTCTGGAGGTGGCATTGTGCCCAGTGTGCTTCATCCTGGGAAGGAGAGTGGATGGCTTTTCCACTGGTTCTGGATGGGCCCATGTGCCCAGTGTGCTTCATCCTGGGAAGGATGGGGTGAGTGGATGACTTCTCCACAGGTTCTGGAGGTGGCCTTGTGCCCAGTGTGCTTCATCCTGGGAAGGATGGGGTGAGTGGATGGCTTCTCCACTGGCTCTGGAGGAGGCTTTGTGCCCTGTGATGCAGAACTTGGGGAGTGCAAGGTCACAGTCTCTCACCTGGGTGTCAGACCCACATGATTAGCAGGGACCAGGATGCACAACAGCCCATGGAGGCAGGACTACACACTGTCTGCCGGCGGTGACTGCTGCACAGTGGTGGCAGTGGCGGTGCTGCTGGTGGTGCTGGCAAAGGTGGAGGGAGGCTCCAGCCCGTCCCCTGCAGCCTGGGACGGCTGCCCAATGGGGCTGCTGCTGGCAGTGTTGCTGGTGGCCGTGGCCTCGTATGGATACCCACTGGGGCTGCTGCTGCTGGCAGTGGTGCTGGTAGCAGTGCTGGCAGTGGTGGGGCGATGCCCCAGCCCAACCCTGCAGCCTCGGACGGCTGTCCACTGGGGCTGCTGCTGCTGGCAGTGGTGCTGGTGGTGGTGCTTGCAGTTGAGGGAGGAGGCTCCAGCCCATCTCCTGCAGCCTCGGACGGCTGCCCACTGGGGCTGCTGCTGCTGGCAGTGGTGCTGGTGGCGGTGCTGGCAGTGGTGGGAGGAGGCTCCAGCCCATCCCCTGCAGCCTCAGACGGCTGCCAACCGGGGCTGCTGTCAGTGGTGCTGGTGGTGATGCTGGCAGTGGTGGGGGAGGCTCCAGCCCATCCCCTGCAGCCTCATACGGCTGTCCACTGGGACTGCTGCTGCTGGCAGTGGTGCTGGTGGTGGTGCTGGCAGTGGTGGGGGAAGCTCCAGCCCTTGCCCTGCAGCCTCAGACAGCGGCCCACTGGGGCTGCTGCTGCTGGCAGTGGTGCTGGTGGCGGTGCTGGTGGCGGTGCTGGAAGTGGTGGGGGGAGGCTCCAGCCCTTCCCCTGCAGCCTCGGATGGCTGTACCACATGGTTGGTGGTGGGGGCTCCGAATGAGTCTCAGCACCAGACCTCCTGTCCTTCCTGCCTGCTGGTGCAGGCCCCTTGCCCTTCCCAGCAGCAGCCAGAGATTGCCCCTTGCCCTTCCCTTCTGCAGCTGGTGGTGCCTCCTTGCCCTTCCCTGTCACAGCTGGTGTTGCCTCCTTGCCCTTCCTTGATGCACCTGGTGCAGGCACCCTGTCAGTGTTGCTGCCTGGTGTCCGGGATCCTCTCCCATCTGCAGTAGCTGTCAACACTACTGTGGCCGTGGACTGGGTGGCTGAGGTGCTCACCTGGGTTCTGCCCACCCTGGGCCGACGAGAAGGATGGGGGGAGTGGTAGGGAAGAGATCAAGGGTAGAGAGGAAAAGCTTTTTAGGGACATTGGGGCGGGAAGAGGGTGAAGGTTTAGGAGTGGAGGAAGATGAAGTGGTTGTAGGAGGTGTCTGTCTGCTGTGTTTGGGTGCAGGTGCATGGGCTGGATGCTGTTGTGCGGTGGATGGCTGTTGGGTGTCTGAGTGCTTGTGATTGTGTACTTTCGGAGGAGGGGGCACAGACACAGTGGGAGAGGACACAGGGGACATGTGCATGGATGTGGGGGTGGTGATTGCCAGTGAGGGCCATGTACTGACAGGCGTGATAGTGATGGTGGGATTGGATGAGGATGTAGTGCATGCAGGTGTGAGTGTAGATGCTACTCGGAGGAAGGTGGACGAGGAGGAGGAGGGGGACACAGAGGAGGCAGTGGATGTTGGTATGTCTGCATCTGGATGGTGTATGTGTAAGTGCCCATGGGATGATGTGTGGCACTTGTGTTTGCCTGAACCACTCCTGTGTCTTGTCCTGGGTGCATGCTGGTCTGCCTGTGTGCTTGGGATAGGTTGGGGTTGAGGGGAATGGGATTGGGCAGAGGAAGTTGGAGGGGGGAGCCTAGAAACAGGGACAATGGCTACCATCAGGGAGGAGACCAGAGCCTGGATTGGTCTCTGTTGGGCCGCCATGCCAGAGTGAAAGCCCTCCAGAAATGCATTTGTTTGTTGCAAATGGGCCGCCAGCCCCTGGATGGCATTCACAATGGTTGACTGCCCAAAAGAGATGGTTCATAGGAGGGCAATAGCCTCCTCACTCAGGACAGCAGGGCTAACAGGGGCAGGGCCTGAGGTGCCTGGGCCAAAGGAGACGCCCACCCTCCTGCGTGAGAGAGCACAGGAAACACACTGAGGGGCTTCTGGGAGGGCAGTTCTGGTACGGAGGTGGCGGCTGTACGTGTAGTTGAGGTGGGCACAGAGGTGTCCGCCACCACCAGGGAGCTTCCATCGGAGGAGGTATCACTATCAGAACTGTCCCCTCCAATCTCTGCCGTGGTGTTCCCCCCACCCTCCGTCTCATTGGTGCCCTCACCCTTGGTGGATTCAGCCTCCTGGGCCCTGTGGGATGCAGCTATCCCCGTTGCCAGTGTCTCTGCTCTCCTGCCAGATAATGCTAATGCACATAAGGACAGAGTGACAAAACAAAAAGGGGGAGGGAGAGACAAAGGATACACTTGTTCAATGGCGGAAACAACACCACCGTTGGTGTACACGACACACACACACACACAGGGAACAGCACTACGCACTAGGCAATGCACTAACAGTCACAATGCTAGTCACCAGCCCATGGACAGGGATATCTAACGCCAATTGCAGCATACCTGAGACCCACAGACACCTGCCCAGTAGTGGATGCCTACTAGCTTGGTTGGAGGACTTTCACATCAGACCCTGCCCAACATGGGCCCTACCCTGAAATGTACGGCCTGGCCTAGGGGCAACCACAGGCACACATCCCTCACCCGGATGTCACCCACCAGGTGCAAGTAGTATATTGGTACACTGTAGTCTCCCCCTTGTGGCTGCTGTGATGCCCCCAAGTGCCCATCCAGCTCCGGATAGGCCACCACCAGTATACAGGCCATCAGAGGGGTCAGGGTTCGACGGGCACCCATTCCTCGTTGGGAGGCAATCCCCAGCTGGGCCTCCTCCGTCTTCCATGCCCAGCATCTCAGGTCCTCCCACCGTTTCCGACAGTGGGTGCACTGCCTGCAGTAGACCCCCAGGGTCCTCACATCCTTTGCGATGGCTTGGCCATATACCCTTTTTTTGATGGGCTCTGTCCTGCAGGGATATACACATAGGAAAAGGTATCAGTCAGACCGCCCACTCATGGCCCACCATAGCCCTCACATCCCCTTACGCACAGACATTGCCCACCATACATGCAGCACGCAGCCCAGGGCACTTCCACCAACCCCCCAACACGAGGACATCACACACAGCACTCCATGCATTCATGCCCCATGCATCGTGCTCACAGTGTACTCACCTGTTGGTCTGGAGGCCCACACAGCATTCAGTACTAGGATAGGACCCCATCCACCAGTCTCACCAACTCCGCAGCAGTGAAGTCAGGGGCCCTTTCCCCAGTGACACAAGCCATGGTTGGTCCCAGACACAGGTCACAGCAGCACTTGCAGTTAGGCCCTCTCCTGTTGAAGGTCAGGTAGCAAGTGAGTGAACAGATAGAAAATGGCAGTCACGTCCACAGCGTTGCATACCGTCACCACCAGCGTACATCACCATTGGCCACTGTAACCCATAGGGCCCAATGGTATCCAATGAGGAGTTGCACAGCGGTTCTCGGTCACCTCCCGCAATGGCGCACAATGTCAATGGAATTACATTTCCACATGACCCTCCTAACAGGACAGGTGGATGCCATTTAAGGGGGGGCAGGCCATGGCACCTAACTGTGTCACAGTAACCATAGGCACCATTTGGACATATTCAACAATATACTGTTACAGTCACAACATGCAATGCAGTGTAGTAATTGGGAATATGGAATACTGACCAGCTGCTCACCATTTGCCCCCTAGATTGCAACTGCTGCGGATTATTAGGCGATGGAGACATCCCCGTGTACAGACCACTTATGGACTTGGCAACAATGGAGGACATGCACATTATCTTGACCTATAGACTGGACAGGGCCACAATCACAGAGCTGTGTGCCCAATTGGAACCTTACCTGACATCTGCTATCCGTCAACCCACCGAGATCCCCCCTCTTGTGCAGGTGCTATCTGTGCTCCATTTCCTGGAAACTGGCTCCTTCCAAGTGACAGTGGGCTTGGCAACAGGAATTTCACAGCCAATGTTCTCAATAGTGCTGACCAGAGTATTGTCTGCCCTGATTAAACACATGCGCAGCTACATTGTTTTCCCCCAGGTGGAGGAATTGGCCATAGTGAAAGCAGATTTCTATGCAATGGGACGTATCCCCAACATTATTGGGGCTATTGATGGTACACATATTGCATTTGTCTGCCCCCGGAGAAATGAACAGGTGTTCAGTAATCGAAAGAGCTTTCACTCCATGAATGTCCATATACTGTGCCTGGCGGACCAGTACATCTCCCATGTCAATACAAAGTATCCTGGGCCAGTGCATGATGCCTTTATCCTGAGGAATAGCAGCATCCCATATGTGATTGCTCAACTCCAGAAGCACCAGGTGTGGCTAATAGGTGAGCCCAGGTTCCCATCCAGTAGGTGTTGGTGTACGGGTATAGTGTGGGCCCTAAGGGTTAGTGTGTGTCTAACAGTTGTCCCTTGAAATTTGCAGGTGACTCTGGTTACCCCAACCTCTCATGGCTACTCACCCCCGTGAGGAATCCCAGGACAAGGGCAGAAGAATCTTACAATGAGGCACATGGGTGAACAAGAATCATGGAAAGGACATTCGGCCTTCTGAAGGCCAGGTTTTGTTGCCTCCATCAAACAGGTGGTTCCCTGTACTACTCACCCAAGAAGGTGTGCCAGATTATCATGGCATGCTGTATTCCACAACCATGCCTTACGTCGCCAGGTGCCTTTTCTGCAGGAGGATGAGGCTGGAAATGGGCGTGTGGCAGCAGTGGACCCTGTGGACAGTGAAGATGAGGGGGCAGAGGATGAGGATGAGGATGAGGACAACAGAAGTGCAATAATCTGGCAATACTTCCAATGACACACAGGTAAGACACTATAAATTCACTTTACATTGACAGTATTGTGTTTGACATTGTCACTGGCAGGCTGGTTTCCCACTTCTATGGCAACTTACTGTACCCTTTGGCATCTCTATTTTCAGAAACTTGTGCCCCACTATCGCTCTTGGTTTGTTGACTGCAGCCAACTACAGATCATTCCTATATATACATTACTGTATAGTTGTTTTGCAGTGTTTAAAGCGTGTTAAACAAATACATAGTTCAATCATTTGACAGACTCCATACTTGTATTTTTTCAAATGGTGTTTATTTCAGTTCTAATAAGTAGAGGGTGATGTGCAATGGGCTGGTGTGATGGTGGAGGAATGTCCAGGATATTGTCCAGTCTATTTGTATCACAGGTGCATTGTCCAAGGGGGCATAGGAAGGGGAGTATTGGCAGTTCAAGGTGGACAGGGTAATAGAGTGGGACACAGGGGTGACAATCTGGAGAGTCTAATTTCCTGGCGGGGGTCTTGGCAATAGTCTCTAGCTTCTGCCAGGATCGTAGGGATCGTTTGCGGGGTGGTTCTCCTTCTGCAGGGGGTGGGGTGCTGGTGGCCAGTTGTTCCTGTGGCGGGGCCTCCTGTCCACTATAGGCAGCGGAGGTGGAGGGCTGTCTATCGGTTTGGCTAGTGTCAGTAGCCCGATGGTGTGCCACTGCCTCCGTCATGGTGTTGGACATGTCTGCCAGCACCCCTGCAATGGTGACCAGGGTGGTGTTGATGTCCTTCAAATCCTCCCTGATCCCCAGGTACTGTCCTTCCTGCAGCCGCTGGGTCTCCTGCAACTTGTCCAGTATCTGGGTCCTCGTCTCCTGGGAATGGTGGTATGCTCCCAGGATGTTGGTGAGTGCTTCCTGGAGAGTCGGTTCCATGGACCTGTCCTCACACTGTCGCACAGCAGTCCTCCCAGCTTCCCTGTTATCCTGTGCCTCTGTCCACTGAACAGTGTGCCCACTGCCACTGACCCCAGGTCCCTGATCGTCCTGTGTTTGTGGGGTGGCCTGGGGTTCCTGTAGAGGTAGACACACTGCTGATTCACTTGTCCTGGGAACAGAGGTATGGGACCACTGGGTGGGTGCTGTGCTGGTGTTTCCTGAGGGGGAAGGCTCTGTGGTGGTATGGGACTGTGCCTGGGTAATTGACTGTCCGGAGATCCCTGATGGGCCAGGTTGGTCATCCAGGTGTCCAGAGCTGCTGTCATCACTGCAGGTCTATTCTAGTGGCAGAACTGGATGTTGCTGGCACCTCCTCTCCGGTGACTTTGGGTGGGGGACCTGTGGGGATGTAAATGCAGTGTTATTGTTTCTTTGTGTGACATCTTGTTCATGGGTGTGTTGCCATCTATGGTTGTTATTGACCTGCCAGCTTTGCCTTGTGTGAGTAGTTATTTGGTAGGCTAGGTGATTCTCAGTAGAGTGCATGCTTTAGTGATGGTTGTCCATGCAGGTCTGTGATGGGTGTCCATGCATTCGTGTTACATGCAGGGCTTGGTATTGAGAGGGGTGGGTTGTGATGGTGGGCTGTGTGTGAGATGGTGGACTAAGGGGAGTGAGGGTAAGGGTGGGGGTATGTGATGGTATGCAGGTAGGGTGGTGAAAGTAGTAAAGATTTGACTTACCAGAGTCCAGTCCTCCTCCTACTCCTGCCAGGCCCTCAGGATGCATGATTGCCAAGACTTGCTCCTCCCATGTTGTTAGTTGTGGGGGAGGAGGTGGGGGTCCACCACAAGTCCTCTGTACAGCTATTTGGTGTCTTGCTGCCACTGAATTCACCTTCCCTCGTAGGTCATTCCACCTATTCCTGATGTCATCCCTTGTTCTGGGGTGCTGTCCCACAGCTTTGACTCTGTCCACGATTCTCCACCATAGCTCTATCTTCCTTGCAATGGATGTCTGCTGCACCTGTGATACAAATAGCTGTGGCTCTACCTGGATGATTTCCTCCACCATGACCCTTAGCTCCTCCTCTGAGAACCTGGGGTGTCATTGTGGTGCCATGGGTGTAGTGTGAGTGGTGTGGGTGAGGGGGTGTGGGGTGATGTGTCGGGGTGTGTGATGTAAGGTGCATGGATGGTGTATAGGTGATGGTGGTGTGTGGCTGTGGTCTTGTCTGTGGTCTTGCTTTCTCTCTTGTGGCACTTGTTTGTATTGGTAAAGGGTTGTGGGTAGTGTGGGTGTGTGTTGTATAGTGGTGTAGGTGTGTGGGTGTGGTATGTGTATGGGTGTCAGGTGTGTGTTATTCAAATTGTCCAAAGTAGTGTTGTTTTGTTAGGTTGTGTGTATTTTGAGCATGGGGGTATGTAACGCCAATGGTTTAGCACCATTGAATGTCCGCCACGGTGATTCGTGGGTCATAATGCTGTGGGCGTAGTTCTGTTGGCGTAACGGTGTGTGTTTTGGCACCGCCAGTTTTTCACTGACCTTTGGGCTGACGGATTTGCCTGTGTGGCTGTATAGTGACGGATTACTATGTGTGTGTCATAATATGGGTAGGGGTAATACACTGCAGCAGCGGTATGTCGGTGGCAGTCAGCGTGGCAGTAAGCAGGACTTATCGCCAATGTCATAATGAGGGCCGTAGTAATGAAAATTACTATACTTTGAAAAAAAACATAGAAATTCACTGAAAAATAACAAAGGTCACAGGGATGTTACAGTTAGGAAATAGAATTTAAAAAACATAAACATTAACTTAGAAATCCAAAGGTTACAGAGACGTTTTAGTTAGGCTCACATTTTAAACGTTCAAAACCATAGAAATTGACCAGTTATAGTTTGAGTTATCTCAAATAACTATAACTTGTATCCTAAGGTAACTATAGCTCGCACCCTCACCATGCACAGCTAATTATCCCACAAATTATGCTACTCATGACATCTTTGATAACATCATTGATAATATCAATGTAATATTTGCACTAAAAGTTTTGCTGGGGGCGCAAGTTAGGGTTTTTTCACTTGAAAATAAAAATAAAATATATATATATATTTATTTGTGAATAAATCAAATAAATACTATTTATAGTTATATGGTTTCAGTGTGTATACTAAGGATCATTCCTTATGGAGAATCCATGAGAATCAAAAGAATTTGCTCAGAAACTAAGGAATATGAGCGACATTTGGAAGCTTCAGCAGAGAGGTTCATGCAGAGAAAATACCCTCGGAAATGCATCAAAAAGTCAAAAGAAAGATTGAATGATATTACGAGATCAATGTTAATACACCACATGAGAAATCAAAAAACAAAAAAGGTGATAAAATTCATAACGTCATATTTATCTGAGGCAAAACTAGTACAAAGGGTTCTCACCAAACATTGGTCTGTCTTAAACAGAGATCCAGTAATAGGAAAGGCAACAGAAGATCATCCACATGTGACTTATCGAAAAGCTCCAAGTTTGAAGGATTGTTTGGTGAGAAGCCACTTTGGCGATCCGGGTACATCAAGGCTAACCTAGCTTTTGGAAATGCAACAAGTACAAAGCCTGTGTGACTGGAATCAACAAAAAGGAATATATAGCAGAAATGGGAAAGTTCAAACAGATCAAACAACATATTACATGCAGAAGTAGATTCACTGTGTATAATATAGAATACTCATGTGGACTCAAATATATAGGGAGCATGATTTGTGAGACAAGAAAAAGGATCCTTGAACACATACTCGCAACAGTCAATTCGGACAGGAGCTATGGAGTAGCAAAACATATGGAACTGGAACATCGGAGTGATTGGCAAGCATTAAAATATTTTGCAATTGATCATATCCCAAAAATGGAACATGGTGGGGTTCGTGAAAGACTACTTTGACAAAAAGAATCAAAATACATAATAGATTTGCAGACCCTGACGCCCCATTTATGATTGTTGCAAAATATTAGTGTGTAGAACTTTTTTCTTTTTGTGGTCTTCTGAGACATACTAAGGTAGTGAAATGGAAATATTAAGGTTGCTTGATTTTCACATAACAAGAGTTTGTTACACAAAGATGTAGCAGCAGATACTAATAGTTAAGCAATAAAAATACATTGATATTGGACACTGTGGGGGCAAAATGAATGAAGAAATAGAGTCGGTATAGAGCAGAGAAGGGTTTTATTGTGTCTTTAATAACTTATGAGACACAGAAAACTTGCATAAAATAGATAACAGCATCCAGTGAGTTAGAAGCATGAAAAAAAGCACATTACATTTGTAGTAAGTATGGGTGCTGGGAATTACCTATTTATATTGATTAAAGAACATGCAAAAGGAATGTAAAGCGCCCTCAGGGCAGGGGATGTTCTGCATCACTCTGTCAGTTGATTATCTTTTCTGGGGCAGAAATAAAATAAATTATGTATGGCACTACATAACCCACAGTGCACCACAAATGAACTGGAATATTAGGCAAAAGAAACAAGCTACTAAATGAAGTATAAAGCAATAAGTACAATAAACGCAATATCAAATTGCTGCTTGACAGTTTTATGTATTTGAAAAGCTATTCCTCTTTCCCTCATTTTTCAGATAACATATACAAGATGTTTTTGTTTTCAAATGGTAAATGTTTGTCTAAGAAATGGTAATAGTATATAAACAGTGGTGACAGACTGTGCAATATGCCTATGAACAAGGTCAGTGAGACTGAAATGTGTAAAGCTTTTTTTTCAAACAAAGTGCCATTCCCATGTTAATTCCCACAAGGTCTTGAGACACACCTCAAGCCCAAACCACTGGACGGAATTATACTAAATTCGGCAGAAAGGAAGCTTTTTTGTCCGGAGAGCACACTTTTTGCTATTAGGTGTAAATCCAATCAACAGTTTTTGAGAAGGAAGTCCAAATTTGTGTATCTAGAAGCAAAAATACTTTACAAATATTCCCAATCTCGTGCTGAGATTTGATTGGATGCAAACACTTCAACCAGGTAGTGTTGGTAGTCATTTTGGGACTCCAGCTGAGCAACCGTGACCAAGGTCCTGTGAGAACTGAAACGCGTTGGTTGTATCAGCACAAATAAAATTCACTGAAGTGCAAAATGCTGTTTTGCCGTTCTGAAAGGAGAGGCATTTTGAGGAAAAAAAATATATACATATATATATATATATATATATATATATTTATATATATATATATATATATATATATATATATATGATGTTTATGTTAAGAATTTTATATTTTTGCTAAATTAATATGGTTATGCAAATATGTAGTGTGTTTGAAATGAGGTAGTTTACCTGCTGTTGCTTAGATTAGAGTGGAAATAGTAAATCTTACCCCTCAGAAATTCAATGCTTTCCGTTACTGTTGCATAGACTGAAGTGAGAATAGTAAATTTTACTCTTCCAAAGTCCAACGTTTTCCTTTCTTTTGCTTAGTCCTCTAGTGGGATTAGTAATTTTAACCTCTCCAAAGTCCAATGCTTTCCCTACTGTTGAACGAACTGGACCAGGATTACTAAATTTTACCCCAATAACACCCAACCCTTCTCCTACTGTTGCAGACTGGTGTAGGAATAATAATAATAACCCCCTCTGTAGTCCAACACTTTGTATACTGTTGCACAGACTTGCATTCAAATAGTAAATCTCACCCCTCTGAAGTCCAACACTTGACCTACTGTTGCACAGATTTGAGTGGTAATAGTAAATTTAATCCCTCTGAAGTTCAGCGTTTTCTACCTACTGTTGCATAGACTGGAGTAGGAACAGTTTGTTTGTAAATGTTTTAAATATTTTTGTAAATGTAATTTATTGATTTTTGATTTTGTTTTTCATTTTGCTTGTTAAATAATGTATGTAATGCTGTATTCCTGATGTCATTCAAACAACTGCAAAGGGGATAAACAGTTATTTGAAAAGGAATTCATTGATCCACATAGAAAGGTCATAGCTGCAGCAACATATTATCATCATTATCTAATGAAAATGTTGTAGGCCACAACAGAAATTATAAACAGAAATACAATAAAAGACAAGGGTGGTCATTACAACCCTGGCGGTCGGTGTTAAAGCGGCGGTAAGACCGCCAACAGGCCTGCGGTACAAAATGTGCAATTACGACTGTGGCGGAAACCGCCAACAAAGACAGCCACTTTAACACTCCGACCGCCACGGCGGTACAAACAAACAGCTTGGCGGTCACCGTCAACAGACAGGCGGGAGACAATTTACCGCCCACACTATTATGACAGGCCAATCTGCCACCTTTTCCGGGGCGGATTCACCGCGAATAAAAACATGGCGGAAACAGGAATCCCGAAGGAAAAACACTCCCTTCTACACACCCCAGGAGGAACGTGGACGCCATGGACCCGGAACTCCAAATTCTCCCTGCAATAGTCTTCCTGCTCCTCTACCAGGAGTACGAACGCCGGCGGCGAAGACCACGGTGAGTACTGCACCTATGGGGAGGGGGGAGGGAAAAAACAGTGACACACACACGCAACACCCCCACCCTCACCCACTACAACACACACACTAATGCATATCAATACATCACAGTTACACCCCCAAGCCCCTTCGGAAGAATGTAAAGACAATAGAAAATGAGTGTAACCATTGTAATATATTAAAAGCAAGTAGGAAGAAATATATATGTACACCATGTACATAATATATACCAAGCATAGTAGTCCAGGTAGTGCTCTAAGAAAGTCCGTGGAACACTGGGACTACATGGTATGGGAGAGGACCACACAAGATCCCCGACCATGACGGAGAGAACACTGCAGGAGCATCAGACAGCAACTAAACAGGCTCCTCAGGGGGAGGGAAGGGGGGGCACCTCAGCCGCTTGAGTGCACGACGCCAAATCCACGAGGGGGCCACATGCCCACTGTTCCATCCTGGGGAGTGCCAAGCCACAGTCTCTCAAGTCTCTACAGTGGGTGGTTTGCCCACTGTTCAATCCTGGGGAGTGCAAAGCCACAGTCTCTCAAGTCTCTGCAGTGGGTGGTTTGCCCACTGTTCAATCCTGGTGAGCGCAAAGCCACAGTCTCTCAAGTCTCTACAGTGGGTGGGCTGCCCACTGTTCAATCCTGGGGAGTGCAAAGCCACAGTCTCTCAAGTCTCTACAGTGGGTGGGCTACCCACTGTTCAATCCTGGGGAGTGCAAAGCCAAAGTCTCTCAAGTGGATAACAGTCTCCACTGGTTCTGGAGGGGGCTTTGTGCCCAGAGTGCTTCATCCTGCTAAGGACAGAGGGAGTGGATGACAGTCTCCACTGGTTCTGGAGGGGGCATGGTGCCTAGAGTGCTTCATCCTGCTAAGGACAGAGGGAGTGGATGCCTTTCTCCACTGGTTCTGGAGGGGGCTTTGTTCCCAGAGAGCTTCATCCTGCTAAGGACAGAGGGAGTGGAGGCCTTTCTCCACTGGTTCTGGAGGGGGCTTTGTGCCCAGAGTGCTTCATCCTGCTAAGGACAGAGGGAGTGGATGCCTTTCTCCACTGGTTCTGGAGGGGGCTTTGTGCCCAGAGTGCTTCATCCTGCTAAGGACAGAGGGAGTGGATGACAGTCTCCACTGGTTCTGGAGGGGGCATTGTGCCCAGAGTGCATCATTCACCCCGTGACGGACTCAGTTGTGTCAGTGCCCTTGCTGCTCATGGGCCAGCAGTCCTTGAGATGGCGGTGCCCTGTTCAGCGGTGCTTGAGATGGCGGTGCCCTGTTCAGCGGTGCTTGAGGCGGCGGTGCCCTGTTCAGCAGTGCTTGAGGCGGCGGTGCCCTGTTCAGCGGTGCTTGAGATGGCGGTCTCCGTTGCAGGGTGTCAGCTGCTGGAGGTCCTTCATGGCCATGCGGGGCTTTTGCTGGTGGTCCTTCATGGCCCAGTGGGGCTAGTGCTGGCGGTCCTTCATGGCCCAGCGGGGCTTTTGCTGGCGGTCCTTCATGGCCCAGCGGGGCTTTTGCTGGTGGTCCTTCATGGCCCAGCGGGGCTAGTGCTGGCAGTCCTTCATGGCCCAGCAGGGCTTTTGCTGGCGGTCCTTCATGGCCCAGCGGGGCTAGTGCTGGTGGTGTCCTCCTGGCCAGGTGGGCTGGTGCTGGCGGTGGCCTCCTGCCCACGTGGGCTGGTGCTGGGTGTGGCCTCCTGGGCCACCGTGCTGCTCTTCCCAGACTTGCCAGGTTTCTTGTGGCCCTTCCCCACCTTGGAAGGTGTCACAGCTGACTCCACACTCCCACCTGTACCCCTGGGAGCGGCTTTGGTGGCTGGAGTCTTCCCCCTCTCCCGCCGGGCACTGGCCAACTTCTGATGCTTCACAGGTGGGGGACTGTCTGTGCTGTGGATCCATGCCTCACTGGCTGCCCTGGTGGCCGGTGCACTCCAGATTCCGGTGACTAGAAGCACCACTGGTCCTGGAGATGTTGTGGCTGAGGTGCTAGTTCGGGACCTATGAGACGGACGGGGTGGGGGAGGTGTGGGAAAGAGGTCAAGGCTGGACAGGAAAGGTTTTTTGGACACACTGGGACGGGTAACTGGAGGGGGTTTGGGAGTGGAGGAAGAGGTGGTGGTTGTAGGAGGTGTATGTTTGGTGACTTTGGGTGAAGGTGCATGCGCTGGAGGCTGTCGTGAGGTGGATGGCTGTTGGGTGGGTGTGTGCCTGCATTTGTGTATCTTGGGAGGGGGCGTCACAGACACACTGGAGAGAACACAGGGGACGTGTGAATGGTAGTGGGGGTGGTGACTGCACGTGAGCAGGGTGTGGTGGTGGGTGTGATGAAGAGGGACGTAGTGGCTGTAGAGGTAGTCCATGCAGGTGTGAGTGTAGACGAGACTGGAAGGGAGGAAGGAGATGACGAGGAGGGGGACACAGTGTAGGCAGTGGATGTTGGTGTTTCTGCATGTGTGTGATGCTTGCGTGAGTGCCTGTGGGATGTATGGTGCTTATGTTTGCCTGAGCTTCCCTTGGGTGTTGACATGTGTGCATGTTGGTCTGTAGGTGTGCTTGGGATAGGCTGAGGTACAGGTGATTGGGTCGGGGTGGAGGAAGTTGGAGGGGGGAGTCTAGAGACTGGGACAATGGCTGCCATCAGTGCTGAGGCCAGAGTTTGAAAAGCTCGCTGAAGGGCCGCCTGACCAGAATGAATGCCCTCCAGGAATGCATTGGTTTGTTGCAACTGACTTTCTACACCCTGGATGGCATTCAAAATGGTAGACTGCCCAACAGTGAGGGGCCTGAGGAGGTCAATGGCCTCCTCACTGAGGGTAGCAGGGGTGACTGGGGCAGGGCCTGAGGTGCCTGGGGCGAAGGTGATGCCCACCCTCCTGGGTGAGCGGGCATGGGGCAAAGGCTGAGGGGCTGCTGGGAGGGCGGTGCTGGTAGGGGGGGTGGCGGCTGTACCTGTAGACACAGAAGCCCCCTGCACTACGCCGTGCTCTTGGGCTCCACTGTTCAATTACTGGGAAATGGCCTACAAGGCTATGGACGACATCTGCACACATGGATGACACAGGGGCATGATTAGGTGTACTTGGCACTCTACAGAGGTGGGGTGGGGTGCCACATGGCCTGCCTTATGGAGGGGCCTTGCCTACGGAACTCGCTCTGGCCTAGAGAAACCCACAGCCCACCTCCCCCACCCAGACCCCTCCACTGCACACAAATTCAGCTGAATGAGAGTGTACTCAACCCCTTGTGGCTGCTGTGATGCCCTCATGCGCCCATCCAACTCCGGGCAGGCCACCGCCAGGATCCTGAACATCAGGGGGGTCATGGTGCGACGGGCACCCCTCCCACGTTTGGAGGCCATCCCCAGCTGAGCCTCTGCCGTCTTGGCGTCTCGCTCCAGCGGCGAATGTCCTCCCATATTTTACGGCAGTGGGTGCTCCGTCTGTGGTAGACCCCCAGGGTCCGGACGTCCTTGGCGATGGCACACCAATAAGCTTTTTTTTGGTGGGCACTGACCTACATGAAATGTACAGGGGAAAAAGAGAAGTTATTACCAACTGCTCCGTCAAAGTGATTGGCCCCCATCCCTACCCTTGCCATGTGGCACATGCATTCACTGTCTTTCATGCACGCAGCACTCTCCCCCCTTCCTTCTTATATCCAGCCCTCTCCACACAGGCATAGCCCATACAATATGCTCCCTGTGTACTTACCTGTTTGGCTGGAGGACCGTAGAGTAGCGTGTACTGGGGGAGGACGCCATCCACGAACTTCTCCAACTCCTCCGATGTGAAGGCAGGGGCCCTTTCCCCAGACACTCGAGCCATTGTATCTTCCAGACCGAGGTCACAGCAGCACTTGCAGTGTAGGTCCTCTCCTGTCGAAGATCAGGTATCAAGTGATTGAACAGATAGAAAATGGCGGTCAAGTCCGCAGCGGTACGTATCGTCACCGCCGGCGTACATCGTCATTGGCTCCTGGGACCCATAGGGTCCAATGTTAACCAATGCAGCATTGCGCTGCGGTCTTCGACCGCCTATCGCGACAATGTACAACTCCAGCGCAGTTACCTCACATCCCATTGTCCCACTTTAGAGGTCAGGCAGCCGCCATTTCAGGGGCCCACATGGCTTCATTTCCAACTTCATCACACATACCTAGGCCTAGACTCAACACCCATACAGGCCACCTTTTGTGTATGATTGGTGTTCTGGGTAAACTGTACCTCTGAGTTGTTTGACTCTGTGCTCGCTGTTGTCCTTCATAGGCACCGTCCGCTGGGACATGTGAGGAGATGGCGGCATCCTCCGGTGTACCGACAAAGGTGGACCTGTTGACAATGGAGGAGCGACATGCAATTATCACATACAGGCTTGACTGTGCCACAATCTAAGAACTGTTTACCCAGTTGGAGCCAGACCTGATGTCAGCAATCCGCCATCCCACAGGAATCCCGACCTCAAGTGCAGGTGCTGTCAGTGCTCCATTTCCTTGCAAGTGGGTCTTTTCAAACAAAAGTGGCCATAGCATCAGGGATGTCTCAGCCTATGTTTTCCAACGTATTGTCCAGAGTGTTGTCTGCCCTTCTGAAACACATGCGGAGCTACATTGTTTTCCCTCAGGTTGAGGATTTGCCTACAGTGAAAGGGGATTTCTATGCCCTGGGACACATCCCCAACATCATAGGTGCCATTGATGGGACCCATGTGGCTTTGGTCCCCCCCACAGGAGTGAACAGGTGTGCAGAAACCGGAGGAGTTATCATTCTATGAATGTACAGATGGTATGTTTGGCAGACCAGTACATCTCCCATGTGAATGCCAAGTTCCTTGGCTCAGTGCATGACGCCTACATCCTGCGGAATAGCAGGATCCCTTATGTGATGA
Organism: Pleurodeles waltl; assembly: GCF_031143425.1. NCBI lineage: Eukaryota > Metazoa > Chordata > Amphibia > Caudata > Salamandridae > Pleurodeles > Pleurodeles waltl. Next base: position 550,183,527 of record NC_090442.1, read on the forward strand.
GTCAACTCCAGAGGCACCGTGTGTGGCTATTAGGTGAGCACCTGGAGGCAAGTCAGTGGGAATTGTTGTCTGGGTCTGGGGATATCCCTCCAGGTTAGTGCGTGTCTAACAGTTGTCCCTCACCATTTGCAGGTGACTCTGGTTACCCCAACCTGTCATGGCTACTGACCCCAATGAGGAATCCCAGGGCAAGGGCAGAGGAACACTACAATGAGGCCCATGGGCGAACTAGGAGGGTGATCGAGCGGACCTTCGGCCTCCTGAAGGCCAGGTTCAGGTGCCTCCATATGACAGGTGGATCCCTATTCTACTCACCAAAGAAGGTGTGCCAGATCATCGTGGCCTGCTGTATATTTCATAACTTGGCTTTGTGACAACAGGTGCCTTTTCTGCATTAGGATGGTCCAGATGGCAGTGTTGTTGCAGCTGTGGAGCCTGTGGAAAGTGAAGACGAGGAAGCAGAGGAAGAAGACATGAACAACAGGGACTCAGTGATCCAGCAATATTTCCAGTGAGACCCAGGTAAGAGTACAGACCTGCCTACTACATGCACTTTAACACTACTACCTCTCTACTGTGTGTCGTTTTCATCCAGTGTATGGTCACTGAGTTGTCACTTTCCCTTACAATTTCACAGATGTGGGTCCCACTGTGTGACATCTGCTTAGATTCCTCATGGACTAGAGCTGTGTGACATAGGTATGTTGACATTACAATTGAAAGAGCATTTTGTCACTGTAATTGCTAATACACTATTTCTAAATCACAGACAGACTCCAGATTGTTTTGTGCTTTAAGGGTGTTTATTTAAGTGCTCAATATTGGAGGGGGTAGTAAAATGGCGAGGGGTAATGGCGGAGGAATGTCCATGGCAGAGTCCAGTCTACTAGTCTCACAGGTGCATTTCCCAAATGGGCATAGGAAGTGGAGCTGGGGCAGTTTAACTATGGACTGGGTGACAAAGTGGGACAGTAGGATGACAATCAGGGTGGTCTCATTTCTTGGCGGGGGTCTTGGCATCGTGCTCTGTCTCTGTCCTGGATCTCAGGGACCGTTTGCGGGGTGGTTCTCCCTCTGCAGGGGTGGGGTGCTTGTGTGGTGGTCCTGTGGCGGTGCCTCCTGTCCACTAGCGCCGGCGGAGGTGGTGGGCAGTTCATCGTCCATGCTAGTGTCAGGGGCCTCTTGTAGTGCCACAGTGTCCCTCCTGGTGTTGAGTGCTTCCTTCAGCACCCCTACGATGGTGCCCAGGGTGGAGCTGATGGTTCTGAGTTCCTCCCTGAAAACCCATATACTGTTCCTCCTGCAGGCGCTGGGTCTCCTGAAACTTGGCCAGTACCGTTGCCATCGTCTCCTGGGAGTGGTGGTAGGCTCCCATGATGGAGGAGAGGGCCTCGTGGAGAGTGGGTTCCCTTGGCCTGTCCGCCCCCTGTCGCACAGCAGCCCTCCCAGTTCCCCTGTGTTCCTGGTCCTCCGTCCCCTGGACCGTGTGCCCACTACCACTGCCCCCAGGTCCCTGTTGTTGTTGGGATGGTGGGTTATCCTGGGTTCCCTGTAGTGGTGGACACACTGCTGATTGACATGTCTTGGGGACAGAGGTATGGGCCCGCTGGGTGGGTGCTGTCCTGGTGTTTCCAGAGGGGGGAAGGTCTGTGGTGGCCTCTGAATGGGTGAGGGGAACCGACTGTCCCGAGGTCCCCGATGGGCCGGGCTGGTCATCTAGATCCAGTTGGACAGAGCTGCTGTCATCACTGTGGGCCTCTTCTGTTGGTGGTGTGGACATATGTGGACCCTCCTGTCCGGTGACCTTGGGTAGGGGTCCTGCAGGGGTATAAAAGGATGGTTATTACATCTGTGTGTGTCATGGTGTGCAATGGGTGGGTGACCGTGTACCCCAGTGCTTGCATTCCTTTGTGGGACCTTGTGTGATGATGGTTAAGGGGGTTGTATGGGTATGTGCAGTGGCCATGCTTTAGTGATTGGTGTCCATGCTTTGTTGTTACATGCAGGGCTTGGTGTTTAGATGGGTGGTTTGTGATGTTGGGACATATGTGAGGAGTTGGGGTGCTGTGGGTGAGGGTGGGGGTATGTGATAGCATGCAGGTAGAGTGGGGGATGTGATAATTAAGATTTGTCTTACCAGAGGCCATTCCTCCACCTACTCCTGCGAGGCCCTCAGGATGCAGAATCGCCAAGACCTGCTCCTCCCATGTTGTTAGTTGTGGGTGAGGAGGTGGGTGTCCGCCGCTAGTCCGCTGAACCGCCAGGTGGTGTCTTGAGACCATGGAACGCACCTTCCCCCGTAGGTCGTCTCACCTCTTCCTGATGTCCTCCCAATTTCTTGGGTGCTGTCCCACTGTGTTGACCCTGTCCACTATTCTTCGGCATAGCTCCATCTTCCTTGCAATTTAGGTGTGCTGCATCTGTGCTCCGAATAGCTGTGGCTCTACCCGGACAATTTTCTCCACCATGACCCTGAGCTCCTCCTCCGAGAACCTGGGGTGTCTTTGCCGTGCCATGGGGTGGTGTAGGTGATGTGTGGGGTGGAGTGTGTGGTGATAAGTGTGCTGATATGTAGTGGTGTGTTGTGTGAGGTGTGTGGAAGTTCTGTGGGTGATGGTGTTGTGTGCCTGTGGATGCTGTTGTTCTTGCTGGTGCTGTCTCTCTCTGGCCTTCTTTCGGAATTTTTGGTCGTGGGGGTTTGTGGGAGATGTGGGTGTGTGTTTTATATTGTAATGGGTGTGTGGGAGTGGTGTGTGTATGTGTATCAGGTGTGTGTATTTTGAATTGTCCAATGTGGTAGTGTTTTATATGTGTGTGTGTATTTTGAGCGCGGCGGTGTGTACCACCAAAGGAATACCGCGGTTGAAAGACCGCCGCGTGGATTCGTGTGTCGTGATAGTGTGGGCGTATTCCTGTTGGCGTGATGGTGGAGGTTTTGTTTTTTTCCAGTTTATCACTGACCTTTGGTGTGGCGGACTTGTGTGGGAGTCTGGATTTTGGCGGATTCCGAAATGTGGGTCATAATAGCTGTGGCGGAATTCCGCAGCCGCGGCGGTGTGTTGGCGGTCTTCTGCACGGCGGTAAGCGGCTTTTACCCCCAATGTTGTATGTGGGTGTTCATGATCAACTAGAAAATATAGCTTGTTGTTGTATCGTTGTTATATAACATATTGTCCTCCGATGTGAGGCCTCTTTCGTCAGCGTTGACATTGTGCAAGGACTGTCAGACTTTCCTTCCCGTAAACAGACTCAGGATGAGTGGTATTTGGATATCGCCCCCCCCATACTCCTTGAATCACAAGTGGTAAGCCAGGTCTCCAACCCAAAATCCTGGCATTTGACATTGGATGGGAGTTAGAGCAATAAAACTTTACCTAAATATAAATATATATTTTTTACCCAATGTGTGTTGAGTTGAAAAACTAAATCTGCCCTCCCTATAACACATTGATACTCAAAGTACAACCCAGGGGCTGCATGCAGCCCTCCTGTCCTTTACATGCAATTCCCAGGTCGACAGCAGCACTGGCATGCTTTTTACTCGACTCAGCATGATATGTTAAAAAGGTGATATATAAATAGGCAAGCTTGTATTTAATTGATGTTAAAAAAAGGAAATAGCTAGGGAGTCCTGCACCACTTAACTTCAAAAACACCTACATTTTTCAAAATGTCTTGCAGCAAAAGTGTACTAATATAATAAACACTCCTTAGAATTCAAAAAATGTATTTCATTAACATGCACAACCATTTCATCTTAGTAAATTAGATTGTATCAGCATATTTCTAAGTACTTATTAAAAGTGACAACAATGCCGGTAGTGAAATAAGTTGCATGTCTGTTTTTATGTGCACTCTTTGGGTGTTCTTGTTATACAGGCACAACACTTGACTTTAATAAATCGAATACAGGAAAAGGTTTTGTACAACACCCATCCTGCAATCATATTATAGAGGTTCTCCTATATATGGTAATGAAAAAAGGGAGGGAAACAATTTCTTAGGGTCACAAAATTTAGTAAAGTGAGGAAGCCGGGCTTAATTCTAGGTTTCCTGGTTTCTCATTGTGTAATTCAGCAACTAGATGTATATGCTTCACTTTTCCCCTACATCCACTTTACTGGTAAACACACTAGCTCGACTGCCACTGCTAACATCGACACGGCCATTGGTCTCATCACGGACAAAACGTGTGGCCCTTGGGAACATTTCTGCAAGTACCCATGCCATAACATATGCACTTTTGAATTGTTTGTTGAACTGTAGTGAGAACACTAAGGGCCTGATTATGACCTTAGCAGAAAGATTACTCAGTCACAAATGTGATGGATATCCCGCCCACCGTTTTACAAGTTCCATAAGATATAATGGAACTTGTAATACGGTGGATGGGGTATCCGTCACTTTTGTGATGGAGGAGCCCATCTGCCAAGGTGGTAATCAAGGCCTAACACTGATATCTCCCTACTTACCCCACTGTTTATTGACTAGAGCTAGAATAGTAAATAGTAAATCTAACCCACTTCTGGATGTAAAGGCCCTGGACCCTTAATTTGGAGATATAATACTAAATGTGACCTCCCTCCTCCCCACATATGCAGTTGTCTGCATATTGCCACTTTATTTGCCCTTTTGTATAGTCTTTGAAACAAGGCCCCTAGATCTAATCGCTCTCTTCTTTTTTATTTCCAGGACTAGGAAACGTGCCTGCCAATCCCTCGAAGAAAGTAAACAGTGGTAGGTAAGTTACCTATTCTATATGCTTTGCGCATCACCACCTTTACCATACTCTTAGTAGCCCTCTTACTCTGGACTGGATTTAATAGTGTTTCATGTGTTTCTATCATCTGATTCAAAGGTGGGGGAATTAGTCAAGCAACCGGAGGTTTAGATGCTAAATCTTCCTAAAAAGGCACAGGGACCACCCTGTGAGAGTAAGGTTTCCTATACTCCCACACCAGATATGTGGGTTGCCGGTCAGAAAGAGTAAATTTGAACCCCCTCAAATCTGTCCAGTTTCCCCAATGTTTTTGGACTGGAATTAGAATGGTAAATGTGAACCTACACCAGCCCCTCCCCCCCCCCATTGTTGCTCTTGCAGTAAAGTTTGTTAAATTGGACTTACAATCAGAATCTGACTCTCCCCAAATATATGCAGTTTTCCCAATGACTTAATCAACACTAAACTGTGTATATATTGTGTCATTACCATATGACTGCATGTACATACCAATAGGACATTTGGAGAACAAGACAGATTTTTAGAAGGTTTAGAATACATGTGATAGAGACATTGGTCATAATCTACACATGATTTGTGTCATTGCTGTACTACTATATGCTTGCATCAATATGACATTTGGCGATCAAGACAGATTTTTAGAGTACATACTGTAGATATTGGTACTTACTTACTCAAGATTCATCTTGAAGAACCTTTGCATTTTTATTGGACTGGAATGCACTGGCTTCTTGATACCATACTTATGATACTTTGTATTCTCTTGTGTGATGTACCCAATATGGACTTTTGGATTCTTTCTGCATATTTGTGCAGTAGTACTTCTAGCAGCCAGAGATGTAGATATTAATGTATAAATAAGTAATAATGTTAACATAATTTTAAATAATAATGAAACATAAATAATTTTCCATACCGTATTTATCATGATTACATTTTAATAGCTTTTGCACATTTTTCACAACATGAAAAAATGTTGTTTCTGATTACTGTAAATAATTCTTAGGGGCCTATTCACAATAGACTTTTTGGAGTACGTAAAGGAGTATAACTTTGCATACTCCAAAATGCCAATCACAAACAACCAACAGGAGATCTCTGACTCAGCTATCATTTTTATTTGCCGATCTCCACAGGTATGTAAAGGTTTTAGTACTAAATGTGGGCGGTACAAGGAGGAGTGGTTGGAACATGGTAGTAAATACTCATAAGTGAGTGGGAATAAGGGAAATACAAAACACAACATTTACTGTTAATAGAATAGAATTATTATACATTGTATGTGCTTTTATTGAATTTACAAGTGTCAATGTTGATTTTAAATATTTCTTTTTACTGCAATCTATTGTGAAATTAGTTTGTATTGTTTCATAATACTAAAGTCACAAATAACATAACACATAATTTTCATCTGCCAATTTGACTCATCACACTCAAATGGTACTTTCAAGGGTGGGTGAGGACGAATTAACATATAATTGATCTAATTAAATTAAAAAAGTATAATTGTAATAAAAATGACTAATGAACTTATTATAAAATGTACTGATTCATTTTTAGTGCAGATGGGTTGTCCCTTGTTACTCTGGTAGTTTTGGATGAATAGGAGTTAAGGAATGTGTCTAAATATTTTATTTTATAAAATAGTATTTCAAATTTCAAATTAAGAGCCTTATTTAGAGTTTGGTGGATTGGTTACTCTGTCACAAATGTGTCAGATATCCCAGCCACCATATTATTAAATCCATAGGCTATTATGGGATCATAATGTGATGGAGTAGCCCCTTTCGCCAAAGTCTAAATAATTTAGGAGGCCCTATCGGCACACTGTGCCACAGAAGTGTAATTTTTTTTAATGCTCTGGTGGCTCAGTGTGCCAGCCCATTTTTAAAAGGCTACGCAAAGCTACCTTGCACGGCTTTTCATGGCCTTATAAATATGGCTCACTCTCACACTTAAAACTGCCTGGAAAGGGCATTCCATGGAAAGCTAAGGAATCTGAATGATTCCCAGATTTACAAGTCTGAGAATGTGTCAGATTCCTAGGCCACCTTAGAGATGGTGTAGAAGTGATGCAACGGGGAGAAGTAACTTTATTTCTCCCTGTGTTTTCTCGTTCTATGTATGCTGCAGAATGGAGCACACATATTAAGAGGAAAATACCTCTCTTGATTGTTTTTGTGCAGGAAAGTTGCGTAGGAAGGTTTTCCTTCCTGCACAAAAGCAATCATCCTCATCCTTGCACCATGGTGCAAGGGTGCCCTCCTTGGCACTAGACAGCAATTTGTGCACCAGCACAGGGGAAGAACACAGAAATGAACTGCATCTTTTAGATATAGCCTGGTGCTTGCGCACAAGTAGCCTATCACAGAATGGACTTTTCAGTGATTGGTAGTGGCCTGAGGTAGGTCTTATAGTGCAAGTAGGCATTTATAATGTTGGTCTGTAGTGGTTACTGTAGGACTTTGGTTCTTACACTATGCACATATTAAGATGAAAAATGGCTAAAGTACAGGTTTTGCTCCAATGTCCAACGAGTTGGCAATTTGGGGTAAAACATGTGCCTTACACATTTTCAACACTCTATATTGTATTTTAAGAATGTTAATATTTTACTGGCTCATCTCACAATCCATTTCCAGGCCTGTGTCTCTTTCTACTTAGCCAAGTTCTTTACTGTGCTCTCCAGTGAAGGGATCAAATGCCTCCCCACATAATATAGCAAATAACACTGCTTGAAACCATTTCTGGGAAAGGGAGGGTGAAATCTGCTTATAATATTCAGCTTGCTGGCAGGAACAGCTCAGGCCGATTGGAACATAAGAGGAGGTCCAGGCCACTAGAGGCAACACAGGAAGAACTCACCTTTGAGGTTTTAGAGCGAGAGGTGAGGCAGCTCAGTCATGAATAGACGGAGCTGAGGCTGTCATGGGAGCTCTTTCCACAGACAATTTGGAGTCTCTATATTAATTTGTCCAGGAATGCTGTGCTCTGGGACAGTGTTTGAGGGATGATGTGGCATCCTAGCACTGGCTAGAGATGCTTGGCCTCTAGAGCTTTCCAACCTCACTTAAAAGCTCCTACAGAGAGAGAGAGATAGAGAGAGAGAGAGAGAGAGAGAGAGAGAGAGAGAGAGAGAGTGAGAGAGAGAGAGAGAGAGAGAGAGAGTCAGAGAGTAAGAGTAAGAGAGAGAGAGAGAGACAGTTGATAGGACCCTGGATCTGGGAGTGACAATGGAGAAAGGATGCCCAGATGAAAGGAAAAACCACTTGATGAATGACAGGGATGAATTGAAGGAATCTGACTCCAACTGATCCCGAGGACTAGTATGGGTTTCTCCAGAATCAGAGGCACCATTCCTTGTATGCTTATTTTTATACGAGACATACTGGGGGTCATGGATGGTTCACCTCGCTATTCTGTGGACTGGCCTCTGACTCTGCTAAACCATGGGTGCAATTCAAGAAGCCTGGAGCCTCGGAGGCCTGGTGAGTGCAGCAGGGAGGGTATTTTGCTGTCTTGGTATGAACAGGCAGGGCGGAACAAGATGAAGAGTGTGAAGAGCCAGGCAGAGAATAGGTCTAATAGAGGGAGACAGAAAGTCCACTCCAACATGAAGAACACCCTCTTTTAAGGCCAGAAGGTCAAAAAGCTTCAAAATAGCACTATGGGGCCTGAGAAATGAGCCTGTGAATTTTAACCTCTAGGGGATGATAAATGAAACCTGAGAGGACAGCAGTCAACTGCATTTCCCCTCAAATTATTCTTGGGGTGGGCCAGGGCCCGGGAGTCAATGCAGAAATACTATCCATGGTGCCCCCTTCCAATGCTAATTTTTATGCTCCCACCTGGTCTATCACCCAAGGGCTGACACAATAATAGCTGGTCCTGGGGACCGTATCCCCAAGGACTGTGAGTGATTCCTGGGCTGAGCACTATGCCCACCTTTCCTGTGTCTTGGGGGAAGGGTCATAGTGACCTTGTATCCCCTTGCTAATGCTCCTCACAGGCAAGAGAATGTGCCTTTTCTCTCCCCAATGGGTAGGATCCAAGTGAAATGGCTATCCCTGCCTACCAGGAGCACAGCATGATATTGCTGGCTCCAGTGGAAGAGCCGGCATGCTGTGGTGGCCTTGTGGGGTCCCTTTGGCCCTCAATGACTCCTGCAGCTGTGGGAACCCTGGTTGGGACAAGGAAACCCATACACCCAAACACCCATACAGGGGCTCAAAAGAAAAAGACAGCAGTGCGGAATCATGGAAAAGCAAAACATGGCCATCTTATTAATTAAATATGCACTACTCCAGCCTAGGAGTGCCCAATAATGCCTCACTTTGGCCCTAAAATGTTACCTAGTGGTTTCGGTAGTGCCCACAATGAATAGAGAGTGTTCAACATTGAATGGAGAGTGTTTGAGGGCTGCAGGAAGTGCAGCAGCCGTCCCCAGAATATTTTACTTAAAATAACCCTACATCTCTGGAGGCCTTCTAACTCTGACCCCAGGCAAGGCTTACCATTGTTCTAAAGCATTCCTAGAGCTGGAGCTTTTGATCTTAGGATCCAGAGTGAGGGGACCCCTATTAGTGTGTTCTACTACTGCAGTTGCAGTCTACATTTAGTAAAAGGGAGAAGCTTTTGAATTTAAGAAGTTTCATTGATACTTCTGGTGATGAACAATACAATGTTTATGATTATTTTAACTGCATCTAAATACAGTTACTGTTGCTTTGATTTTAATGGTAGTAAAATAACATGGGTGCTTTTACTAATGTGGTGGCCCACTAACAAAGCAAGTAGGCCTGCCTTATTTATAATTACACCCACTTCTGTTGTGATGTTGCATCTACAATAGGTGGGGTAAGGTGATTATTGGTTTCAGGACTCATTAACCCCATCACTGCTAAGCCTTTTTCCACCTCCTGTGCTAAGCCTTTTTTGGCTATTTGAGGTGGTTTGCGCTTAGGTCCCCATAACATTTGTCCATATAAGCTATCCATGCTAAATGTGCATCCTTTTTTTCAAACATCCTGGGGATTCTAAAGTAACCCAGGGCTTTTGTATTCCCCTGGAGGGGACCACAAAATTAGCCAAAATACAGCTAAAGGTTTTTTTTACCTGCTAATGCCATCGACAAAGTGTTTGCTGTGCTAAATTCACTATCTTCCCAGCTTTCAGGAACAGGCAGACTAGATTCAGAAAATCAATTTTTTCAACACAGGTTTGGCACTTTACTGGGACATACCATTTTATCTATTTCTTGTGCTTACAACCTCATTTCAGTTAGTGACAGAAATGGGTATAAAACCAGTGGTGGATCCTGGAGAGCTATACATTTCTGTAAAGGAGACAACATTTTAAATCCAGTAAGGGGTCATTTGTGTAGATCGTTCAAGGTTTCCCTATGGAAAGTTACATTTGAAATTAAAAAAATATTGAAATCGAGTTACAAAAACAGCCATTTGTGTCTAAGTTGTCATCTGTAACTTTTTTTAAGTATGGCAGAATTTCAAAAGCAATATACCGTTACATCCACTGGACCTTTCTTGTTGCATTGATATGTAGGGCTTGTAGGTTCTCCAAGACCCAAGCTACCAGGAGCTAAAAATCTGAGCTGTACCTTGCAATGGTTTTCCATTGTGTACTGGGCACACATCAATCCACTTGGTAAAATATTGTTGGACCTGGCCATTTTACAGGGTCATTCCCCAGACTTTTCGCTTCTTGCCTCCTTATTTTTCTGAACTTTGTTGGCTGACGTTTTGACTCTGAGCACTTTTTCACTGCTAACCAGTGCTAAAGTGCATGTGCTCTCCCTTACAAAATTGGTCTGATTGGATTATACCTAATTGGCATATTTAATTTACCTATAACTCCCTTGTAAAGTGGTTTCCCTATACCCAGGGCCTGTAAATTAAATGCTACTAGTGGGCCTGCAGCGCTGCTTGCGCCACCCCCTGAAGTAGCCTGTCAAACCTATCTAAAGCCTGCTATAGCAGGGCCTGTGTGCGCAGTTTCCTGCCACAGGGACCTGGCATCTAAATTTACTTGCCATGCCCAGAACTCCCCTTTTACTACATGTAAGTCACCCCTAAGGTACGCCCTAGCTAGCCCTTTGGGCAGGGTGCCATGTATGTAGAAGGCAGGACACGTGCCATGGTGAGTGGCCTGTCCTGATAGTGACAAACAGCCTAACTTGGTGTCTCACTGCTGTGAGTGCTGCCTCCTCATAGGATTGCATTGGAAATGCCCTGCCTTATGTGTAAGGGGTATTGTCTGATTTATGAGGGGTAGCGTAGTCATGTTTGGTATGGTTGTGATAGTGGTGAGAAATGCTGCTTACTGGTGTAGGTGTATTTTAATTACTATCACAGAAATGGCACTTCTAGAAAGTGCGCATTTATCTGTGCTTATGACTTTGGTGTTTTGCAGCTTGCCTCCAATCCACGTCTGGGCAGACTGACAGTTGGGGCTTTGGCATACTTCTCAGACACCCTGAACACAGGGAGGTTGGAGGTGACACAGAGGTGCATCTACATATTGTAAAGCCTTCCTGAGCTGAGAGAAGGGAGAGGGAGGGCACACCTGCATTTGTAAAGGCTGTGCCCTGGCCTCACACAATAGGGTCGTTAACCCCCACTGATGTTTGGAGCCTGTGCTGAAAGGAGAGAGGGGGCACTCCCACAACCAGTTGTAACTGTCTGGAACCTCCTCTCCCTACCATTGTGAGACACACTGTAAACCCAGTATAAGTACAGGGGCATTTCCCCACAATTTGAACACTCTTGGGACATGAAACTGGACACAGAACACTGATGAATGGACTCACCAGGAAACCACCTTGGACTGCTGCTGCTGTGCTGACCTGTGACCTGCCTGGTCACTACAAGGAACTGCCATTCTCTGCACCCCTTGTGCTGGCCTGTAGCTGGGCCCACCAGCCCTTTGCTTCTTCCTGTTTCTGTTGGTTCCCAAGGGCAGGGTGCTGTGGCCCCTGGCCCCTGCAACAATCCCTTCAACATAATTCTTAGCGCTGAGAGAGGGCGCCCATTGATGCCCAGGTTCACTATGAGGCACCTTCTTTGTCTGCAGGAATCACCGCCGCAGCCCGGGCTTGGGGAAGTGCCCTTGCGCTTTGTAAGTGCTCTCTTTTGCCCGGATCACCGCCGCAGCCCGGCCTTACAAACGAGCCCTCGTGCTTTCCTAAAGTGCGCTCTTTTTAAAGTGCCCCAAAAATCACCGCCGTGACCTGGGCACTAAATTGTGTCTTTAGCTTGAGGATTGCGCTGACTCTAGTACCCCCGGGGCACTTTCAGAAGTGAAGAAAGCAGCCAGCCCACTCCTATCGTGTGCCCGGGTGACGCGCGCTTTTCGGAGTGCCCCCGAGGCACACAGCATCACCAATATCTATGTTGCCTCCCTCGCGGACGAGGGAAGGCAGCAGAGTGGCTCGTGCACCGGACCGGGTGCGGCCGCATTCGGAAGCGGTAAGGAGCCTCAATGGAGGCCCCTGCTTCCTTCACTACCTTTGTAGGCAGCCGCACTGCGGACAAGGGCGGCTGCCTCCCTCCAAGCAGGACGCGGGGAAGAAAGGGAGTTCCCTTTCCCCCGGTCACTGCGCTAGGTGTGCGATCGCCCCTACTGCTCGAATCTTTGGCGCTTTGGCCCCCCCCTTCGGAGAGGGTCATTAGAGGCCAGGGGGGCCCCACCAGGATCCCGGGTCCCCGTAGGGGCCCGTTCTTTCCACTATAGAGAGGGAGCAGACTGCCCCTCTCTCCCAAGAGATCTCAGAGGCCCCTGTTTTGCGCATAGGAGCGCCGGGGGCCCTATTGGCCATCTTCTAGGCACTGGGAATGCCTCTACTACGGAAATCAGGTACTTTTTATGGAATATGGGCTCCAGGAGCCTAGTATAGACTTTTGGAGGTTTTTAGATTTCCTACCCGTTTTCTACCACTACATATATGTGCTGATGTTCCTTTTATGGGCATGCCTAGCTGATATGTATCTGTACGACTTGTGAGATATTCTCTAAAGTTCCTCTTATTGGTATTTAGGAACTGTTCATGACAAGTGCATATAATTCTTATTGTAATTCCTGACTACTGCTTATGTTGCAGAATCCTGAGTACTTACGTGTTCTAATGTGACGACTGCATATTCTTACAGAGTATTCGTAACCTGTGTAACGATCTGACAACTGCTAAGGAGCAGGGTATTACTTACGTGTAATGTTGGTCTAATTATGTTTTGTGCAATACAGATTATTTTTACATATCTCAGTGTTGTGTTTACTTTGTGGTGTGTATTTTGCATCGTGTGTGTTGTGTGTGTTGTGCAAACGCTTTACACATTGCCTCTGGGATAGGCCTGACTGCTCGTGCTAAGCTACCAAGGGGGTGAGCAGGGGTTATCTTGGACATGTAACTCCCTTGCCCTGATTAGAGTGGGTAGGTTCTGCCTGGCTGAGGTGCATACCCTAGCCAACCAGAAACCCCATTTCTAACATTGGTGGCAGCGGTGGGATAGAACTTGCGCTTGCACAGTGCCTTGTGACTCATTTTTGCACCACAAATTGCACTTAGACCATTACATGTTTTAATTCTCTTTTTTTTTAAATTATTCTCCTGTTCTCTCAAGCTAGTCATTTTTATTTTTACTCCTGTGTTGTATACTCACACTTTGGACTCTTGTGTTTATGCTAGTGTTGTGCTCTTAACAAAATGGAGTCCACCTTTGACATGGATTATATGTTGTTTTACACTATAGAAGAGTTAAGGGGATTCTGCAGGGAGAGAGGTATACCTTTTATAGAGGCTGAAGCCCATATAGGGATCCTCAGAAGAGCCCTGTTCAATTTTGAAGAGGCCGACTACATAGCACAAAAAGAGGCCCAAGAGAGGGATGGTTCTGAGGGAGACCCTAGAGAGACCCACAAAAGTAGTGAGGACTCTGAGGAGGAGGGTCCCCAGTCCACACCCCAGGGGGATAGTGACCCCGAGGAGTTAGACACTGAGGGAGAAGATGACTGGCCAGGGGCGCCAGTAGAGAGAAGGGACCCCATAGATAGGGAGTCCCTTACTGGGTCCTTGTCTAGCAGCAGCGCCACCTCCCATTCCCTGTCACCTGAGGAGCTCAGAGATAGGCCGGAAGAGAGGGACCTGAAGCTACAGCTAGCCAGGCTGGCTGTAGAAGAGAGACAGGCTGAGGTTGAAAAAGCCTTAGTCCAGGAGAGGATGGCAGAGGCTGAAAGGGCCTTTGCCGGAGAAAGGCTCGCTCTAGGGCCCAGTCTTACAAATCTGGACTCACCAGTACTGCAGGTGGAGTTCAGTGGTGGCAGCATTTGTAGTGTTAGGCATAATCCTTACCTACCCACAGATTTGGTACTTGGGTTCAAGGAGGGGGATGGCATACGTCAGTGGCTTAGGAAGTATGAGGAAGCTCTACTAGTGTGCAGGATTCCCGAGAGAGATTGGGGAACTGTCCTAGAGAACTATATTCCTGAGGTGGAAAGGGATGTCCTACTAGCGCCAGAAGGGAGTGACAGGCAGGGGTATCCCCACATCATAAAGGCCCTGATAGAAAAGTATGGTCTCACCCCTGAAGACTACAGGTTGAGGTTCAGAGGCAGCAAGAAGCGGTCTCACCAGTCTTGGGAGGATTTCATGGGGACTTGTTGCAAAGCACTAGCAGGATGGGTGGAGGGTATCAGAGCAACCACTTATGAAGGGCTGTTTAGTGTCATTCTAAGGGAGCACATGTTCCGTTGCTGTTTTTCAGAGCTACGCCAACACCTGTCACACTGTGAGTTCTCTGCCCCCAGGGAATTTGCAAAGGAGGCTGACCTCTGGCTTAGTGCCAGGGGAAGTGGTCAGACAACAAAGGCCGTCTTAGGTTCACCCCTGGAAGGGGTGGGGGAGGTTGTGGGTACTTCAGGCCAAGTTTTCAGCGGGGAGGAAATAGGATTGTTAAGGACCTATCCTCTTACGTATGTCTTAGAGGGCTCCTTCTGGGTGCACCAAGCCGAGAATTTGACCGACCCGACAACGTTCAGAGCGGGGAGAGTGTAGGATCCACAGGGACCTGTCCTCCTCCACAGGTCTTGGAAGGTACCCGAAAGGGGCCCCAAGGCGGGAGGGTAGTCGTTACCAAAGGCTGATCCTCTAAAAGAGATTCCCTAGAGTCTGAAGGAGAAGGTGGGACACCTGGGAACAGGGTTGCTCCAACTCTGGAGATCAGCAGCACCACCCCACAGAAGGGGGTGGGGACGCTTCCTTTTGAGGGTTTGAGGGAGGGCACTCCCCTGACTCTTGTCCAGCCCAAGGTTATCGTCCCTAGGTTGGAAGACCATATCATGGGCAACCCCCTAGATCTGGGGGTAGAGACTGCTGTAACCAGCATCCCTACTGATGCATTCCCTAGGGATTCAGTTTCTGTAAGGGAGGGTCTGCGGGAGGGCACTCGCCTGACTCCTGTCCAGCAAAAGGGTATCGTCCCTAGGTCGGAAGACCAGATCATGGGCAACCCCCTAGATCTGGGAGTAGAGACTGCTGTAACCAGCATCTCTACTGATGCATTCCCTAGGGATTCAGTTCCTACAAGGGAGGGTTCGCGGGAGGGCACTCCCCCTTCTCCTGTCTAGCAAAAGGGTAACGTCCCTAGGTTGGAAGATGCATGCCCTAGGGATTCAGTTCCTGTAAGGGAACGTTTGAGGGAGGACGCTCCCCTAACTCATGACCAGCCCAAGGGTACCGTCCCTAGGTTGGAAAACCAGGTCCAGGGTAGCTCCCTTGACCTGGAGGTGGAGAAGGCTGTCCCCAGTCTCTCTACCATTACTTCTGGGGGTATCACTCCTGATGGGAGGGTGCGGAACTCTAGAAGGAGGGGCAGGAGGAGGAAAGGCTCTTTCCTGACCCCTGCCCAGCCAGAGGGGAAGGACCCTGGGTTGGAAGACCAGTTACAGTGGGGCTCCTCTGAACTGGTGGGTGAGCTGACCAGGACGACTGTAACCAGCGCCCTGGCAGTTCTGGGTGTCTGGGGGTACAACTCCTCCTCGGAGGAGGCAGAACCCTAGATGGAGGGGCAGGAGGAGAGACTCTCCCCTGGACCCTACTCAGGCTATGAGACCAGTCCCTAGGCTAGAAGACCAGTGGCAGGGGGTAACTCCTGAACTGGTGGGAAGGAGAGTGGAAACAGGACGCTATGCACCTGGGGCTCCCGTCCACCACTCTGAGAGGTTTCAGAGACCAGGGGCCCCGGTCTGGCCTGGGACCTGGCTCTGGCCACAGACAACTAGGTCACGTCCATGGGTTAGCTTAGATTGTCTTGGGAGCATAGACAGAGGAATTCAACTGGATTCAGATTGGCATAGAACTGGATCATGCCCCTGCAGTTGCGGGCCAGGGTCCTGGTTCTATCGCCCTAAGCAGGGAAGCCCATCAAGGTATTGAATGTTCTCCCCTGGCTTTGGGCTGGTAGGGGGTCATTGGACCTGGCCCTTTTACAGGGTCATTCCCCAGACTTTTTGCTTTTTGCCTCCTTATTTTTCCGAACTTTGTTGGCTGACGTTTTGACTCTGAGCACTTTTTCACTGCTAACCAGTGCTAAAGTGCATGTGCTCTCCCTTACAAAATTGGTCTGATTGGATTATACCTAATTGGCATATTTAATTTACCTATAAGTCCCTTGTAAAGTGGTATCCCTATACCAGGGCCTATAAATTAGATGCTACTAGTGGGCTTGCATCGTGGCTTGCGCCACCCACTGAAGCAGCCTGTCAAACCTATCTAAGGCCTACTAGAGCAGGGCCTGTGTGCGCAGTTTCCTGCCTGAGGGACCTGGCATCTAAATTTACTTGCCAGGCCCAGAACTCCCCTTTTACTACATGTAAGTCACCCCTAAGGTACGCCCTAGCTAGCCCTTTGGGCAGGGTGCCATGTATGTAGAAGGCAGGACATGTGCCATGGTGAGTGGCCTGTCCTGGTAGTGACAAACAGCCTAACTTGGTGTCTCACTGCTATGAGTGCTGTCTATTCAAAGGATTGCATTGGAAATGCCCTGCCTTATGTGTAAGGGGTTTTGTCTGATTTATGAGGAGTAGCGTAGGCATGTTTGGTATGGTTGTGATAGTGGTGAGAAATGCGGCTTAATGGTGTAGGTGTATTCTTTATTACTATCACAGAAATGCCACTTCTAGAAAGTGCGCATTTATCTGTGCTTATGACTTTGGTGTTTTGCAGCTTGCCTCCAATCCACGTCTGGGCAGACTGACAGTTGGGGCTTTGTGCATACTTCTCAGACAGCCTGAACACAGGGAGGGTGGAGGTGACACAGAGGTGCTTCTACATATTGTAAAGCCTTTCTGGGCTGAGAGAAGGGAGAGGCAGGGCACACCTGCATTTGTAAAGGATGTGCCCTGGCCTCACACAATAGGGTCCTTAACCCCCACTGATGATTGGAGCCTGTGCTGAAAGGAGAGGGGGGGTGTTGTAAGTCAGTAGCGATTAGATTAAGCATTAGCAGAAGACATTTTGTATTTGGCAACTATTGTGAACATTTCGCGGAATCCATTTTGTATTCTTGGCAGCCATTTTCTCTGCCATGTGCTCGCCATGTGCTCTGTCCTACCTTTCTGTTAACTACTCTTGAAAATCTGTCTAGTGACAAGTTATATTTAGCATCTCCCACTTTTGCACATGCCCAGTAAGATCTGCAGCTGTTAGTAATCAGTAACAGACAGTAATGTGTCAACTGGTCCTTGAAAACTGTTAGCCCCTCCTACCTGTCAACTGTGCATTTCCATATGACCTTATATGTATGTTAGTCTTCTTATATAATTGTGCCACCTTCTTTCAGCCCCTGCGTGGGTATAAAAGGACCATGCTCTCTTAGTTCAGTGTGCTACTTCAAACATTACCAAAGGGTGCTGTTTGAACTGTAGTACCACCTCATGAGGTTTAATAAACTTTGGGCCATATTTATACTTTTTGACGCAAAACTACGCCAACGCAGTTTTGCGTAAAAAAAATTAGCGCCGGCTAACGCCATTCTGAAGCGCCATGCGGGCGCCGTATTTATTGAATGACGTTAGCCGCCGTCGCCGTCTGGTGTGCGTTAAAAAAAACGACGTACACCAGGCAGCGTCGGCGTAGGGGGATATGGGGCTTGGGCGTCAAGAAATGGGGCAAGTCAGGTTGAGGCAATTTTTTCGCCTCAACCCGATTTGCGCCATTTTTTACGACTCCCAACCCCCATAGAAATGACTTCTGTCTTAGCAAAGACAGGAGTCATGCCCCCTTGCCCAATGGCCATGCCCAGGGGACTTCTGTCCCCTGGGCATGGTCATTGGGCATAGTGGCATGTAGGGGGGCACAAATCAGGCCCCCCTATGCCACAAAAAAATAAAAAATAAAAAACTTACCTGAACTTACCTTAATGTCCCTGGGATGGGTCCCTCCAGCCTTGGGTGTCCTCCTGGGGTGGGCAAGGGTGACAGGGGGTGTCCCTGGGGGCATGGGAGGGCACCTCTGGGCTCCTTCAGAGCCCACAGGTCCCTTAACGCCTGCCTTTTGCAGGCGATAAAAAACGGCGCAAAAGCGGCCGTACGTAATTTTTTTTGACCCGCCCACTCCCGGGCGTGAATTTTGCCCGGGAGTATAAATCCGACGCACATGCCTCGGAGTCGATTTTTTAGACGGGAACGCCTACCTTGCATATAATTAACGCAAAGTAGGTGTCCACGCTAAAAAATGACGCTAACTCCATGGACTTTGGCGCTAGACGCGTCTAACGGCAATGTATAAATATGGAGTTAGTTTTGCGTCGAAATTGTGTAAAAAAAAACGACGCAATTCCGGAGTATAAAAATGCCCCTTTGTCTTTTATTTCAGTTTCTGTGCCAACTTCTTCCTATATGGTCTGAGGACTGTGTGCAGAGAAGGAGGAACCCCTTGCACTAGTAGGCCTTGCTGAGGCTTACTTCGACAAATTGGCGCCCAAACAGGGATTTATCGGCGACTCGGAAGCCCGACGGATTGGTCGCGACGAAGGATTGGGATCTCGCTGCGGACGATCAATGCCTGAGGAGACCCGAGTCTTGGCAACCACAGCGTTTTTCCCTTCTTTCTGATTTGACCATCCAGGTGGCGCCGGTCCTCGACTGAGATCCTTTTTGTTCATTCTTCATGCAGTGACCATATGGTCGATTTTAGAACTTGGCAGTTGGAACCTGGATGCCCTGTGATTGGTAAGAACCGTTTTACAGCACTTGCTTTGGTTTTTGATGCCTTTGTTTGGAAATGAAGTTTAGCACCACTTACTGTGGCTCTCGTGTTTTGGGTGACTAATCAATTTGTGTCCTTTGAATTGATATATAAATTGCAATTTATATAGGCAGGTAATGAGGAGAATTTTCTCCAATTTAACTTTGATTTGAACGGAATCTTAAGTGCTACTTTGATTATAATATTACATATTCTGCACTATTTTTGGCATGCCTGTTTTTAGCGCACTTCGTAGGATGTGTTGCTTTTGTAATGGTACCAATTTGAGACTGGAAGAATCGCAACCGGCACCCCCAGAGGGGACGCCCAGTAGAGATATGTATGTTAAACATGGTCTTTCTTCTATAATGTACAGCACATTATGGAATAAATACACTTGTGCGGATCCTGAGTTACGTTGGCCTATGCATGGGTCATTGGATTTGCGAAAGATTGAGTATGTGGAACAATGTATGTGTAAGCGAAGATCTAGGCAAGATATGTTTGACTGTGTACGAATGTGGGAGAAAGAAGTGTGTGGACAAGTGAAGCGTGAGCAAGCCTTGCTTGAGAAAGAGCAGCGGAAGAATGTATATGTGAAAACATTGGAAATGAGAAAGAAAGAAAGAAATGACTTAAAGGAGCTAGAAGAGAAAGAATGTAAATTACAGGTAACTGGCCAATAGACTGTTAGGCAACCTCTCTATCCTATCCTTAATACCACATGATGATTTTTTTGTTACTAGATCGCCCTCCACCTCTGTATGGCGTTCCTTCTGCCCCTCATGAGTTAGCTGAGGTCTCTGGTTCGGAGCAACAGAAGATACGAGACAGTCGCTCTATGTTGCCTGCTGACCGTGCGCCTGAGCTTAGATCTATTGCTCGTAAAACAATTTGTAGCGTTGTCTCTGCTTCTGAACTTTTAGACAACATGAAGGGGTGGACGGAAAAGGAGCAGCTATATTTTACTGAGGCATTTGGCACAGAAGTTATTGAACTATTTCGTAAATATTCTGATGAGTTAGAGCCCGATGATGTAGCAGCTGATCATAAGCAAATGCGTGATGGTCTTTTTGTTTTCTCCCAGGTGGCTGATGCAATCAGGCGTTTGGTGAAATTATGTGTTGTGGCAGTCTGTTTGCAAGAGGAGAAAAGGGCCGTGGATGTAGTTGCACGGACATCTCAGACCGGCGGGGTGCAAGCTTCCATCTTCGGAACAGGTTCGAAAAGCACTTCCTGACAGATCTACAGTTGAAGGCCATGAACTCCGACCTGGTGACCAGGTGATGATTAAGTCCTTTGAAAGATCAAGCAGCTTGGAACCAAGGTGGCGAGGCTTAGAGCGGGTGCTCCTTGTGACAAGCACAGCAGATCGAGTGACGAACCGAAAGAATTGAGTCCATAGTTCTCACTGCAAGAGAGTGCGACCTACCTTGGTGGAACCTGCTGTGCTGACCAATCATCGAGAGATTATGACTATGGAGAAAGGCCGTGCTATATCACCTGATGAATCTGCGGAGTTCTTCCCGGACCATACGATTTCTGGAGGGTCGCAAGATCATTTGAGATCGAGGAAAGACCCCATAGTGCTGGAGAAAACTGGTTGAGCTACCTCCCTGGGTTAGTGAAACAGAGAGCCAATGTGGCAAGGGGGGGGAACAGCCATGCATTAGAGTAGTGACACCCGTCTTGGCCCGTGGCGAAGAAATCAGTGGCTGCCCAGGGATAAGAGCTCCAACGATTGTTTTTAATTAATTTTTGAAAGGGTCGATTATCACTGTTCCTCAAATGAATAACAAACTGATCATTAGTACTATCGGGTTTGTTGTTGTTTTGGTGGTTATAGCAATAATCACCTGGTTTGTTGAAAAGAAGGTTCCTGCTCGTGAGGTTTTTTTTGCCACTACTCCAGTACCAGAGGATCACTATTACTTTACGCTTCCCTATCAGGAGCAGAAGCACCGTCAATCGTACTTCAATAATACTTTCATTCAGATGTTGCATCATACTCATAATGCTACAAATACTACTAACTGTTGGGTATGTGGAATGATACCTGCGCATCAAAAGAAAGGAGGAACACCTTTCATTCCTCTTTCTTTTTCACACAATGGTTCTTGTCAACCTTGGTATACGCTTTTGTTTGCATCTGAAAAACATACAGAGGGCGGACTTCTTTTTCGCCTTAATAACATATGCTACCAAGACAAAGATGGGTATCCCCAAGCCAAAGGAACTAAATGGGAATGGGAAGAGTATCAACCGGACAATGTTTCAATACCATATGTCTTCACAAATATAAGAGACTCTGACAAGAAAGAACAATTTGTGATTTCTGTTACAAAAACAAAAGCAGATTTATGTATACGTAGCATTTGGCGAATTCCAGTGGGGACAAGCGATTGTACCTTGATTTTAACTATTGAGGGTGTAAATAATAGTAGTTTTACAGCTTCACATAATACCTATTTTGTTTGTGGTAACTATGGATATTACCAACTACCTGTTTGGTGGTCAGGTGTATGTTATGTATCTTTTCTATTACCCCCTGTGTTTTTGGCCCCTGCATCATATCACGAGATTTTAAACTGTTCAATGACATCATTAAAAATAGATATAAAAGGACAATAAGTACAAATGAGATAGACCAAACGGACTCTAGCCTGCAACAATATGTTGATTTTAATTTAGGGTTGTTCTCCTTTGTGGGTGCTGCGTTAAACAGTAAGAAAAGTGAGACGATTGACTAGGGTTGTGGAAGCTGTTACCAATCAGGCAGCTCTGGCACTTGGGAATATTACCGAGCAGCTCCAAATTGCGAGGATTGTAGCGCTCCAAAATCGTATGGTACTAGATGTGATATTAGCTGATCGAGGTGGTGCATGTCGCATAATCGGTAGTAGTTGCTGCGTTTTCATTCCAGATCACTCACCTTCAGTATATGATGCAATATCTAAATTGCATAAAATTACTTCAGAAATCCACACAGATACTGGTACTTGGACTTTTTCTGGATGGTTTTGGGCTCTTGTTTCCGCTTGGGGCTGGAAACTACTGACTATCCTGTGTGTAATGATTGCAATATTTTTCACATGCTGTACCTGTATTTAGTGTGGCCCAATGTTCTGCTCCATGTCTATTACTGCTTGTATGCCTACCAAAAGAAATATTACAGAAATGAAACCACAACACATGTTAGATAAGGAAATAGCTGAAATAATGAGCATAAATATACAAGATGAATATTTAGATTATCGCAGAAAGACGAATGTCTTCAGCTAATGCTGAAAGGGTCATCTGTTGTAAGTCAGTAGCGATTAGATTAAGCATTAGCAGAAGACATTTTGTATTTGGCAACTATTGTGAACATTTCGCAGAATCCATTTTGTATTCTTGGCAGCCATTTTCTCTGCCATATGCTCGCCATGTGCTCTGTCCTACCTTTCTGTTAACTACTCTTGAAAATTTGTCTAGTGACAAGTTATATTTAGCATCTCCCATTTTCGCACATGCCCAGTAAGATCTGCAGCTGTTAGTAATCAGTAACAGACAGTAATGTGTCAACTAGCCCTTGAAAACTGTTAGCCCCTCCTGCCTGTCGACTGTGCATTTCCATATGACCTTATATGTATGTGAGTCTTGCTTCTATAATTGTACCATCTTCTTTTATCCCCTGCGTGGGTATAAAAGGACATGCTCTCTTAGTTCAGTGTGCTACTTCAAACATTACCGAAGGGTGCTGTTTGAACTGTAGTACCACCTCATGAGGTTGAATAAACGTTGTCTTTTATTTCAGTTTGTGTGCCAACTTCTTCCTATATGGTCTGAAGACTTTGTGCAGAGAAGGGCGAACCCCTTGCACTAGTAGGCCTTGCTGAGGCTTACTTCGACAGGGGCATTCCCAGGACCAGTTATAACTGGCTGGAATCTCCTCTCCCTACCATTGTGAGACACACTGTAAACCCTGTATAAGTACAGTGAATTTTCCCCACAATTTGAACACTCTTGGGACATGAAACTGGACACAGAACACTGATGAATGGACTCACCAGGAAACCACCTTGGACTGCTGCTGCTGTGCTGACCTGTGACCTGCCTGGTCACTAGAAGGAACTGCCATCCTCTGCACCCCTTGTGCTGGCATGTAGCTGGGCTCACCAGCCCTTTGCTTCTTCCTGTTTCTGTTGGTTCCCAGGGGCAGGGTGCTGTGGCCCCTGACCCCTGCAACTATCTCTTCAGCGTAATTCTTAGCGCTGAGAGAGCACCCTTTGATGCCCAGGTGCACTTCGAGGCACCTTCTTTGTCTGCAGGAATCACTGCTGCTTTGTAAGCGCTCTCTTTTTCCCGGATCACCGCCGCAGCCGGGGCTTAGAAATGAGCCCTCACGCTTTCCTAAAGTGCGCTGTTTTTAAAGTGTCCACATTGTGCCTTTAGCGCGAGGATCGCCCTGACTATAGTGCCCCCGGGGCACTTTCAGAATTGAAGAAAGGAGCCAACACGCTCCTATCATGTCCCTGGGTGACATGCGCTTTTCAGAGCGCCCCCGGGGCAAACAGCATCACCAATCTCTACGCTGCCTTTCTCGCGGACGAGGGAAGGGAGTAGAGCGGCTCGCGCACCGGACCAGGTGCGGCCGCATTCGGAAGCTGGTAAGGAGCCTCAACGGAGGCCCCTGCTTCCTTCACTACCTTTGTAGGCAGCCGCACCGCGAACAAGGGCGGCTGCTTCCCTCCAAGCAGGACGCAGTAAAGAAAGGGAGTTCCCTTTCCCCCGGTCACTGCGCTCAGGGCACGATCTCCCCTACTGCTCAGATCTTTGACGCTTTGGGCCCCCCCTTCGGAGAGGGCCATTAGAGGCCAGGGGGGCCCCACCAGGATCACGGGTCCCCAGAGGGATCCGTTCTTTCCACTATAGAGAGGGTGCAGACCGCCCCTCTCTCCCAAGAGATCTCAGAGGCCCCCGTTTTGCACATAGGAGCGCCGGGGGCCCCACTGGCCATCTTCTAGGCAGTGGAAGTTCCTCTACTACGGAAATCAGGTACTTTCTAGGGAATCTGAGCTGGGAGCCTGGTATAGTCTGTCGCAGGTCGAACAGTATGAAGACCACTGAGGCGTTAGTTAGTTAGGGGTAAGTGGTTTATTTTTAAGTATACGGAAAGAATAATATGTTTAATAAAGTCCCAAGTGTTATCGTCTTCCTTAGTTTCTGTGTTCTTCTTTTCGTAGCCTTTCCCAGGATAGTGATTGTATGTTCTGTGTTTCTTCTTTCACAGGTGACCCAGCTGTCTAGCTCGCTCGTCGTAGTCCAGGGTGGTGCCGGAAATAGAGGGAAAAACGCTAAGGTAAGTATTGTATTTTTAATTAGGGTTCTTCCCTTTCTTTTAGCTCTAGACTGGGAGGTGGTACACACAAAAGGAGGGGGTTGGTGCCAGTGAGGAGTGTGCAGGGAACTAGTGTGCACACACCTAATCTTAGTGTGGGAATATGTGACACTAGTGAGTTTATTTACAGTGCCCTCCCTTCTACCTCCCTGTCCAACCCTCCTTTATGACCCCTCCCCAGTCCCTTCCCTTCAATTTCCCTTTTCCTTGTCCAAAAGGACCGTACCTTGTTAAGCCACGACCCTCCAGGGCCGTGGCTGGCTTGGTAGTGTTCCTCCTGCTGGTCTCCTGGTTCCTGGTTCTGGAGCTCTTCTTCTCTCTCTCCTTCCTCCAGTCCCTCGTCTGTTTCTTTCCTGGGCCTTTTCTCCTCTCCGCTCTGTCCTTGCCTCGTGTCCTCCGTATTCCGTCCTCTCTCCTCGGTTTCTCCACTCTCCGCGTTCCTCTCTCTCCTCCGTCTCAGCGTGATCTCCTTTTGTCCCCCTGTAGCCCGGGAAACGCCCGTCGTTTCCCGGGTAACGCCGTCCTGGCTTCCGCTCCCGAGCCGCGTCTCCCCGGCAACGGGAAGACGTGGAAATGACGTATCGGCCTCAGCCGATACGTCATCTGCCTCGTTCGTAGCCGGGATCGCCCGGCTACATCCCTCTCCCCATGAAAGGTCCTGCTCGAGGACCGTAGCAGCGTCAGGGAAACGAGATAAATAGTCAGCCGGGGCCTGTTGGTGACCTGGTATGTGACGGACCTGAAAGGAAAATGGTTGCAGTTCAAGGAACCATCGTAATATCCGAGAATTGGTATCCTTATGGGCAGACAACCATGTGAGAGGAGCATGATCCGTAAAAAGTATGAAGGGCCGACCTAGAAGGTAATATTGCAACGTATCAACGGCCCATTTTATGGCCAGACATTCCTTCTCAATGGTCGGGTAGTGTTGTTCCCGGGGAAACAGCTTCCTACTGACGTATACTACGGGATGCTCCCTACCGTCCTCGTCAGGTTGGGCCAATACTCCCCCTAAACCCACATCTGAAGCATCAGTATAGAGATGGAAAGGTTTCGAGAAATCCGGGCATCGGAGTATCGGGTCTTTGGTTAGGAAGGATTTTAGTTGTTCAAAGCTGGTTTTCTGTTGCTGTGAAAAGGGTGCTAGCCTATTAGGATGGGATTTAGACAGAAGGTCCGCGAGAGGGGCGGCCAATGTAGAATAATCAGGTATGAATCTTCTATAATAGCCCACTAACCCTAAAAACGATCGCAACTCTTTCTTTGTTGCCGGTTTAGGTGTGTTTAGTATGGCCTCTACTTTTTTTGATTGAGGTTTTAGGTTCCCTTGACTAATTTTGTAGCCTAAGTATGATATGTCGGGTGTACCTATGATGCACTTTTTAGGATTGGCAGTCAATCCTGCGGTGACAAGAGTGTGAAAAATATGGTATAAATGGCTTAGGTGGTCATTACACGTTTCACTGAAGATTACTACATCGTCTAGGTAGGCTGCTGCAAAAGACTGGAAGGGATTTAAAAGTTTATCCATTAACCTCTGGAATGTAGCTGGGGCTCCATGGAGACCAAAGGGTAGTACAGTAAACTGATAAAGACCGGATGGGGTGGCGAACGCTGTTTTCTCTTTATCCTCTGAGGCTAAGGGAATCTGCCAATATCCTATTGTCAAATCTAAGGTAGTCATATATTTGGCCTTTCCTAGTTTCTCTAATACGTCATCAACTCTGGGTATGGGATATGTGTCAAACTTGGAGTTTTTGTTAAGCTTCCTGAAATCAATACAGAATCTAATAGTACCATCGGATTTTGGTACTAACACAACCGGGGAGCACCAGGGACTATTTGATGGTTCAATTACCCCTTGTTCTAACATTTTCTGTATTTCAGCCTCCATAATCTGCTTCCTCGCCTCAGGAATACGGTATGGCCGCAACCTCACAATTTTCCCTGGTATGGTTCTTATTTTATGGGTTATCAAAGTGGTTTTACCTGGTAATGCTGAAAAGAAATCCCGGAAGTGTTCTATTAACCTGTATACTTATTCTTTTTCTGCTTGTGTTAAGGTTTCATTCACTGGGGGTAGATCTTTCCCGTTACCGTGTTCGGTTGGACAGAACTCAATGCTTGACTTATTATTTGTACATAGGAATCCCGTCAACACGCTAGCAGGGTTTGAGAGGTCTGGTCCCTCCCATTTTTTAAGGAGATTTATGTGATAAATCTGTGATTTTTGGGGAGTATTCGATAATTCAACCAGGTAGGTGACCGGAGAGACTGCTCTTATTATCTTATAGGGGCCCTGCCATTTGGCAATTAGTTTTTGTTCTGAGGTGGGACGCATAATTAAAACCTGATCTCCTGGTTGTAAAACCCGTAACTTGCTCCCTTGGTCATAATACTGTTTTTGAATATTTTGAGCTTGTTCCATATTCACTTTGACCGTGTCCCATAGACTCTGTAGCTGTGACCTTAAATTGTGGGCATATTCTAGAAGAGGCTTTCCCCCTTCTTCTGCCTCTTCCTCCCATGTTTCAATGGCCATGTCAAGAAGAGATCTTGGCTGTCTTCCGAACACCAGCTCGAAGGGGCTGTGTCCTGTAGAGGACTGTTCATGTGTTCGTATAGCGTATAATACTAAGGGTAATTTTTTGATCCCAGTCCCTCCCTGACTCTTCAATCACTTTTTTCAATAAGGTTTTTATGGTTCGGTTATATCGTTCCACTAGTCCGTCCGTCTGTGGATGATATACCGAGGTACGGATTTGGGAGATACCTAAGGTTTTACATACTTGCTTCATAAGAGTGGATGCAAAAGGAGTCCCCTGGTCCGTGAGTATTTCATGAGGGAATCCTACTCGGGAAAAAATGTTTATCATGGCCTGGGCCACTGTCTTAGTTGTCATACTTTTCAAGGGAACAGCCTCGGGGTATCTTGTGGCATAGTCAACTATGACTAGGATATACGTATAACCCTTTGAGGATGGTACTACAGGTCCTATTAGGTCCATTCCTCTCCTACTGAAAGGGATATCTATAATAGGTAGGGGCATCAGAGGTGCTTTCTTAGGTGTGCCGGGTTCAGTGAGTTGGCATCTGGGGCATTGGGAACAATATTTACGTATGTGGGCAAATACTCCCGGCCAATAGAACCGTCTAAGAAGGTATTCTTCTGTTTTTTCCCTCCCATAGTGACCTCCCCCAGGTTGACAATGGGCCATCGTTAGGACCTGATTTCTATAATGCTCGGGTACCACTAATTGTTGTTTACGTTCTCCGGTACCGGTAGTGGTTATACGATATAGGAGGTTTTTCTTAATGAGGAAGTAGGGACCCACCTCTTCAGTTTCTTCTTCCCTGGCCGACTTCCAGGCGTGGGCGAGAGAGGGATCTACTCTTTGTTGATGGGGAAAACTGACAGGGGCTTCATGTGTCTCTGCTATAATGCCTGTGTTTGGTCTTGATCTCTCCTTTCCTAAGTAATTCAATTTTTCTATTCTTTTCTCTCGGCGTGATAACTTTCTCCGGATTGTGGGGCTTTCTATACTGCTATCGGAAAAAGGAGCGTCTCTCCACCAATCCTGTGTAAGTTTGGGTTGTCGAACGTGGTCCAGAATTTCATGGAAATGTTCATAATCAGTTCCAATGATACACTCTTCAATCAGATTGGACATTACCCCCATCGGTAAGGTATCCCGGTGTTTTCCCCATTCTACTGTGAGGTCATATAAAGGGTATTGTTCTTTATCTCCGTGTATGCAACATATATTCACCCATTGTTCTGTTCTTTCATCTACTATGGGGACTATGGGGGTCATTCTGACCCCGGCGGTCTCAGACCGCCGGGGCCAGGGTCGGCGGGAGCACCGCCGACAGACCGGCGGTGCCCCGCAGGGCATTCTGACCGCGGCGCTTTGGCCGCGGTCAGTGCAGGAAAACCGGCGGTCTCCCGCCGGTTTTCCGCTGCCCGTCAGAATCCTCCAAGGCGGCGCAGCATGCTGCGCCGCCTTGGGGATTCTGACACCCCCTACCGCCATCCTGTTCCTGGCGGTTCGCCCGCCAGGAACAGGATGGCGGTAGGCGGTGTCGCGGGGCCCCTGGGGGCCCCTGCAGTGCCCATGCCAATGGCATGGGCACTGCAGGGGCCCCCGTAAGAGGGCCCCGCTTGTATTTCACTGTCTGCATAGCAGACAGTGAAATACGCGACGGGTGCAGTAGCACCCGTCGCACCTTCCCACTCCGCCGGCTCGATTACGAGCCGGCTTCATGGTGGGAAGGTCGTTTTCCCCTGGGCTGGCGGGCGGCCTTTTGGAGGCCGCCCGCCAGCCCAGGGGAAAACTCAAAATACCCGCCGCGGTCTTCCGACCGCGGTACGGTATTTTGGCGGCTCCCGCCGGGCGCGCGGTGACCGCGCCCGGCGGGAGTCAGAATGACCCCCTATGTCTTTTCTCACCACCGACTGGCTACACCCTGAATCAATAAGAGCCCATATGGTGGTCCCATTGACTTTCAGAAGTTGTTTAAACTTTTGGTTACCTCTTCCGGTACACAGTACCCGTCGCCTAGTAACTCCGATTTCCATGGGTTCACTACTGTCCTGTTTTCTGGGGCACATGCGGGCAATGTGGCCCCATTCCCCACAACTGTAACATTGGGGTCCTGCTACCGGTGGAGGATTAGGAAATCGGTGAGGTGCTGGTTCCTCCGAAAAGGCTCTTGTCGAAATTTTAGGAGTGGAAGGCCCTGGTTTTAAGGTGGGTCGAGTGGATATATTTCTTACATCAGTGGAGCGATGATAAGCACATGCTAGATCGATTGCCATGTCCGTCGTTACCTTTGGATGTTGGCGTATCCAGTGCTTAGTGGTGGTAGGCAGGGACTCTAAATATTGTTCAAGGACAATTGTTTGGATTACTTCCTCCCTACTATTTCTGGAAGAACCCAACCATTTTAATGCCAAATCCTTTACCCGATAATAAAAGGTTCGGGGATCTTCATTCGGTCCCCATTTGATTTTTCTAAATTTAACCCTATAGTATTCCGTGTCATGTCCCACACGTTCTAAGATACTAGTCTTTATTTCTTGGTACGGCGTGGTTCCACCCGGGTTTGCTGCTTGATATGCTGCTTGTAAGATCCCTGTAAGTAAGGGGGCGACATACTGACCCCATCTATCCTGAGGCCATTGGGCGGATGAAGCCACTCTCTCAAAATTAGTAAAAAAGGCTTCGGGGTCTTCTCCGTCTTGATATTTCTGTAACACAGAACTTGGGACATTGGGATGTACTTTACTACTAGCAATGGTCTCAGTCAATTTTTTCATGGCCGTCTCATGGACCAGTTGATTATTCGCAAGAATGGTCACCTGACTTTTCAAAGCTGACTGTAATGCTTCTCTGTCCTCTTTGGCCTCTCGCTGGTGGGCCTCCCACACCAGTTGAAGATGACGTTGGCCCTCGGCCAATTGCTTTATCATATCTTCTAATGAGGGTTGGTCACTCATGGTTATACTGTTCGATTACTGCGGGGAGGCTACGCAGGTAGAGGTCCCACTTCTGACACCACTGTCGCAGGTCGAACAGTATGAAGACCACTGAGGCGTTAGTTAGTTAGGGGTAAGTGGTTTATTTTTAAGTATACGGAAAGAATAATATGTTTAATAAAGTCCCAAGTGTTATCGTCTTCCTTAGTTTCTGTGTTCTTCTTTTCGTATCCTTTTCCCAGGATAGTGATTGTATGTTCTGTGTTTCTTCTTTCACAGGTGACCCAGCTGTCTAGCTCGCTCGTCGTAGTCCAGGGTGGTGCCGGAAATAGAGGGAAAAACGCTAAGGTAAGTATTGTATTTTTAATTAGGGTTCTTCCCTTTCTTTTAGCTCTGGACTGGGAGGTGGTACACACAAAAGGAGGGGGTTGGTGCCAGTGAGGAGTGTGCAGGGAACTAGTGTGCACACACCTAATCTTAGTGTGGGAATATGTGACACTAGTGAGTTTATTTACAGTGCCCTCCCTTCTACCTCCCTGTCCAATCCTCCTTTATGACCCCTCCCCAGTCCCTTCCCTTCAATTTCCCTTTTCCTTGTCCAAAAGGACCGTACCTTGTTAAGCCACGACCCTCCAGGGCCGTGGCTGGCTTGGTAGTGTTCCTCCTGCTGGTCTCCTGGTTCCTGGTTCAGGAGCTCTTCTTCTCTCTCTCCTTCCTCCAGTCCCTCGTCTGTTTCTTTCCTGGGCATTTTCTCCTCTCTGCTCTGTCCTTGCCTCGTGTCCTCCGTATTCCGTCCTCTCTCCTCGGTTTCTCCACTCTCCGCGTTCCTCTCTCTCCTCCGTCTCAGCGTGATCTCCTTTTGTCCCCCTGTAGCCCGGGAAACGCCCGTCGTTTCCCGGGTAACGCCGTCCTGGCTTCCGCTCCCGAGCCGCGTCTCCCCGGCAATGGGAAGACGCAGAAATGACGTATAGGCCTCGGCCAATACGTCACCTGCCTCGTTCGTAGCTGGGATCGCCCGGCTACATAGTCTTTTGGAGGTTTTTAGATTTCCTACCCGTTTTCTACCACTACATATATGTGCTGATTTTCCTTTTACGGGCATGCCTAGCTAATATGTATCTGTATGACTTGTGAGATATTCTCTAATGTTCCTCTTATGGGTATTTAGCAACTGTTCATGACAAGTGCATATAATTCTTATTGTAATTCCTGACTATTGCTTATGTTGCAGAATCCTGAGTACTTACGTGTTCTAATGTGACAACTGCATATTCTTGCAGAGTATTAGTAACCTGTGTAACGATCTGACAACTGCTAAGGTAGCAGGGTATTACTTACGTGCAATGTTGGTCTAATTATGTTTTGTGCAATACAGATTATTTTTACATAGCTTGTGTTTACTTTGTGGTGTACATTTTGCGTCACGTGTGTTGTGTGTGTTGTGCAAACGCTTTCCACATTGCCTCTGGGATAGGCCTGACTGCTCGGGCCAAGCTACCAAGGGGGTGAGCAGGGGTTATCTTGGATGTGTAACTCCCTTGCCCTGACTAGAGTGGGTAGGTTCTGCCTGGCTGAGGTGCATACCCTAGCCAACCAGAAACCCAATTTCTAACAAGTATCAAGAATGAAAAATAGGTATCAAGGAAAACTATATATTTCCAAAACGGACACAAGATATGGAGTTTAGAAGCAGTGGTGATTTGCACATCTATGAATTTGGGGGTCCCCATACTAGCATTAGAATTACAGGCCATTTCTCAAAATGACTTCTTCCTTACACATTGTCTGACATATGGGAGGCACAAATGCAGAGAAAGACAATTGGTAATTACACTTGTTATACTATTCTATGTTCCCTCAAGACATGCAATAAAAATGGAACTTCACTTGTGTCGGTAGGCCAAGTGACAGTGACAGGAAATGGCCAAATCACATTTTTCCACTGAAATCTGACTTGTTTTTTTCAATATGCATAGCTGTGGATTTTAGGCCCTAGTACAGCCAGCAACTAGGGAAACCTAGCAATACTGTATATTTAAGAAAGATAAACACCTAGGAGATTCCAGGACAGAGTGACTCTTGTAGCTGCCACCACATGTTTCTACCCAGAATGCCTTGCAAACATCAAAAGTTGTCTAAAAACACATTTACCTAATTTTTCTGTGATGCAAAGTTCTGGAATCTGTGGGGAGCCACAAACTTCCTTCCACCCAGCATTCCTCAAGTCTCATGATAAAATTATTACCTCACTTGTGTGGATAGACCTAGTGCCCACAACAGGAAAAGCTCCAAAACACAACATGGACGATCACTTTTTTCCACTGAAAACAGATTAATTTTTTGCAATGTGCCTATCTGTGGATTTTGGGCTCTAGGTTAGCCGACACCAAGGGAAACCTGGCAAACCTGTATATTTTTTAAATCTATACACTTAGGGGAATTCAGGATGTGGTGACTTGTGAGGATCCCACCACATTTGTCTACCACAATCCCTTGTAAACCTCAAAATTTGTCTAAAAACAAGTTTCTCATATTTCTGAGATGCAAAGTTCTGGAATCTGTGGAGACCAACAAACCTCCTTCATTCCAGCATTCACCGACGTCTCATGATAAAATTGGTACCTCACTTGTATCGGTAGGCCTATTGCCCATGACAGGAAATGCCCCAAAACACAAAATGGACACCACATTTTTCCACTGAAAAATGACTTGTGTTTTGCAATGTGCCTAGCTGTAGATTTTGGGCTCTAGCTCAGCTGGCACCACTGGAAAACCTAGAAAACCTGTAAATTTTTTAAAAAATAGACACCTAGGGGAATCCAGAATGGGCTCTTTTGTGTGGCTCTCACCACATTTTTCTACTCAAAATCCCTTGCAAACCTCAAAATGTATGTAAAAAACATATTTTCCTCAAATTTCTGTGATGTTAAGTTCTAGAATCCGAGGGGAGACATACATTGTCTCAGCCTTCCCCTCGGTCTCCTGATAAAGTGAAACCTCACACGTGTGGGTGGGCCAAGTACTTGTGACAGGGAAGGACCAAAAATGTGTAGAGATTGAGGGGGCACCAAAGCGGGTTCATAAGTGGATTTTTTTATACGTTTTACACTGACTGTACTTTGGGCACCCACACAAGGGAGGCATCATTTTTATTGGGAGACCACGGGGTATGTAGAGCGATAGGAAATTTGTGTTATTTGTGTTTCTAGAAGAATATGGCAAAGAAATGCAAAGAAAATGTGTGATTTCAGTCACATATTGAGGTTTGCAGGGCATTGTGGGTAAGAACATGTGTTGGGATCCACAGGAGGCACACCATCGTATACTATCTTGGGTGTCTAGTTTCTAAACATATCTAGAGTTGGTAGATTTTCCCTAGACAAGAAGCGAGAACGCTACGAAGTCTCTTACTTCTGTGAGGTCCCAAACACTCAAATTGCTAAAAAAACACCCTTATGATTTGTTAAAAAGAACCCTCACCCATCAACCTAGTTTGTGGCATGCTTCATCACTGGGGTCCCACCAGAGATACCGAGCAAGTCTGAGATGTGCTTTGACACCTGATTACAGAACAGCAGGTTTTTTTATGAGTCGAATTCTCAACTGAGAGAAGAACTGCAATGAAATTGTCTTGTGCTTACCTACCAATAGAGAATTTTTTTAATCGTGGTAACCTTCAGCAAAGGTTAAAAACAGTAATTTTAATAATTTGAGTGTTTGGGCATCACAGAAGTAGGAGACTTGGTAGCGCGCATCCTATGGTTGTTGACAGTAATTTGAGAAGGTGAGCAAGCTCCCTCTTCTCACTCTCTTTACGGGTACACATAAGTACTGGTTGGATTTGGCCCAAAGGTGAGTGATGGTTCAATATATAAAAAAAAAATTGCGAGAATTTCAACAAAAAATGAAATGCACTGTTGTTAATTAATAGGTCAAAAAACTTAACCAATTACTCACAGCTCAGGGCTGAAAAGCCACAACAAGGCACAAAGGGCCACAAAGCATTGTTGTAGTCATAAACGTGCTGATTTACAAAATTCACGTTTGCGACTAAATAAATGCTTTTTGGGATGTACAAAGCCCAAACTGTGATTCGGTACTTTTTTACTGAATCGCAATTTGGGTTTTGCGATTCGGTATTAGGGAGGGGTGTGTTTAGGGTGTCCCTTCCCAATACTGAATCTAAATGGTATGTATGTTTGTTTTGTGACCGTGAATGCAGTTGCAAAACAATCGCAGTTAGTACCAATTTCAAAGTGGTGGTAACAAATTCACAAAGGGGCAGGAGTCCTTAAGAGACCCCTTACGCTTTGTGAATGCATGTGAAAAAAATTTTAAGAGCAGGCAGTGGTCCCAAAACATTTCATTTTTTTCTTTTTAAATGCAGCCTGTTTTCTTTTAAGGAACATGGGTTGCGTTAAAAAAAAAAAGATTGCTTTACTTGAAAGCAATCACAGACATGGTGGTCTGCTGACACCAGCAGGCCACCGTTCCTGTGTTTTTTGTGATTCCCGGTGGGTCGCAAATTGTGACCTACCTCATTATTATTAATGAGGCAGGTCTATTTGCGACCCACCGGATATCGCAAAAGAAACTCAATGGAGTTTTTTACATTTGGAATTGTGATTCCCTAATTGCGATTTGCATGGAATCGCAATTAGGAAATCACAATTCCAAGTATTCGCACATGTGGCCCCAAATGCTTTACAGGCCAGTCACACACCTGATACACTAGACCATTCACACCACCAGCCACGGGCTCAGTATATTACAACATTCATGACAACATAAAATGTAGAGCCAATGTACACTTTAGCAGAGAAAGACAGAAAAGATATGTATTACTGCACAACTATATATTTATCAAGTACAAACACATACTGGTTGGATTTGGCACAAGGGTGAGTCATGGTACAATAGTTAAAATTAATTAACAAGAGGTCTCACAAAAAATTAAATGCACTGTTAATAATTGAAAGGCCAAAAAATGAAACCAATGACATAGCTCTTGAACATTAAAGTCACATCAAGGCATCAACCGCTTCACAGTCCATTCTCACATATTTCATATGTGGCATGCAAAGGACCATTACATTGCCAGCTGTGGGCCCAGCACACTACAACATTCACATCAACAGACAGCGCCATTCAAGGGCCCATCACTTTCATATGCCTACATGAGTGAGAAGGCAATCTTACCGGCTGACGAGTGTGTGGGCTGGCATTTGGCTAGCAGTGTGTATAGTGACCAGCAGCAAGTTACTACTCACACACTGCCAGCCAAGTGCCAGCTCACACGCAGTGCCAGCCAGGCGCCAGGTTACTTACACATCCAGCCAAGCGCCAGCCCACAGAAACCACTAGCCAAGTACCAGCTCACACACACCACCAGCCAAGTGCCAATCCACACACACCACAATCATATTTTTTTAAACAAAAAAGAAAACACAAAGCAATTGTAAGTAAATACAAAACTACAAAAACAACAGCTCTAACTAAATACATAACACTAATGCCAACCACGAAAATGAACAAAAACTATAAAATGATACAGACCAGGCAATGCTCATGGGTGCTCCCAAAATCTCTTTTGTGTGTGATACATTTGAAAACAAGCAGGCTCACTCAGCCCAGGTTTAGAAGGATAATTATGGCAGTGCATAGGACGCACCATTTTCATGCCTCTTTGCATACAGACTCTACATCTCTTATTCTGGGATGGGAAGAATGTGTTCAGCAAAATGGTGATCTTTCAATCCAGCCACATCTTTCAGCACTCCAGATCTAGGAACTCTTGCCTGTTCTACTACAACAAGGCTGCATATCACAGACTTCTGAAACTGGACAAAAGTCATCTTTAACTCTAAAGAAAAACTCTTGAACACTACAAAAGCATTAAAGGTTGCTAAATGGAAGGGATGGACAGCCAACTTGGTATACTAAACATAAGCCTTACGAACAGCAGTGTAAGGATCCAACCACTGATCTACTTTATTCACACCACCCATGTGCTTATTGTAGCCTAAAATGCACACAGGTTTGCTCACTTCAGCAACCTGACCCCAAACAGTCACAAGTGAAGTACTTTCACCATTAATGATAGCATGTAGACAGCCCTCCTCTCTGCAATTTTTACAGCTAGCAGTTCATCACTGTTCATCACTACACAAGGCACTGCACTTTCCTCTCTCAAGTTTTTTCACACAGACGACATTGGATAACTTTTACTGTTAGAGCAGACTGTGGCACAAGCAACAGTGTCCACTTTGAACAATTCCTGAACAATTGCAAACCAGTGTAGAAGTTATCTAGGTACAAATGGTGACCTCTGTTAAAAAGTCCTTGTAGGAAAGTACCATCTTGCCTAGCATGTTACCCCCATATTTCACTGTATATATGTTGTTTTAGTCTATGTGTCACTGGGACCCTGCCAGGCTATGTGATGACTATAGTGGACATGTATTCCAACATCATGCTGGACATGCCTTGTAAGTCTGCAGTTCAAAAGTCCACATTGTGAGGGCTAGACTACCTCTCTAGACTCTATGGGGTACCTGAAGAAATTCAAACAGATAGGGGCACACACTTTTCAGCTGTGCAAGTCTGTCCTCAGCAGCAGGGAGTTCAATGGATTTTACATCTTAGCCATTACCCACAGGCAGCAGGCATGACTGACAGATATAATGGGTGTAGGAGGCTGGCCTGGTTTGTAGTGGGTACCTAAGGTACTTACACCTTACACCAGGTCCAGTTATCCCTTATTAGTGAAATGTAGTCAGTGTCTAGAAGCCAGGCTGTCTAGAGGTAGCTGCAGGCGGAGCAGCCAAGGCTGAACTAGGAGACATGCAAAGCTCTTGCAATACCACTGTAGTCACACAGTACTTACACACACTAAAGACTCTACTCCGTAAAGGTACTTTATTTTAGTCACAAAATGCCAAAAAAACATTGTAGGTTATACTCCCTTAAGAGGTAAGTATATAACACTATATATACACTAGTAACCAGAAACAGGTAAGTACACAGTAGGAAAACAGTGCAAATAGTGAAAAACACAACAGGTTGCAATGGGCCTAGGGGGAACACAAACCATATACTAAAATAGTGGAATGCGAAAGTTGGTTTCCCACCTAGGCAAGTGTAATGTGTAGAGGGGTGCTGGGAGTGTAAGAAAACAGCAAAGTTAAGTAATGTACCCCGCCCCAGAGCCTGGGAAAGCAGGAGTAAAACACAGGAAGTTTCATAAAACACACTAGAAGTCATGATAGAAAATAATGCAAGAACCAGAAGAGGCTGCAAGACACCAACAATGGATTCCTGGAAGTGAAGACCTGTGGAATAAGGAGACCAAGTCTAAGAAGCGCTGAAGAGTCCAGGGAGAAAAGGAGCCCCGCTAATCTGGATGAAGGTGCAAAAAGGGAACCACCGGTTGTGAAGACAAAGTCAGTATTGCACCAAAGTAGACAGATACAAGTTCCTGGTTGGTGCAGAAGTTGTCCTATGCAAGATGGATGAAAGCAGTCTGGTTTGCATTGCCAGATTACCCCAACAAGCCTTGGCATGCATAAGGCTCACAGTTAGTGGAAAATGGTGCTGCCTGGGACCAGGAGGGACCTGGTGGCCTCTATCCAGGAGGGGGAGACAGAGGAGGCTCTCAGCATCTCAGACAGCCTTTAGAAGACCAGGCAGCATGCACAGGAGTCCCACAGCACGGGGACAAAGAAGGTGCAAATTGAGGCCTACGCAACACAATACAAAGGATTCCCACGCTGTCGGAGACCCACTCAGGAAGCTGTGTGTCGCAGGATGGAGAGCTGGTGGCCTAAGCTGTGATGTGCACAAAGACCTTCTTGGAGGGTGGCACAAGAACCTTAGCAACTGCAAGTCATGCAGTGCATGGGGGTACTGTCTTGCGTGGGGTGGCAAGCCCTTACCTCCACCAAAGTGGGACAGCTGGACTTTCGAACTGCCGAAGTCACTTTAGTCTCCCACCTGTGTTGCTGAATCCATGCCTGACGTCTGGAGAGGGGGTCCAAGCCACCGATCATTGCTGCAGAGAGGTGCCCGCCCGTCACTTCACAGGAGATTCCTTTGGTTCTTCTGGTGGAGGCTGAAGGCAGGCATCCCTCGGAGGATGCATGATCTGGAAACTGTTGCAGTTGCTAGCAGGAGCTGAAGATACAATGTTGCAGAAGTCATCTTTGATTCTTTGTTGCAGTTTTGTAGAATTCCTGGAGCAGTCAGCGATTGATCCGTGGGTAGGAGATGAAGTAAAGGATGTGGAGGATTCCTGCTGGAGTCCTGCAATCTGATTCAGAAGAAACATCCAGGAGAGACCCTAAATAGCCCAGAGAGGGGGATTGGTCACCTAACTAGGTAAGCACCTATCAGGAGGGGTATCTGACATCACCTGCTGGCACTGGCCACTCAGATGCTCCCATAGTGCCCCACCACCTTGGAATCCAAGATGGCAACACCCAGGGACACTCTGGATGAGTTCTGGGCACCACCCCTGGGGTGGTGATAGACAGGGGCGTGGTCACGCCCCTTCCCTTTGTCCAGTTTCATGCCAGAGCAGGGACTGGGGGGCCCTGAACCAGTGTAGACTGGATTATGCAAGGAGGGCACCATCCCTGCCCTTCAAAGCATTTCCAGAGGCTCTGGGAGGATACCCCTCCCATGCCTGTAACACCCGTCGCCTAAAAGAAATGCATTGTTCTGCCTTCCTGGGATTGAGCTGCTCAAGTCCCAGGAGGGCAGAAGCCTGTCTGTGAGGTGGCAGCAGCTGGGACTGCAGTGACAACCTCAGAAGACTTGTACGGCAATACTGGGGGTTCAGGGTGGGCCCCCCGGTGGCCCCCCCCCCAGGGTTCATGGAATTGTGCAACCAATACTGGAATCAGTATTGGGGTAGAATTCCCAGTTGTTAGACACCTTACATGGCCATATTCGGAGTTACCATTGTGAAGCTACATATATGTATTGACCTGTATGCAGTGCACACTTATAATGGCGACCCTGCACTCACAAAACCTGGAAAAATGGACCTGGACCTCATGGGGGCTCCTCTGCTAGTTCAGGAGTGCCCTTACACACAGGTACTATGCACCTAGTCTTCAGGGTCTGAAGGTTAGACATGTAGGTGACTTATAAGTGACCTGGTGAGGTAAAAATGGTTGTGAAATAGTGCTTACACTATTTCACTCAGGCTGCACTGGCAGTACTGAAGAAGTGTTTGTATGAGCTCCTAATGGGTGACAAAAGAAGTGCTGCAGCCCATAAGGATCTCCTGGAACCCCAATGCACTGGGTACCTAGTTAGCATATACTAGGGACTTACAAGGGGGGTCCAGTATACCAGTTTGGAGTGGAATACTGGGTTACCGGTATATAAGTACAAATTTGGAATCAGAGAGAGCATAAGCACTGGAGTTCTGATTAGCAGAACTCCAATGACACAGTCAAGAATACAGACAAAAAAGTGAAATAAACTGACAAGTAGGCCACAAACCATGAGTACTGGGGTGCTGGCTAGCAAGATCCCAGTGACACAGTTAAAACACACTGACAAACAGGCCAAAAATGGGGGTAACCTTGTTGCAAAGAGACAACTTTCTCACATGACCCTATGCTCAAATGAAGGACAATAAGGGTAACCTCGGCCAGTTGAGACTTTATTGTCTAAGTGGTGATAAGTGGAGAGTAGATCTGCAATAGAGTGGTTACTCCCTTTATCATCCACTGTATGGTTACTTCCCTGTGGGGATGTAAACTGCCCTGTTTGGAGATTTCTACCTAGAAAACAGTGCAAGTGTATACCCAAAGATTATCTATTTGTAAAGTTTAAAGTGGGGCAGTGTGACTGTTCCACTGATCCTATGTCAAGACAGGGGGGCTGTCCTAAGAATGGGAATGCTAGACAGGGATGCTGTCTCAGCAAGGCCATAGCTGGGCAAAAAGTTTGCCCATATGGCTGTAAGAGAGAACAGGATTGCTGTTTCTTTTATATTGGAGCAGGACAGGGCTGTTGTCCTATGTGTTTAGTGGTAGTTCAGGGCTGCTGCACTAAAGGTTCTGTGGTAGGGCTGGAGGGGTGCTCCAGATTTGCTACAACAGTGCAGTTCTGCTTATCTGTTTTAGTGGTTTCACAGAGAGTGACTTTTACCTCTGGGAGTTTAGCTGTGGTAGCTGTGGGCTCCCTTGATACAGGTTCCACCCCAGGAGACCTCTCTCCCACCACAGGAATGGTATCCTTAGTGGCAGGGTGTGGAAGGGATACTTTAATACCCTTTTTACCTGTTAGGCAAAGAGGATCCTGAGGCTTCAGGGCTACTTCTTTACGTTGATTTTTCATTTCACTTGAAATGAGAGGAAACAATTCCTTAGGGATACCCAGGATGGATGCATGGGTCCTAAAGTCAACCTCTACCCAACCTGAGGCCTCTAGTTCATTACCTTAGAGAAGGTCTACAGGCAAGATAGGTGATACCACCACCTGCTTTGGGCCAGTAACCCCACCTCAACTAAGTTGTACCACAGCTAAGGGGAGAGATTGAGTGGAGTTATTGACATCAGTAACCTGGTACTTCTGTCCAAGGAGGTGTTGTGCAAGTGACATCAGGCTTTCAGTCACCAAAGTGATACTGGCACCTGTGTCCCTGTAGTCTTGGGCCTCAACACCATCTATTACAATTGACTGCTTGTACTTGTCCATGTTAAGGAGACAAGTAGCCAAGGTGGCAAGGCCAATACCACCAAGTGAGAAAGAAACTGTCTTGGGGGGTTTCTACACCTACCCCAGTTTCTATAATGGACCCAAAAGTGAACCCAACTACACCATTTGTTTGACTATTGCTAGTAGTCCCACCACCATTACTACTACTATTAGGGGCACTAGAAGTTGAAGTGGATGTATTAGTGGTGGTAGGCTCAGGGGCTTTACCTGGGCAGGGCTTACCCCCTGGCCTATGGCCTTTACCTCTGCACTCGTAGCAATAAAGCTTTTTATTGTGTGTAGAGTGTGAAGAAGAGGAAGATGATTTATCCCCACCCCCAGAGAAATGTTGTGGACCTGAAGAAGGATCTTTGTGGTTATTTTTATCCCCATGCTTATCCTGAGATTTTCACCATCTTTCTTCTGCATGAGCTTTTCTGCTCACCCTTGTGCTGACCCATTTGTCTGCCTTCTTACCTAGTTCTTGGGGAGAGGTCATATCTGAGTCCACTAAGTACTGGTGTAGCAAGTCAGACACACAACTATTCAGTATATGCTCTCTCAAAATCGGGTTATACAGACCCTGGTAATGAGACACTTTATTGCTATGTAACCAACTATCTAAGGCTTTGACCGAACAGTCCACAAAGTCAACCCAATCTTGTGAAGATTCTTTCTTGATTTCCCTGAACTTGATTCTGTATTGCGTTGTGGCAAACCCAAAACCAGCAATGAGTGCATTTTTGAGAATGTTGTAATTGCCTGAGTCCTCCTCCCTCACAGTGAGGAGTCTGTCCCTCCCTTCACTAGAGAAGGACAACCAAAGAATAGCAGCTCAATGCCCATGAGGGACCTTCATTCGCATTTATAAAGCTCGCTACTCACCCTTAAAGGGTCTCAAGGCGCTGGGGGGGGGGGGGGTCAGTGCTCATAGATCCAGGTCTTGAGCTGCCTTCTGAAGGAGAGGTGATCGGGTATGCTGCGAAGGTGGCTGGGTAGAGAGTTCCAGGTCTTCGCTGCCAGGAAAGAGAAGGATCTTCCTCCGGCGGTGGCTTTGCGGATGCGGGGTACGGCTGCCAGGGCTTGTCCGGTTGAGCGTAGAGTGCGCGGAGGAGTGTAGAAGGAGACGCGGTTGTTGATGAGTTTAGGTCCGAGGTTGTGCAGGGCTTTGTGTGCGTGGGAGAGGAGTCTAAAGGTGATTCTTTTGTTGACTGGGAGCCAATGAAGTTTCCTCAGGTGTCTGGAGATGTGGTGGTGGCGGGGTATGCCCAGGATGAGTCGTGCAGCAGCGTTCTGGATCCGTTGCAGTTTCCTCTGCAGCTTGGTGGTGATGCCGGCGTACAGAGTGTTCCCGTAGTCCAAGCGACTGGTGACGAGGGCGTGAGTGACGGT
Organism: Pleurodeles waltl; assembly: GCF_031143425.1. Classification (NCBI taxonomy): domain Eukaryota; kingdom Metazoa; phylum Chordata; class Amphibia; order Caudata; family Salamandridae; genus Pleurodeles; species Pleurodeles waltl. The sequence continues at coordinate 550,225,489 of NC_090442.1, forward strand.
CTTCCTGGTGTCGGTGGGGATCCAGCGGAAGATCTTGCGTAGCATGCGGAGAATGTTGAAGCATGCTGAGGTCACCAAGTTAACCTGTCTGGCCATGGAGAGGGATGAGTCCAGGATGAAGCCGAGGTTGCGTGCGTGGTCGGTGGGTTGGGGAGTGCTGCCTAGGGCGGGAGGCCACCAGGAGTCGTCCCATGCATTGGGAGTAGGGCCGAGGATGAGGACCTCCGTTTTATCTGTGTTCAGTTTCAGCCGGCTGTCTGTCATCCAGTTCGCTACTTCCTTCATGCCTTCGTGTAGTCTGGTCCTTGCTGAGGTGGGGTTGTTGGTGAGGGATAAGATGAGCTGGGTGTCGTCGGCGTAGGATATGAGGTCGAGTCCGTGTTTGTGTGCGATGTTCGCCAGGGGGGTCATGTAGACGTTGAAGAGAGTGGGGCTGAGGGAGGATCCTTGGGGTACGCCGCAGATGATCTCTGTGGCTGTAGATCTGAAGGGGGGCAGGCGGACTCTCTGAGTTCTTCCGGAGAGGAACGAGACGATCCATTCCAGGGCCTTGCCTCTGATGCCGGTGTTGCTGAGGCGGTGTATCAGGGTACGGTGGCAGACCGTGTCGAAGGCTGCAGAGAGGTCCAGGAGTATGAGGGCCACGGTTTCTCCCTTGTCGGTCAGGGATCTGATGTCGTCCGTGGCTGCGATGAGGGCGGTTTCGGTGCTGTGGTTAGCCCTGAAGCCGAACTGTGTGAGGTCGAGGGAGTCGTTGGATTCCAGGGTGTGTTGAGTTGAGCGTTGATGATTTTCTCAATCACTTTGGTGGGGAACGGTAGGAGAGAGATGGGTCGGTAGTTTTTGAGTTTGTTGGGGTCTGCTGTGGGTTTCTTTAAGAGGGCGTTGAGCTCTGCGTGTACCTTATGAACTTTACAGGCCCTCTCAATTGCAGCAAGACATGTTTGGATATCATCCCCCTCCTTGTAAGGGGGAACAATCTTGTGAAAGTTTCTGGAGTTAATGTTGTCCTCCCTGACCTCAAAACTTTTGAAACTATTATTGTTGCTGCTACCATGGGGAACTAACCCCAACCCCTGTCTTTCCCTTTCTACAGCTAAAGTTTCCCCTTCTAAGGCCAACTGATGCTGTTTCAGCCTCAGTCTAGCCTCTTACAATCTCAGTTTTCTGAGTTCCCTATCTAGGGAGTTTTCCTCAGGATTGGATGTGTGAGATCCTTCAGACACTAAGATGACATGGGAATGAGCAGAAGTGGATCTTTCCCTAACTTGTGTAACCCTAGTGACCTGGCCTCTAGGTGTGAAGGGAGCTCTACCTGTGTGTGACCCCCCTCCCACTACCAGCTACACTAGATGGTCTGTTAGTGGAAATATTGTGGGAAGGACCCTCTCCTGAATCCTCAGCCTCATCTCCTGATGCTAAAGGACTAGAATCCCCATCTGTCTCCTCTAACTGGTTTTCAGATTGACCCTGATCAACCTGCAGGAGGAGAATTATAAGGAAATCTTTGTTAGGGTTCTTCCCAATCCCTCAGCTTCTCCCTAAGCAAATCCACCTCAAATTTTTAAAGTAAAGGTTTTCATAGGTAGTTTTGATAACCCTAGGTGTGACCTCAGAGGAAGACATAGTGATAGAAAAGTTAGAGTAAAGTGCAAGGAAAGAAAAGACCTACTTTATCTAACTTTTAGAATTTTAGAATGCAAGTGCAATTACAGGTAAACTGTTGTATAGCCCCAAGAACAGAGTACACTTTACTGTGGAAAGCACCGGTGACAGAGTGATAAGGCATTTGCAAGTACTTTTCCCCCGTTGCACCATCAATGTAGGAGGCTAGTCTTTTTAGTGGGTACCTAACATATTACATTTTATATCAGGTCCCGTTATCCCTTATTAGTGAAATGTAGTCAGTGTCTAGAAGCCAGGCTGTCTAGAGGTAGCTGTAGGCAGAGCAGCCGAGGCTGAGCTAGAAGACATGCAAAGCTCTTGCAATACTACTGTAGTCACACAGTACTTACACACATCAAAAGCAATAATCACTGTTACAAAAATAAAGATACTTTATTTTAGTTATACAATGCCAAAAATACTTTGTAGGCTATACTCCCTTAGTAGGTAAGTAAATACCACAATATATACACTAGTAACCAGAAACAGGTAAGTACACAGTAGGAAAACAGTGCAAATTGTGAAAAACACAATAGGTTGCAAAGGGCCTGGGGGAACACAAACCATATACTAAAATAGTGGAATGCAAAAGTCGGTTTCCCACTAGGCAAGTGTAATGTGTAGAGGGGTGCTGGGAGTGTAAGGAAACAGCAAAGGTAAGTAATGTACCCCACCCCAGAGCTCAGGAAAGCAGGAGTAAAACACAGCAAGTTTCCAAAAACACACTAGAAGTCATGATAGAAGATAATGCAAGAACCAGAAGAGACTGCAAGACACCAACAATGGATTCCTGGACCTCAATACCTGTGGAAGAAAGGGACCAAGAAGCACTGAAGAGTCAGGGGAGAACAGGAGCCCCTGCTAACCCGGATGAAGGTGCAATTGTGGAACCACCGGTGAGAAGACAAAGTCAGTATTGCACCAAAGAAGACAGATGTGGGTTCCTGGTTGATGCAGAAGATGTCCCACACCAGATGGATGAATTTTAGTCTGGATTGCGTCACTGGATTCCGCCAACAAGCCTTGGTACACGCAAGTTAGCAGAAAGCAGAAAATGTTAGCCGAAAATGGCGCTGCCGGGGATCAGGAGGGACCAGGTGGCCTCTACCCAGGAGAGGGAATCAGAGGGGGCTCTCAGCAACTCAGAGAGCCCTCAGAAGACCAGGCAGACTGTACAGGAGTCTGACAGCATGGAGACAACGAAGGTGCAAATGGAGACCCACACAACACAAAGGATTCCCACTTTGCCGGAGAACCACTCAGGAAGCTGTGCGTCACAGGATGGAGTGCTGGAAGCCTAAGCTGTGCTTTGCATGAAGAACTTCTTGAAAGGGTCACACACAAGCCTTAGCAACTGCAAGTCACGCGGTGCACAGGGCCACTGTCTTGTGTGGAGAGGCAAGCCCTTACCTCCACCAAAGTGGGATAGCTGGACAGTGGAACTGCCGGAGTCACTTTAGTCCACCACCCTTGTTGCTGGATCCATGCCTGTCATCTGGAAAGGGGGTCCAAGCCACCTGTCGTCATTGCAGAGAGGGGCTTGCTGAAGCAGGGAAGTGACTTTGTCACTTCACAGGAAATTCCTTTGATTCTTCTGATGCAGGCTGAAGGCAGGCAGCCCTCAAAGGATGCACAGCCTGGAAACTGTTGCAGTTGTTGGCAGGAGCTGAAGATAAAATGTTGCAGAAGTCATCTTTGCTTCTTTGTTGCAGTTTTGTAGAGTTCCTGGAGCATTCAGCAATTGATGACGTAAAGGATGCAGAGGATCCTGCTGGAGTGTTGCAATCTAAATCTGAAGAAACACCCAGAGGAGAGACCCCAAATTGCCATGGGAGGGGGATTGGTCACCTAACCAGGTAAACACCTATCAGAAGGGGTCTTTGAAGTCACCTGCTGGCACTGGTCACTCAGATGCTCCCATAGTGCCCCACCACCTTGGAATCCAAGATGGCAAAATCCATGCACAATCTGGAGGAGCTCTGGGCACCACCCCTGTGGTGGTGATGGACAGGGGAGTGGTTAATCCCCTTTCCTTTGTCCAGTTTTGCGCCAGGGTAGGGACTGGGGTCCCTGAACCAGTGTAGACTGGATTATGCAAGGAGGGCACCATCCCTGCCCTTCAAAACATTTCCAGAAGCTCTGGGAGGACACCCCTCCCAGGCCTGTAACACCTATTGCCAAAGGGAGAGGGTGTAACACCCCTCTCCTAAAGGAAATGCATTGTTCTGCCTTCCTGGGATTGAGCTAGCTGCTCAAGCCCCAGGAGGGCAGAAGCCTGTCTGTGGTGTAGCAGCAGCTGGGGCTGGAGTGAAAACCTCAGAAGACTGGTACATCAGTACTGGGGGGTCCAAGGATCTGGAATCAGTATTGGGGTACAATTCCCAGTTGTTGGACACCTTAAATGGCCATATTCAGAGTTTCCATTGTGAAGCTTCATATGTATTGACCTATATGTAGTGCACACTTATAATGGTGTCCCCGTACTCATGAAGTCTGGGGAAATGGGCCTCGACCAGGTGGGGGAACCTCTGCTAGTGCAGGGGTGCCCTCACACACATGTACTATGTACGTAGCATTCAGGGTCTTAAGGTTAGACATATAGGTGACTCATAAGTGACCTGGTGCAGTGAAAATGGCTGTGAAATAGTGCATACACTATTTCACTCAGGCTGCAAAGGCAGTCCCGAAGAGGTGTTTGAATGAGCTCCTTTTGGGTGGCAGAAGAAATGATGGAGCCCTTAAGGATCTCCTGGAACCCCAATGCCCTGGGTACCTAGGTAGCAAATACTAGGGCTTATAAGAGGGGGCAGTATACCAATTGGGAGGGGAATACTGGATTACCAGTGTGTAAGTACAAATTTGGAACCAGAGAGAGCATAAGCACTGAAGTTCTGATTAGCAGGACTCAAGTGACACAGTCAAGCATACTGACGAAAACAGTAAAACAGACTGACAAGTAGGCCACAAACCATGAAAACTGTGGTCCTGGCTAGCAGGATTGCAGTGATACAGTTAAAACACACTGACAAACACTGACCAACAGGCCAAAAATGGGGGTAACCATACTAGAAAGAGGCTACTTTCTTACAATGGGTTGTTAAAAGGACAGTTGAAAAAAATTGTCAACACACCAGAACTTGAAAGGAAGGAGTAGCAATCTCAATGTTTGAATTGAACAATAGACCAGTAGGACAGCAGACTGCCTTCATCCAAATGATGGGACTGGATACTGAATCAACACCCACTACAATTGCTTAGAAGAAAGACCCCCGAGCTAGACTTCTCTTACAGGCCTCTCCAAGCAGTATAGGACTGGATCTATTTGCCCTGGAGGGGGGAGAGATTCAAGTATAACCAATAGCAATGAAGCCGTTGGAATAGGAGTTAAAGTACCAACAGGAACATATGGCAGTATTGCCCCACGATCCACTTTAGCCTATAAAGGTGTACCTGTGCTAGGTGGAGTTATTGATCCAGATTGGAGTGAAGTGATGCCTGGTGCCTAGTGGTTTCGGCCGATCTGCCTCCAAGGGGGGCAGAAATGGCCATAATAATTGCCCCTAAGGGGGGGAGCGACCCTTGCCCAAAGGGTCACTCACCAAAATCACAATACTTTAATATCCCTGAGCCCCCTCTGTTGTGCCTGGTGTCCACCGACGTTGCAATAGTTCCTGGTGTTCTATAAATCATTATTCTTGCTCGTAACATTTGTCAGTTGATGCGTTCTGTTTCCTTGCTGTGCTGTCTTCAGTCTGTGCTGTCACCACATCTGTCCCATTGTCCGTTCATCTCAGCTTTTTTAATTCTTCACGGGTTCTGGCTGTACAGGGGGAACATTTCAAGAAACTTTGATTTGTTTAATTCCAAAGGAAGTATTCCAGAGTACAACGAAGAATGATCGGGACAGAAAATCAAGATTGAGTTAACACCAGAAGAATTAAAGTGACAGAAGCATTCCACATGAGGAAATTGTTGGCCCACTTCATCCATTATTTAGCTGTGAGTGACGGCATTCTGTTTTGCACAAGGACTACATCCTCACACAAAGTAATTATTTTCATTGCCAGCGCATCGGAGGTGCCGGGAGGTGTGTCCAGGGCAGGAGCCCTTTAAATTCGAAAACAGCGCTCCCGCCGCCGCGGGAAGCGCATCGGAGGTGCCGGGAGGTGTGTCCAGGGCAGGAGCCCTTTAAATTCTAAAACAGCGCTCCCGCCGCGCGGGATGCGCGCGGGTGGCGCCCGGGCGAAGCCCGGGCCAAGGGCGGGCCCGTCATTGCCAGGAAGACGCAGGGCAGGGCCACCCCCCTGACATCCATTTAAAGACGTTCGGATTAGGCAGCTCACACGTATATGGCTGCCTGAAGGTTCTGTGCCGACAATTACTCCTAAAAAAGGTCTTTTTATAGAGGGCCTTAGGATGGAAGTCTCCCTTTATTGGTGTAACGCTTTCATCATTACCTGTTAGATTTTGGAGTGGGGCTGGGCCGGGTCTCTGCCTCTTCATTTTCTGCAAGAGGTCTGCTTGTATTTATGAGTGCAAAATTTATATCTACCGTTTGCCATACGAGAAGTTAATATTCATTATCTAGGTTTACCCCCACTAGACCTTCTTTTAATCTCTCTTATAAATACATATTGTGGACTGGTTCCATTAGAGCCGAAGCATTAAATAGGTGGCTCAAGATATGGGAAAACGTAAGGCATCAGAACCCCCAAGGGGGAAGGAGAAATCTATAAACAAACTTAGGAATGCGGGTGAGAACTGCACTATAGCTGAAATTGATGATCTTATCGAGGAGGTAGAGTCACTACTATGTAATAGGGCCACTATCCGGGAAGGTCCTGATAAAAAGATTACCTCCTATTACACGAAGAAAGTCGAATTAGAGGAAGATAAACTGATAGAGATTGTTAGCCAGCAAGAGGGGGAGGTACCGACCGATATTAGGACAGGCAGCCCTAAGGATGCTACAACTCGAACCATACACCCATGCACTATAGATAGTATTAGGAAGAAGGGTCATATGCAGGAGTGTGAAGTTGTGTGCTTCAATAAATACGCAGTCTTGGCAGAACTCGATAGTAGTAAAGTACAGAATGTACAAGAGGGGGAATCTGTGGATGAGCTATACCCAACTATCCCAATTGTACAGTTGGCTAGAGAGAGGACATCTCCACCCAATCTAGAACCAGTGAATCATTTAAAACACAAAACAAGAACTATAGCAGATCTTTATGACCTACTCTCTGGATTAATCCAGGAAGTTAGGGAATTGAAACTTGAAGTAAGAACCTTATCAGATATTGTGGAAAAGGAGGGGGTAGGGGTACCCATAGAGCTCAGAGCGGAAAGGAGACCCCCTTACATCATTTCATCCACATGGTAGATCTACACGTCCTCAAAATTTTAATATTGACCCCAACCCTATCCCAGATATAGCTAAGATTTTACATCAACCCCAAGGATGTATGAGAGGGGTAAATGAGGAAAATATTGGATTACGCAACTACCCTAGAAGTAATGCTAGTGTTCTATGCCAAGAAACAGGGAATCCACGAAGAGAACCCTGCTTGGTAAAAGGGCTACAAAAAGGAAATGTGGAACCTACTTTGAACCCCTATCCCCAAGCATTTAATGATCGTATCCGTTGCACCACATGGAATCGTCATTCTGAGGGGGATAGGTATCCTATTAGGACCAATGTTGTTTACCTGTTAAATGTTCCAAAACTGTCCCTAAATAGCAGAGAAGACGAGGATTCCTTAAAGAATAAGCTTATACACTGGATCAGGGCCAAAAGACACTGTCTATCCATAATTCGTTCAGATATTAGGGGGCAGAAAGAATGCCAGGAGAGACGGGGCAACAGGACGTTATTGCACTAACATTTAAGGATGGAAGATTAATCAGAGGCCTGATTGACATGGAACAGAGAACCCCCGCCCCCAAAATTAATGCTATGAGGTTTAGCCCGGATCCATTCATTATCAAACCCCTAGTCCAGAGGCCTAAGTATAATGATAATGAGGGACTGCAAAAGAGAAATGGAGATTTCAATCTTGAAAGAGTAGATTGACTAACCCAGCTAGATCAGGCACAAGTGGGACCAAATGGGGACCCAACAGTAGGCGAGCCCCATGAAGGGAATGATCTTCATGCTACAGGGGCAGGGAGTGTAGTGGAGTCATCGCCCCGTAGGAAAGATTCAACAGCATATCTGAGCCCTACTTCTAATGTCACGACCCTAAATGGAAGGGGACCAATCACTATGATCTCCTGGAACGTAGCAGGCTTAAAAAATAAGCTTATAGACCCTGAATGGCAGGACTATATTGATCAATATCATGTCTGTCTCTTTCAAGAGACTTGGCTTAAAGATCCGCCGTATAAATTAGGATATAAAACCTTTTTTATTAGTGCAACTTCAGCTGCCAGAGGGAGGACGTCTGGGGGGTTGGTTGCATGGGTGAAAATGTCATTAGATGTCGAGATACGTATGCAAGTCACAGAGTCAGAGGATATTTTATGGTTGGTATTGGGGAAAAAAAATAAGATAACATCCCACTTGTTCAATGTATATATAAGGCCTAGAAGGACAAATTTGGAGTCTCCTGAAATAACACTATTAGATGACCTGCTTAAAAAGATCCCAGTAGGAGAGACAATTATGATAGGGGGTGACCTTAATTGTAATTATGAACCTATAATTGGATTAGAACATCTAGCAGAAGAAGAAGATAGAATGAGAGCAATTCCTTATCTAACAATAGAAAAAACTGTTCCGGGCACAGTGGCCGCCCTGCAACTTATGGGCCTTACATTAAAGCACGGACTGAGGGCGTGTAATGGCAGAGTGGGTGAAGGAGGCCTTAATTTGGATACCTTCCAGAGAGGCAACTCAACCTTGAAAATAGACTACATTTTGCATAGTATAAGTACATGGGGAAGATTAGTGACTTTTAAAATAGATAAAAGAAGGGAAAGCGATCACTTCCCGCTAATAATTGAACTCAGGGCCCACCTCCTGGATTTGGATTTGGAATATATAGAACATGATAAGGTGGAGTTACAACCCACCCTCAGCAACAATAGAAGGGATGTAAAATGGCCAGCAATACTAGGCAATTTGGACACTATGACAAATATTTACAATACATTTTCTGATCTTTTGGAGCCTTATGCAAAAAATAAACCTATTGATATCCCTATTACGGCCATCCATCAGTCAATGAGTACTGCACTAAAACCCTTCCTGACCAAACAGTTACAGCATAAGCATAAAAAGGAGAAGGTGCAAACCACCCCAATTAGTCCATGGTATACTATCAAATGCAGGGAGAGGAAAAGAGTACTGATAGAGGCTTTAAAGCAAAAAATTCAACTAGCTGTACAACAGGCAAGGGCCAGTTACAAGGAAACACTGGCAACTGCCCAAAGCAACTGGGAGGATCAAAAATCGCAAGACCTGCTGGAAGCAGCAAAAAGCAATGACGCTAGGATCTTCTGGAAAATAGTTACCCACGGCAGCAGTGGGGATATTTAATACAGATCATCATATAGATCCCAAAACATGGGTTAACTATTTTACATACCTTTACTCTGATCCCCCCAGCCTTGATTTCTATCCCTCCAAGCATAAAACCCTAGCTACTTGGGGCATCTTACCCGAGTTACAATTTAGTCTGGAGGAGACGGTGAATACCATTAAAGCAATCAAGCCAGGAAAAGCCCCCGGTTTGGATAAGATCCCGGGGGATATGTTTAAACATAGTATAGAAATTTGGGCACCTTATATAAATCTTTTAAGTAACGCTATAGCAAGGGGAGGTCTAGTGCCTGAGACATGGAAAGGGGCAGAAATAATCCCAGTCTACAAAAAAGGATCCAGGGAAGACCCAGGGAACTATAGACCAATCAGCCTCATAGATGTCATGCAAAAAATTTATGCTAGACAGTTGCTGAATAGAATTAGTAGCTGGATAGAAGAAAACAGCATATTGACTATATATCAAGCAGGCTTTAGACAGCAGACGAGTACAGTCGATCAGGCCTTTAGGCTATTGACAATAATGTGGAAATATAATAGACTAAGGAAGGGTCACCTCTATATCGCGTTTGTGGATCTGCGTGCAGCCTTTGATTTGGTGCCAAGAGACTCCTTATGGGCAGCACTAGGGAAACAGGGCATGCCGGGGAACCTCCTGTGCCAGCTAGAGAGGTTACATGAAAATACATTTGCAAAGGTTCGGTGGGGTCCAAAGGGAGAGTTGACAGACCCAATACCTATCAAGAGGGGGGTGAGATAGGGCTGTGTGCTTGCCCCAACCCTTTTCTCATTATATATTAATGACCAGGTTAAACATTTGAAACAAAGTAATCATGACTCGCCAAGATTGAACGGTGATCCAGTTCCTGCCCTCCTTTTTGCAGATGATACCATCTTATTATCTCAAACTCCCATGGGCTTGCAAACCCTATTAGATAAATTTAGTGAGTACTGCAGTTTGAAGGGATTAGAAATAAATACAATCAAGACCAAATACCTGACTGTTAACCCCCATAAAGCACTCAAGAGAAACATTCGGATTAGAGGGCAGGCATTGGAACGAGTAAAAAACTTCAACTATCTAGGGATACTGCTTGATGCCAAGTTGTCATGGGCACCGCACGTCAATAAATCTGCTATCTCCTTAGTTCATAGTTCCATGGCGATTAGTAAAAATTACAAATGTTCAAGATCTAGCATTGTTTCACCAGTATTTGAGATCTATAGGTGCAAAGCACAGGCTGCTCCTTTATATGGTGCCGAACTCTGGGGATTTACAAATCTAACCCCACTGGTTACCCAGGAAAATAATTTTATGAGGGGGGTACTGGGTCTCCCTCCATCTACTCCACTGATTCCTCTAACCTATGATATTAACATGAAACAAATAGGTAAATTGGCAGCCCTGAGGCCCTTGCTTTACTGGTGTAGACTTTGGACAACCCCTGAATTGATCCAATATAGGCAAGCACTAATCGAGATCATGGACTTGGACAAGGCCATCTCCCTTCCGTGGCTCCACTATATAAGGCAATGCTTTTACAATCTAGGGCTGAAATTTTATTGGGAAGAACCGCATACACTCACAACACAATCTAAGATTCGACTAAAACAAGTATTTTTGGACTTCACTCTAAACAGCCCTCTCTACAGCAAGGATCTAGGTAGACTAACCTTAAGTTTCCTGGATATCAAACCATTACCGAGAGCTGAAGAATGGATAGATACTATCCAACCTAGGCGAGCAAAAGTTTTATTTATGAAGTTCCGATATGGGACTCTCCAGGTTAGGGCTTTTACTTCTAAATGGGGCCCCTTGAGTGGGAGAAGACATGAGGCGACTTGTGGGCTGTGTAATATGGAGACTTCTGAAACGACGGATCATGTACTTTTAAACTGCAAAGCTTATGATAAACCAAGGAGGAAATGGATTCAACCTATTTGCAGGAACGTTGGAATCAGGAATTATAATGAAGCAGCTAGATTCTTGAGATCTAGTACTATACCATATGTTGTTTTTGGTTTAAGACGGTTTTTACTAGCAATTTCATTTATCAGAGACAAGGCGGGCCTGAGGCTCTAGGCGCTTTAACTCAGACAAAACCCCCACAGTTAATTTACGGTCCCCAAAATGATAAATGGGAGCCGTCTTCTGTAATCCAATGGACTCTGGTTATACATTTAGCTAAGGATATATTTAGCCCAGGGGATATTGATAATGCTTGGGAAGAACATGAATTATAAAATTATTTTGCCCCTTAGCACAAGGACCGTAGTTATCGGGAGGATTTTTAAGTTTTTTAGAATTGTCATTTGACTCTTATGGAACTAGCTTTTAGATCCAGTTATTTATTTATTTTTACTTAATTGATTAAATAGTACTCCCCTAGTTAAGCAAATAAGTGCCTGATGGCACGGGAGGCAAATTTTAAGGGTTTTATAAAAATGTAATATTGTAATTGATTGTTATTTATTGCTTTTAGGACTAACATTGGCCATTATCCAGACAGTCTGATTTTAGTATTTAAGTGAATATTAATTGTTGCTGGAATAATGTGCTTTTTGTATTGCTTGATTGTATTTCCCTTTTATGGCTTTTAGCCGAATAAAGGCTGCCGTAAACAAAATATCCCTGGTGTCTAGGGGCTTCTGCCCCCTTTGGGGCCGATGGGCCTAACAAAAGAGACTGATCTGCCCCGAAAGGGGGCAGAAATGGCCAAAATAACTGTGCCCTAAAAGGAGTGATCCTTGCCCAAGGGGACGCTCCCCAAAATGTAAACATACACACAAACAAACAAAAACAAAAATATCTGGTGGGCCAGTGGTATTTCTGCTACATGATTGCAACCACATGCACGATTCTGCAGCAGGAATACATTTCAGAGAGACACCAAGAGAAAGGGAAAACTCTGTCCTTTCCCGATGGTGCCTCTTTGAATCCCCCCATCCCTCTGAGGAGAACAAAACTTACCTGTTTCTCCTCCCAGCGCTGAAAGCAAATGGCTTCCAGCACCACCAGCCTGATGATGCCAGTGTGCGGGGTGCACACTGATGTTGCCAGATCTCTGCTGGGGTCAGGAGTGGGAGGGGAAGCCCTTCCACTGCCATCCCTGGTGGGGAGGTATAAGGTGTAGCCAACGGGGGTACCGCAAGCGCTTCCCACATGGGTGGGTGCCAGGGTGGCAGGAGGCCATCTGATGCACATGTTTACCATGGCGTTGGACAGCCCCCTCCTGTCCAACACACACTAGGGGTTAAGGTTGTAATGTCACATAAGGGTGTCACAAAAGGTATTCCCACCAGCCTGATTGACATATTTGCAACTTAATCCATAGTATTTAGTAGTGTATGTGTGTGTGTGTGTGTGTGTGTGTGTGTGTGTGTGTGTGTGTGTGTATAATAAAAGTGCTTTTACGTTAAAGAGAACACGGACTGAACACCAGTTTATTGATTTATTGTTGTTATGTGTCTTAGATTGGCTCCTGGCAACCAATCTAAGTGCTAATAATCAGATACAAATTAATAAGGACACTCAGTAAGGAGTGACACCCACACACAGAGCCACTGCATTGGAACTTTAAATAAACAATATTATAGGCACATAAATCGATGACATGAATCAAATAGCACAGTGTGCTCATAGTGAAGTCAATCACAATGTATTAATTGGAAGAAAGTAGCAAAATCAGATCTATCAGCTCCCCTTGGGATGTAACTTTCCACACCGCCAGGAAGCCCAGTCAGTCTCTCTTTTCTTCTGTCTGTCTGCTCTTCTTCAGCTGCTGGTGACTGCGACGGCCCCAGAGGTGATGACTTGCAGGACGACAGCAGTCCTGGATGACTACATCTGCGAGCTTCCCTGATGCTTGGACTCCTGTGTCTTTTATACACTAAAAGCTGACTTGTAATATTCAACAGTACCCCAGTCACTTCTCTCAGCTTCGGGCGTTACTATCAGTGTTTACAATTTTGTTCTTTCTAGTACTCTTCCATCATGTTCCCAAGTTCTACGAAAGTCAGCTCAGTGAAGCAAAGAAGAAAATTGTGTCTCAGGTAAAAACAAGCATCATACTCTTGGTGCAGCCTAATACAATAAGCAGATCATCTTGAACATCTGAAAAAATGTCACTGTTTTAGGAATGTTGAAAGCAGCACCTGGTACAATAAACAGACTATTCTGACCAAAGGTTACACCTATGGAATACTGAAAGCAAGCATTAGGAGTCCATCACTGTGATAAGTGTTTTCCATGGGCATTTTCACCCATCAACACTGCCTAATCTAAGTTAACCCTTCTGTGTCACAATGTCTCCCACATGCTAATCCTATATTGCACACTCCACCCCTTTTGATGAGTGTCAATATATGTGAAAAAAACAGATTATTTAGTTGTGCTTACGGGTAGATTGCAGGGCAGCCCTGTGAGTGCTGTGTTGAATATCTGCATTTTAACATAAAGCTGCTTGGTGTGTACATACATTTTGCACATTATGACAGCTGATATGGCAAAAGCAATGAAAAGCCAGTTCAGGGGGTGCACACTAGATTAAGAATCTTTGTATCTCTTGGTGCCCAGCCAAAGAAGATATCATTCCAATGATGTTCAGTTAGTTGTTGAATATACAAAGCGATATGCATAAGCTATTTGGCATCAATAGTCATGCGCATTGCTGTGTCTGTAGTACATGTTGCAGTTTTATCAAACTTAACAAAAGTAGTTTGTGCATATTGTCTAATCTAGTGAGCTTAACACTAAATGGAAACTCACATTCAAGCAATTCTTGAATTTGCACACAAATTTGTTGTAGTAAATTTAGTAGATTGGTATATTATGTGGGTGCTTATATCAATAATGCTAGTCACGGTTTGAATACACATCACTGCTCTCCTGTAGTTTGCATAAATCCATTAATAAGTAATGGGTGGTTGGTGACATAACAGCTAGTATTCGTTCCTGTCTGATACAGATCTGTGCGATTTATAAGGTAGGGTAACCACTCACATTCTCCTGATATGGTTTGTAAACATGAATCTAATGCTCTCCCCTTAGGGGTACATACCCACCTCTCTGGCCATTCTGTACATCTTGTAGGGTCCACTGTGCAGTTAGTTTGACCAATCCAAGCCTTGTTTGTGTGTGGTACCCACCATCCCTTTCTTGTTATTCTGAGTAATACAAAGGAACACCATATATCTGGGGAATGATTAATTCTTGCTATATCAAAGCGAGCATAGCATATTTCTTTTTCACATTGAAATTATATGGGTTTTACCCATATTTCCTTAGGTAATTGTAACTGTCTCCGGCATTCTCCTTGCAGTTGCCCCCACTCCACTTTAAATTCTATAAACTGTTAATTTACAATATTCTGCTATAATATACACTGGACACTCTTAGGGATGTGCATCTTTGAAAGCCCTTCCAAAACTGTTCAGATGTAACATTGTACAATTGCCAATCTCAATACAAACTTTGGAGAACTTTCCATACTTCCTGATAATGAGTGTGGCCCCACTGGGTTATGACCTTAAGGGCCTCTCCTGTACTATATCTTGTGAACGATAGTTTATTTCTGATGGCTTCAATATCAAAATAATTCAGGACCCATACTCCTATTCCTGTCATCCCAGCTACTATAGATCCTAAATCCCTCCTAATTCGCAACTTTGGCAAGGGGCACAATTGTGATATCCAATGTGTGCATTGTGGGTCATAGCGTGAAATATTTTCTTTTGTTATATTTACCTGTAACATAAAATGCTTGCATGCAAAGCCTCTTTACATCCTATTCTATATATAACTATTGATAAGTTGCCTAAGTTGCTAACCATACATTGCTCAGCCACATAATACATCCATGCGGGAGGTTTTGGAGCTTCGAGCTCCCTTTGTCTCATTATGCATAGTAATTTCCACTATTGTGCCCTGCTGAAATATTTCGCTCATTACAACACTCATATTGTTCACATGGATACACAAATGCTGGCACGAAGTCCACAATTACATTACAATATTTACATTTCATATATAAGACAGGATTGAATTCTTGCACTGTTCCAGGCGTCCCTTGTAATTCATTTAGTCCATTAGCATGTCGGATTTGTTGTTCCGTTACTTTCCACGATGTTACTTTGGCTACCATCCACTTGCTTCTGGGCACTGTTATGTTACAAGGCGAGGCTTTTTCTTCATTACCAGTGATATTGGTTGCATGTCGCGCACAAATGACTTGGAGGTCATAGGTGGCATTTTCACGTACATTTGATTGAACCCATATAGTCCCCACAGTGATGATCATCAGAGCGTACAGGTCCCACAACTTTGGTATGCGGTTCATTGCTCATGACCCAGGAGTAAGTCTCACTGCTGGTATTAATATAGGCACATTAGAATTTCTCGAGAGCACAACATACGTAATTCTCTCCTGCTTCTGGTTTTCTTCCTGGATTGTGCACCTATACTTTCTTTTCAGTGCTTCTAAATCCACCCATCCCACTTTGGGTGATATCTGGGGGTCCAGTTCTTTTCTTTTTCAAAGATCAACTGTGCAATTCTGTTGTTTGTTTGATAGGAGACAGCAATATTTCCCTGGTTTTGCCGCATTACTTTGATCTCTACCCTGTAATCTGGATCAATAACTCCTCCTAGCATTGATACACCTTTAACAGCTAAACTGGATCATAGGTCAGTCCTCCCATATGTTCCTGTTGGTACTTTAACTCCTTTTCCAAGGGCATTGTTGCTGTTAGTTCTACTTGAATCTCTCCCCCCTCTAGGGCAAATAAGTCCAGTCCTAAACTGCTTGGAGTGGCCTGTAAGGGATGTCTAGCTCCGGAATTGTCTTCCAAACAATTGTAGTGCGTGTTGATTCAGTACCCTGCCCTGTCATTTGGATAAAGGGAGTCTGCTGTCCTACTGGTCTATTGTTCAATTCAAACAGTGCTCTATTCAGATTGCTACTCCATCCGTTCAAATTCTGGTGAGTTGACAACTTTTTTAACTTTTAGCATCCCAATATATCTCTCAATCATGTATGCTGCCTGTGGGTAATGGCTAAGATGTAATATCCATTGACCTCCCTGCTCCTGAGCACAATCTTGTACAGCCTTCCTCGAAAAGTGAGTGCTCCTATCTGTTTGAATTTCTTTAG
This sequence comes from Pleurodeles waltl, assembly GCF_031143425.1. Classification (NCBI taxonomy): domain Eukaryota; kingdom Metazoa; phylum Chordata; class Amphibia; order Caudata; family Salamandridae; genus Pleurodeles; species Pleurodeles waltl. The sequence continues at coordinate 550,241,851 of NC_090442.1, forward strand.
GTACACCATAGTGTTTAATCAGGTTGTCTGGCCCTCACAAAGTGGACTTTTGAACCACAGACTTACAAGTCATGCTTAGCATGAGGATAGAATAGGTATCCACCATAGTCATCACATAGCTCTTGCCTCCCTCCTTTGGCAGTAATCCTATATAGTCCATTTGCCACACTGTGGTAACAGCAGTTCCTCTTCTAATGTGTCTACTTGGTTTCTTGTGCAAAGGCATCTGTCTGATCTGATTACAGGTGAGACACTCCTTCACAGATGTAGGAAAGTACCATCTTGCCTGGCATGTTACCCCCATATTTCACTGTATATATGTTGTTTTAGTGTATGTGTCACTGGGACCCTGCCAGCAAGGGCCCCAATGCTCATAAGTGTGCCCTGTATGTGTTCCCTGTGTGATGTCTAACTGTCTCACTGAGGCTCTGCTAACCAGAACCTCAGTGGTTATGCTCTCTCTGCTTTCTAAATTGTCACTAACAGGCTAGTGACCAATTTCACCAATTCACATTGGCATACTGGAACACCCTTATAATTCCCTAGTATATGGTACAGAGGTGCCCAGGGTATTGGGGTTCCAGGAGATCCCTATGGGCTGCAGCATTTCTTTTGCCACCCATAGGGAGCTCTGACAATTCTTACAAAGGCCTGCCACTGCAGCCTGGGTGAAATAATGTCCACGTTATTTCACAGCCATTTACCACTGCACTTAAGTAACTTATAAGTCACCTATATGTCTAACCTTCACCTGGAGAAGGTTGGGTGCTAAGTTACTTAGTGTGTGGGCACCCTGGCACTAGCCAAGGTGCCCCCACATCGTTCAGGGCAAATTCCCCGGACTTTGTGAGTGCAGGGACACCATTTCACACGTGCACTATACATAGGTCACTACCTATGTATAGCGTCACAATGGTAACTCCGAACATGGCCATGTAACATGTCTAAGATCATGGAATTGTCACCCCAATGCCATTCTGGCATTGGGGAGACAATTCAATGATCCCCTGAGTCTCTAGCACAGACCCGGGTACTGCCAAACTGCCTTTCCCGGGGTTTCACTGCAGCTGCTGCCAACCCCTCAGACAGGTTTCTGCCCTCCTGGGGTCCAGCCAGGCCTGGCCCAGGAAGGCAGAACAAAGGACTTCCTCAGAGAGAGGATGTTACACCCTCTCCCTTTGGAAAAAGGTGTCAGGGCTGGGAAGGAGTAGCCTCCCCCAGCCTCTGGAAATGCTTTGATGGGCACAGATGGTGCCCATATCTGCATAAGCCAGTCTACAACGGTTCAGGGATCCCCCAGCCCTGCTCTGGCGCGAAACTGGACAAAGGAAAGGGGAGTGACCACTCCCCTGACCTGCACCTCCCAGGGGAGGTGCCCAGAGCTCCTCCAGCGTGCCACAGACCTCTGCCATCTTGGATTTAGAGGTGTGCTGGCACACTGGACTGCTCTGAGTGGCCAGGGCCAGCAGGTGATGTCAGAGACTCCTTCTGATAGGCTCTTACCTGTGTTACTAGCCTATCCTCCTTCCTAGGTAGCCAAACCTCCTTTTCTGGCTATTTAGGGTCTCTGCTTTGGGGAATTCTTCAGATACCGAATGCAAGAGCTCACCAGAGTTCCTCTGCATCTCTCTCTTCACCTTCTGCCAAAGGATCGACCGCTGACTGCTCAGGACGCCTGCAAAACCGCAACAAAGTAGCAAAAACGACTACTGCAACCTTGTATCGCTGATCCAGCCACTTTCTCGCCTGTTTCCTGGTGGTGCATGCTCTGGGGGTAGCCTGCCTCCTCTCTGCACCAGGAGCTCTGAAGAAATCTCCCGTGGGACGACGGAATCTTCCCCCTGCAACCGCAGGCAACAAAAGACTGCATCACCGGTCCTCTGGGTCCCCTCTCAGCACAACAAGCGTGGTCCCTGGAACTCAGCAACTCTGTCCAAGTGACTCCCACAGTCCAGTGACTCTTCAGTCCAAGTTTGGTGGAGGTAAGTCCTTGCCTCCCCACGCTAGACTGCATTGTTGGGTACCGCGTGATTTGCAGCTGCTCCGGCTCCTGTGCACTCTTCCAGGATTTCCTTTATGCACAGCCAAGCCTGGGCCCCTGCACTCTCACCTGCAGTGCACAATCTTCTGAGTTGTCCTCTGGCGTCGTGGGACTCCCTTTTGTGACTTCGCGTGGACTCCGGTTCACTCTTCTTCTAAGTGCCCGTTCTGGTATGTCTGCCGGTGCTGCCAGCTTCTGTGAGGGCTCCCTGACTTGCTGGACACCCCCTCTGTCTCCTCATCCAAGTGGCTACATCCTGGTCCCTCCTGGGCCACAGCAGCATCCAATAACCCTAACCACGACCTTTGCAGCTAGCAAGGCTTATTTGCGGTCTTTCTGCGTGGAAACACCTCTGCAAGCTTCTTCACGATGTGGGACATCCATCCTCCAAAGGGGAAGTCTCTAGCCCTCTTCGTTCTTGCAGAATCCACAGCTTCTACCATCCAGTGGCAGCTTCTTTGCACCCTCAGCTGGCATTTCCTGGGCATCTGCCCTCTCTCGACATTGTCGCGACTCTTGGACTTGGTCCCCTTGTTCCACAGGTACTCAGGTCCGGAAATCCACTTTGGTTGCATTGCTGGTGTTGGTCGTCCTTGCAGAATTCCCCTATCACGACTTCTGTGCTCTCTGGGGAATATAGGTGCACTTTACACCTACTTTTCAGGGTCTTGGAGTGGGCTATTTTTCTAACCCTCACTGTTTTCTTACATTCCCAGCGACCCTCTACAAGCTCACATAGGTTTGGGGTCCATTCGTGGTTCGCATTCCACTTTTGGATTATATGGTTTGTGGTGACCCTATACCTATGTGCTCCTATTGCAATCTATTGTAACTTTACACTGCTTTCATTACTTCCTTTTGCTATTACTGCATATTTTTGGTATTGTGTACATATATCTTGTGTATATTTGGAATCCTCATACTGAGGGTACTCACTGAGATACTTTTGGCATATTGTCATAAAAATAAAGTACCTTTATTTTTAGTATATCTGTGTATTGTGTTTTCTTATCACATTGTGCATATGACACAAGTGGTATAGTAGGAGCTTTGCATGTCTCCTAGTTCAGCCTAAGCTGCTCTGCTATAGCTACCTTCTATCAGCCTAAGCTGCTAGAAACACCTCTTCTACACTAATAAGGGATAACTGGACCTGGTACAGAGTGTAAGTACCCCTTGGTACCCACTACAAACCAGGCCAGCCTCCTACAACAGATTTTTGCATTTGCTCTTTGTTGACTGGGATTTGTCGCTGCTGTGCCCATTCATACATGCCATTCTATCGCAAATGCCCTAAGGTTGCACGAGCCGAGTTTGCTAAGGCCATTTCAGCTTTGTCATTAATGACCACTGATCATGTTTTGGTCATTTGATCCACTTCGTTGCTGAACAGAGATGCAAGGAAAGTGTCTGATGAACAGTGAGCATCCAAATGGCCCACGTAAATCTCACACTCCTGCCTTTCCTTCCACATTTCTTCCCACAAATGCTCACCACCCCAGATGGGGGTGCCTTTGATTTTCCATGCATCTCTGCTCAAAGTCGGTGCCCAGCTCACCAGTCCTTGATAATTGTCCCAAATGTCAGTGTATGTAAATGTTCTTTCTCTGGCAGGGGGTTGTTCAATCACTGTGGCTTCCCCTTGCAATTCCACAAACTGTCTTGAACAATTGTCTCCTCTTAGCAGCAGTGTTTCTGTAGCAGGCTGTAATGCAACTGCCAGTCATTGCCTTTTGCCCTGCTGGTATCGAGCTGTTGCATTGGTAAACCGTGCGTTCCACTGATCCTCCTCACTGAGCTGTTCAAAGGGGGGGGCAGTTTGAAGGGAGAGGGCTCTGTCTCAGCTGTTTCTTCTGGAGGGGCTATTCTCTGTCAGTTCACTGCCCCTAACATATCCTCTTGTAACTTGGATACTCCTGCCGACCCGGGTTTTGCCCTTTGCTGAAGACACCATTTCCACTTCAGAATGGTAGACTCTTGTGCCCTATGTACTCTAGCACCTGTTCCTCCTTCTCTTACCCAGAGCAGCAGCGGAATCCATATTCTAAGTATGATTGGTTAGTCTCCAGTAATGCACTCAGTTTCTATTAGTGCCCAAAATGCCTCTCTAATTCTTTCTTTACTGGGGTATACTTGCTCATCGAAGGTATCATTCTTCTGGACAAGAACCCCTGTGGAGCTTTCTTCTTCCCTTGCCTCTGCCACAGACTCCATGCTGCCAAATCATTTTGTACTGTCATTTCTAACTCAAATGGATCTCCCTCTGTGATAGGGCCTGGTGCAAAGTAATTCCTTACTGCATCTTTTTCTCCCTCAAAAGCTTCTTGCTGCTCAGGTCCCCACTGGAATTCACGTTTCTTCCTAGTTACTTGGTATAATGTTCTCAGTATCAATCCTAAGTGTGGAATGTGTTGCTTCCAAATATCCTTCACCCAATGAACCGTTGTGCCTCTGTCTTTGTTTTGTGGGACCTCTAACTGCTGTACTATCAATCACTTTCTGTGGTATCCTTTTTACCGGCCCATCCAGATAACTCCAAGTAATTTGACCTCTCTTGTGGGACCCTGTACTTTCTTGGGGTTGGTAGCCCATCCTCTCTGTTACAAGTACTCAATTAACTTTTCCAGTGTCCCAGAGACCTTTTCTTCTATGTCTCCAGTAATCATGACATCATCAATGTAATGTGCAAGTTGAGTGTCTCCCACCGAGAAATTGGCTAGGTCCCTGGCTATCATTCCATGACACAAAGTAGGACTGTGCACATACCCCATTGGGAGATGTTGAAAAGTATTTTGTCTGTCTTCCAAGGTCATGGCAAATTGATCCTGACTGGCTTCATTAATATCAATAGAGATAAACGTATTTGCTAGGTCTATCACTGCATGCCATTCCCCCACCTCTTTGCTCAAATTCACAACCAGGGTAATGATGTTGGGCACTGCTGCTGTCAATGGTGGGCTGCCTTGTCCAATTGTTGGTAATCAACAGTCATTCTATATGTACTATCTGGTTTCTTTAACCCATTAGTCGCCACGGACGTAATGGTTACGTCCATGCGCTCCCCCGAGGGCCACCCCACCACACCCCCAGGCCAGGGCTGAAAGGGGAATCCCTTCCCCTTCCACCCGCCCCCCATGACGTCGGCGCACGATCGCGCGCTGACATCATGAAAGGGTGAAAGACACGCTGGAAGCCATTTGCTTCCAGCGCATCTAAGAAGGAGGTGAGTGTTTCACCTCTGTGCGGGGGGGATGCCTCTGAAAGAGGCCTCGAGGGAAAGGAAAGGGTTTTCCTTTCCCTCGATGCCTCTTTGAGCATTCCTGCTGCCCGATCGCGATGCGATCGGGCAGCAGGAATGCCCACTAGACACCAGGGATTTGTCTATGTGTGTGTGTTTTTAGTGTGGGGGAGCGACCCCTTGGGCAAGGGTCGCTCCCCATAGGGGGCCAATGTATTTTTCGTTGTTTCTGCCCCCCTTGGGGGCAGTTTGACCTTATTTTTAGGCCGATCTGCCCCCAAGGGGGGCAGAAAGCCACTAGACACCAGGGATTTTATTGTTGGTTTTTTTTTGTGTTGAGGGGCGGCCCCTTGGGCAAGGGTTGGCCCCATGGGCACAAATGCATTATTGGGCAGTTCTGCACCCCTTGGGGGCAGATAGGCCAATTTCCTTTTAGGCCACGGGGGGCAGAATCCCCATAGCACCAGGGATAATGTATGTGTGTGTGCTTTGTGTGGGGGGTGGCCCCTTGGGCAAGGGTCGCCACCCAAAGGGGGCAATGTAATCTGGGCGATTTCTGCCCCCCCTTGGGGGCAGATTGGCCTATTTTTTGTGGGCCCTTCTGTCCCCCGGTGGGGCAGAAACCATAAAGATGCAAGGGATTTTTTTTTCTTTCTTTTTTTTTTTGTGTTGCGGGGTGCCCCCTTGGCCAAGGGTCGCCCCCAAGGGCCAAAAAGCACTATTGGGCAGTTCTGCTCCCCCTTGGTGCCAGGGATCACGTGTGTGCTTTGTGTGGGGGGGTTGGCCTCTTGGGCAATGGTCACCCCCAAAGGGGGAAATATATTCTATGGCATTTCTGCCCCCCTTGGGGGCAGATTGGCCTATTTTTTTAGGCCCATCTTCCCCCAAGCAGAGAACACTAAACACGAGGGAAAATTTTAAAATGGTTGGTGGCGGGGTGTTTGTCAACTGGCAAAGTATTTGCTTTTATGATAATAACAGTTTTTCTCCTTTTTGTTCTAGTTCAAAGCTTTTGCTGACTTTGCTGTGGCTTGTTGCAGTTTTGGCAGTAGTTGTCCTGCGGTTTGCGTAGTTGCATGTTTTAGGTAAGCAAATAAATTTACTCCAAGTGAGTATTGTTGCCATGCATGAATGACATGTTTGTAGGTGGTGTACTGAATGCAGGATTGTGTGTGAAATTGTCCTTAGATTTATGCACAATGATCATTGTGTTGTCTTATGTCTAATTTGCTTTTTTTTAATCTTTTTAGTGTGATATCGTTGGTGATTGCTGTGGCTGTGCAGAGTAGTTGCTGGTGAGTCAAGCTTTTTCAGGCAAGTGAGCAGTATAGTTTTTGAGTTTATAACTCTTAGTGATAAAGCTACACTTTGTTACTTATCTTACACAGTGCTGGTTGTTGGTGGTGTATTTGTCCAGTTAATTTTTGTAGGAAGGATCATGGCTAGCCATAGGATGACCGCTCAGCAGGTTGTTAGTGTGCTTTTTGAGTCATCTTCTGACCATGAATATGAGACTGACTCTGCATCGGAGGCAGAGGAGGAAGTGCAAGATTCTGGCAGTTAATAAACTGTCAGAGATGTCTGATGATGAAGCCACTCTCAGTGCTGATGAAGGGCTTGTTTTAGAGGAGGACACTGATGTGCCGATGGTGCAGAAGCCAGCAGCTGAAAGGCTTCCCATTGGAAGACCTGACACCTGGGTTGCACCAAACATAGAGCAGCCACAGTTTCCTTCATTTACTGGTTTTCCAGGGAGTTAATACGGAAAACTTTTTGCCCGTCAACTTTTTTGAGTTGTTTATGGGCAATATATTTTTGGAAGAGATTGTTGAGCAGACTAATTTGTATGCAGAGCAGTTTTTGAGGGACAACGCTGCCAGACTTAGGCCACACTCTAGAGCTAGCCGGTGGATTCCCCCAAATCTGGAAGAGTTGAAAAAGTTTTTGGGTTTAACTTTTTTGATGGGGCTGATAAGGAAGCCATCGCTGTCTTCATATTGGTCTACTAGTCCCTTGAAGGAAACTGCTATATTTCCTGCCATCAAGAGTCGTAACCGGTATGAGCTTCTTCTTCGGATGTTGCATTTTGTAGATAATGCTTTAGCCTTGCCACAAGATCATCCTGATTCTGACCGTCTTTTTAATATTAGACCTGTCCTTGATCATTTGGTAGATCAGTTTTCAGAGATCTATGTTCCAGGCAAAGAAATATCTGTAGATGAGTCTTTGGTCCTGTTCAAGAGTCGTTTGGTTTTTAGGCAGTACATTCCTAGCAAGAGTGCATGGCATGGAATTAATTTGTATATGCTGTCTGAAAGTAGTACAGGATATGTTTATAATTTCCGGGTCTACGTTGGTAGGGATTCCAATATTGACCGCCCTGGTTGTCCACCCACTTTTGGAGTTAGTGAGAAAATTGTGTGGGAACTTGGTAGACGACTGTTTAACAAAGGTCACCATTTATATGTAGATAACTTCTGCACTGGAGTTCAGTTGTTCAAGGAGTTGTTCAGAGTGGACACTGTTGCTTGTGGCACAATCCGCTCTAATTGGAAAGGCTATCCAAGAGAGCTTGTCTGTAAAAAACTTGAGAAGGGACAGTGCAGTGCCTTGCGGAATGATGAGCTGCTAGCTCTGAAATTTGTAGACAAGAGGGATGTATTCATGCTAAGTACCATCCATGATGAGAGTACTTCCCCTGTGGCTGTTTGGGGTCAGGTTGCTGAAGTGCGCAAACCTGTGTGCATCTTAGACTATAATAAGCACATGGGTGGTGTGGATAGAGTAGATCAGAGGTTGGAACCTTACACTGCTGCTCATAAGTCTTATGTTTGGTATAAGAAATTAGCGGTTCACTTGTTCCACTTGGCAACTTTTAATGCTTTTTTTGTGTGCAAGGATAGTTCTCCAGAGTCAAGGATGGCATTTGTGAAATTTCAGGAGTCTATCATAGCTAGCCTTGTTGCGCTGGAACAGGCAAGAGTTCCTAGAGAAGCAGTGGTGGAGGATTTGGCTAGATTGAAAGATTGTCACTTTGCTGAGCACATTCCTCCCACGGCCAAAAAAACATTCCTGCTAAGAGATGTAGAGTCTGTCCTCGAAGAGGTATCAGGAAGGAGACGAGGATGTACTGCCCTGATTGTCCTTCAAAGCCTGGGCTGTGTGTGGGTAGCTGTTTCAGGAGCTACCACACACAGAAGAATTGTTGGCAAATTCCGTGAGCGTAAACTGCTGTTTTATATTTTTATATGTTCAGTTTCACGGTTGGCATTAGTCATGTATTCAGTTAGAGCTTTTGTGATTGTAGTTTTGTACTTATTTATGATTAGTGGTTTCTTTGTTGTTTAAAAACAAAAAAAAGGGATGGTATGTGTGGGGTGGCGCTTGGCTGGCGGTGTGCGTGGGGTGGAGCTTGGCTGGTGGTGTGCATGGGGTGGCGCTTGGTTGGTGGTGTGCGTGGGGTGGCGCTTAGCTGGCGGTGTGCGTGGGGTGGTGCTTGGCTGGAGGTGTGTGTAGGGTGGTGCTTGGCTGGCGGTGTGCGTGGGGTGGCGCTTGGCTAGCGGTGCCAGCCAAACGCCAGTCCACACACATCAGTTGGAGTGATTGCTGTATCAGGCATGTGGGCGTATGAAAGTGATGGGCCCTTGAGTGGCGCTGTCTGTCGATGCGAGTGTTGTAATGTGCTGGGCCCGTGGCTGGCGGCGTGAATGGTCTTGTGCATGTCATGTATGAAAGGTGTGGGAATGGACTGTAAAGCGGTTGGTGCCTTGCCGTGGCTTTACAGCTCATGAGCTGTGAGTCATTGGTTCAGTTTTTTGGCCTTTCAGTTATTAACAGTGCATTTCACTTTTGTGAAATCTCTTGTTAATAAAATTTGATCTGCTGAACCATCCCTCACCCTTGTGCCAAATCCAACCAGTATGTGTGGTTAAAAATGACAAAACCTGCTCCGCTGTTATCAGGCGTCGCAGCACACTTGTGACACGCTAGGTGTCTCAGGTGGGACCCCGATGATGAAGCATGCCACCAACTTGATTGGTGGGTGAGGGGTCTTTTTCACATAACCTAAGTGCGTTTCTTTTCACAATTTTAGTGTTTGGCACATCACAGACTTATGTGGACACATCAAAATGATATATTACAAATCTATCTGTGTTTGGGGGGAGGGGGTGCGGCCTTCATCTAGGGAAACATACCAAACCCAGACATTTTTTAAAACTAGACACCCCAAGGAGTCCAGGGAGGTGTGGCTTGTGTGGATCCCCCAACATTTCTTACCCAGACTCCTCTCCAAACCTCAAACTGTGCTTATTTTCCTGACTTTTCTTTGTACGATCACCGCTCCAGCACAAAATTCCTACTCCCCAGCGTTCCCCTCAGTCTCCCAAGTAAAATGACACCTCACTTGTGTGTGTCCCTAAAGCAGAGTCAGCCTAAAGATGTTCAACAACAAAAGGCAACTCATTACTTGGAATAAATGCACATTCTAAATGTAAGAATAAACTTATGGGTGCTCATACACTGACACACATCGTTGCCTTGATGTGTAATACCGGGTTTACGTAAGTAGACCCGTTCTAATAATGAAAAAACAATTCAGTGGGGCACACCAACAAGACAGTGTCTATACTTTGTAGATAATATAATATCTTAATGAGATGAATGAGAGATCCTAATGAATTCTAACTAAAATGCTAATAAAATTGTCTCCCTTTCCTGAAATGTGTAGACAGACAGTAACTAATCAAAGACAAAGACATATACCAATGTAAAGCTAACCAAAAAAAAGTATATCCATGCACATAGAAATTTTAATACAAAAAAAATGTCTTATTGTACACATAAACATATATACATATAAACACAACATATAGAATAAGAATGAAAAGCCATCAGCCGACACGTGTTTCGTGCTGACTGGACTTCTTCAAGGCTGAGAAAATCACAACAAACGACAATCAATCACAACAAATATATATATACAATTATATACAAACATTAAAATATATATACATCTAATGTTTTGTTCTTTCATTTTCCAAAACACAAAAACAAATGAATTTTTTGGTCAATTGAATACACAAACTCATATATTTGCATCATATTTGTAATATTTCTCTTGATTTGAATCTGAACAAGAGACTACAGAGGAAAGGAAGAGAACCACCACCACACAACCTCAGTGGTAAAGTGTTTATTTAAAATGTCCGACAGTATAGTGTAAAGTACTTCCCATGTCTCCAAGAGTAGGTCTGTTACAGCCACAGCAATAGTCAGCCATGCAACATGCAAGCCCAAGTGTAAAAGAATTTCTTTTTTGTTGGCATTAGATCGCTTCATATCTAAAGTTTCTCTTTTTTTTTTTCTTTTTTTTTTTTTGGAAATAGACCGCTTGATACCCAGAATAAAACCTCCTTGTATAATGGTGAGGAAAGAGAATCTAATAAATATATACCTTTGTTCACTTCTATGTCCGTATATTCATATCCCATCTATCATCCTCTACAAAGAAGGGGGGGGGGAATAATAATTTTGTTACTCCCCTTTCGCTTATCAACAATTGTTTCAGGGAATGCAAATGTAATGTATTGTAGTGCCATTACTGACCTGTTTTAAACCACAGTCAGTCACCTCCTTTTTTTCTTCGAAATAAATCTAAATAATGGGCATCGCAAACCTCATGTCTTGAGGAACCAACTGAAATACAAATAATTAAAGTAACTCTAGTATCCTCTCTAGAAAGACCTCAATTTCTATGTAATCATCATCCACCCATCCAGCAAACTATGTACCAATGTCTCCACAATAACCTAGTAATGGAGCCAACATTCCAATAAGGCTCCATTCTTCATTAAATTGCATAAGATGCGTTTCCCAAACTTCTGCTGTACACTTACCTATATACCCCTCTTTCTGTTCTTATATTTCATCCCAGTTCTATTTCCCGATGTGTCTCGGCAGGAAGAGGACTACTGTGCCTCGTTTTAATCTTCCTGACTTTTTTACGGTGAGTGCAAGCCCCTCACCGGCATTTTGAGCGCCTAAAGATGTATAAAAGAAGAATATGTGCTTATCAACTCGCTGTGCTATCCCCTCAATCTCTACAAGTTTTTGGCCTTTTTCTGTTGCAGGCACCTGGCCCACCCACACAAGTGAGGTATCATTTTTATCGGGAGACTTGGGGGAACGCTGGGTGAAAGGAAATGTGTGGCTCCTCTCAGTTTCCAGAACTTTCTGTCACCGAAATTTGAGGAAAAAGTGTTTTTTTAACCATATTTTGAGGTTTGCAAAGGATTCTGGGTAACAGAACCTGGTCAGAGCCCCACAAGTCACCCCATCTTGGATTCCCCTAGGTGTCTAATTTTCAAAAATGCACAGGTTTGCTAGGTTTCCCCAGGTGCCGGCTGAGCTAGAGGCCAAAATCCACAGCTAGGCACTTTGTAAAAAACAGCTCTGTTTTCTTTCTGAAAATGTGATGTGTCCACATTGTGTTTTGGGGTATATCCTGTCGCAGGCGCTAGGCCTACCCACACAAGTGAGGTACCATTTTTATCGGGAGACTTGGGGAAACGCTGGGTGGAAGGAAATTTGTGGCTCCTCTCAGATTCCAGAACTTTCTTTCACCAAAATGACAGGAAAAGGTGTTTTTTTGGACAAATTTTGAGGTTTGAAAAGGATTCTGGGTAACAGAACATGGTCAGAGCCCCACAAGTCACCCCATCTTGGATTCCCCTAGGTGTCTAGTTTTCAAAAATGCGCAGGTTTGCTAGGTTTCCCCAGGTGCCGGCTGAGCTAGAGGCCAAAATCCACAGCTAGGCACTTTGTAAAAAACAGCTCTGTTTTCTTTCTGAAAATGTGATGTGTCCACGTCGTGTTTTGTGGCATATCCTGTCGCGGGCTCTAGGCCTACCCACACAAGTGAGGTACCATTTTTATCGGGAGACTTGGGGAAACGCTGGGTGGAAGGAAATTTGTGGCTTCTCTCAGATTCCAGAACTTTCTTTCACCGAAATGACAGGAAAAAGTTTTTTTTGGGCCAAATTTTGAGGTTTGCAAAGGATTCTGGGTAACAGAACCTGGCCAGAGCCACACAAGCTACCCCATCTTGGATTCCCCTAGGTGTCTAGTTTTCAAAAATGCGCAGGTTTGCTAGGTTTCCCCAAGTGCCGGCTGAGCTAGAAGCCAAAATCCACAGCTAGGCACTTTGTAAAAAACAGCTCTGTTTTCTTTCTGAAAATGTAATGTGTCTACGTCGTGTTTTGGGGCATATCCTGTTGCGGGTGCTAGGCCTACCCACACAAGTGAGGTACCATTTTTATCAGGAGACTTAGGAAACGCTGGGTGGAAGGAAATTTGTGGCTCCTCTCAGATTCAAGAACTTTCTGTCACCGAAATGACAGGAAAAAGTGTTTTTTGGCCAAATGTTGAGGTTTGCAAAGGATTCTTGGTAACAGAACCTGGTCAGAGCCCCACAAGTCACCCCATCTTGGATTCCCCTAGGTGTCTAGTTTTCAAAAATGTGCAGGTCTGCTAGGGTTCCCCAGATGCCGGCTGAGGTAGAGGCCAAAATCCACAGCTAGGCACTTTGTAAAAAACAGCTCTGTTTTCTTTCTGAAAATGTGATGTGTCCACATTGTGTTTTGGGGTATATCCTGTCGCGGGAGCTAGGCCTACCCACACAAGTGAGGTACCATTTTTATCGGGAGACTTGGGGAAACGCTGGGTGGAAGGAAATTTGTGGCTCCTCTCAGATTCCAGAACTTTCTTTCACCGAAATGACAGGAAAAGGTGTTTTTTTGGCCAAATTTTGAGGTTTGCAAAGGATTCTGGGTAACAGAACCTGGTCCGAGCCCCACAAGTCACCCCATCTTGGATTCCCCTAGGTGTCTAGTTTTAAAAAATGTGCAGGTTTGCTAGGTTTACCCAGGTGCCGGATGAGATAGAGGCCAAAATCCACAGCTAGGCACTTTGTAAAAAACAGCTCTGTTTTCTTTCTGAAAATGTGATGTGTCCACGTTGTGTTGTGGGGCATATCCTGTCGCGGGCGCTAGGCCTACCCACACAAGTGAGGTACCAATTTTATCGGGTGACTTGTGGAAATGCTGGGTGGAAGGACATTTTTTGGCTCCTCTCAAATTCCAGAACTTTCTGTCACCGAAATGACAAGAAAAAGTGTTTTTTGGGCCGGATTTTGAGGTTTCCAAAGGATTCTGGGTAACAGAACCTGGTCAAAGCCCCACAAGTCACCCCATCTTGGATTCCCCTAGGTGTCTAGTTTTAAAAAATGCACAGGTTTGCTAGGTTTCCCAAGGTGCCGGCTGAGCTAGAGGCCAAAATCCACAGTTAGGCACTTTGTAAAAAACAGCTCTGTTTTCTTTCTGAAAATGTGATGTGTCCACATTGTGTTTTGTGGCATATGCTGTCGCAGGTGCTAGGCCTACCCACACAAGTGAGGTACCATTTTTATCGGGAGACTTGGGGGAACGCTGGGTGGAAGGAAATTTGTGGCTCCTCTCAGATTCCAGAACTTTCTGTCACCGAAATTACAGGAAAAAGTGTTTTTTTGGCCAAATTTTGAGGTTTGCAAAGGATTCTGGGTAACAGAACCTGGCCAGAGCCACACAAGCCACACCATCTTGGATTCCCCTAGGTGTCTAGTTTTCAAAAATGCGCAGGTTTGCTAGGTTTCCCCAGGTGCCGGCTGAGCTAGAGGCCAAAATCCACAGCTAGGCACTTTGTAAAAAACAGCTCTGTTTTCTTTCTGAAAATGTGATGTGTCCATGTCGTGTTTTGGGGCATATCCAGTTGCGGGCGCTAGGCCTACCCACACAAGTGAGGTACCATTTTTATCGGGAGACTTGGGGGAACGCTGGGTGGAAGGAAATTTGTGGTTCCTCTCAGATTCCAGAACTTTCTGTCACCGAAATGACAGGAAAAAGTGTTTTTTGGGCCAAATTTTGAGATTTGCAAAGGATTCTGGGTAACAGAACCTGGCCAGAGCCACACAAGCCACCCCATCTTGGATTCCCCTAGGTATCTAGTTTTCAAAAATACGCAGGTTTGCTAGGTTTCCCCAGGTGCCGGCTGAGCTAGAGGCCAAAATCCACAGCTAGGCACTTTGTAAAAAACAGCTCTGTTTTCTTTCTGAAAATTTGATGTGTCCACGTCGTGTTTGGGGCATATCCAGTTGCGGGCGCTGGGCCTATCCACACAAGTGAGGTACCATTTTTATCGGGAGACTTAGGAAACGCTGGGTGGAAGGAAATTTGTGGCTCCTCTCAGATTCAAGAACTTTCTGTCACCGAAATGACAGGAAAAAGTGTTTCTTGGCCAAATGTTGAGGTGTGCAAAGGATTCTGGGTAACAGAACCTGGTCAGAGCCCCACAAGTCACCCCATCTTGGATTCCCCTAGGTGTCTAGTTTTCAAAAATGTGCAGGTTTGCTAGGGTTCCCCAGATGCCGGCTGAGGTAGAGGCCAAAATCCACAGCTAGGCACTTTGTAAAAAACAGCTCTGTTTTCTTTCTGAAAATGTGATGTGTCCACATCGTGTTTTGGGGCATATCCTGTCGCGGGCGCTAAGCCTACCCACACAAGTGAGGTACCATTTTTATCGGGAGACTTGGGGAAACGCTGGGTGGAAGGAAATTTGTGGCTCCTCTCAGATTCCAGAACTTTCTTTCACCGAAATGACAGGAAAAGGTGTTTTTTTGGCCACATTTTGAGGTTTGAAAAGGATTCTGGGTAACAGAACATGGTCAGAGCCCCACAAGTCACCCCATCTTGGATTCCCCTAGGCATCTAGTTTTCAAAAATGTGCAGGTTTGCTAGGTTTCCCCAGGTGCCGGCTGAGCTAGAGGCCAAAATCCACAACTAGGCACTTTGTAAAAAATAGCTCTATTTTCTTTCTGAAAATGTGATGTGTCCACGTCGTGTTTTGTGGCCTATCCTGTCGTGGGCTCTAGGCCTACCCACACAAGTGAGGTACCATTTTTATCGGGAGACTTGGGGAAACGCTGGGTGGAAGGAAATTTGTGGTTCCTCTCAGATTCCAGAACTTTCTGTCACCGAAATGACAGGAAAAAGTGTTTTTTGGGCCAAATTTTGAGATTTGCAAAGGATTCTGGGTAACAGAACCTGGCCAGAGCCACACAAGCCACCCCATCTTGGATTCCCCTAGGTATCTAGTTTTCAAAAATACGCAGGTTTGCTAGGTTTCCCCAGGTGCCGGCTGAGCTAGAGGCCAAAATCCACAGCTAGGCACTTTGTAAAAAACAGCTCTGTTTTCTTTCTGAAAATTTGATGTGTCCACGTCGTGTTTGGGGCATATCCAGTTGCGGGCGCTGGGCCTATCCACACAAGTGAGGTACCATTTTTATCGGGAGACTTAGGAAACGCTGGGTGGAAGGAAATTTGTGGCTCCTCTCAGATTCAAGAACTTTCTGTCACCGAAATGACAGGAAAAAGTGTTTCTTGGCCAAATGTTGAGGTGTGCAAAGGATTCTGGGTAACAGAACCTGGTCAGAGCCCCACAAGTCACCCCATCTTGGATTCCCCTAGGTGTCTAGTTTTCAAAAATGTGCAGGTTTGCTAGGGTTCCCCAGATGCCGGCTGAGGTAGAGGCCAAAATCCACAGCTAGGCACTTTGTAAAAAACAGCTCTGTTTTCTTTCTGAAAATGTGATGTGTCCACATCGTGTTTTGGGGCATATCCTGTCGCGGGCGCTAAGCCTACCCACACAAGTGAGGTACCATTTTTATCGGGAGACTTGGGGAAACGCTGGGTGGAAGGAAATTTGTGGCTCCTCTCAGATTCCAGAACTTTCTTTCACCGAAATGACAGGAAAAGGTGTTTTTTTGGCCACATTTTGAGGTTTGAAAAGGATTCTGGGTAACAGAACATGGTCAGAGCCCCACAAGTCACCCCATCTTGGATTCCCCTAGGCATCTAGTTTTCAAAAATGCGCAGGTTTGCTAGGTTTCCCCAGGTGCCGGCTGAGCTAGAGGCCAAAATCCACAACTAGGCACTTTGTAAAAAATAGCTCTATTTTCTTTCTGAAAATGTGATGTGTCCACGTCGTGTTTTGTGGCCTATCCTGTCGTGGGCTCTAGGCCTACCCACACAAGTGAGGTACCATTTTTATCGGGAGACTTGGGGAAACGCTGGGTGGAAGGAAATTTGTGGCTTCTCTCAGATTCCAGAACTTTCTGTCACCGAAATGACAAGAAAAAGTGTTTTTTTGACCAAATTTTGAGGATTGCAAAGGATTCTGGGTAACAGAACCTGGTCCGAGCCCCACAAGTCACCCCATGTTGGATTCCCCTAGGTGTCTAGTTTTAAAAAATGTGCAGATTTGCTAGGTTTACCCAGGTGCCGGATGAGCTAGAGGCCAAAATCCACAGCTAGGCACTTTGTAAAAAACAGCTCTGTTTTCTTTCTGAAAATGTGATGTGTCCACGTTGTGTTTTGTGGCATATCCTGTCGCGGGTGCTAGGCCTACCACACAAGTGAGGTACCATTTTTATCAGGAGACTTGGGGGAACGCTGGGTGGAAGGAAATTTGTGGCTCCTCTCAGATTCCAGAACTTTCTGTCACCGAAATGACAAGAAAAAGTGTTTTTTTGGCCAAATTGTGAGGTTTGCAAAGGATTCTGGGTAACAGAACCTGGCCAGAGCCACAGAAGCCACCCCATCTTGGATTCCCTTGGGTGTCTAGTTTTAAAAAATGCACAGGTTTGCTAGGTTTCCCCAGGTGCCGGCTGAGCTAGAGGCCAAAATCCACAGCTAGGCACTTTGTAAAAAACAGCTCAGTTTTCTTTCTGAAAATGTGATGTGTCCACGTCGTGTTTTGGGGTATATCCTGTTGCGGGCGCTAGGCCTACCCACACAAGTGAGGTACCATTTTTATCGGGAGACTTAGGAAACGCTGGGTGGAAGGAAATTTGTGGCTCCTCTCAGATTCAAGAACTTTCTGTCACCGAAATGACAGGAAAAAGTGTTTTTTGGCCAAATGTTGAGGTTTGCAAAGGATTCTGGGTAACAGAACCTGGTCAGAGCCCCACAAGTCACCCCATCTTGGATTCCCCTTGGTGTCTAGTTTTCAAAAATGCGCAGGTTTGCTATGGTTCCCCAGATGCCGGCTGAGCTAGAGGCCAAAATCCACAGTTAGGCACTTTGTAAAAAACAGCTCTGTTTTCTTTCTGAAAATGTGATGTGTCCACATCGTGTTTTGGGGTATATCCTGTCGCGGGCGCTAGGCCTACCCACACAAGTGAGGTACCATTTTTATCGGGAGAATTGGGGGAACGCTGGGTGGAAGGAAATTTGTGGCTCCTCTCAGATTCCAGAACTTTCTTTCACTGAAATGACAGGAAAATTTGTTTTTTTGGCCAAATTTTGAGGTCTGCAAAGGATTCTGGATAACAGAACCTGGTCCGAGCCCCACAAGTCACCCCATCTTGGATTCCCCTAGGTGTCTAGTTTTAAAAAATGTGCAGGTTTGCTAGGTTTACCCACGTGCCGGATGAGCTAGAGGCCAAAATCCACAGCTAGGCACTTTGTAAAAAACAGCTCTGTTTTCTTTCTGAAAATGTGATGTGTCCACGTTGTGTTATGTGGCATATCCTGTCGCGGGCGCTAGGCCTACCCACACAAGTGAGGTACCAATTTTATCGGGAGATTTGGGGAAACGCTGGGTGGAAGGACATTTTTGGCTCCTCTCAGATTCCAGAACTTTCTGTCACCGAAATTACAAAAAAAAGTGTTTTTTAGGCCAGATTTTGAGGTTTGCAAAGGATTCTGGGTAACAACCTGGTCAGAGCCCCACAAGTCACCCCATCTTGGATTCCCCTAGGTGTCTAGTTTTAAGAAATGCACAGGTTTGCTAGGTTTCCCCAGGTGCCGGCTGAGCTAGAGGCCAAAATCCACAGCTAGGCACTTTGTAAAAAACAGATCTGTTTTCTTTCTGAAAATGTGATATGTCCACGTCGTGTTTTGTGGCATATCCTGTCGCGGGCGCTAGGCCTACCCACACAAGTGAGGTACCATTTGTATCGGGAGAGTTGGGGGAATGCTGGGTGGAAGGAAATTTGTGGCTCCTCTCAGATTCCAGAACTTTCTGTCACCGAAATGACAGGAAAAAGTGTTTTTTTGGCCAAATTGTGAGGTTTGCAAAGGATTCTGGGTAAAAGAACCCGGTCCGAGCCCCACAAGTCATCCCATCTTGGATTCCCCTAGGTGTCTATTTTTCAAAAATGTGCAGGTTTGCTAGGTTTACCCACGTGCCGGATGAGCTAGAGGCCAAAATCCACAGCTAGGCACTTTGTAAAAAACAGCTCTGTTTTCTTTCTGAAAATGTGATATGTCCACGTCGTGTTTTGTGGCATATCCTGTCGTGGGCGCTAGGCCTACCCACACAAGTGAGGTACCATTTGTATCGGGAGAGTTGGGGGAATGCTGGGTGGAAGGAAATTTGTGGCTCCTCTCAGATTCCAGAACTTTCTGTCACCGAAATGACAGGAAAAAGTGTTTTTTTTGGCCAAATTGTGAGGTTTGCAAAGGATTCTGGGTAAAAGAACCTGGTCCGAGCCCCACAAGTCACCCCATCTTGGATTCCCCTAGGTGTCTAGTTTTAAAAAATGTGCAGGTTTGCTAGGTTTACCCACGTGCCGGATGAGCTAGAGGCCAAAATCCACAGCTAGGCACTTTGTAAAAAACAGCTCTGTTTTCTTTCTGAAAATGTGATGTGTCCACGTTGTGTTATGGGGCATATCCTGTCGCGGGCGCTAGGCCTACCCACACAAGTGAGGTACCAATTTTATCGGGAGATTTGGGGAAACGCTGGGTGGAAGGACATTTTTGGCTCCTCTCAGATTCCAGAACTTTCTGTCACCGAAATTACAAAAAAAAGTGTTTTTTGGGCCAGATTTTGAGGTTTGCAAAGGATTCTGGGTAACAACCTGGTCAGAGCCCCACAAGTCACCCCATCTTGGATTCCCCTAGGTGTCTAGTTTTAAGAAATGCACAGGTTTGCTAGGTTTCCCCAGGTGCCGGCTGAGCTAGAGGCCAAAATCCACAGCTAGGCACTTTGTAAAAAACAGCTCTGTTTTCTTTCTGAAAATGTGATATGTCCACGTCGTGTTTTGTGGCATATCCTGTCGCGGGCGCTAGGCCTACCCACACAAGTGAGGTACCATTTGTATCGGGCGAGTTGGGGGAATGCTGGGTGGAAGGAAATTTGTGGCTCCTCTCAGATTCCAGAACTTTCTGTCACCGAAATGACAGGAAAAAGTGTTTTTTTGGCCAAATTGTGAGGTTTGCAAAGGATTCTGGGTAAACGAACCCGGTCCGAGCCCCACAAGTCATCCCATCTTGGATTCCCCTAGGTGTCTATTTTTCAAAAATGCGCAGGTTTGCTAGGTTTCCTCAGGTGCCGGCTGAGCTAGAGGCCAAAATCCACAGCTAGGCACTTTGTAAAAAACAGCTCTGTTTTCTTTCTGAAAATGTGATGTGTCCACGTTGTGTTTTGGGGCATATCCTGTTGTGGGCGCTAGGCCTACCCATGCAAGTGAGGTACCATTTTTATTGGGAGACTTGGGGGAACACAAAATAGCAAAACAAGTGTTATTGTCCCTTGTCTTTCTCTACATTTTTTCCTTCCAAATGTAAGACAGTGTGCAAAAAAGACGTCTCTTTGAGAAATGCCCTGTAATTCATATGCTAGTATGGGGACCCCAGAATTCAGAGATGTGCAAATAACCACTGCTTCTCAACACCTTATCTTGTGGCCTTTTTGGAAATACAAAGGTTTTCTTGATACCTATTTTTCACTTTTTATATTTCAGCATATTAATTGCTGTATACCCGGTATAGAATGAAAACCCATTGCAAGGTGTAGCTTATTTATTGGCTCTGGGTACCTAGGGTTCTTGATTAACCTACAAGCCCTATATATCTCCGCAACCAGAAGAGACCAGCTGACGTAACGGTATGTTGCTTTAAAAAATCTGACATCGCAGGAAAAAGTTACAGAGTAAAACGTGGAGAAAAATGGCTGTTTTTTCACCTCAATTTCAATATTTTTTTTATTTCAGCTGTTGTTTTCTGTAGGAAACCCTTGTAGGATCTACACAAATGACCCCTTGCTGAATTCTGAATTTTGTCCACGTTTCAGAAATGTTTAGCTTTCTAGGATCCAGCATTGGTTTCACAACCATTTCTGTCACTGACTGGAAGTAGGCTGAAAGCGCAAAAAATAGTAAAAATGGGGTATGTCCCAGTAAAATGCCAAAATGGGGTTTTCTGATTCAAGTCTGCTTGTTCCTGAAAGCTGGGCAGATGGTGATTTTCGCACCGCAAACCCTTTGTTGATGCCATTTTCAGGGGGAAAACCAAAAGCCTTCTTCTGCAGCCCTTTTTTCCCATTTTTTTGAAAAAAAACCTAAATTTTTCATTGTATTTTGGCTAATTTCTTGATCTCCTTCAGGGGAATGCACAAGGTCTGGGTACCTCTAGAATCCCTAGGATGTTGGAAAAAAGGATGCAAATTTGGCGTGGGTAGCCTATGTGGACAAAAAGTTATGAGGGCCTGAGCGCAAACTGCCCCTAATAGCCAACAAAAAGGCTTGGCACCTGAGGGGGAAAAGGCCTGGCAGCGAAGAGGTTAAAGGCCATACAGGGGAATGAAAGTGCTCATAGCTGGCCTAAGGACCCCACTCTAACAACCCCTAGATAGTCTCTAAAATCCCTTTGTGCCCTCCTGGTATACAGTGTTTAATACACACTGGTTCAGCAGAAGGGGGCACATGCAAGGGGCTTCACTTTGCATGCCCAGCCAGGATCTTCTCAGGTTTCTGGATATGAATGTTCCTCACATCAAAGGTGAATTTTCCCCTGGCTTTTTTAACAGTCATGCCCAATAACAAGTCCATACCAATGATACATTCTGGTACCTCGGCCACTAATACTTGAGCTGTGATAGTGGTTCTATACCGATTCATAGCTTAATCCTAGCGGCCTTGACCTCTGTCTCAGCACCCCAATAACCATTAATAATCACACTTCTTCCAAGTAACCTTTGTGAGGGTTTCCATTTAGTAGGGTCACTTCTATGCCTGTATCGAGCAGTGCCATCACATGCTGTACTCTTTTCTGATAATAGATAGTACCTCCTGCCTCCTTTTTCCAGGGTTTACCTCTCACACAGCTGTGACCCCTGGGGTTTGGCCTGATCTTCATAAGGGCTCACAGACTTTCCAGTCAGTGCTGGACAGGTCAGGATACAAGTTGGAGATAGGCATGTTCCGTCATTATTGTTTAACCCCACTTTTTTATTCCCTGCATCTTCCGCAGGGGGTGCAGAGGGTTGCTCCCAACTGTTAATCCTTTCTGTTTTGCTGTAGCTCCCTCCATTTACTGAGTAAGTAGCTGGTGGATATCCCATCTATTTTCTCTTTTTTCACCCCGGCACTCAATAAGTCTATCCACATTTGCCGCCACGTCAATCTTATAGTGGACTTTACCCTTTATCGTCCTGGCCCACCACCCTGGCTGATCTCTTCATGTCAATCCCCTCTAGTAGTGCTATCAACAATACTTCTTCTCTTATGTGCTGGTCCTAGAAGGGCTAGCAAAGCACCCTTTATGTGTAGGGGAGCATTCCTAAACAAATGTGCTTGAGGTCCTGTAATTAATGGGTCTACATCAGGTCCTGTAAACTGTTAAGAATACAGAGCAGTCTGCATCTCTATTTCTCTTAGCTGCTCGTTCACTCCTGCAATAGTAATCCAGGGTCCCCAACTTTCCTCCACATCCGTAGCAGTTAGGTACAACTGCTTCATCAGCAACCCGGGAAGAAACCCGGTATCTACTCTGTTCTGTTCTCCCCCTGCTGCTTTATTTCTCTTGCATCCCCACTGAGGCATTTTTGACTTGCATCCTGCCAATTATGGCAATTGTCTTAAATTGGCTGCTGGCAACCAAACTGAGTGCTATTAATCAGATACAAAACAATAAGGACACTTAGTAAGGAGTGACATCCACACACAGAGCCAGTGCATTGCAACTGTAATCTAGCAATAATATAGGCATAAATCCTAATGAGAAGAATCAAATAGCACAGCGTGCTCATAGTAAAGTCAATCACAATGCATAAATTGGAAGAAGCAGCAAAATCAGACTCTGCCTGTGAGCTTCTCCAGTGCTTAGACTCCTGTGTCTTTTATACACTAAAAACTGGCATGTAATATTCTACACTATTCCACTCGCTTCTCTCAGGTTCTGACGTTACTATCAGTGTTTACATTTTTGTTCTTTCTAGTACTCTTCCATCATGATGCTGAGTTTTAATGAAGTCAACCCGGTGCAGTAAATAAGATAGCAGTGCCTCAGAATGTTACAAACAAGTGTCATACCCTTGGTGCAGCCTAGTATGATAAGCAGACCATCTTGAACACCTTTGAAATGTTAGTGTCTTAGAAATGCTGAAAACAGCACTTGATATGATAAACAGACTATTCTGACCGGTGGTTACACCTGTGAAATGTTGTAAGCAAGCATCATGATTCCAGCACTGTGCTTTGTTTTTTTCCTGAGGTTGTTTCACTCATCAACACTCCCTAAGCTAACTTAACCCTTCCGCATTACAATGTCTTCTGCATGCCAGGCTCATACTGCACATTGTGTAAATATGAGCTGGGGTTACTAACCCTCATTACCTCCCTGGAGTAGGCCTTGAACTGCTCTGATTCACTAGCTTGAGAGTGTCTGGTGCCACAATGGGGTAGTTTTTTCAGTAAAAAGATAATTGCAGGCTTATTACTTGTGAAGGACTCACATTATTCACAACTAATAACCTAATGTCTTACATTGGAGTGTTTCTCATGGACATGCATGTGCATGTTAGTGACATGTATTTGTTTTTATAAAGCAGCAATATAAGTTTTGTAACATATTTTGTTGTGAGTGGTTATGTATGATATCCTTTCTGCAGGAGAGGAATTAACAACATTAGAGGTGTTAAGAGAATGTTTATAGTGGCAACAATAATGATATTTTCTCAATAATGAAATTGTCATATGAAAAAAAGTTAGGGTGAGGAGGATGGGGAAATATTTATTTCTGCATATGTGTTGGACATGATTTGATTGCCTCTCCTGTTATAAAAGATATCAAGTGTGAGGAAAGGAATAAATGGAAAGTTCCCTATTACTTGTCTTGGCATTCTTTGAGCATATTCTTTACTATGTGTGATACTGATGGCGAACCCACATCAAGTCTTGGATAGACCAAGTCTCAAGACAAGTCTCACGGGGGCACTGACAAAGTGTTTGTGGAGGAGCACTCTACTGCGCAGGACACGTACCCAAATGCTCCTCCACTTTCTCACAGACATGCCGAGCGAGACTGGAGGGGACTGAACCTGGAAAAGGAGAGTGGCAGCATGGAGAAGGAGGAGAGTGGCAGCGTAGAGCAGGAGGACGACGAGAGGGGCAGCGTGGAGCAGGAGGACAGTGAGAATGGCAGCGGGAAGCAGAAGGAGGGCAAGAGAGGTGATAAGGAGCAGAAGGAAGGCATGGAACATTGAAGCAGGAAGACATCAGGAGAGGTGTCCGGTGGCAATAGCCTATGGAGACCATAGAATCTAGTGATGCCTACATGTCTGGTGTCTCCTTGGGGTCCCAGGCACCTCAACAAATTCCTGGAGGAATGTAGCTTGACAAGGTAGGGGCTCAAGTTCACAGGCACTATGGGTAGGGGTGAGCGGGAGGGATGAATGGGCCGCACAAGGACAGCGGCTGAGCAGGATAGTGGCTGGACCCCAAGAGGGGCTCAGGCCACAAGCACATGACCAATT
The DNA here is from genome assembly GCF_031143425.1 of Pleurodeles waltl. NCBI lineage: Eukaryota > Metazoa > Chordata > Amphibia > Caudata > Salamandridae > Pleurodeles > Pleurodeles waltl. The sequence goes on from NC_090442.1 coordinate 550,265,982, forward strand.
GGCTCACAACAAGTGGTGGCAGTAGCATGCGGATCTCCTAGTCAAGTACTCAACCTTTCCAGTTCACATCCCTCAAACCCTTCCCATTGTCCTAATGCTCCCAGATCAGTGTTCAGTACCCAAGGACTCACCTGGAGTCTGGTTTCTTTCATGTTTTGAGTTTTCCCTGACAAGAAAATAGCCTGAGGATCCTGAACACTTGGGACCTAGAAAAGGACGATTCAAGACCAACAAAATACAAACCTGGAACAATATCCTGAATATCATAAAACTGACAATAATAAACTACCAGCAAATAAGATGTACCTGTGTCTCTGGTACAATTATTAAGACAGAAGTGATCTCACAAACCTAATTTGCAGCCCTGACCATGTCACAGTGGTGTCAGAATTGGGATCAGAAGACATGACCTGACAGGCAGGGATAGAACCTACTGTGACTATCGATGACGTGATCAAACACCTAGCCGAAGGCCAGCGACACCTTCAATTGATAGTAGAAGGACAGGCCAAGACAGCTCAACATGAAGGGGAAAATTTATAGAACACCCTCAAACAGACACGGGAAGAAGCAGACTCCTTTTTGTACAAATCTCGAGATGGTAGCTACCTCCGCTACATGGTCACAGGATAGTTGGAGTCAGTATGTGGCTCCGATATATATTACGAGGGGAACTCCGAACGGCACGTCAGGTCCTAAACCCAGCTTGTATTGCTCCATATCCCAAAGTCAAAAAAGCTTTCCTGGAACATTGGTGTCATAACATCACGTATTATCAAATAAAAATCAGAAAAGAGAAAGAGAATACTCAGGATAATCCTAGAGCACTGTTTTATCATTTGCAGGACCTAGGTTTGCGCTGGTTAAGACCATCCAAATCTACAAAAGAGGAACTAGTAGTGAAAGTTCTATTAGAGCAATTCCTGGAGGCTTTACCTGGTTCGAAGCGTAATTGGGATAGTCAACACCCAAATGTCACTGTCTCTGTAGCCAGTGAATTAGCTTGTGATTTCCATAGATCCCAGACTTTAAGTGGACACATACACAAGGCCCCTCACATATGTCTCCTGGTTGGAGAAACAATCCCATTCCCAAATCCATCCCTAAAGGACAGACAGAAATGCCCCTACGGAAGGAATATAACTAGAGGTGGGTGGAGTGCAAAGAGTTGCGCTACGTGGAACTCTGCGAAGTTGCAAAAATACTCCAGAGTCCCATGAGTAGGCAGAGTTCTCTGTAGTGCCCATTCGGGTTTGACATCAAACTCAACTCGACATTCATATTCGTTTTGAAAATCGCATGTGAATGCACCACGCGGTTCGCAAGCCCGTGGCCGTCTTGTTTTTCATTCTGCTTATGTGTTGGGCCTCTTTTTCAATCCCTTTTCTATCCACCCTCCCAAAATATCTACCGCCCATTTTTATTTATTGTTTTAGCCTCCCTTATATTGAATCTGTATTTTAACTTTATTTTTTAATGTTTTCCTGTTTTTCTGACTTTTTGTCTATTTGTTTATTTTTCCTATTTTTTCCTTCCTTCATTTTCTTATCTCTCCGCCCACTCCACCCAGCACCATGGCAGATAACAGCAGCAGCAGCCCCCTACTTTGCGGGCGGTGGCGCTGCCAAGGTATGGAGCCTCACCCTATCTTCAGCATGGAGGAGGTGGCAACATTAGTTTTTTTTTGTGCATCGCCATCTCCCCTCCATACTGACAGCAGGTGACAGGCCTAGTTTGGGTTACTCCCTTTGGGAGCGTCGACTTCTATGGGGGAGGGTGTGCCAGCTGGTTCATCAGCACACTTTGAGCCCTCACACCCAGCAGCAGATGTTGCACAATTGGGTGGACATCATTGACAGCAAACAGGACCTGCTTGACCTGCTGGGAGTCGAGGTGCTAGGGCTTGGTGAGTAATAGTTATTTATTTTTATTTATTGTTGTGTGCGTTGTTGTTCCACGGTGCAAGTCACTTTGTTGACTCACCATGCGAGAGGGAGGGATGCCATGATTGTTACAGTGGAACACTGCTATAGCAATTGTTTTTTTGCAGGAAGGTGTTCCTTGCTGGACAAAAACAATCATCCCCTCAACTCAGGCATCCTTGCAGCATGGTGCGGTGTGCCTGCATTGGCTCATGCTGCCCATTGTGTGCCTATGCAGGGGGAACGGAGGGCGGGAATGCGCCATGTCTATTGTATATACAGCACATTTCTACCCTCTCCTTTTGACACAGGGGAAGTGCTTTAAGAAAGCTTGCAGCACTGCCCTGCGTCAAAAGTTTGAAAAAAATAACATAGCTTATAGTTTAAGAAATTTGGAGTAGGGCTTAGGTGTAGGGATTAGGAAAGTAAAAGTAATAGGTCAACTTGAGTTGAGTCCATTATAATAGGCAATCTGATATAGAAAAGAACAATGTTACATTACTGTATTTGCCCCCGCATTTCAAATAAATGTTGGGGGGAGATTAACTGTACCACTAATCTTTTATTTTTATCTTCTTTATTTCTTACATCAGCGCCTAAGGGTAAGAAGAGGGCAACAGTGTCCACGGCTCCTGAAGGAGAGGGTGCCAGTATTTCCAGTGCCACCAGCAGTGCAGATACTGGTGGATCAGCTGGCCCGAGCAAGTCTTCCTGTTATATTATTGTTATTTCCCTACATTTATTTTTAATTTTCATCTCTCCTCATTTCAAATAATTTTTCTTTTAGTGTCCACTTTTTCATACTTATTTTCACTCTATGTAAGCTTTGTTAAATTATTGTTATCCCTGAATTTATCCATTTATTTACATGTTTCTTCTGTACCTGACTTCCTCCTGTCTAGAGTCTGTATTAGCTTTCTTCTGCTGTGTTGCTATTTACAAAACTTAGCTTTCCCTTCTCTCCTTATATATATCTTGTGGATTGGTATTCAATACTAGGAGGACAGGTAGCCTTCCGACAAGATTGCATGCCCAAGTCAGCTTTTCTGCACATGTTTGTGAAGGTGTTCTTTGCCTTGCTCATGCCTGTTGCATTTGCTAACCAAGACCTCATCATAGGTTCTCCTGGATTGACCAAAGTATTCAACCCCTTTATTGTGCTTCAGTGACTTAGCTGAGCTCTGCCCCTCCATTACTAACCATTTGCGGTTGATAATTTGTCTAAATTGCTTCTCTAACAATCAACTACATTCCTATAGTGAATGATAGAAGTAGATAGAACTGTAATCATCTATTGTAGCTGTATTTATTTTGTTGGAACTAAATTGTGTAACATTTTTTTCCAACTGCACCGATCACCAGTGCCAAGGTTAGTAGCAGTACCATCTCACTGGAAATGGCAGCAGTTGGAGGGGGCGAACTGGGGGCAGCAGGGACGGGCACTGGTAAGTCATAGTGCTCTTGCTCATTGACAATTACTAATATATTCACTGCAAGGTTGTTGCTTGTGAAGCACCTAGTTGAGCAGCTGCAGTCATGATTGACGTCTTCATTTTAATGTCCTCTTCTCTCTACAAATCTGCAGACAAAAGTCCATCATAATGACTGAATGGAGGCTAAGAATGATGGCTTGATGGATGAAAGGGGCGAAAGAGGTGAAAGGATGCCTCAGTGGGTGAAGGAAGGGTGAATGAGTATGTTTGGGTGAGGAATGGGTGGATGGATTGGTAATAAACAATCCATGTGTAAATGCCGGATGGATAGGTGAACGCAGGGTGTTTGAAAGGGTGAATACTGGATAGGTGAGTCTATGGATGGGTAGACAAATATGGATGTCTGGATTGGAATAGACAAAGACTAGATTAGAGAGTGTAAACTTAAATCAATTGGTGGGTATCAAAGGTTAAATAGATTAGATGAATGAAAAGAAGAGTGTTTAATTGCTTGGATCAAGAAGAAATAGAAATGTTATGGAGAGGGATGTGTTTCCTGTTCACCTAATTCACTTGCTTGGTTTGCATCGTTATCAAAATTATGGTTTTAAATGGGGGTATTTTAATTTTCTGTCTTCTTCTTCTGTCTTCTTCCTTAACTCCATGTAGTTGAATCATGGCAAATGTATCCTCCCACCAATCATGGTCATACCTCTCTCCCCATTAGTCACCAATGCTACTATGAGTATGTAATTGCAGTGTGCCAGTGTACAATAGTGTCATATACAATGTGTGCATGTGCTTCAGTTAATGCAGCATTTACAAAGTTGTCCATGCATTCAAACTTAAAAATGTGTTTTCCTTCCACCCCGTGACCACTTTGTCACCTCCTAGTACTTCAGTCCTCTACTTTTTCCCAAGTTCTATCCCAGGCCACCCAAAAAAAGTAAAATCTCTTTTGGCATGTGCCATATGTATGTCTAAGTTAATAATATGCCATGGCTTCCATAATGGATTCATGTCAGTTCAGATTTTACCCTTTTGGCATAACCTCAACTACAGTAGGGCACGTATGCGTAGAAATGGCCCTGTAAGTCATTGTAAATAATCTGCCACATGAAATTCCAATGGCCTTAAGGGACCAGCAATTTACTGCTACTGTGCAATTGTACTCTTTTAAAAATTGTTTGAACAGAGCACGGATTATAATTTGTCATTTTCCTTTTTGTTTCCTGCAATAGCTACTCCTGGTGGACTGCATCATCCAACTCGCCAGCAGACAGCAGCACAGCTCTGGCAGCAGAGGCTGGAGGGCATCAGGAAAGAATATTGGTGGCTGGTAGCCCTACAGGAGGAGGAGGCTGCAGCAGCACTTGTGGCTGCCAGCCCTAGCTCCTTCAGCCAGCCGCCAGCGCCTCCAACCTCCCAGAGCCTCCAGCCACACCATCGCAGCCGGCACCCAACCCATCCCATTTCCACGACTGCTGCCCCCTCCTCACGCCAGGTCCAGGACCACATATTCCAATACCACATCCTACAACACCTTGCGTGATTGAACCGCTGGGTGGAACGCATTGAGATGGCCCTCAATGATATCTGGACACTACTCTAGTAAACTTGGACGTGCCCTCTTCAGACCCTTTTACAAACAAAAATTGTTTTGGTGTGAGGGACACTTGTCGTGGGTTGAGAGAGTGGGGAGGGAGTTGGGAAGAGGTTTACTTGACTTTTCTTTTGACATTTTGGGGATGAGCTATTTGTTTGCGGAGAGGGTTGGGCCTGTTGTGGATGGAAATGGTGGGTGTTGTACTATTTGTAAAAATAAAAGGGGATCATTTACTTGACTTTATTTATACGTCAGTCCGAAGTTTATTTTGGTGTTTTAGTGTGCAATGCTGTCTTTTATTGTAACCTGTTTTTTAAATCTGCTAAATAAGTGCATATCATTTACTTATATGGTTACCCTTGCTCTATTGCCTTCTGCAACTGAACTATATTGATTACTAGTGGATGATTGCCATTGCCTATTTTGCCTAAAAAGCCTAGATTCACATAGACAGGTAAGACAGCATCTTCTTTAGTAGGAGTTAAATTACTAACCAAACAAGTTCACTACTTCAATCCATATTTCTTTTCTTACCTGAATAGATGAAGCCAGGGAGTCGTCTTCTTCTTACTGCAGGGTTTTTCCCTAGATGGCAATGTGACCCTTAAGGTGGTGGGAGGTGGCAGTAGTTGCAGGCTATTATGCTAACAGGGAAGACGGAACTTCACAGAAGGTACCACTCCAACTACAGGATTAATCAAAGGGTAATGCATCACTGTCAACTCGATTGAAATAAAAGTAAAAGAGTTAGTGGTCACCATATCGTAACTTTAGGAAGTCTGAGACCAGACTACCACAATGACAGTATTTGACACACAGCAAAAAAGAGTCAGACCTGATATGATAATAACATCTAGTAATATCAATCTCTTCTGAGCAATGGTGGGGAGCGATAAAAACTAAATGTAGGAAATAAAATCATGGAGTGAGAAGAAGTGGGCTCAGACTCAAGTGGTTGGACCAGGTTAAACTTTATGGAACACACAAGGCCTGAATAATGATGATTTGATTGGGCTGGTGTGGAATATTGCTCAGGTAGAAGAAGACAGAAGGTCATGCAGTGAGTTGGTTTTGCTTTCACCACACCCGCCCCAGCAAGTGTGTGATTAATTAGGGGCTTGATGAATAGATGGGAAAGGGGATTTGGGGAAAGGTGTGACAAAGGAAAACGCTACACAGAAGAAACCACAGCAATATTCTTTGATGCACTGAGCAGCACACCATCATCAATCTGTTGAGGCAAGAGAGTGGAAACAAACGGATAATTATGACACACTTCAGTTAAATGCATGCAACAAACTGCCCGTCTGCTGACACAGAGAGGCACCAGATAGTATATCCTAAATGTTACGTCTTCCATTTTTTAAAACATTTTTTATAGAAGATTAAAGCTAACCCACACAGTTCTATAATTTATGATTGTTAAAAAGATAATGATACTGTATTGCCAAATTGGGTGATGCATCTCTCCATTCTTCTTGGAATGTCGGTCACTCCTGGGTGCCTGTCTGAAGTCTGAACCTGTCTGGTAGGTAAGCTGGCGTCTTGAGGTTCCCATAAATGTTGTTCATGCGCGAGAGGACTAGGAGAATTCCTATGTATTGAGAACAAAACAGTAGTTGTATTACAGAGTGAAGAAGAAGGACAAAAGGAAGCATGGTAAGCTTCATGAAGAGCAAGGAGTGTACCAAGAAAACTCATATGTAAAGCAAGAAGATAATGAGTTCCATGTGCAAATGCAGCAAACACATACTATTCAGCAGCATTTCCAAATCAACGCATCTCTCTCCAGTTCACAGAGCTGCGTGTGTGAGTATTATGCCTCAGAGCCTTCGCCATCATCATGGTTTCTCTTTGAAGTCCATAACTTTCTTCTCTGGCTGTTGAGGTAGCCCCGCCCAGAGTCCTACTATCCTTCTCATCCCGAGTAACTCCGTCACAGTCCCAAACAAAGCAAAGTAAATCTGTGAAGTGACAGTTGAAATGAAGATTAGAGCAAATAGAGAAATAACACTGGAGTATTTTGTGTAGATTTATGTTTGGTATCTAAAGTTGCTAGTCTTTTCTGAGGAACCAGACAAAACTAAGGAGTGGACCTTGCTGGTAGATTTCACTTAGTTTGAAAGGCCAATCACTCTCAGGAAAGAATTAGCAACCATCAGCCCCCAAACACTGCAAATCCTCAGAAACAAGTTTACACATTTATTGAACTCCTTCCCTAAATGTCAGCCACCACATACATCAGTCATAACTTACAAATTCACAAACACTCAATCTATCACTACTGATTGGCACAAAAAGAGTTACTTCAGTACTAGTAATAGTTACCTCTTCCAATACAAGCATAGTGGTTGAACAAAAAATCTCCTCTTTGATGGCACCTCAACACATTGTTGACATTGGCACTGACAGTCTTTTTTTTATGACATTCTAGGGCAGCCCAGCTAGGCTTTGTAAAGAAATATAATAGGTAGTGGCTTGTGAGGGAGGCAGGCATTGTCTATTATGTCCTGAAGGGTATGTGGAGGCTTCTTCACTGCACATGTGTCCAACTCTAATCCAGGCTTCTTATATGTGACTATAAAATGGTGGAGTAGCATAAATCAGACGCAAACATAATGTTCCACTGTTGTTGCAAAGAAAGAAAGACAAAAAGAAGTTTAAGGAGAAAAATAATTACAAAGTTCTATGGTGGCACTGGCATACTCAGTCCAGGAAGTAGAGTTTGTCCTAAAACTCTGGTGTTTCATCCAGACGTTGGTCAGATAACACACTTGATTCTGACCAATAATCTTCTTCCTCCTCCTGTGGTGTATATGGAACGGTGTAATCAGGTGGTATAAAATGATGGTTCATTTTAATCATGGTTAATTTCTTCACATTTTGAGGCGAGAGACTGATTCTTCTCACTGTTACAACTGCCCCAGCTGCACTGAAAACACGTTCAGCAGACAAGCTGGCTACAGGACAACCCAGATACTTTATTGCCAGCTTGATGAGCTCTGGCCATTGGCACATCTTCCCATAACAATACATCAATGGCTTTTGAACCACATACACCTCTTTCAGGTAATCCAGATACTCTTGAACATCCTTTGAATGGCTATTGGTGCTGCCACCTGCTCTACTGCTTTTTCCTTCGCCCCTGCACTGGACTTAAGACTTGCCACTTGAAACCAAGCCAATGAAGAGGTTGGATCCAATTCTTCTGTAGCTGTTGTTGACAATTGCCTTGTTAGTGGGGTTGGTGCATGTTAAGAAAGACTGCCTCTCTGGAAGTTGAAGGCAGCACTTCAGAACTGCAGAGTGGGACTCTAAATTCCAGCCATTCTTCTTCCAGTTATCCTGCTTGCTCAACAATTCACCTCGTGTATTGTGAAACATCCCCTTCCGACATAGGAATGATAGCGGAAATAATTCTTTTGTAGAGTGGATCAAGTAGGCTGGCACAGATGTCCTCTTTGGATGAGATGATGTCATTTTGCAGCCTTGCATTACAAGTCAAGCCATACCTTAGGCTAGTAACCAAAGACTGTGTGTCTGGGTTTTCGCTCCCCCAAATGCAAACCTGTCAGACACCTTCTTTAGCTGCTTCTGTAGCAGATGAAATGACAGGAAAGCTTGGCCCATTGTCCTTGCTAACTTCCCATGTGAAAACCTAAAAAGGGAGCAGAATCTGTGTGAGGCATTTGACTAGGCCCCATTTGTCTGCATCAATGGTCATAGCTCTCCCAATTGCATCAGCTCCTCTTTCAATGACATAGTTATGATGTGTTTGTACTGCTCAAACAGATGTTAAATAGGGTTGAGTTCCAACGTTTTGGCACCTCCTGTATCAGGACTTTAACTGGTACTCTGATACTCTGTTATAACGCTGAATAATCCTCAACTGTTTCCGGGCTTTAAAGGAATGGCTGAAATGAGTGCAGATGCATCTATAGGTCGTCAGTATGTTGCTGACTATGTCTTCTTTTTGAAGAAAGTCTTGTACAATCAGGTTGATGCAGTGCATCAAACACAGGGTCCTGAAATAGTCACAGTCTGCCATGGTCTTGACTATGTTACGGCCATTGCCTAGGCAACAATTCCAACTCGAAGACCTCTGGGTCACAGGCATTCAGACACCTTGCTAAGAAATTCTTCCAAGATGTTTGCAGCTGTGTGTGACTTCTCCATGGGGAACATGGCTACTCTTCCATGCCACCAAATGCTCTTAAAAATGTCTTCAGGGCCAAGACCTGTAGATAGCTTTTGCTTTACCATCGGAAAAGAGATCCAGTGTGCAGTGATGCACATGAAATCAGAGACCTGACAACTGGTACACATGTCTGTCATCAGCTGGACAGAGTGGACAACACTTTGTTGCAAAGCTTGGCTAACCAATTGCAGCACATCCTCATGCAATGCTGGAATAGCAACTCTGGCAAAATAGGTCTGGCTTGGAACCTTCCATTTCGGGGAGAGGGCTGCCACAAACTCTGAGAATCCCACTCCTTCCACAAAAAAGAAAGGGAGGAGCTCTAGTGCTAACATTTTTGCCAACTTGCCATTGAACAAACGTGGTTGGGGTCGGAGGTACCCTCCTGCCTAAACATGCCCATAATTGTAGCCTGGATTTTCTTCTTTATGGGGGCCACTGACACAGGCAAACTTTTCAGATGTAGGTGGTGGTAAACTCAATGCGTGTCATGGTGCAGTCACTATGATGTCTCCATCTGACTCTGAGTTTTCCTGTGCCATTGTGAGGTCTCTGAGACGGGCAATTCATGTGCACTGCTGGGGACAGGGCTGTTTTGAATGAAGATGGTTTCCCCTCTTCTTCTTCACCTTCCACAGTGATTTGACAAAGTATAGCTGTTGTTTCCTGGCTCTCCTCATCTTCACCACCACATCCACATTGAGCCATTTGTTTAAGGTGCTGCTCCTACCAGATTGAGTGATGTTTTTTCATATAGGTCATCTGGCCTCCAGAACCATAATGTGAACCAGGCTTACCTCGCCGAACACTCGCATGGCAAATCAAACATATGGCAAGGTTTTCCTCCTGTTTGTTCTTCGTAAAAAAATCCCAAACTGGGCAGGAGTACTTTCTTGTTGGGCCACTGCCAAAGCCTGAAAAAGAACTGGATGTAGTTGGCCATAGGTATGTCAATTGCCTCACTGCAGTGCATACTTGTACTGAGGTAGAGGTTGTTGCAGGTCTCTGCTGGGGCCTTAAAAATATAGGAGCTGGCAGTGCTGCCTGTGCCACATCCCTCGGAGCAAGTTGGATAGCAATATCGGAATCCTTTGTGCCAGCTTCCACAATGACTGTGTCGTCGTCATTGTCCTCATCAACCCCTTCTATGATTCTAAGGCTTTCTGGAACTTTTCTTTTTCCTTGCCTCTCCTGTTGTCTCCTGGACTCTGCTGGGGTCCACTCCATGTCCCTATCATCGTCATCAGAAGTGGTGCTTGGAGAATATGGTGGAGTAGTACCCTTCCTTTTTCTTGCTGGAGATCTGGGAGCCCTTAATTCTAAAAGAGGAAGTTCTTGCTCAACAGAAAGCAGACACATGTTTCCCGAAAAAGATTGTGGTTGGCATGCCACTGGTGGAAAGCTGCTTCTTTTCCCTGGCAAATTTCTTGGGAACAATTTTTTTTGTGGCCATCTTAACTAGCTCTAGGTTGGCAGTGGCAATAAGATGCACAAGCAAAAGAGTTTGGTGTCTGTGGCCCGAAGTAACTTTAAGGCCTTCTCTTTGGCAGTACTGTGAGCGATGCCTGGTCTCTCCTCTTGTACACCTAAAAACAACCAATCCAGAAAAGCTTGTAGTTAATGAAACATGGCATTATTGCATCAGGTTGAAAATAATACAGAGAAATGCAATCTTAACGCAATTGGTTACTTATGTAATACACCTAGTATTTTTTTTTCATAAACCATTTTATTGATTTTTATTGCTGCAACAACGTGATAACAACAGGTCACATCTGTACCACAGACCCACAGCATTATACAGCTGCAGTTTTCCAGTGGTCTTCAATAGAGCATATCACTAATACATTATGTTGTCTGCAGACACATTCACCTAATCTTACCATGTTTTAAGACTGCTCAATAATAAACATAACAGTGACCCTGTCCATTACCCCCACACTTCGTTATGCTTATTCAGGCACCCTCGTGTCTCGTCTACTAGTTTCTCATGTTGGGCTCACCAATCCACTCCCTGCCTCCATGGGGCAAGCGTTGGCACTGCCTCCGAATTCCAATTGGTACCTATGTCACGCTTGCCCACCAGGTATGCTATCCCTAGGAAGGTACAGTCCACCATACTATTCCCAATGCACCTAGTATTTAATCAAACATTGTAAAGGCAAACCACTCCACAAAATCATTAAAAAGTTACATTTCAAATCAGACAGCACAACGGGCAGATCTAGCTCTTTGCTTCATTCCCATCTCTTTTAGGAGATACCTTGGGTAGTCAGAGAAAGGTTCATGAGTAAATGGGATGATCTTTTAAACAACCTATGACAGCAAGGTGATCCAGGGGAAATGGAATAATCACTAACAAAATGAATTATGCTGTTGATTTGTGTGTCATGTTCCACAGCCATGGTGTCCTGGAGGAAACGGAGTAACACCAAAGAAACTGAATGCTGTAGTGCAGCTTTGCATCTTTGGTGGATGGAGGGATGGATGGATGGATGGATGGATCAGAAAGATGGATGAAGGCAAAATGCAGAATTAATTAAAATGCAAATAGAAAATTATAAAATATATATATATAAAAATAAAAAAGTAAACAAAATAAAAATATATTTAAAAAAAGTAAAAGTATATATAAAAATGAAAATGAAAAAGGTGTTTACATTTTTTAATTAAAAAAGTAAAAAATAAAACTAAAATATAAAAATTAAAAGTAAAAAATAAAACTAAAATATAAAAACTGAAATAAAAAAATTTAAAAGTGTAATAAAAAATGGCATTAAAATGTAATAATTTTTTTTTTAAATGTAAAAAAAGTAGAAAACTTAAAAAACAAATTACCAATATTTAATGATTTTTCTATGTAAGCATATGTCAAAGACACACTGGCTGCACAGTGAATGCACAAAATAGCTGCCAGCCACCACATGGTCAAACAACAACAGCAAGGAGGAATCATGAGGAATAAAGAACACATGGAAACCTATGGCAAGAGACACCTGCTGCTTGCATATAATGGCTGCTAGCCGCATGGGCAAACAACAACAACACAGAACAAAGAGGAAGCTTGGAGAACAAAGAGAGCATGTAAGCCAATGGCAAGGGACAATGGCTGCATATACAAAATGGCTTTCAGCCAGACACATGGTCAAACAACAATAACAAGGAACAGGGAGGCATGGCAAACAAAACACATGCAAGCCTACGGCAAGGGACACTGGCTGGATGGACACCATGGGTGCCAGCCAGCTTCATGGTCAAACAACAACAATAATGATCAAGGGAGGGGGGAAGCATGGAGAACAAAGAACACATACAACCCTATTGGCAAGGGAAACTGGCTGTATGCACAAAATGGCTGCCAGCTAGCCACATAGTCAAACAACAACAACAAGGAGCAAATAACACAGACAAGCCTATGGCAAGAGACACTGGCTGGATGGACAAATTGGGTGCAGCCAGATACATGGTCAGACACCTACAACAAGGAGCAAGGAGGAAGCTTGGAGAATAAAGAACACATGCAAGCCTATGTTAAGGGACACTGGCTGCATGCAGAACATGGCTGCCAGACAGTCACATGTTCAAACAACACCATCCTATGCCATCAAATATTAATTACCCCACAATGTACACACTTTTTGCAAAAAAAAGGAAATGCAAACATTTTAAATTTAAATTAATCTAATGCCATCCCTGCCTTAAATGAAGTTTTAAAAACGTATATAAAGGAAACATTTATTTTATGCACTGATGACTACTTGTACTGTTCTGGGCCAACTAGCTTAGTGGCCCTTTGGAAATCTAGGCTACATACTAAATTAATATTGCAAATGGAAAAATGTGGAAAAGGTACTGAGCTGTGCAAACATTTTCCTTTACAAAAGGTACAAAATCAATTAAATGGAAAATAAATAATACCTTGGCCAATACTTAAACTCTGGGCCACCCACCACCATACATTTTTAAAATCAAATTAAAATACAAAGAAATACTGATGCATGTCTAAGCAAACAAACACAACAACACCAAAATTCAATATCGTTTTAGAACTTATTTGTGATCATTTCATAAAAACACAGTCCTTAAATCCAAAGGTATATCCAGGAGACAAAGAGAGTGATCCTTTCACCTCACAATCCGAGTGAAAAGCGATCAGGGATGGACAAAGCACTGGGAGGAGCTTGTTGGACAGGAACAGGAAGTTGGAGTCTCTGGCACACTTCCTTCCTATTTGAAAAAAAGGCTTCTCAATCTGAAAAACAAATTGCAGGGTCCATTGGAGAAGAAGATCTAGTCAAACAAGTTTTTTTACTAGATTTAGTGGCTCTGGAGTAGAAAATCTGCTTCAGAAGTAATTTTGTGCTCGCGAGCTGCCCGTTTTGTCCACCGGCATGGCTTCATGCAATGGGAGAAAACACGAGGTCTCGCACACGTTCGCTAGCGGCCCAGGAAAATCATCGCTGTCACAAGAGTGTGCCAAAACCCAATCTTGTGAGCACAAACAAACTCCACTCTGCCCCGGAGAGCAGAATTCAGGAACCTCACACTACTCTGCATAGCGCAAAGTGCCTGAATCCTGCAAATTCTGCCAGTGGAGCAGAGTTCTACATAAAGGCCTAAATAGTCAGGCTGGCACTATGGAGGGAGAAGACAAAAGAGTATCTCTTATGAAGCTTTTACTGGTTAGGGGTGTTTTCTGAAATACACAGCTTCTATACCACCTGCCCACATTGTCAATTAATTAATCCTCCCCATACGGTCAAGGCATCCCTACATCCTTTGCCCACCATAGCTGTTTCTTTTTCCAGGGTTGGGATGGATTTCATGGGGCCCCTAATGGCATCAGCTTGAGGTTATCAGTACATTCTGGTTCTGGTTGATTACGCCACACAGTATCCTGAGGCAAAACCCTTGACCAGTATGACGTCAAAAACCTTTGCCCAGTGTATGATAGAATTCTTCTTGAGCGTAGGATTCCGAAAATAACTTCTTATGGACTACGGCACCTCCTTTATGTCCCAATTGAAGGCCCAAATATGTCAGTTGGGGATAAACAGATCAGGACCTCAGTGTGCTATCCCCAAACAGGTGGTCTTGTAGAGAAAGAACTGATTATTGAGTCAGGCCGGGACTTGGATAAAAAAACTTCCATCGGTCCTATATGCCAATTGATCTCACAGTCGGTCCACCAGTGGACATAGTCTATTTGAGCTTGTGTTAAGGAGGCAACCTGAACCCTTGTACACATGACAGCTGAACAATGAGAAGAAGATGTGAATGAGGGTAAGGAGGTGTTAGACTACACTTGTACTCTTAAAGAAAGAATACACACATTATGGGAAGATGTGCGGGTACACATAGAAAAAGCTCAGGAAAGACAAAAAACAGAGAGTGAAAAGATCAGCAAATTAAGGATGCTACTTGGGGGGGCGGGGGACAAGGTCAAGGTATTGCTTCCATCATCAGATAATAAATTACTAGCCCAATGGCAGGGTCCATTCTCCATAATGGCACGTATTACACCTGAAACAGAACCTGTAGCCATGCCTCATGTCCCAGAGAAAGGACAGATCTATCATATAAATCTCCTGAAAAGGTAGAAGGGGGAAGACCAGGAAGAACAAAACATTGCCCACCGGTCTCTGTTTGCTACCAATACCCATCCTGCACACATATCCTTCCCTACCTTGGAAGAGAAAACAAAGAGAGCAAACATAAAAATAGGGGAGTCATTGTCAGATAGACAGAGAGGCAAGTTTCTAAATCTTATTGATCATAATCAAGATGTCTTTTCACAAAAACCTGGAAAAACCCCATTAGTGGTACATGACATCCAGACAGAAGCATGGAAAAGAATCTGCCTCCACCCCATCAGATACCAGAGGCCAGACAACAGATAGTGGAAGAAGAAGTAAGGAAAATGCTAGAGGGGAATATTATCAAACCCTCAAACAGTCATTGGTGCTCTCCCATTGTGTTTGTGCCAAAACCAAATGTCACAGAGCGCTTTTAGATAAACATTCATCAACTGAATAATATTTCTAAATTCAACACCTGCCTTGTGTAGATGTACTAACTGAGTGATTAGGAACAGACAAATACATGTTCACACTAGACCTTACGAAAGGCTACTGGCAAATACCCTTAACCCCACAAGCAATAGAAAAATATGCCTTTTCCGCACCTTCTGGTCTGTGCCATTTTAAGGTGTTGCCTTTTGGCCTCCGTGGGGCACCTGCAACCTTTCAAAGACTGATGGACATCTTGCTGCAACCTTACCAACAATACACAGCTGCCTACTTGGATGACATTGTCATTTATAGTTCATCCTCAACCAGCATTTAGAACATCCAACCGCTGTCATATCAGCCCTTCAAACTGCGGGTCTCACAGCCAATCCTGAAAAGTGTTCATTGGCTAGGCCTCCATCAAATACTTTGGATAACATATACAGGATGGACAGAAATGCCCTCAGATTGACAAGGTGATAGCATTAGGGAACTACCCTATCCCACTAACAAGAAGGGGATCAGAGCATTCTTGGACTTGGTGGGTTATTATTGATGATTTATACCTAATTTCTCAGAAAGGGTCACCCCTTTGATGGATCTTCTTAAGAAACTCCCAATTCAATAGGATCAACAATTGGACCACCCATCAGCAGGCCAGTTTAAATTGGCTTAAGACTGTTCTTTGTGACGATCCGTGGTTGACATGTTCAGATTTCTTAACACTATTCATACTACAAAGGGATGCCTCGGCTTTGGGTCTAGGGGCTATTTTATGTCAGACTGATGACAGCGAACTGTTACATGCCATGGTTTACATCAGCTGAAAACATTTGTCCCGGGAAATGCAGTATCCCACGATTGAAAAAGAATGCCTGTCCATTAAGTGGGCTATTGAAACACTGTACTATTATCTTCTTGGCTGTTCTTTCACCTTGCTTACCGAGCATGCCCCCTTACTTGGCTGGCTCACCATAAAGAAACTAATGCCGGGGTGTCACGCTGGTTTTTAGCTCTACAACCTTTTTCGTTACAAGTTGTTCATATTCCTGATAGGTGCCATGTCAGGGTGGATTTCTTGACCCATAACCCTCTTTCCTCATGACCCGATCAGCCATGCTTGTTTGAGGGGCACTTTGATACTGGTGGTGAACCCACAACAAGTCCTGGATGGACCAAGCCCTAAGAGAAGTACCTTTGGGGCTTTGACAAAGTGTTTGTTAAGGAGCGCACAAGACACGCCCCTGATGTTCCCCTGCTCACTCACAGGCACACTGATTTAGGCTGGAAGGGGCCAAACCAGGAAGAGAAGAGTGCTGGTGTGGAGAAGGAGGATGGTGAGAGCGGCGGCATGGAGCAAAAGGACGGTGAGAGCAGCAGTGTCGAGCAGGAGGACGGTGAGAGTGGCAGTGTGGAGCAGGAGGATGATGAGAGAGGTAATAAGGAGTAGAAGAATGGTGCTGGACAGTGGAGCAGGGAGAAATCGTGAGAGACATCTCCGGTGGCAGGAACCCACAAAGAAGCAACACAGACCAGAGAGTCCAGAGACACCTGCATGCCTAGTGGCTCGGTAGGATCCCAGGCACCCGGCATGTTCCTGGAGGAATGTGGCTTGACAAGGTTTGGGCTCAAGTCCGTGGTTACTGTGGGTGGGGGAAAGCTGGAGGGGTGAGTGGGGCACACAAAGACAGAGATTGAGCAGGATAGTAGCTGGACCCCAAGAGGGGCTTGAACGACAAGCACAGTAGTTATTCGCTCACAACAAGTGGTGGCAGTAGCATGCAGATCTCCTAGTCATGTACTCAACCTTTCCAGCTCATGACCCTTCCTGTTTTCCCAGTACTCCCAGAACAGTGTTCGGTACCCAAGGACTCACCTGAGGTCTTGTTTCTTTCTTGTTCTGGGGCATCCCTGACAAAAAAACAGCCTGGGCATCCGGATAACTTGAGACCTGAAAAGAACGATTTAAGACCAGAAAATTGCGAACCCCGAACAATAGCCTGAATAACATAAAAACTGATAACAATAAACTACCAGCAAATAAGACTTAAATGTGTCACTAATACAATTTGTAAGACAAAAGTGATCTCACAAACCCCATTTCCAGCCAGGACCCTGTCACACCATGGTTCTAATGGTGGCAGTGGAACTTGTAGAGGCCTCATTCAAGTCTTGAATAAAGTTATCACCTTCAAAAATACTGGGCAGATGATTACACTCTTTAACATTTTCAAATTCATTGTTCACTGTTTAACAACAAACATATCATCTACTTTTCTACTTTTACATTTCTAGCAAATGTGTTGTTTGATAGAGTTTTCATTGTTGTAGATGTATCCTAAGAAGATTAAAAGAGGTTCCTCATTCTGTGAGGTTGTACGCATGGGCTCATTATATATTACGAGATCAGTACGTAGTTTGAATAAGATACATTGGCTTATTTTAAGTTAAAACATCCCACATTTAATAAATTGCTATATTTTGCATGTAATTCCAATGTATGAACTTCTTGTTCTTTTTCTAACTTTTAGCTGGTGTAATATGTAGTTACAGAGGCAATTTTTTTATTGTAGTAGACATTTTTAATTGTGTGTATGGTGATGTTTGTATAGGTGAAATGTAACAGGAAAGAGAAAGTAATTCCAATATTATTAATCAATGTGTGTTTTTTTAAAACAATATTAACGTTTTTCTTATTGGTTAACATAATGCATGCCTACTTTGTGGAAACTTGGAAAATGTTATGTCTTGCAGAGTAATAGTCTTCTTTGGTAAGTGTGCAGGTGCACTGACTTCATGCATCTTCTCTATTTCTGCACCTTTTTAATTGGTAGCACTTTCCTAATTGTTAATAATTGCAATTTTTTAATTTCTTGGTAAATAGTTTGCAGTGTTGAGAGCTATTGCTTATATACTAAACCCTACTATTAGCTATGTGTTTTTAAAAGGTTACTTGTGATATACTTACATGTATTTTTTCAGTGGGGCAGTCGTGCTATATGTGAGCAGTTTGTGGATCATTTTTGTATTATGTTTTTTCCACATTTATATGTGTTATTTGTATTTTTTAATTGTGTTGCATTTTTAAAAGTTAATTTTGCTATTGTGAAAAATTGGGTTATTGTCAGACTGGGGTGTGAGCCCTGGTCCAGCAACAGACCCAGTCTCTTGTAGGATGAACCACAAAAGGTCACTAAATTAACCTGTTCTTAACCCTGGGGTAGCTTGGCACAAAAATCAGTCAGGCTTACCTTAAAGGAAACGTGTGAAGTATTTGTGCAGCACACAAATAGCAATAATGTGAAAACACAAAACAAAAAGAATCCCACACTAATTTAGAAAATAGAGTACATTTTAATAAGTTATTTAAAATGAACACTCCAAAAATCAAATAGGTAAACCAGAGTTATGAATTTTGAAAGTTTTCAGTAAAAACTAGTGCCTTAAAGATCAAAGTTTCAACCAGGGACATCTGGTCGTATCAGAGCGGGAAAGTGGCACAAAATATGGCTGACTGCAATGGAGCATGGCTCAAATACAAGAAGTGCATAGGGCCCAGTCAGCACTTACCATCACACTTAGAACAATTTCTGAGAAAAATGTTCTGAGAAGGTAAAGTTCAGTGGGGAAATGCCACAGGTGGTGTCTGAAGTGGGAGGATCATCGTTTGGCAGCCTTGGGTCAAAGCAGTGGTCAAGATTTCTACATTTAAACTTAATTTCCTTCTTGAAGGTCAAACATCTACAGTGGGACAACGCAGGGGTCTTTAGCTGAAGACAGTTCCACAAAGCCAGACACCCCTTTGGAGAAGGACTGCTAAACAGGATTTGTTGCTGCGGAGAGGATGGTAGCGAGGGAAGCTGCAAAATCAATCCAACTGGGTATGCACTTCGGGTGGATAGGCAAGCTGGTTGGTCCTGGTCTCCTCCTGGTTCTTGGAACAGTTTTTGGCAAAAGTTTTCCAAGTTCTCGGTTTTGGGATTTGGCCATCTAGGCAACTTTAGCACCGCAACCAAGGGTCCAGGACTCACCCAGGCTTGGTTCAAGTAAGAGATCAAGATGGTAAGAGCTTTTTGGGTCCTGTGGCTCTTCACAGGAGGGAAGCAAACTAGCCCTTGGAGTCACTATGGCAGTCTTGGGTTTAGGTGAAGATACAGGTCTCAGGGCTGGCCTCTTAGAGTTCAAGGTATACCCCAGGTACCAAATCATTTCTTCAATGTACAGCAAAGCAGTCTTTACAGCAGGTAACAGCAGTAGGCCTGGGCACAGTTTGCTGAGTTGCGATATGCGGCGCTCTGTGAAGTGCCCAAAAAATTCCACTGCACTACACACAATTGGCAGAGTGGGTTAGGTCACGCCTTTCGGGTTAATTTTTAGCACCATGTTTTTGTCCCGCACTTTTCAGTGCGAACGGCTCACTGTGCAGCACAACAGGGTGCTGCTTCTTTTCTGCCACTCAAGTTGATTTTCTACTGGAGCGGCAGCTACCTCAAAGCAAAAGGAATGTTTTTCAGTGCTAGAGGTCGCAAGCATCTGCGACCAATCGCATTGAGAAATGTCGCCAGGAGGTGGTCTTGAGTAAGATTTTTCTTGTTCACGCTCGCCAACTCACCATTGACGAGCGTGAGGAAAAAACTCCACTCTGCTCCACTACGCAGAGTTTTGCAAAACTCTGCACTCTAAGCGGAGCACGGAGTGGGAAAAACTCTGCAAACTCCGCGAGCTGAGCAGAGTTCACCGCCCACCCCTAAACAGCAGCAGGCAGTCCTTTGAGAGTCCTTCCACAGGTTCAGGAGTGAACTGAAGAGTTGGTTCTGTGGTTCTATTTTTATACCAGGTGCTTGTCACTGTCCCAACAACTGCTTACACTCATAAGTATACCCCATGGACTCAAAGGTCCTTCACTTTTTACTATTATGAATGACCCCCCTTCCTGTTGATATCTGTATGTGTAATGCTTATGCATTTCACTGTTCCCTGGTGGAAGTGGTAGGCATCTCAGATTGCAGAGTACTGTTTAGGCATTGCTTTTATGTTACTTTATGTTTTGTTCTGCATTTCAAATCCCCATTGGCAGTGGTAGGCTAGTGCTGCCTAGTGGGAATGACTTGCCTGCAGTTCTAGCACCGTCTATCTCTGCACATGCATCAGCACGCTCAGCAAGTGCACTGTGTGCCAACAAGCTCACTGCTCTGCATGCAGGCACCAGTGAGAGACCGCCATGGCTCTCCACTTTAGCCAACAAGAATGTGGAGGATACAACTATTTAAACCACACCCCTGCCAAAGCGCTTAGCCTCTTTGGATTAGGACCTCTTACCTGTGCCCCCCCTGTTGCTAACCAGACTCCTATTTTCTGGAACTGCTTCCCATGCACATCTTCTACATCCGAGGGCTCTGCAAAAAAGAATAAACAAAGAAAGGGCACATTTATCAGGTATTCTAGCTCCGCGTCTCACGCAAGCTGCTCCACTAAAAACAAGCAGCAGAACCAAGATAAACGCTGCACTTTCTAAATGCACAAAGACTTAAAGAGAACTTGGGCAATTGCAAAAATGTAATGGTGCACTCAGAACTTTGTGGTATGTTAAGCACAGTCTTTTGTTTATATTGTTTAAAGAAGGAAAAAACATTGGCAATTGCATCTTGGCATTTCTGACATTGTGACATTGGCAATTGCATCTTGGCACTTCTGCCTTAGTTGTTTACACATTTTGTAGTGCACACATTTATTGAACATAGATCTTAGATGTGTGATGCAAAAATATCACCTTTGTCATCCTATGGGACATGTAATGTAATATGTATGTATGCAAACTGTATGATGACCGCTAATGTGAGCTGCACAGATGGTCAGTAATGCCAAAGTTACTGTAAAGCAACAGAGTATGTCTCTTGATATTCGCCCCTAAAGTCAGTGGATGTTCTATTGTCATAGCATTTGTGATCCAATAAAAAGAACATACGGTATGTGTGGACAAATAAAAGACTATAATACTGTAAACTGGTATGCACTGTGAGGGATTCCACTAACGATATTTAGTATTCACTGATACACCCAACACTTTTGGGAATATTGAAACCAGATATACCTGTTTCTCTTGTGAACATTGAACCTTGTGGGCAACATTTCTTCCAACGCCCAATGGGGCAGAGAAGTATTCGTAGAACATTCATCATCTATCTCTTCTCTCTACTTCTAAACCCCCTTCACTTTTGGACTATGTCTGATGCAGTATCAGTGACTGCAGGAGGATTGAGGGAATAACGTTGCCCTATCGAAACCACCTGGAGTTCAAGTGAGTGACTCATGACTGTACCTTCTTTCTTGAAGGTGGGAGAAGCTTCTAGATAGTGGCTTTGAAATGCATGGAATTTCTTGATTACGCCCCTGCCCTGGCTAGTTGCTGGCTGCAGTGACAATGTGGAAATGATGGTGCCTTTGTGGTATGGCAAAGCACATACTGTTCAGTGCAAGGGGCCTCTGCTTAGCTCCACCCTGTCATCTTGCAAGCAGATGGCCCAATCAGACAGATGTCCAAATCCAATAATTTCAAGTAAGTAAGCCTTAATGCCCAATAACGCAGGGTGCATGGTATTTAAAAGTAGGACACATAAATGTTTACTGTAACACATGTCATTATAGAGCAAAGGCCCCAGAATCTATTTTCACAGTAGCAGTGTTACCTGTTCCATGGGAATACAGTGAGAATGAGCTATCTCTGTCTTTCTAGGAATCAGCTAAAATGTTAATTCTTGGACTTTTAAAAATATTTATTACAGATCCAGTTCATTTGTAAGATCAGATTTGTACTAATTATGCTACAAATTGTACTTTTAAAAAGTTACCTTTTATCTACCTAAAGAAGCCCTTTTGTATGAACTTCCAACTGTCACCCTGAATAGCTTGTTGATGTGGTGTGAACTTTCTCTCAGAGCTGAGTCAAAGGCCTTGGGTGTGGAGAAGCGTTATGGTCACCTGACAGGATGACCATCTGGGCTCTGTCCAGGAACTTAAGCATCTTCAACGAGGCCTATTCTGTGACAGGCAAGTGTGGCTAGCACCTGTGCCTCCCATTCTTCTGTCCTTGTAGCTTCCCCTAAAACTGATTGTAAGTGACTACATGGTAGGGATTACTCATTTCCTGGCCACACCTTTAGAATGGGCATAGGAGCTCTCCCTGGGGGATGAAAGGTTTTGTTTCTATCCCAGTTTTATACAGAGACGGGCACTGTGGAACTGTTTGCAGGAGGGCACACAGGGACTGCTGCAAAAGTGGGTATGATTACCCCTGGAAGCTAATATTCAGTATCCTGCCTTGCTCTCTGAAGACTCTACCTTCTCAGAAAAGTCCAAAGCTACCTCTTTGACCAAAACCACCCTTGTCCTCGTATTAGCCCCATGCTCTATCATGGTCAGCTTCTAACTTTAACCTTGTCACGATCAAGCATTACTGGTTACCTGCAGTTAGGGCGTTACACATTTTATTGCTATTTTCTTTAAAACTTTAAAAAATAATATCTCCAGCTCCCCTTATTGTATTTTTTTGGTGTCATTTTATTTCTTAACATATTCGATATTTATTTACATAGGAGTGGGATTTTTATTATGTTTTGCCTTAAACTTTTAACTGGTTTGGTCCTTTTTATGCTTTTATACATTTTCTTAAATTAAGCCAGTCTAATCTGTGCCATAGCTACCAGGGGTTGGGATCAAGTTTAAATTATTGAAGCCAACACTGGACCTAACAAGAATAGTGCCATTAATATTTGTTCTGGACCTTCCATCCACCTCAATTAATAATCCACTTCTCACCCAGGGTACACGCACAGTGAGACAAAATGGCAGTTTCACGGTGATCAGAGTCCATCTTGCAGCAAAAAACAATTACAGCAGAAACGATGATCAAATCGCAGTGAAAAATCTAGAAGTCTATACAGAGACGGAGACATTGTCATACTCTAGAACCTAGCCAGCTCTCTGTAGTTCATCGAATGCAAGCAAGACCCCATTGTATGGATTGAGAAAACTACAAGCTGCAACCGGGATTATTGTATGTTTTATGCATTAGGATTCGTTATCCCAGACCATCTCATATGTGGAGGTATGCGAGAAGTACGTTATGAATGAGGTGGCACATTCTTGTGATTATACATTTGATGACTCCACAGTATATCAATAACAGTGCTTATTAATGGGTCTAGTGGATCAGTGTACTAATACATGCACTAGGGAAATATATGTTTCATATCATCGTTCTAGTTCACATCCTGATGGGTCCAGACAGGTTTTAAGGTCTTTAAAATAAGTAACAAATTGTTATGTGACAACAAACACCTTATTCGGCACCAAGATGCCAAAAGGGCGAACATTCCTTTTATCAATACATTTTAAGTTATGTTATTGTCCCATTTTATCTTTATGTGCCTTTGGCTCGGCTCATGGCTGAATGAGGGTGAACAACAACATAGGTGAAATAGGGGTCACAGTAAGTAGCAGCTGTTAACACTAGCCTCAAGAGATATGCAGGAAATATCAGGAGCAGAAGGTAAACATGACTGTGAGAGTCGTGTTTGCTTTCGTTAGTCTCCACTCATTGACCTTCCACTAGTCCCTCAACAACAAAGAAGATGCTGATGAGCGGCTATGAGTGAGAAAAAAGGCGCATCTTGTAAAGTAATTGATGTATCGCTTCTGTTAACCCAGATTTTGTGAAGTTGGTGCCCTTGCTAACAATTTGTATTAATGGTTGGTAGTGTGATCAGTAACGCAGTCTTAGCGTACTGACCTCGGAGTTAGTCGATAACATTAGTTAGTGACTCTCCCATGAATTCGGATGAAAACCAATTACGGAGTACAAGTATAATTATTGATTGGCTTAAAACGTTCAATACTATACACTAGGACTTTAAAAGCATTCAAAACGTCTACAGCTAAGAAGTCAGTGTTGGCTGAAGGCGTCACACATAGCACAAGGTCGTGTGACTGCTGAATCAGATTGTTCTAAATTAGGCCCACTTAGTGCTGTTCTTTCAGTCTCAACTATTTCTAGACATGTTTTCTCTGGATTTCGGAAAAACAGCTCGGTCTGAATGTATTAGTACAGATTGCTTTTATTTTTTAGAAAATAAATCGAAACTATAAAACATGAAAATAATCCCAGTGTTTCAATGTCAGGAGCAGAGTGTTCGCTGTCAATTCGTAATGCTGCACAAGCACAAATTTTGTGACTGCTAAGACTCCTTTTCAATATCCAAGTTCCCCAGGGATATGTATATACTTCCAATCAGCTCTCAACCATCCATCAAAACCAACATAATAAATATGCCTTATTTTCGTTCCCGAATTGCACATTTTCCAACTCCTTGCTCACGAAAATCGTGATGACAGATTAACAATAGTCCTCCACCAATCAAGTGGACTTTATTTATCGTTTGGCATATATTCATAATTAAAAGCTCACTGAATAAGGACCCTGGCTAAAAATGGAGCAGGTAACTTATGGCAGCGTCCATGCTGCGTGCAACAGACATGTTTTCATTAGTAGAGCAGTTTATTTCCAATTACACAAAACGGCCCAAAAGAAATATTCTGAAAAAGGAAATATAGTTTTTTTCACACAAATTGGTTCCATCATTTCTGAAAGTCGTTAAGCATTTTAATGGATATGCGCCCTTAGCTCATCTTCTGCATGATAACAATTTGATCTGAATGTCAATATAGACACAAAATAAATGAATTGTTTCCTGCCAGGGGTATCTGCAGAGGAAATCTCAGCATACAACATTGTCTGTGCAGCTCATTGTGTCTCTAATTAGAGTGGAAGGAGGCAGAGGCTTGCTGGTGTCAGTCCATGTTAGCATGCCCTGGAGCTTGCAGCTCCTTTGGGTATCAAAGTGCACTAATTAAATGAGGGGTCCACAATAGCTCGCTAAACATCCGTGTGCGAGAAAGAGTCCGGTGTCCTCGGTGCCTTTGAGAGTCCTGGGCCTACGCTAATTACCCATTGTTGAACTGACTTCCCGTTCTGAGAGCGATGAACGCTTCTTCTTCCCCCCAGGTTCCCAGCGCCCCCTCCGCTCCGCCCTCCACCCCAACTCAGTTATTTCACCATCTTTGCTTTGGCCGCCTAATTAATCTTACGGAAATCTCCCGAAGCCATATTCTAGCAAGGTTGCCCCAATGTTTATAATTTGATTTCATATGATAACAGTGAAGGCACCCGGTGATGGAACCGTGTCACTTGACTCACTCCTGGGGATCGGAGGGGCTATCAATCTTAGACACGTGCACGGCAAACTGATATCCCAGAAAATTAACTTCAATTAATAACAGAGCTCCCAAGACACTGGCGGAAGTGGTACGGCTTTGAAAGAGAACCTTCAAACATGCCTTACGGTGGTCTTTTATACGCGGACTCCTCTTCATGAGATGTGCAGGGATACCTTTCCTCCGCATCCCACTCGCACCTTTGCTGACATATTCATATTTCACATTTGGTTTGTGTGCAGCAATTAATAAACAGTTTCCAAGATAAAGCAGCTCATAAATCCGGCCTCAGAGAGAACTTTAAATAATTTATGGTCCTTGGTTCTTTTAAGAGCAGAGCAGTTTAAGTACTGGAGTAGCTTCTAAGTGTGACACAGCTGAGTTGGGGACTTCTGTTCTTTTCATACCAAGTAGGTTAAACGTTGGAGAGTTTAATGATTTCCACTGGGGCTTTATTACCATCATTTTGTCATTTCTAAGATTTGCATTGGAAGGGAAGATGCATACAAATCAGTAAGAGACTTTTTCAAAACTGTATATTGAAAGCATATGTAACCCGTAAGAGAAAAAACTAGATGCAATATTTACCTACTTATTTTTTACCCTATAGAAATACATACAGTCACAGAGAACTCAAACTAGCATTTGTTCTCTTAGTATGGTCATGAGATGTTTCATAGCACTATAAGATGCTTCACCACAGCGCCTCGAGACCCTCACTGGAGAGTAGCCGCGCTTTACAAATATTGATTGATTGACCACATACTGTAGGGTTGGTAGAAAGTAATACATATTGTGTAGATGAAATAGCAACACCAGTAACAATATTGTGGCCCTGGCCTTGCTAGATCACAGATCAACAAGCCTGTAAAAGGCCACTTCATGTCTACCTTATCAGCTACAAAAAAGATTCTGACAGCATTGACAGGAATCTTCTCTGGTCAAAGTTGAGCAGGAGGGATCACGTCCAAGAATTTGAAAGCAATAATAGCGCTTGATTCTCACACATGAATCCAAATCAAGCTAGCGACCCTGTTAAAAAAGTATGCATTGACAAAGGGCTGAAGCAGGGGTGTGTGCTGGTCCCCATGTTGTTCAATCTGTATGCTTGCCAAAATGGCGAATTCAATTATAAACCAAAGGGTATTCTCACCAAAATTAAATAAACTGACTTTACCCAATTTACTATCCATCAATGACACTGTCCTGTTTAATTGCTCTTCCATAGGCCTTCAGCATTCACTTACCAACTTGAGGGTTATTGCAGGAAAAAAAACCTAGAAGTCAAAGAGGACAACATAAATTACTTTCTAAAAGAACTGAAAGTACCTTAAGACAATGTGAAAGTTGGGTCCACTTACCAGTGCAAATTCAGGCAAGTATCTGGATGTAGAATTTCAAGCTTTCAGCCAACATATGAGTTCACTAACCACCAAAGCTGCAGCTATCAGTTTCGAATTAAAAAAAGCAAATAATCCTAAAGGGCCTTCTTTAACACCACTCTTCAGAGTTCTAGTAACAAAATATCCACATTCGCCCCCCAATGGTCTCACAGCCTTTCCTGAAAAGGTTTGTGAATGGTTAAACCAGGTACAATCAAAATTGTATGAATCCATTTTTAAGCTAGCTAACTCAGTGAGAAAAGCTCAACTTCGCTTGGAATTTGGTCTAACAGGACAGTCATTCCCCCAGAAGACTGCTTTATTAAAACATTAGTCTAAATATATCAGGGCAGAGAGCAACTGCTTCAAATACCATCTTGAAAAATAAATTTTGGGGCATATTTAAGAGCCCCTAACGCCATTCAAACACCACATAAGTGTCATTTGTTGATGCTAATGTGGTGCTAGAAGGCCAAAAAGGCCGTGCCATAATTACAAAGTGGTGGAATGCACGCATTGCACCACTGTGTAACTCTTTGTGGTACATTATGCCTGCACCAGGCATAATGTATGCAAAGGGGCATCCCCCATTAGGGGGGGGGGGGCGGAAAATATGGCACAGGAAAATCTAAAAGATTTCCTTGCACCATTTCTTCCAGCACTTTTAACACCTGCTCAGAGCAGGCATTAAAGGAAGCTTTGATTGGTTACAATCGGTCTCTGGGTGCTTTGCAGGATTAGTGTCAGAATGTTTGACGCTAATCCTGCAAAGCGCCGGACTAGTGTAAAAAAATCAGACGCTAGTTCCCTAACTAACGCCACGGTGCTCCATATTTGAAATATGGCACACACATGGTGGCATTGGGGGATTCCAAGGGCGCCAGAAAAGTGAAGCTGCACTGTGTGCAGCATAATGTTTCTTCAATATGCCCCTTCATGTTCAAAACCTAAGTCCAGGATCCTGACAGTTAAGGCAACAGAGGTTAAATTACAGATGACTCCACCTTAAAACTTTATTGTTACACCTGTCCTTGGTGTGGTATTCTCTCAAACACTTTGCCTTCACCCATCCTGTTTTCTGAATTTCGTTTTTGTCGGCCTCAGGACTCTGTGCACTTTACCACTGCTAACCAGCTTTAAAGTGCATTGATAGGAAGGCTTTTGCTGTGGTCTGGGCATTTAGGAAGCTGAGAACATACTGTTGAGGTAGTCCATCTCCCTACAGGGAATGGACTTTGTGGTTGAACACCATTCTGGGACAGACCACTCCAATTCTGTTGATCTTTCCAGGTTCTTCCACCTTACTGATGGGAACTTCCATGAGGAAGGGTAGTTCCCCCTACCTTCAGCTCTAGGGGACACATGTTAGACTTGTTATCCTTGAAGTGATCTTCCCTCAAACGATTTGCAATCAGCCCTCATGTTTTTTAAATGTGGTTTTTGTTGGCATTAGGGCTGTGTGTACTTTACCATTCCTAACCAGTTCTAAAGTGCTACTGCAGTCTCCCTAAAACATGGCACAATTAGCTTACCCCAATATGCCACCCTGTGCAACAAAATGAAATATTGCCCTAACAGTGAGCCACAGAAACTACTATTTGGAGGACATATTAGTCGGCCACTAGGAAAAAAATACTAATCTCAACTTTCATAACAATAATTGCATTTCATTCACTTTGGTCCTCATATTTAACACAATCCTAGTAAATATAGGAAGGAGGCCCAAACAATGAACTAGACTGCATATGCAAAGTTTCAGATTTGCTCCAGAAACAGCTGAAAGGCCCATTTCTAGTCACAAGCTAATGGAAACCTGTTGAAAATGGCCCTTTCTGCAGGGTTTTCTCTGTCTATTTTCTTCTGACCTGTTTTTGATCCTGTGCTGACTTTTGTTTTTGCTGACTTTAGTTCTCTGGGCACTTTACCACTGCTGAACAGTGCTAAAGTACAAGTGCTCTCTGTCTAAATGGCATTGGTGATTTCTTAATCCATAATAGGAATATTTGATTTACTAGTGAGTCCCTAGTATAGTGCAGCATGTGCCCGTGGTCTGTAAATCAAATACTACTTGCGGGCCTGCAGCACTGATTGTGCCACCCACATGAGTAGCCCTGTTAAACATGTCTCAGACTTGCCACTGCACTCTCTGTGCAGCTTTGAACTGCCAGTTCGACCTGGCAAGTGCACCCACTTGCCAGGCCCAAATCTTCCCTTTTACTACATATGTCACCTCTAAAATAGGCCCAAAGCAACCCCATAGGCAAGATGCAGTGTAATTAAAAGGTAGGACATGTATGGGTGTGCTTTACATGTCCTGATTGTGAAATACTGCTGACTTTGGTTTTCACTATTGCAAGGCCCATCACGCGTGTAGGTTAACATGGTCATTGCCTTGGAATATCTTTTAAATGTAATTTCCCAATGGGAGCACATAGAGATATGGGGTTTAGGGTCTCTAAACTCACAATGTAAAAATATATCTTTTGGTGAAGTTGGTTTTTAAATTGTTAGTTTGAATAAGTTTAAAATGCCACTTTTAGAAAGTGGACAGTTTCTTGCCTAACCATTCTGTGCCTCTGCTGGGCTGTGGAATACACATCTGGGTTATGACAGTTGAGCTGTTTGTGAGTTCACTCTAGGCAGTTACACAGAATGAGCTGTAGTGTGCCCTGCATATCCTGATGGGTCTTCATGGGCTAAAGTGGTAGGAGAAGTTGACACTTGCACCTGAAGAGGCTTTGTCTCCAACACCCTGGAGTATGTCTGGAGCCAGGGCAGGAAAGACAGGGTCCTATGCACTGCAAAGAATTTGCATTGAAGTTTGCCAACTACAAAGGCAGAAATGGGTAGAAGGACTGAAACTCTGACCCCACAAAGTTAGAATCCTTCTGAACTGAGGACATTCTGCCAGGAGCTGGATGCTGTAGAAGGTACTGGCACTCTGCCTGTCGCCTTTTTGTGCTGGTCTGCAGTTTGCTGGTTCTGTCCTGGGAGTGAAAGGACTGGACTATGCTTTCTACATCCTGCTTTCAAAGGTACTCCAAGGGCTTGTACTGAGTTTGCTTCCTGTTAAGAAGTCTCAGGGACATTAAAGACTTTGGGGGTTATTCTAACTTTGGAGGAGGTGTTAATCCGTCCCAAAAGTGATGGAAAAGTGACGGATTTACCACCAGCCGTATTACGAGTCCATTATATCCTATGGAACTCGTAATACGGCTGGTGGTATATCCGTCACTTTACCGTCACTTTTGGGACGGATTAACACTCCTCCAAAGTTAGAATAACCCCCTTTATCTGCCAGCACCTGGGCTCTCTTCCTGAGAGTCCTGGCTTGCCAAGTGGTGCCAAATCCAGTTCCTGGGCCCCTGGAAGTGAGCTCTGGTGCAACCAGGAAGAAACTAAGTACATTGACTCCAGAGTGACTTCCAAACTGGCGCCGCTGACTGTACCGGAGCCATGGTCCCTGCTGAGTGGAACGACCACGACCTACAACACAGGCCAAATGCTGCCACTGCGCCTCAAAGTCCTGCCACAGCATGAGTTCCAGTGCTGTATCACCAACATCCATGACACCCGACATTCATCGACCCCACCTTGTCGTAAGGAACCGGCACCGCGCCACCAATGCTGCATCACCTCCCTGCAACCGTCAGGAACTGATACCTCACCTCCCCTACAGAGCAATAAGGAACCAATGCTGCACTGGCTCCAGCAACGCCTCACCTCCCAGACTCTATGCAATGTCTTTATTTCCTCATCGTTTTCCAAGGTACTGTACCTGGGGTCAATGCGGCTCCATGACCGGTCAGCACTCCCTTGTGTGTGGTGTTGGACTTTGGTAACAACTCTGTTGAGAAGTCGTGAATACTCCAGTTTGAGCTATTGTGTTTCTAAGTGCTATACTGGATTTAATCTTTGAAAATTCATATCTTTTCTTGTGTATGATGGATATTTGTTGTTTTGATCTTGTTTTACTCAGATAAATATTGACTATTTTACTAAACTGGTGTTTTCACTGTCTTACTATGTGTGTTTGTTTGTGTGTAAAAATACTTCACACATTGCCTTTGAGATAAGCCTGACTGCTCATGCCAAGCTACAAGGTGGGTGGGCAGGGGTTATCTTAGCTATTTGAGTCCCTTACCATGACTAGACTGAGGGTTCCTACTTGGACAAAGTACAAATCACTGCCAACTAAAGACCCCATTCCTAAAAAAACCTGCAAACCAATACATAATGAATAGAATACATCTTAGTTTATATATGTTTTCTTTACATGCTCTCTGGCTCACAAAATAAATCTGTGGCCAAGAAGCTACACACAAAACATCTTCCTTACATACTCCTGTGCAACAAAATGGAAAAGTGACCTAGCACAATCTACTCTCTAACATAATAATTGACCATTTGGAAAAAAAAAAATCTTAATTTTTACAACAGCAGTGAATGGCTTTTATTCACTTTAGTCTTCATATGTAGCACAAACCTACTAAAAGTAGCAAAGAAGCACAAAAATAAAGAGACTCCATATATAAATTTTCACAATTACTACAAGAGCTGCTAAAAGTGATATTTAGTGTCACATGATTATGCAACCTAATAAGCAAATGCATAACAGATACAATAGATGAAAAGAAACATTAAATCTGATTGCCATTATGTAGCTATAGTTAGTATTTTCAAAGATAGGAACTCTTCTGATATTACCTCCCTAATAATTTTCCACCCATTTGACGAATCACCACAGAACGTTCTAGACGTAAAGCACTTCTACATTTTGAGACGATGTAGTTTTATGTGGTGAATCGTTAAAAGGGTGCAATGATAAAAGGGGGTTCCAAAATGCATTTTACCACAGTACATTTTCCATTGACTATTGTGTTTGTCATAGTACCACTGTTTCACATACTACTGTGCTCTATGCAACTCCATTCTATAACACTTTACTGCACTGTATGCCACTCCCTGACACTTTACTCCTGTCTTTACCCCTTCACTCCACTGTGCAACACTGCACTATATGGAATGCCACTGTGCAACACTCTGCTCCACTCTACTTTGCAATACTCTAGATCACTGTACAGCATTGTACACAACTGTTTGTTTGCCACTGCACCCATCTTTACTCCACTCTATTCTGATGGATACAACTACCTGTGGATTCCTCACCTAAAGAATTTACCCCACGCGCCAGCTCTTGACAGAAATTTTCTTCTAGCTCTGCACATCGACGATGACGTCACAATTGCCCGACTCCACTCGACGCCATATGACGTCATCCACGCAATAAGAAGCCCTCGTCGAGGCGCAGACGTCAATTCCCTTTTTTCCGTGCCTTCAAGTAACGGTTTTTCTTCGAGGCTACCAGGGAGCTACAGTTTCACTCCGGTGTAACTATGTCACAACCGAGGAAGTCGGGTTTTAAACCCTATAAACAGTGTGGAGGTCGCATGTCGGTCATGGACCACCATGAGAATTGCTTATGGTGTCTTAGTTCCGACCATGAAGTCATGCGATTCATGTATCCGGCTTTCCCGGCGCCGGGCACGGACCCTGCAGCATTTCTGAATGCCATGTTTAATATTTTTGCCACCATGGCACCTGGTGGTGGACATGCGGGTCCGTCAGGTCCTTTGGCCTTTGACTTGGGTGCTCCGGCTCATTAAAAGCCGACACCCTTTATGCCCTTTCTTTCTTCTGGAACTACCGCTTTGGCGCCGATGCCTTTGGCGTCTCCCAGAAGACCGGTGTCGCCGACGACGTCCACTGTTCCAGCACCTATGGATTCACCACGGATCCAGTCGACTTTGAAATTGCGTGTGGTGCCGGGGGATCCCGCTACGGATGGCTCCGAGGGTTGGCGTCGTCAAAGGTCGGCGTTGGCTGACGCCCTATCGACACCGGGGCTTGAGTCCAGGCTCTGCTCCAGGAGGTTAGCTCTAAGGCTGCTGAAAGAACAGGAATATGAGAGGCAGCATTTGGAGGAAGGTGAAATCATGGAGCCTTCAGGGGACCTGCAAGGCTTGGATACTGCAAGTAGCCTAGACACTTCCCCGGAATGGGACTTGGCTTCTCCGGGGGAGTATACAGAGGAGGCTGCTTCTTTTTACGCTGTAGTGAGGAAAGCAGCAGACTTTTTTGGACCTTCCACTTCCTGCTGCGGAGGTGAAGACAAACCTCCTGACCGAAGTGCTACATCCAGCGCCAGCTGTGGCGGAGCCTCTTCTTCCTTTCAATGAGGCTCTTTTGGATCCTATTAAAGAAATTTGGAAGAAGCCAGTGACTTCGGAGGCCGTGAACAGGGCGGTGGCGAGACGCTATCGTGTAGCACCAGATGATCTGGACTTTCTGACCAACCACCCAACTCCGGAGAGTTTGGTTGTCAAAGCGTTGTGCTCCTCCCGTTCTGCTCCTGGTTAGTTTCCCGGGGCTCCAGCGGACAGGGAGTCTAAGAAGATGGACCAGGCAGCTAAAAAGGCCTTCTCTTCTTGCAGCATGGCTTTAAAATCTACCAGTGCTACTTGCATTTTAGGTTGTTACATTTATGCCCTTATGGATGGGGCTAAGGGCCACCCGGGTTTATCACAGAGGTGTTGAACCTTTTGTCGGACGCCTAGTTGACGGTGACCCAAATAATTCAATCTGGGCTGGACACCTCGGACTCGGTGGCCAGGGCTATGGGCACATCCATAGCGACGAGACGGCAGGCCTGGCTGTGATCGTCAGGGTTCTCCCCTGATGTTCAGACTACTCTCCTGGACCTGCCATTTGATGGAGACAAACGTTTTGGATCAGAAGCCGACTCTGCTTTAGAACGATTTAAAGAGAGTAGAGCCAGGGCGAGGTCCTTGGGTCTACAAGCAGCCACATCCTCTGCTTTGAAGTCTTTTAGGAGGTTTAGAGGTTTTGGTCATGGCGCTTCCTTTCGTGGCAGGCTCCATGTGGCAGGACAGCAATCTGCAGGAACTCTTCCTTACAGATCCTTCAGGGGCAGTGGTAGAGTACGCATTAGAGGTGCCACCCAGCAGCACTCTGCCTCTTCCTCTTCCTCCCGAGGGGTGCAGCAGGGAAAGCAGCCTTAGTCCTCCACCACTCCCTGCTCACATGTCTCCTGTAGGGGGGAGACATACTCACTTTCTTCACATGTGGGAGTCAATAACATCAGACTCCTGGGTCACCGACATTGTGGGGAAAGGGTATGCTCTTCCCTTTCGGGAGTTTCCTCCTCCCTTCCCTCCCCGCCCATCCTTCTGTTCGGATGACCATCTTCTGTTACTGCAACAGGAGGTGTTGTCCTTTTTGTCAAAGGGTGCA
This sequence comes from Pleurodeles waltl, assembly GCF_031143425.1. Classification (NCBI taxonomy): domain Eukaryota; kingdom Metazoa; phylum Chordata; class Amphibia; order Caudata; family Salamandridae; genus Pleurodeles; species Pleurodeles waltl. Next base: position 550,300,114 of record NC_090442.1, read on the forward strand.
GTGGAGTTGGTTCCAGAGCAGGAGAGGGGTCAGGCCGGCTATTGAAGGTATTTCCTGATCCTCAAAAAGGATGGTCGGTTGAGGCCAATCCTGGACCTGAGGATTTTGAATTGGTTCCTCAAGCAGGAAAAGTTTAAAATGCTGACCCTGTCACAGGTTCTTTTGGTGTTGAACGAAGGAGATTGGATGGTGTCTGTCGACTTGCAGGATGCGTACTTCCATATTTCGATCCTCAAGTCGCACAGGAAGTATCTCCGGTTTGTGTTGGGGTCGCAGCACTATCAGTTTGCGGTCCTTCCGTTTGGTCTTACTTCGGCACCTTGAGTCTTCAGGAAGGTGATGGCGGTGGTGGCAGCGGAACTCAGAAGAAAGGGAATAGCAGCATTTCCTTATCTGGACGATTAGTTGATCAAAGCCAAGTCTCCGGAGCTCTTGCGGCATCACCTGCAGTTGACAACTCAGTTGTTGTTTGACCTGGGTTTCTCAGTGAATGTGCCCAAATCTTCCCTGGAGCCCTCTCAACGCCTCCTGTTCATAGCGGCAGTGCTGGCAACAACATTGAATCAGGGCTTTCCTCTGCCACAGCAGGTTCAGGACATTCAGGTGTTGATTCCAATGTTTCGAAATGGAGCAGTCATTCCAGTCCTCAAGGTCCTTCGTCTGCTTGGTTTGTTCGCTTCTTGCATTTTGCTGGTCACGCATGCACGCTGGCACATGAGGGCTCTTCAGTGGTGCGTCCGCAGGCAGTGGTTTCAACACAAAGGAGATCTCGAGGACTCGATAGCGATCTCCTGAGACGCTGCAGCGGATCTTCGATGGTGGGCTGCGGTCGGCAACCTGTCGCAAGGAAGGCCGTTCTCGCTACCTCCGCCAGTGGCCACAGTTGTAACGGATGCTTCCACTCTAGGGTGGGGAGCTCATATGGGGGACCTGGAGATCAAAGGTTGTTGGTCTCCAGTGGAAAAGAAGTTTCACATCAATCTCTTGGAATTGCGGGTGATACGTCTGGCTCTCAAGGCCTTTCGCCCTTCCCTTTGCGGTCAGTCAGTTCAGGTCCTGACAGACAACACTACCGCAATGTGGTATATAAACAAGCAGGGAGGAGTGGGGTCGTATCTTCTCTGCAGAGAAGCTCTTCGGCTCTGGTCCTGGCTTCAGGACCACAGGATTTGCTTGGTAGCAAATCATTTGGCCGGAGTTCTGAACGTGCGTGCGGACAGTCTCAGTCAGCTCATCTCGACCGATCACGAGTGGCATCTTCATCCAGATCTGGTTCTTTACATCTTCCAGATGTGGGGGTATCCACAGATAGATCTGTTTGCCACTCGGGAGAACGCGCACTGCCTGTCGTTTTGCAGCCTCCAGTGTCCGGTGCAAGGAGCTTTGGGGGACACGTTTCAGATGTTCTGGAAGGGTCAGTTGCTTTACGCGTTCCCCCCCATACCCTTGATTCCTCGGGTTTTGAGGAAGATCTGCCAAGATCGGGCTCAAGTCATCTTAATAGCTCCGGATTGGCCAAGACAGGTATGGTACTCAGATCTTCTCCAACTCTCTCTGTGCCCTCCGCTCCATCTCCCGTGCAGGGCAGACCTCCTCTCGCAGTTGCAGGGGCAGGTTCTACACCCCCACCTCCAGAGCCTGTACCTTCATGCCTGGAGATTGAATGGGCAATCTGAGTTCCTTTTCTCTCCCGCCGGAGGTGGTGGAAGTTATTTTATCGGGCAGGCGACACTCCACCAAATCGATCTATGCAAGCAGGTGGGCCAGATTTGTGAGTTGGTGTGGAGAGAACCAAATTGATCCTTTGAAGTCCCATTTGTCTGATATATTGTTACTTGCTTTATCCTTGGCACAGAAGGGTTGTGCAGTTGCCACAGTTAAGGGCTATTTATCAGCGCTGTCGGCCTTTCTGTGCCTTCCAGACCAACCCTCTCTGTTTAAGTCACCTCTGGTATTGAAGTTCATTAAGGGTCTTACTAATAAGTTTCCGCTTATTCCGTTTGTTAAGCCACAGTGGGATCTTAATTTAGTATTGACCTTTCTTATGGGATCGCCACTTGAGCCGATGCACTCTTGTTCCTTAAGATTCCTAGTTTTGAAAACAGTTTTTCTAGTGGCCATAACATCGGCTAGATGAGTGAGTGAGCTCCAGGCTCTTACTGTAGAGTCCCCATATCTTTCCTTTTTCAGGGACAAAGTGGTGTAAGGAGCAAGGCGGCTTTCCTCCCGAAGGTTGTTACACCCTTTCATTTGGGGCAGTCTATTACTCTCTCTTCCTTTTAACCTCCACCTCATCCATCCAAGGAGGAAGAGAAGCTTCACCGGTTGGATCCACGAAGAGCGTTGAGCTTCTTTGTCGACAGGACAAGGGAGTTCAGGCAAGAAGATCAACTCTTCGTTGGATACGTGGGGAAGAGGAGAGGCAGAGCTGTCCACAAGAGAACGCTGTCCAGGTGGGTCATTCTCTGTTTCAAATTTCGTTATTCTTTAGTAAAGAAAGAACCCCCTGTAGGGCTCTGAGCCCATTCCACCAGGGCTAAGGCTGCTTCATCGGCCTTGGCTAGGGGTGTTCCTGTTGTTGACGTCTGCAAAGCGGCAACTTGGGCATCCCTTCATACTTTTGTCAAACATTATTGTTTGGACTCTGAGGTCAGGAGGGATAGCCATTTTGCCCGCTCAGTGCTGCAGGATTTCTTGGTTTGACCATTCAGGCACCCACCGGAGGTGGTACTGCTTTGGGACTCTATTCTTTAGGTGAGGAATCCACAGGTAGTTGTATCCATCGGAAGAACAAGTACTTACCTTCGGTAACGCTTTTCTGTGGATTCCTCACTGTCCCACCCCCCTCCCCGTTGCCTGATTGGTCTTCCACGAATTCCTTGGGTGAGCCCCGGTATATTTGTATATGATAATGCAATGTATATATATTTCTTTATATATATATGGCATATTTCAAAGGAAACATGTTTGGATATGTATATATATTTATTTGCATGTTTAGTGTGTTGTTTCCATTAGTTTTGTTTCATATTATTGCAATAAAAGTTGGTTTATAAGTTTACTTTATGTGCTTATATCACTCTGTGATGTCAGTGTTTACCTGTTCTTCTCAAAGGCACGTAAAAAATGGTGATAACTGATGTCTGCACATCGACGAGGGCTTCTTATTGCCTGGATGACGTCATACGGCGTCGCGTGGAGTCGGGCAATTGTGATGTCTTCGTCGATGTGCAGAGCTAGAAGAAAATTTCAGTTGAGTGCTGGCGCGTGGGGAAAATTATTTCAGGGAGGAATCCACAGGTAGCTAATGTATCCACCAGAAAAGGCATTACCGAAGGTAAGTAACTTGTTCTTTTGGCCCAGTACTCTACTCTACTTCACTGCTGCACTGTACGACTCTCAATGCCGTTGTACTCTATAACACTGAATGCCAGTCTTCTGCACTACACTCTACAACACTGTACAGTACCATACACCACTCCACTCTACAAAAATTAAGTAGAATGTGTGCCACTCTATTCTACTGTGGTCTACATCACTTGCCAATACTGTACAACACACCACTACATTCTACTACACAATATGGTGCTTCAGGTTATGACACTTTACTAGACTGTATTCTGTACCACTCCATTCCACTACACTCCACTGTAGTCTACAACATGCCACTCCACCACATGATACTTTACTCTATTCTACACTACCCAACTCCAGTGAACTCCACTCCATTACACTCCACTTTACTATACTTTAAAGCACTCTATGCCACTGTACTATACTTCGCTCTAAGCCATTCCACTGTTCAACACTCTACTCTACTGTGTTCAACTCCACTCTGTAACACGGTACTACACTCTATGACATTCTACTCTAGTCTATGCCCATCCACTATATGCCACCGTACTGCACTGTACAACTCTCAACAACATGCCACTCATTTTTCTCCACTCATTACAAGTCACTTTATGATACTCCTCTCTATGACACTCGACATCATCCTACTCCACTCTAAAACTCTCTACTCCACTATGTGACAGTCTACGACACCTTTACTGTTTCCACATGTCATTCCACTGTACAACGCACTGCTCCAATTTACATTACTTGACTGTACTATATGAGACACCATGCCATTACACTATACAGCACTTTACTACACTGTGAGAGACTCTACTCCACTCTACTCTACTCAACTCATTTCCAATCTGCAAACCTCTAGTCTATGACAGTGAATTTTACAACACTGGCCTCCACTGTACTGTATGACACTCCACATAACAAACCTCCACTTACAACACTGGACTCTACAGTTTGAAACCTATTTCTTTTACAAATTGAAAACCACCCATTGAAAGCAAAGAAAAATCCAAAGGTTAAAGCTTAATTATAGGTACAAAAACGTATTTTCCCTACACAAACCAAGTTTATACTGCACACACTTTAAAAATGCTAAAGTTATGGTTATAACTTTCATTTACAGTTTATCCACCACCTTTGAATATTAAGTAGGGCACTTCATTACACAATCTTGTCAGCTCGCTAACCAGTCAACACTAACTATAATTCAACACTCTACCATGCACTATGTTCTGACAAATAATGTCATTTGAGATGTTATAAGTGTTGTTTTAAATGCTATGATTTCACGTTATAAGTGATGTAGTATACAGTGATATAAACAATGCATGGAAAAGTCCTGAGTTATAGTTGATGTAATGTGACAAGTGAGGTGACTACTGGGATCAGAGGTGCCCTAGATAACCCATATCCAGATGACTCGCTGGTCTAGACCCTATTTAAGTATTTCTAACTCTAAATATAAGTGTATGGCTAAAAACAACTCAATTATGTGTGTCAGCAATTCATTAAATGATTACTGGCATCAGAGGAAATTTAATCCGGCATCAAAATTTGTGTTTACATTACACAACATTCAGGAACTTTCTTGAATTTTGCACCAAGCAATTAAACTTATCTTTTTAAATATAAGTTTACATCTTGTGTAAAATTTTGAGATACCAGCGAGAGGTTGGTTCATACAGAAAAGGTTTGACTTAAGCTCAAACCAGTCTCCTGCATGCGTCTATCAAGACTCTTTAAACAGTGTATGTACTGGTTTAAATGTATTGTTGTAGAAACTGGCACTATGAAAGTGTAATTTCACTACAGTTTGACAGATGTTCATGACCTTTAATGTAACATGCAATTTTGCACATCACTACTCAGAGGGAGGATGATGGCATTTCAAGGGATGGTTTGCTTTGATGCTTGGGGGTATCTGGAAATATGTACATTTGGGGGCAATACCAAAGTCTGATCTGAAACTATCCTACAAAGGAGTAGTTGGAAATTAGCTTCAACTAAGGGGACATTAACTCTCAACAGGGGAAACCTGTTTTACCCTCTGAGAAACAAATATGTGCATTTACACAGGAATCTCAATTTTCCCTGTGATCAGCTCTACACTATGTAGAATTCTACAATGGTGGAATGGGATCCTGGGAGATGTCACAATAGATTTCAAGTTGCACACCGGGATACTTGTACCTGAATGTAAAACAAGCATTGGCAAAGACAATAGATCTCACCTGTGTGAATAGAGAAAACGATGGAACATTGCACGTGTGCACAACCACAGGACCAGCTTTAAAGGTTTTTAAAAGTTTTTTTCTGACACAGTAAGGAAAATCATTTAAAAATGGATGCTGTGAGTGAATGCTCATGTGCAGCAGCTATTGTTGAATGAATTTTCTTTTGTTTGAAGAAATCTATTCAAAGATTACCATCCTACATGTTCATGCCTTTGTGGTAGCCATGTTTGAGTGTTTTTATTACTTTAAGAGAACCCATTCAATGCTGGCTGACGCACATGACATGTGTGGACAAGTATTCACAACAGCCATCTTCAAATGGTTTTCTTAACACAAAACATATCTAAATTTAAAGGCTGCAGCCATGTCTGCTCATTCATGTGCTGAAGCCATTTTTAAATGGTCAAATTCAAAGGAAAGAAAATGCATCCAAAAACAAGTATTACAAAGAAGTGTAAACCATTTTAGAATGGTTGTAAATGATTGCCACCCGGTGCTACGAAGGCTGGTGACGCTCAGTGCACAAGCAGGTTAGATATACAAATGGGTGTCGGGGGGACATTTTTCATAAGGATAGCATGGTGAGAGGAAGGGAAGAGGTGAGGAGGAAGGGATACAGAGAGAAAATAGTCCTTCATATGGACTGCTATGCAAAGTTTGATATTGGCAGATGAAGAATACAGGCAATCCAAATAAAACTCAGTGAGACCTAAAAGCTCCTTTGATGGGACAAACACAATAATAGGCAGGAACGAAAAATAGACGGAAATGAGAAAGACAAGAGGGGCATCCAAACAATTGACACAGTCAGTGTTTAATTAAAAAAGTTGAGTTCCTGTGCTCGCAGCTCTGTTCAGAAGTCCAGGCCATTATTATAATCAATGCACCTAATATCAAAGCTGCTAGTCTTGAATCTACCCCAGGCCTTTTTAATCCACTACCAGATACTCTTGGCCCCTTCATCTCACTCTTGCCAGTCTCTCTTTTCTCCCTTTGTGACCTAATTTCGTATAATCTCTTCCTCCTTCTTTCCCATTTGTGTGTCTTTTCCTCTCTTGCTCTCAGTCAATATCTGAATAGGAAAAATTAGTTCCAGTCCACCACACTGACTGCTGGTGGCCCCTGCAGGCAACCATTAGCTCAACTTAAGCACTGAAAACCGTCAAGAAAAACATTATGAGCAAGAAATTGATTGAGAGGACCTCCTAATATTGTATTGTAAATTGTATTCTTCGTCAACAGATGGCTCATGCTATTTGCAGGTAAGCCATTAAAGGATAATGGAAAGTGAAACTAAGATATCTCTGGTGCCGGTTTAAATGGGCATTTAGGCGCTAAAAAGGTATTCTGCTTTCATGAGCATGACATTGAGGATGCACTTTACCCCTAACTAGTTTGACTGCCAGATGGAATATGAAGAAGTATTCAGCAAGAACAAGCAACTGTATCTGTAAACAAAGAGTTATTCAAATAAAAAAATAAAAAAATTGGGTTTTAATATACTAGCAATCTCTTTCACGGGCCACGGTCAAAATGATTAATTCAGCTTTCGAGGACATAGGATTTGCGGTCACCAAAGGATATGTCCTTATGTTACATGAATAAATCAATATCAGTTTAATGTATCACAATTAGGATACAGTTAACCATATGCAATGTACTTGATCATATTTTGTTATAGCATGTCACATGGTAGCAAAGGATGAAAAGCCAAAATGACAAGAATTGCTGCATTCTATATGTATACTATATGTAAACGTTTATATTGTGTTTCATTAATGTGTTATTATTTTAGGTATTACTTAACTAATAGAAACACAGAAATGAGGCTTGTGCCCTGTGCTTTTAATCTTGTACTTTCCAACACACAATAAAGCACACCTGGATATCCAAATGTAGAGCTAAACACAGGCTTACCAAAGAACAAGCATACAGAGCTGTAACTGGGAAGCACATTGGACAGGATCCGCGTGTGTGTGGTGCAGCCGCAAAAAGATGTGAATTTTTATCTTCTAGAAAGAATTCAGGCCTGTATTTATGGAAAGTTTGTGCCTCGTTAGCGTAATTCTTTTTACGCTAAAACAGCGCTAACTTAACTTCATATTTATATTTTGATGCTAGACCCAACTAGTGTCAAAATATCTGAGTTAGCGTCATTTTTTTGAAGAGCCAACCCACCTTGTGTCACATTGTGGCTATGAAATGCAGGGTAGGTGTTCTCTTCCAAAAAATTACGCTAGCCTTCTAGCACCATATTTACTTCCTGATGCAAAAACAATGCACGCTAAGCAAGCAGACCCAAAAAATGATGCTAAGGCAGATTACCATCAAAATGTAACGCCTAGTCAGACCAGCCATTAAAGAGAGGCCCACACACCACACTTAAGGAAGAGGCACAGAAGGAGCATTTGCAACCTCCAGGACAACATGGAAGTGTCACTGCTCCAGCTTGGCATACACCGCAGACATCAGTGACAACAACAGGTCCCTCCACCATCACCACAGCAGCCCCAAACACCACCACAGCAGCCATGAAGGCACAACAGAAGGGAAGAGAGCATCTTACGACAGCATACCCTTGCGCTTCCTCTTTTTCTTCTGGGACTTTGCTGGACCCTCCTTGCTGGTACTTGAGTGATTGGGGTCTCACTGGAGTCTCTCCTGGCCTGCAATCTCCATCTTGCTTGTGTGTTGTTTTTTTATCCTTTTGTGTGAAAAATATGTGCAGCAAAACGGTCTAGCGCAACATTTGCAGCATAGTGTAATTTTTTCTTAATGCATGTCCCAATGGTTAGTGTTATTTTTTCTTTCCTTAGGTGCATAGGGCTTCATTTTTTAAATTTGGCTCACGGATGGTGCTAGGGAATGACGGTAGCTTGCATGAAAAATTATGACACAGAACTGCGCTAGCGCAGTTGTGCGACATTTTTCATAAATGTGGGCCAAAATATGTATTAGTTACCTAGAGGCATATTTACGTAAGACATTTGTGTTGCGTTACTCTAGAATCATCAAGCAACGCAAGGCCATGCAGCTTATTAAATCTAACTTAAGAGTTGGGTCACTCTTGCGCCCCACTGGGGGATGCAAGGACAACACAATTAATTAATAAATTTGCCCCCTAATTTGCAAAGAAACAAATAATTTTCCTTAAGTGGACTAAGAAGGTAGACCCTGCTAGAGGCAGGTCCCTAAAGTGGAAGTATGATAAATAGGTACTGATTAATATTTTGCGATCATTTTGGAGTAGACTTTGGCCTGCTTGAGTCAGGCATCCTTCCATTCGTGTACTATGTGTGAGAGGAGGCCTCTTTTTGCATGGTTAGCCCCCACTTTTTGCCTGATGTTGATGTGTTCTAGAAGTTGGATGTGCCCAGGGCCCCTGCTAAACAGGTTTCCTGGGCCAAAGCTATTTCCCCAAATCTGTTGTAATGCTTGGCACAATTGGATACACTCTTAAATACCCCTGTAAATCCCTAGTAAATGGGTACCCCAGTGCCCAGGGCAAGAGATATTGAGAGTAGGCACCTGGGGGCAGCAGCACTGATTGTGCGATCCCCCCAGGGCCCTGCACCCTGATACACACAGCATTGCCATTGCAGGCTGAGTGTAGTGGGGCAACCCTAAAAAGACAAGCTCTACATGACACCCCCTCTCTGTGCCCTGTCCACCCTACACTGCAAGTATTATGGACACCCCTCTGGCAGGCCTTCCAGCCCTAAGGTAGGGTGCACAATACTGTATGTGAGGGCATAGCTGCATGAGCAATATGCCTCCACTGTGTCCTTGCCAAACCTAGGACATAGTGAGTGAACTTAGCAGCCATTTTAAATGCATGTACTGGATACTGGTCAAACACGAGTTTTCTAGTTACATGATGGCTACTCTGCACCCTGGGTTGTTTGGTAACAAACAACTCAGAATGATAAATCCAAACTGGTGCCAGTATTGGATTTATGCCTAAATGTACCCAGGGGTCACCTTAGAAGTGACTCCTACAAAAGTTAACCATAAGTGGCAGAGTTGCTGACTGGTTTCATCCAGCCTATCACTCCAGACAGCCAATCTACAAACCTGGGGGAGAGCCATGGCTCTCTGGTTTGTAAGACAATGGGGGTCATTTTGAACGTGGCGGTACGGGACCGCCAAGGCTAAAACGATGTAAGCACCGCCAACAGGCTGGAGGTGCTTCCAGGCGTATTACCCCGCGGTCGCACTGCCGGGGCTGGCGGTATTCCGCCACTTTTGCCCCGCAGTGATAATCCGTCTGGGCAGCGCTGCTTGCAGCGCTGCCCAGGGGATTACGAGTCCCTGACCGCCAGCCTTTTTCTGAAAAAAGGCTGGCGGAACGGGGAGTCGTGGGGTCCCTGGGGGCCCCTGCACAGCCCATGCCACTGGCATGGGCAGTGCAGGGGCCCCCTGACAGGGCCCATGCAGCTTTTCACTGTCTGCTATGCAGACAGTGAAAAGCGCGACGGGTGCCGCACGGCCGCAACACTGCCGGCTCCATTTGGAGCAGGCTCCTATGTTGCGGCCGTGATCCCTGCTGGACCGGCGGGCGGAAACCAGGTTTCCTCCCGCCGGCCCAGCGGGGATCTCCAAATAGCCGCGGCGGGGGTGCGGCCACATTGGCGGCCGCATGGCGGTCAGATCTTGGAGGGCAGCTGATGCCGCCCGCCAAGGTCATAATGACCCCCAATGTCTTTCCTGGGTGGGGGAGTTAACACCCCTTCCCTCAGGGATGTGCAACACCCTGGCAGTGAGCTTCAAAGGGCTACAACCCCTGAAACTCGAGCCCCAGGCCTGCTGCTAGCAACAGAGGGCTTCCCCACTTATAAACCCCCACTTTGGGTGGGAGCCAGGGCTGGAAACCAGACAAAGGGTAGGAGGAGTGGCCTCACTGAGCATGCACCACCTCTCAGGGCTGGCATGCGAAGTGGACCCTCTGATTCAGTTTTCTCCATCTTGGAATGGAGGAAAACAGCCAATGAGGGTTAGGGAAGTGACCCTTCCCATAGGAAGTGGTCACTGTAGTGGGTGTAGCCACCCAAGGGTAAGTGTCCCATTGGACACTACCAGGTTCCCCCTAAAATGCCCACTAAATTCAGTATTTAGTGGGCTCCCCTGGACCAAGATTTTAGATTTGAAAAGGATCCCAAGAAGAGAAGAAGACCAGCACCAAAGAACCGGCCAGGACGAGAACAGAGGACTTGCTGCTCCAAAAGAGGCACCAAGACCCCTACTTGCTGCACCAGAGTCCTGACAATCGTGACTGAAGAGGAGCTGTACTCTGGACTGACCCCAAGAAACCCAGGTGATCTCCAGGCTTCAAGGATCATCCTAGATTTCCCTCCTGAGTGGAGGCAACACTCAATGAAAAGCAAGAAACCTGCAAAGGACCAACAAACCAGTGAGGGTCACTTCACTGTAGTGTCGATATCTCAGCAACCGGAATTTACAGCTGGACCTGACGACACACTGACAACCACCTTGAATTGCCTCACAACTGTGCCAAGTTTGGTGGCACTGCGCCCCCTAGCGGCCGAGATACAGGAATAACCTGGGTACTGGTCAGCTGACATCAGACCAAGAGAAAACCAGCACCCCTAGAACTGAAAAAGGATCATGAGGAAGCCCCAGTCGAAGGGATTTCAGGAACACCCTGGACCTCTGACCAAAGTGCCCCCGTTGTCCTGTAAGCCGCCCTCTAAGAGACTCACCTCCAGCTCCAGTGGACTTCATTGCACACAGCATCCAAGACCACCAAAATGCCCTGCAACTGGAGGCCCTGGGCCTTGCATCACGGGATCTGCTGTGTGCCCCTGGTCCCCAACCCCTTGCAACCCCATCAGCCCAAGGCGACCCCACAGCACCAACTTTAAATCTGCAAACCTGCTCCTTTTTCAAGTGGCCCATCCAGGTGGCCCTGTGCCTGTGCCAAGAACCTCTCCAACGCTACTCCTGCCAGAACCAGGAGCTGCCCGAGACTCTCCACCTGGCACAGTGTGCCCACCAAATGCTGTGACCACTCTGCAAAAGAAGAGACTGGTAACTCAACTGTGCGATTTTTAATGCATTTTTAAAAGTGACTGCCTTTTGATTCCTATGGTGCATAATTACGCACAGAAAGACTAACTTTGCTAAAACTTCAAAAAATAATAACTTGAAAAGTACTTAACGTATCCAAAAGATTTTGGTCTTAAAAATTATATAAAAGTCTGAAGTATTTTTTATAAATTTGGGTCTTGAGTTATTCATTGAGTGTGTGTGGTGTATGATTGAATTTGTGAGTAGAGCAAATACTTAGCACATCTCCTAGATTAGCCTAACTGCTCGACCAACTATCTTAAAAATTAGAGCATTAGGTGATCTGATTTTTACCTCTGGAAACCAACATGTGGTTGCATGAACCCTCTACATGGTGTGATTGGTTTTTCACACTGCATAGATGGCCAGCCTCCAACAATATGGAAGTAAAATTGAAAAGCAGATCCCTTAAAAGCTGATCATCCTGGCTAATCCTTATTCTTCAAAGAGTAAAACTTAAGATCACAGATAAAGTCATTGCTATACAGTCATACTACAAGGCATAGACGTGCCATAACATAGCAGAACCAAACAATATAATTGTGCCATCTGAAAGTTGGCAGAATGGTCCTGCAGTTTTGATAATCTCTAATGCAGATGTACACCCATATGTGAATCATTAAGGTACGTCTATCGCATCAGCCACATTTGATGTTCTCACTGCTTTGCACGAAGGAGATGTTGCCAACTGCATGAGCATACATTTGCCTCTGGATCTTAACATGCACATTTGGATGATCTATAGCATTTTTACTCCTTCAATGTATTTTTGCTTCCATAACCGTAGTTTGCCAGAATTTAAATACGTACTATGGGCCATATTTATACTTTTCGACGTACAACTGCGCCAACTCAGTTGTGCGTAAAAATTTTCACCGCCGGCTAACGCCATTCCAACGCGCCATGCGGGCGCCTTATTTATGGAATGACGTTAGCCGGTGCTGAGGACTGGTCTGAGTAAATAAAAATGACTCACACGAGGCAGCGCCGGCATATGGGAAAATGAGGGTTGTGCATCAAAAAATGGTGCAAGTCAGGTCTGAGGCAAAAATCAGGCCTCAAACCAGACTTGCGCCATTTTTGTTTTGATGCACAATCCTCATTGACATGACTCCTGTCTTAGCAAAACAGGAGTCATGCCCCCTTGCCCAATGGCCATGCCCAGGAGACTAATGTCCCCTGGGCATGGTCATTGGGCATAGTGGCATGTAGGGGGGCCCAAATCAGGCCCCCCTGTGCCACTTAAAACAAACGTAAAAAAATACGCACCTGAACTTACCTCTGAATCCCTGGGATGGGTCCCCCCATCTATGGGTGTCCTCCAGGGGTGGGCGAGGGTGGCAGGGGGTGTCCCTGGGGGCAGGGGAGGGCACCTCTGGACTCCTTCCGAGCCCAGAGATAACTTAACGCCTGCCCTGACCCAGGCGTTAAAAAACAGCACACATCAGGCTGTACGCCGTTTTTTAAGGCCCACCCCTCCTGTGCATCAAAATGACGCTGGGGGATAAATAAGGCGCACAGGCCTTAAAGTCTTTTTTTGGAAGGGAACACCTACCTTGCATATCATTAACGCAAGGCAGTTTCCCGCTTCCAAAAAATTACTCACATGATGGAATTTTGACGTCCACGGGGTCGGGCGCCAAAGTATAAATATGGGGCATGGTTTGCGCCGAATGTGCGTCAAAATATTTGACGCACATTCGGCACAAACAGAGTATAAATATGCCCCTATGTGTCCTCTTCTGCATAACATATATATTTTATAAATCAGTTATATTGCAATATGATTACCAAATGATGTGAAAATCACCAATCATTTTCTAGGCGCCTGCTTAACAAAGATTTTAATGTTACTTACTCTTCGAGTACTCCTGACTTCAGAATTAAGTCATGAGTACTCAGACTGAGCGGACCCCCGCCATTAAGTGAAATGCACACGGGTTCACTTGTTATTCTTTTTTTACAATTATTTAAAATCCCCATAATCGAGATTATGAGTATTTTAGATACACGTAAATAGATCTGCAGTCTGAAACACTGAGGTTATTTGGTGTATATTAGATTGGCATACCATTCTAGTAGATATTATACCATAAGAAATTAAAGATGATTCCAGCACCAGAGATTCAGTGCCCATTAGGCGAAATTACATTATATTCAAAAGGTCAACGCAGAGAACTTCACGAGCATATCTCACTATGAATGTGTAAGGCATTCATAATAGATAAACACTGCCAGATATTCTGTCAATATTCACCTAGAAAGCGAGTGTTGTTCCGCTGAACTAAAATAATTAAACTCTTCTTTGAAAATCACTTTTACTGTTGGAAGCATATTAACGGAGAATATACTATGTATAAAATATGATAAAATGAAAAAAATCCATATTTATGTATAGTGAATTTCAGTGTTTTGTTGATTTTAATTCGTAACTGTGAATGTACTTTAACTCGTTTTTTCAGTGAAAGTGTAGGTTTACTTTGATGATATGCATCTTCCAATTTCATTGTGCAGTGAACAGGCAATCAATGCTGTGAAAGGGTTTTGGTCATGCGCATGGGCTGACAGTCAACCCGTTGAGCACGATTAAACATCTCTGTATTTCACATTAAACTGAGAATAGTGGGATTTGACTGCAAATCCAGGCTTTTGCCTGACTCTGTGTCTGTCACGCCATAGGTGGCAAATCTGCAGTGTTTTTTTTCAGCGTTGTTCTGTAGGTGCTGGGTACATGTATTGGTATATGCTCAGGCCCTGCATCCAACTTTCTTTGGGTGACTAATCTGCCTTAGGTGGCAAACCCTCCTGGTTAACGTTTTCAGCCATGCGCGGCAGGGTTGGTTACAGGCCCTGACCTCTGACCTGGACCTGCATCCAACCCATTACAGGTGGCCAATCAAACATGGAAGGCCTACTCGATGCTGGTTGCCAAGTCTAGCTGTGGATTCTATTTGGGATGATGTAAATTAGCACCTGTTTAAAGTAGCACCTTTTCACAACTTCTGCTTTTCACAAAAGGTTGGATGTGTCTCCTGTTGCTATGGAAAAGACACATTTTGTTTTGGTGGAAGGAAATATGAAGTTTTGGGCAATTAAAGCCAAGAATACATTTAAATCACCTAAACATGCAATAAGATTACAGACTTTATAGTAAATCTTGTGGTCATTGTTGAGAGCATTTGGTCTTCTAGCAATTTTTAAAAACCTCAGTTTATCTACAATATCACCCCCCCTCAAAAACACAGTATAAACACAGCCCACTATTGAACTTAACATTTAATGAGGGGATAATTCCCTTTTTGAATGTTAAACAGCTTCTAAATGTGTCAATAGTTCCACAGACCGAACACACCGAAAATGTAGATTTTCCTAGTAATTTATGACGGAAAGTCTTAATTTTATTAAAGACACGGAGGCGAGTATTATGCATTTTCTTTTCTTGTTTATTACATAGCAGCAGTCAAGAAAAAACAACAACTCCAAAAGGCCAAAGGAAAACGGGCCAATGGGAGACAAACAGTAGTTCTAAGATTCCAGCAATCATAGGTCATTAAACCCCTAAATAAGTATCTTGACTGTGAACAGCCCTCTTTTCTTGTGCGAGGGTCAAACAGTAAAAAACAAAGGCACAATAGAACAAAAGATGCAAATTGCCATGACAAAAGTCAGGAAGTCTTGACAAAAGTTCAATAACTGGATCTCGGAAGAGAAAAGGATGACATACGAATGGAAACAGTGTAGATGAAGAGGTGAAACCAATGAAGATGAGCGATGATGTTCAGCTGAAGGATGATGATCACGATGAAGGTTGTGAAGTAGTAGTTGATGCTGGAAGGGAGGGAAAAACAATCATGGCATTAATTGTTGAGGCGGGATAATACTGGCCTCCGTGTTAAGACTTTCCATCATAAATTACTAGGAAAATCTACATTTTGTGGCAAGACCGGAGGCCAGATTATGGGAGTTTAAAGCATATTAATAACATCTAAAGCAACATGATGAACCGGTTTGCAATAAAGCACTTTAAACACATTGTCGTTAGACAATCAGCCGATTTGAGAATATCCTCTAAACGGGAACCAGCCCAAAAAGATTTGGAAGCCATAGCACCTCTTGTAGAATGTGCGCCAAAAGTGGAAGTGTCAATACCAGCTAAGGACATAATCCATTTAACCCAACAGGCTAGGGTTGGAGAAGAAACTGGTTTGAAAGGTTTTTTGAAGGAAATAATTAGTTGAGAAGCAGAAGAAGATCTCATATAGGCTGTTTGTTGTTCATATATTTTTAGAAATTGACCCACAGAAAGTTTAGGATGGTCTGGAAAGTAAGGATAAAACACTGATGACAAATTAGGGTTCGTACGTCTATCAATACTAAACAAAACCCCCGAAGGGGTAAAATGACTAGCAGTAATATCAAGAGCTCTAACATCTGAAAGACGCTTAAATGAAACTAAACATAGTAACATAGCCAACTTTGTGGACAATTTTTTCAATGAAAGCATATCATTGCCAGGCCAAGATAAAAACAGATTAAACACCACAATGACATCCTATAATGCACTGTATTTGGGAAAAGGAGGATTAGAAAACTTTACTCCCTTTAATAGTCAACAAACTAGAGGATGTTCCCCAGCAGGCTTACTGTTGATGTAAGGGTGATAGGAAGAAATTGCCGATCTGTACAGATTAATGGTACGGTATGACTTACCTTTACTAGCTTCAGCTGCAAGGAAATTAACTATAAAAGTTACATCTGCTAAAAGGGAATTGATATTTTTTCCCATGCACCAGCTATGCCATAAGGATAAAGTTGAGCTATAGGCCTTTTTTGTGCCTGATGCCCATGAATGTTCAATGAGGCTTGAAGCTTCTGCCGAAATCGCAGGAACTGACTGGGAATCCACGACAATTTCCATGCTTAAAGGAAAGAAGGTTGTCCCAAATTAATTTGTGAAAAAGACGGAGGGGTTGGTGAGAAGATCCGGATGGGAGGGAAGGAGAAGAAGGGAGTCTACTGCCAATGCTAGAAGTGAAGGGAACCATACTTGGGATTGCCAGAAAGGAGCTATGAGGACTACCACTGCTTGTTGATGCCTGATATGCGCCAATAGTCTGTTTATCATAATGAAAGGGGGAAAAGCGTAGTTCAGGGATGTTGACCAATCCTGAGAAAAAGCATCGAAGGGCAGAGCGTACGGATATGGACGCCATCTTTAGAATTGGGGTAACTGAGTGTTGAGCCATGATGCAAAAAGGTCTATTTGGAATGGACCCCATTTGCGAGAAATAGCACGAAAAATGTCGGGATGAAGTTTCCAGTCGCTGGAGTCTTGGAGAAAACGAGAATGCGAGTCTGCTACGGTATTGAGATTGCCTGGGATGTATTCCGCTTGGACTGAGATTTGTCTTTGAAGACAAAACTCCCAAAACCCTTTTGCCAATTCTGCTAAAGGTTTGGATCTTGTGCCTCCCAGACGGTTGATATATCTGACCGCTGAAATGTTGTCCATTCTGAGAAGAACTGAACAGCATACTTGATCTCTTGCCAGACTTTTGACCGCAAAGGAGCCGGCAAGCATTTCTAAACAGTTGATGTGCAACCGTGACTCCAGAAGAGACCATGTACTCACAGTTGAGATTGTACCACACCGGGCTCCCCATCCAGATAGCCTTTATATCTGATTCTAATACTAGATCTGGGGCTGACACAAACATAGTCCTGCCATTCCAGGCGTCTAAATGGTCTATCCCCCATTGGAGTTCTGCGCGTGAATCGTGGTCTAAAACCACATTGTCTGTATAAGCAAGACCCCTTTGAAGATGATGTATTTTGAGTCTTTGAAGGGCTACGTAGTGAAGAGGACCCGGAAAAATGGCCTGGATGGAAGATGACAGCAGGCCTACAATCCTTGCCAAAGATCTGAGGGATATAAGGGATTTGCGTAGGGTGTGAATAATTTCAGACTTTATAGACTTTACCTTTGCGGGTGGAAGAAGAAGAGTATCTGACGCCGAATCTACGAGGAATCCTAGAAACTCTATGCGTTGGACTGGAACAAGAGAAGAGTAAACCCAGATCGGAGAGAAGTGATGAGGTCAAGTGAAGATGAGATTGAAGGAAAGTACTATTTTGGTTCATAATGAGGATATCATCTAGATAAATGATTAGTCTGATGCCCTGAGCCCTGAGGAAAGACACGATGGGCTTCATGAGTTTTGTGAAACACCAGGGAGCTGAAGAAAGGCCGAAAGGAAGGGAAAACAAATGATAGAATTGATTTATCCATTCGAATTGTAGGAATTTCTTGGAATCTGGATGCATAGGAACTGACAGGTAGGCATCCTGGAGATCCAAACGCACCATCCAATCGCCCTGAAGAAGCGAGTCCATGAGATGGAGAATAGTCTCCATTTTGAAGTGACAGTAAACTACAAATTGGCTGAAATGTTTTAGATTGATGACTGGGCGCATCTTTTTGTTCTTTTTCTGTATGAGAAAAATAGAACTGAAGAAACCTGAGAGGTCTGGGTGACAAGGGAAGATGGCGTGTTTCTGAAGTAAGGCCTGGATTTCTGCTGATATTGCTAACGTCATCTCCTGGGAAAACTTGGGAGGTTGAGGAAAAAGAGTCTGAATAGACTCTGAGTAGAGCTCGATGTTGTAACCTTGAACAAACAGTGTTTATAACCCATGGATCTGAAGTTATCAACTGCCATTTTGGAAGGAACAACAACAGACGACCCCCTACAATAGGATGGCCAGAAGAAAGACTTACCGGTTTGGGCTGAAAGTCTGGAAGCTCGGCTGCCTCTGTTGCAAAACCGCGTCCTCTTTGTGGATAGAATTGCGGTCTGTACTCCTGGTAGGAGGCATTGAAGGCACCGCAGGAACCTTGGTTATTGTGTGAGCGGCCAGCAAAGCGGTTCCTGTCTCTGCCGGCCCTGGAAAAAACCAGACTGTGAAACATCTTCTTAAGTGACTGCTGGGCCTTGTCCAAGGAGGCAAAAGTTGAAACATATTTGCTCAGTTCCTTGATGAAGGAATCCCCAAAAAGTAGCCCTTCTGCCTTGAGACCTGGGTCTGACACAGCCAGATTGACCAATTTTGGATCCAATTTAGGGAGGAGGCCCTTCCTGCGTTCGTGGGTAATTGCTGCATTGGCATTGCCTAGTAGACAAAAGGATCTATGAACCCATAGAGATAAATCCACAGGATCAATAGTACAATTGTCCAAACGGGCAGCTTTGGCCAAATCAAAAATGCGGGTGAGAGGACCCACTACATCCAGCAGCTTATCCTGCCAAGTGGAGCAGGCTTTGTCCACGCCCTTGCGCGGATCCTTACCAAACTTGGTAAAAAAGGTAATGAGGGAAGGGTCAATAGCTGGTGTGGATGTAATTTTTGAAGCTAAAGAAGGACGAGGACATTCAGAACGGAGTTTGGCTCTGGTTTGTTTATCCAATGATGTGCGCAATCTAGATGTCACTTAATCACCTACATGGTCTGCAGGGAACCATTCTGTAGAATTAGGATGATGAATATCGGATGGGTTAAACATAGGAACCCCTTCCGCATCCGAAATTACTGTAGACTGGCTCGCCTCTAGCGCCATCATCTTTGTTTTCTTTGGAGGAGGAGAAAATACAGAATCGTCATCGTCTGAATTGTTCGCCACAGAGACCGAATCTGTATTATCATCATCAGTATCTAAAATACTGGAAATCACAATAGGCGCAAAATGCTTGGATTTCTTTGTAAACTTAAGAGACGATTTAGAATTTAAAATCTTAGAACCCTCCTTAGAAGGAGCCTTGTGGGGAGCCATATCCTCTGCCTTTTGTGAGCTAACCTCGCTAATCAACGCCTTTTTGAAAACATTTTTTGCAATAGGGCGTTTTCTGCTTTCCCCCGCAGGTTGGGCCAAAATCGTCATAGAGACCAAGCTTGAAATAGATTTTTCCAAATTTTTAGATCATTTATTAATAAAAGTTTATACAGCTTGCTCCACAGAACAATGAATGAACTCACTCAGCTGTTCATTAATTTGTTCATCCTCCTCCAAATTATTTTTAATTGAAGAGCCCTCCATTTCCATAAAAAAATGAATTAATCAGGAATGAACAATAAAAAAGTAATATAAAAATGAGAAAGGGTTAATGTCCCCGTTAACTTTAACAGAAAACTAACTTGGCTCCGCCTATGGGCGGAGAATAGGCAAAAGCTGAGTGAAAGAGGAAGTCGGGACGCCGGGAGGAGGCAGCAAACAGGTGAGGAAATGTCCCACGTAAAGAAATAGCACTAAACTGCCGTTTCCAACAAGCGCTGACAAGAACTGAAGTCGTGCTGTGAGAAACTGCAGTTTAGAATGCCGGTAAGAGGAAAAAGGAACACGCACGCTTGAGGAGACGCGCTAAAGCGAAAATATGTGGCTACAAGCCGACTAGGAATGAAAGGGCAGCAAAGGCAACGTTGCGTGCTAACAAGGCGTATAAAACAATAAGGCAACACCTTTACAATGAAGAATATATGTAATGAGAAAAAACTATTATAAATGTGAAATACTTATCTTGACTGCGAGCAGCAAGAAAAGAGGGCTGTTCACAGTCAAGATACATATTTAGGGGTTTGATGACCTATGATTGGTGGACTCTTAGAACTACTGTTTGTCTCCCATTGGCCCATTTTCCTTTGGCCTTCTGGGAGATGTTGTTTTTCCTAGACTGCTGCTATTTTTTAAACAAGAAAAGAAAATGCATAATATGAGCCTCCGGTCTTGCCATAAAATCATGTATATAGTTGTCAAACTCTTTGCAGAGTCCACAACTATTGCAAGGACCCCAGATTGGTTTCCACAATTTATGGTTCATAAAAGTATTACATAGTCCCCGAACAATGGCTGAGAACTCAACATGAGTCACTGTATGGAGTATGAAGACTTTATATGAGATGTAACCTCATGTGTAAGATTATCATATTAGCTCATGTCAATGGTGAGGTCATGTATATTGCATTTTGTGTTTGAGTTTTTTTGGCTGGTTTGTGAGTTACGGATTGTAAAGCTGCTGACTACGCGCTAATTTCAGTGGTTTTCAGTGTTAAATCATAACCATAGCTGTATTTTAACTGTGAGTTTTAAGTGAAATTCTGAGATTGTTTTAAACATATATTGTGATAACCAAAAGAAACAATAACTTCACTTTCACTTTCATTTCTCTCTCTCTACGACAAAAGGTGCATGATGCGTTTTCGTTGCTGTTTCTTAGGCAACTCTTATCCCTCTTATAGGCCTATGTCTAGTTTATTTTTTGAAGAGTTTGTGAACAATATTTCCACATGGTTCCAAGTAGGCTGAGCTCCAATTCCTTTCTTAGAATTTAAGACGAAAAGAAAGATATCAATACATGCAATATTTTAGGACTACCTGATACTCAAGTACAAAGCATGCTGACTTTGTAAAATGTACAGTTTGCTGGTCTGCTCTGCTTGATATTGTGTATTCAAATGGATGTGATAAGATGCAGGGCGAGTTACTTCACCTGCATTTCAGTTTTGCTTCACAACTAACTACGGTCGCTTCATACACCACAAGTTTTTTAAAAAAAATTTGACTATTAAAAAAAAACTCAACTTTTCAATAAATCATAAAAATATATATGTATATTGTTGGACCTGGCCCTTTTTATAGGATCATTCCCTAAACCTTTTGCCTTCCTCCTCCTATTTTTTTTACCCTTTTTGCTGATGTTATGACTTTGGTCAGTTTATCACTGCTGATCAGTGCTCTTTCTTGTAAACTTGGTATGATTGGCTTATACCCGATTAGCACATTTAATTTACCTGTAAGTCCCTTGTACAATAGTATCCCTATACCCAGGGCCTGTGAATTAAACACTACTAGTGGGCCTGCAGCACTGGTTGCGCCACCCACAGAAGTAGCCTTTCAAACCTGTCTCAGGCCTGCTAGCCCAGCGCCTGCATGCAGAGTTTACTGCCACAGGGACCTGGCAACTAAATCTACATGCCAGGCCCAGAGCTCCCCTTTTACTACATATAAGCCACCGATAAGGTAGGTCCAAGCTAGCCCTATGGGCTGGGTGCTATGTATGTAAAAGGCACTGCATATGCCTAGTTGTGTGGCCTGTCCTGGTAGCGACAAACATCCCCTTTGGTTTCTCACTGCTGTGAGTGCTGCCTTCTCATAGGACTGCATTGGAAATGCCCTACCTTGTGTCTAAGGGGTATTGCCTGATCTATGAGGGTAGTGTAGGCATGTTCATGTTTGGTATGGTTGTCATGGCAGTGAGAAGTGCTGCTTACTGGTGTGGGTGGATTTTTTATTACCATTATAGAAATGCCACTGCTGCTTACTGGTGTGGGTGGATTTTTTATTACCATTATAGAAATGCCACTTCTAGGAAGTGGCCATTGCTCTGTGCTTATAACTCTGGTGTTTTGCACCTTGACTCCAATCCACGTCTGGGGCAGAGTGACAGCTGGGCTTTGTGCCTACTTTTCAGACAGCCTGTACACAGGGAGGGTGGAGGTGTTACAAAGGTGCATCTGCATGTTGAATGGGGAGAGAGAAGGAGAGGTGGGGCACACCTGAATTTGTAAAGGCTGTGCCCTGGCCTCGCACAAAGGGCTTGTTTACCCTCCACTGATTTCTGGAGCCTATGCTGGAGGAGAGGGGGGGCACACCTACAGCCAGTTAGGACTGGTTGAAACCTCTTCTCCCCCCTTTGTAACAGTTGTGCAAAATGAGTATAAGTACAGGTGTTTTTTTCACATGTTTGGAGAGCACTTTTGAAGCTGGGACCAAATCTCTGCCAGAGGGGCTACTGGACTGCCCAAAGGACTCATCTTGGCTGCCTTTCTGTTTGTTGCCCTGCTGCCTGCTGGGTGGCACAAAGGATTCACCAGGATTGCTGTTCTGGTTGTTGCCCTGCTACCAGCTGCTCTCTGACCCTAGTTTACTAGAGTGCTGCTGCCTGGAGGAACCGCCATTATTGCTACCTGCTGGTCTGTGTTGGCCTGCTGCCTGCCTACTATGGAGGTGCAGGAGAGACTATCACTTCCGCACTGGTACTACTGAGTTGGCCTGTCCGCTTACCAGCCTCTTCTTGTTCCTCCAAAGTGTTCTTTGAGGAGCCCAGCATGTGAGAAGTGCTGTTTACAGCTCCTTGCCTCTCTGGCACTGGCACATGGTGAGTGCCTCATTTTGTTGGTCAGCGCGTGCAAAAGCGCTACATTCTTGGGGCTGCTCGGTGTAGGTTGAGCCCTTCATGCCCTGTATAAGGCATTTGAGGAGCATGCCTGGTGCTCCCCTCAGTGCTGCTCTTGCCAGGATGGGAGAGGTGCCGAGTCCTCAGAGGAAGCCCCGGCCCCTTAGGGCAGGTTGCCCAGCAATACAGGAGAGCCGTGTTCAGTGGTACGAGCCGGCACCCGGAAGAAGTGGCTGTGCTGAGCAGAAGAGGTTGCAGCAGGAGACTGCCACCAGAAATTCTCTGGAGCAGAGGCGAGAAGGTGCTTTTCCTGATCCAAGGAACTGGCTCATTGCAGTTTGTGTGCAAAAGTGCCGCGCCCTGCCCACTCAAAACCAGTTTAGTCTGTACCGCTGCACCGCACAATCGTGGGCAGCTCGGTTCTGGTAGTTGGCGGCTAGGGTTCCTCATGCTCCTGCACACTGGTGCACCCTCCCCGGAAGACCTACCTTCAGGAGTAAGCACCATCCGGTTCCATTACTAGCAGGGGGATTGGATGAGGTCCCCGGGAGCAGTGCAAAGCCGCCTTGTATTTCTTTTCTTTTGCGTTTGGTTTGCTTCTTTGAGAGGCACCTGCGATTAGGAGCCACACAACCGCATTCTCAGTAGCAGCAGTGCCGGAGCTCCTGCACCCGACGTTTGGGGCCTGTGATTACGGCTCATTTTGTAAAGAAGGGACCAACGCTTTGGGGCTTTCATGAAGAAGGTGTTCCTTAGGGAATTCCTGTGCCTGTCACAGTTCCCCAGTGTATTCTAGTCCCTCATTACCTATGCTACCCCTCCGGTGCCTAAGTTGATACTACTTGTTGTTTTCCCCCAGGACCGCAGTACCTACATAGGGAAGATAGTGTGTTCTCGGACTCACACCATCTGGTGAAAGGGTCACTTTATGTGCATTCATGATGATGTCATGGCCCTCATGACAATGTGTTTATTGTGACATGGACCTGAGGGAAATGTTCCACTTTGTGTGCATTTATGATGATATCTTGGCATTTCTGACATTATGTTTAGTCTGACGTGCCTTCTTGGTGATAATGACAACCTGACTACTGCTTGTGTTGCAGAATAACTAGTAACCTATACATTTATCTAATTACTGCTTAATTTGGCAGAGTGCTAGTAACCTCTGTTGTTCTGACATCTGCTTGTGTAGCAGGATATTATGGATACATGTCATGTTTGGGCTAATGATGCTGTGTACAATACAGTTATTTTTTATATAAATAGCTACCAAGGGGGTAAGCAGGGGTTATCCTGGGTGTGTGACCCCCTCACCCTGACTAGAGTCATACCCTAGCCAGACAGAAACCCATTTCCTCACTTGATGTGAACTTTTCAAAGAAAAATGTCCCAGTCTCCAGGTAAACTAGCTTCTCCATGTGACTTGCAAACACCACATTTCAAACCATCCCCACAATCATGCCCAGACCACAGATACGCATTTACCTAATTTGCACATTTATTGACTCTAACCTCATAAACATACCATTCACCGGACAACACCATGGGGGTCATTTTGACCTCGGCGGTAAAAGGCCCTTACCGCCGGTCAGAAGTCCGCCATACTACTGCCGCGGCCGCGGTAGACCGCCACGGTCATTCTGACCACCAACTGTGAAACCGCCAAAAATCCGACATCCAAGGAAGGCCGCCACATCAGCGGGCCGCGGAAAACTGGAGATGACCAAACCTCCACCGTCACGCCAACACAAACACGCCCATGCCATTCTGACCCACGAATCCACGCGGCGGTCTTTCAACCGCGGTATTCCATTGGCGGTACACACCGCCGCGGTCAAAATACACACACAGCTCCAAAACACTGCCACATTGGACATTTTGAAATACGCACACCTGACACACATACAAACAAAGCTCCCACACATCCAATCAACTATAAAACACCCACCCACATCACCCACAAACCCCCACTAGTTGGAAATCGGAGCGAAGGCGAGAGCGAGAGCGAGAGATAGCGATAGCGAGCACAGCATTAGAAAACCCCAACACACACAGGAACACAACTTCATCACCCACACCACATCTACGCACACATCACCACATATCACCACGCACATCACCTCAAACACCACCCCACACCTCATCCACACCACCCCATGGCACCCCAAAGACACCCAAGGTTTTCGGACCAAGAACTCTGGGGCATGGTGGAGGAAATCATGAGGGTTGAGCCCCAGCTCTTCGGCACACAGGTGCAGCACACCACCATAGCAAGGAAGGCTGAGCTATGGCAAAGGATCGTAGACAGGGTCAACGCTGTGGGACAGCATCCCAGAAATCGGAAAGATATCAGAAAGCGATGGAACGACCTACGGGGGAAGGTGCGCTCGATGATCTCCAGGCACAACATCGCTGTGCAGAAGACTGGCGGCGGACCCCCACCCACCCCACCCCAATTCACAGCATGGGAGCAAGAGGTGGTAAACATCCTGCATCCTGATGGCCTCGCTGGAGTAGGCGGAGGAATGGACTCTGGTAAGTCGAATCTCAACTACTTCACCCCCCCCCAACCACCAGCATGCCAACCCCCCCCTCACCCCGAATCTCACCCCCCAGCACATAACCTCCCTGCCAATGTCTCACCAGCACAACCCACCCTAAACAACACCAACCCCTGAATGCCAACACAAACCATAGACAGCCACCACCAAAGCATGACCATTGCATATACCAATACACCCCCCCCAAACCCTCACAACACCTCCCACAAGGGAATCCCAGCACTGGGGGACAAGGGCACCCAAAATGCACGCCATGGCACACACAGAAACAATAACCATACTCCTTTACCCCTGCAGGGCCCGAACGACAACACACCGCCACGGAGGGTCCAGAGATGTCCATCCCACCCCCAGAACAGGCCCCCAGCGAGGACAGCAGCTCTGTCAACCTAGAACCTGACGACCAGCCCGGACCATCGGGGACCTCTGGACAGTCGGTTCCCCACACACAGACACAGGCCACAGCAGACCCAAACCCCTCTGGGAACACCAGCACAGCTCCCACCCAGCGGGCCCATGCCTCTGTCCCGCGGACGCGTCAATCAGCTGTGTGTCTGCCACTACAGGGCACCCAGGCTGACCCAACACCCCAACAACAACAGGGACCTGGGGGCAGTGGTAGTGGGCACACCGTCCAGGGTACAGAGGCCCGGGGAAACAGGGCAACTGGGAGGGCTGCTGTGCGACAGGGGGTAGAGGACAGGCCCAGGGAACCGACTCTCCAAGAGGCCCTCACCACCATCATGGGAGCATATCATCACTCCCAGGAGACGATGGCGACGGTACTGGCCAGGTTCACCGAGATCCAGGCACAGCAGGAGGAACGGTACATGGGGTTCAGCAATGAACTCCGGGCCATCGCTACCGCAATGGGGACCATAGTCCAGGCCCTCAACCGCATTGAAACCACATTGCGGGACCATGTGGCACCGCAAAGGGCCCCTGTCACTAGCCAGGAACAGCCTACCACCTCCGCCGGCGCTAGTGGTCAGGAGGCCCCCACAGAACGACGGGCCACCAGAACCCCACCTCCTGCTGAAGAACAACCACCCCGCAAGAGGAACCTGAGATCTCAAAGGAAGACAGAGTAGGATGCCAAGACCCCCGCCAGTCTAATATCCCCCCGGATGTCATTCCACTGTCCCACAGTGTCACCCTGTCCAACCTTGAACTGCCCCTGCTCCATCCTTCCACTGCCATATGAACAATGCACCTGTGCGACCGAGAACTGGATTCTGCCATGGACATAACTCCACCCTCACCCTTCACCGTTTTAATATCATGTACCAAAATATAGCACTAAAAATAAATCACTCATTGCACATAAATCATTCTGGAGTCAGCCTGTATTATTTACAAATGTATAACACATTACTTATCAATAATGTTCTGTTATATATGTGTGGACAACATACCGATGTCAATAAGCATTAGTCCATGGGCTAACCAGGCAGAAGTCACGCAGTGGGTCATACAGCACTGCAAAGGGAAGGGAAAAGTAAACTTCAGTTTAAAAGAACTGGGGGGAAATACACAAAGTAAAGATGCAGGGGGCATTCACTAAATGGTAAATGGCGTGGGTGATTCCTACCTGTGTGCTACTGAAAATACTGTAGGATAACTCTGTCCCTGTTGTCTGGGTCGTCCTCTTCGTCTTCCTCCTCTTCACTCTCCGCAGGCTCCACAGCTGCTTCAACACCACCATCTGGACCATCCTCCTGCAGCAAGGGCACCTGACGTCGCAATGCCAGATTGTGAAGCATACAGCAGGCCACGATGATCTGGCACACCTTCTTTGGTGAGTACATCAGGGATCCCCCTGTCATATGTAGGCACCTAAACCTGGCCTTCAGGAGGCCAAAGGTTCTTTCAATGACCCTCCTAGTTCGCCCATGGGCCTCATTGTACCGTTCCTCTGCCCTGGTCCGGGGATTCCTCACTGGGGTCAATAGCTAAGGCAGGTTGGGGTAACCAGAGTCACCAATTAGCCACACATGTTGTCTCTGTAGCTGTTCCATCACATAAGGGATGCTGCTATTTCGCATCACATACGCGTCATGCACTGACCCAGGGAACTTGGCATTCACATGGGAGATGTACTGGTCAGCCAAACAGACCACCTGGACGTTCATCGAATGGTAACTTTTCCTGTTTCCGTACACCTGCTCATCGTCTTTTGGGGGTACTAAAGCCACATGGGTCCCATCAATGGCACCAATTATGTTGGGGATATGACCAAGGGCATAAAAATCACCCTTCACAGTGGCCAAATCAACCTCCTCAGGGAATACAATGTAGCGCCGCATGTGTTTCGTCAGGGCAGACAACACTCTAGACAAGATTTTTGAAAACATAGGCTGAGACATTCCAGATGACATGGCCACTGTTGTCTGGAATGAGCCACTTGCCAAAAAATGGAGGACTGACAGAACCTGCACTAGAGGGGGAATTCCTGTGGGTTGGCGGATGGGGGACATCAGGTCTGGCTCCAGCTGGGCACACAGTTCATGTATAGTGGCTCGGTCAAGTCGGTATCGTAGTATGTTGTGGCGTTCTTCCATTGTCGACAGTTCCACCAGCGGGCGGTACACGCGAGGATTCATCCTTCTCCTCGCAAGTCCCAGCGGACGGTGCCTAGGAAGGACAACATGGAGCACAGAGTCAAGCAAGTCACAGGTACGTTCACCACTGCATGCATAGCACACGATTATCTATGTATTGAAAGGCGTGTATGTGTGGCAATGCAAGGCCTAGGCCTGTGTGACGCAGTACAAATAATGCCATGTGGGCCCTTGAAATGGCGGCTGCCTGACCTGTGAAGTGGGACAATGGGATGTGAGGTCAATGCGCTGGCGTGGCACACCATGGCGGTAGGCGGTCGAAGACCGCTATACGAAGCCGCATTGGCTAACATTGAAGCCTATGGGTTTAAGGAGCCAATAATGAGGTGCGCCGGCGGTCGCGGTACGCACCGCCGCAGTACGCACCGCCGCGGGCGTGACCGCCATTTTCTATCTGCTTAATCACTCGAGACCTGATCTTCCACAGGAGAGGACCTATACTGCAAGTGCTGCTGTGACTTCGGTCTGGAAGTGACAATGGCTGCTGCGACTGGGGAAAGGGCCCCCGCCTTCAGTTCCAAAGAGTTGGAGAAGCTCGTGGACGGGGTCCTCCCCCAGTATGCGTTACTCTACGGTCCTCCAGACCAACAGGTAAGTACACTGGGTGCACATTGAATGGGCTATGCCTGTGTGGAGTGGGGTGGATGCTAAGTTGGTGGGGTGGGGGGCGAATGAGGAGTGCAACGCACGACAGATGAGAGCATGTGCCATATGGCAAGGTTGGGGAGGGGGGGCCAATTGCATCTAACATGCAGGAATATGATGATTTCTCCTTCCCACCATGTACATGTCAAATAGGTCAGCGCCCATCAGAAAGTGGACATATGGCGTGCCATCGACAAGGAAGTCCGGGCCCTGGCGGTCCACGTCAGACGGGGCACCCACTGCCGCAAGAGGTGGGAGGACATCCGCCGCGGGACCAGGAAGACCGCCGAGTCACTGCTGGGGATGGCCTCCCAACCTAGGAGGGGTGCCAGTCGTACCCTGACCCCCCTGATGTCCCGGATCCTGGCGGTGGCCTACCCTGATTTGGATGGGCACTTGAGGACATCACAGCAGACACAAGGGGGTGAGTATCAGCACATTCTGCTATCTCTATGCGCAGTGGAGGCATCTGGGTGGGGGAGGAGGGTTGGGGGTGACATTAGGCCAGGGCGCTTTCTGTAGTGTAGTCCGCTCCTTTAGGCATGGCCCTGTGCCCCCGGACCCCACCTCTGTAGGGTGACAAGTACAGCTATCGATGGTCCAGCATCACACATGTGCGCCTTTGGCGTCTGTAGACCTGTAGTCCTAGTCCGAAGTACTGAGTAGTGTACCCCGAATGCGCGGCTTAGTGCATGAGGCTCCTGTGTCTGTCCTCTCCGCCAACGGTGTTGACATTGCATGCACTCAACCTGGTCTTCGTTTTTCTCCCCCCACCCTTCTTCTTCGTCTTCTTGTGCATCTGTGCATTAGCATCATCAGGCGGAGGAGAATTGTCATCGGAGCACGAGGGAGCTGCACGTCACAAGGCCCCGGTGGGACCAGGAACAGACACCGAGGGCACCAGTGATCCGGAGGGCGAGGGGAGCACCACAACGGGGACCGGTGGTGACACCAGCGACAGCGACACGTCCTCGGATGTGAGCTCCCTAGCGGTGGCGGCAACATCCGGGCCCCCCGCCTCTCCAGGTACAGCCGCCACCCAGCGCACCAGCCCCGCCCTCCCAGCAGCCCCTCAGCCTACGCTCCGTGCCCGCTCGCCCAGGAAGGCGGGCGTCTCCTTCGCCCCAGGCACCTCAGCCCCTGCCCCTGTTACCCCTGCTGCCCTCAGTGAGGAGGTCATTGATCTCCTAAGGACACTCATTGTTGGGCAGACTACCCTTTTGAATGCGATCCAGGTGGTAGAAAGGGAGGGGCATCGGAGCAATGCCTACCTGGAGGGCATTCATTCGGGTCAGGCTGCCCATCAACGATCGTTCAATGCTCTGGCCTCAGCACTGACGGCAGCCATTGTCCCTGTTTCCAGCCTCCCTCTTCTGACTGCCTCCAGCCTGTCTCTGTCTCCTGTTCCTCAGCCTATCCCATCCATACCATCAGACCAGCCTGCACACACCTCAACACCAAAGGGAAGCTCATCCAGACACAGGCACCACAGAAGCCACAAGCATTCACGCAAGCAACACCCAGATGCAGACATTCCAACAGTCACTACCACCTCTGTGTCCCCCACCTCCTCGTCTCCCTCCTCCCTCCCTGTCACGTCTACACTCACACCTGCATGCACACCACCATCAGCCAGTGCTTCCATCACCAGCACACCCTCCAGTCCAGTCAGCACACGTGCAGTCACCACCCCCACTACCATTTACACGTCCCCTGTGTCCTCTCCCACTGTGTCTGTCACCCCCTCTTCCAAGACACACAAACGCAGGCAGGCAGCCACCCACCCAACAGCCATCCACCTCACGACAGCCTCCAGCACATGCACCTGCACCCAAAGACAGCACACCTGACTCTCCTACAACCACATCCTCTTCCTCCACTTCCATCTCCACTTCTCCTACCTTTTACCTTGGTCCTAAGAAAGTTTTCCTTGCTAATCTTGACCTCTTTCCCTCCACTGACCCACCCCCTCCATCTGCAAAGAGTCCCAAGAGCACCTCAGCCACCACCAGCCCAGCTTCGAGTGTCACTGTGGTGCATGGGTTCTGGAGCCCACCCTTTGCCAGCAGTGACACCTCAATCAGCAGCAAGGGGACAGCCAGCCCCCCACTAGGCAAGAAGAACAGGAAGGTAAAGGGCCGCCGTGAGAGGACTGACACAGCTGCCCCCAAGGAGCCAAGTTCTCCCACATCACCAGCCACAACAGCTAGGGGAGGCACGGGCCCGCGAGCCCCATCTAAGGAGCGAAAGGGCAGCAGGGCGGAAAAGTCAGCCAGCAGGAGCGCGGAGCAGGAGGGGCCCACAAGCCCCATCCCGGGTGTTAGGAAGGACACCAAAGGGCCCAGGACTCCGTCACCGAAGAGTCCAGCAAAAGCATGGTCGGAGGGCGAGTGAGCAGGGAGTCCAGGCCAGGTCTGGCTCTCTTGACCTACTGGACGAGCACCACTGAACAGGGCCCCGCCGTGCAGAAGAGCACTGCTGAACAGGGCCCCGCCGTGCAGAAGAGCACCGCTGAACAGGGCCCCGCCGTGCAGAAGAGCACCGCTGAACAGGGCCCCGCCGTGCAGAAGAGCACCGCTGAACAGGGCCCCGCCGTGCAGAAGAGCACCGCTGAAGAGGGCCCCGCCGTGCAGAAGAGCACCGCTGAACAGGGCCCCGCCGTGCAGAAGAGCACCGCTGAACAGGGCCCCGCCGTGCAGAAGAGCACCGCTGAACAGGGCCCCGCCGTGCAGAAGAGCACCGCTGAACAGGGCCCCGCCGTGCAGAAGAACACCGCTGAACAAGGCCCCGCCGTGCAGAAGAGCACCGCTGAACAGGGCCCCGCCGTGCAGAAGAGCACCGCTGAACAAGGCCCCGCCGTGCAGAAGAGCACCGCTGAACAGGGCCCCGCCGTGCAGAAGAGCACCGCTGAACAGGGCCCCGCCGTGCAGAAGAGCACCGCTGAAGAGGGCCCCGCCGTGCAGAAGAGCACTGCTGAAGAGGGCCCCGCCGTGCAGAAGAGCACCGCTGAACAGGGCCCCGCCGTGCAGAAGAGCACCGCTGAACAGGGCCCTGCCGTCTCAAGCACCGCTCCGCTGGGCCCCGCCGGGCCCCACCGTCTCAAGCACCGCTCTGCTGGGCCCTTCCTGTCAAGCACCGCTCCGCTGGGCCCCGCCGTCTCAAGCACCGCTCCGCTGGGCCCTTCGTGTCAAGCACCGCTCCGCTGGGCCCCGCCGTCTCAAGCACCGCTCCGCTGGGCCCCGCCATCTCAAGCACCGCTCCGCTGGGCCCTTCCTGTCAAGCACCGCTCCACTGGGCCCTTCCTGTCAAGCACCGCTCCGCTGGGCCCCGCCGTCTCAAGCACCGCTCCGCTGGGCCCTTCCTGTCAAGCACCGCTCTGCTGGGCCCCGCCGTCTCAAGCACCGCTCCGCTGGGCCCCGCCGTCTCAAGCACCGCTCCGCTGGGCCCTTCCTGTCAAGCACCGCTCCGCTGGGCCCCTTCATCTCAAGCACCGCTCCGTTGGGCCCCGCCATCTCAAGCACCGCTCCACTGGGCCCCGCCGTCTCAAGCACCGCTCCGCTGGGCCCTTCCTGTCAAGCACCGCTCCGCTGGGCACCGCCATCTCAAGCACCGCTCCGCTGGGCCCCACTGTCTCAAGCACCGCTCCGCTGGGCCCTTCCTGTCAAGCACCGCTCCGCTGGGCCCCGCCGTCTCAAGCACCGCTCCGCTGGGCCCTTCCTGTCAAGCACCGCTCCGCTGGGCCCCGCCGTCTCAAGCACCGCTCCGCTGGGCCCCGCCATCTCAAGCACCGCTCCGCTGGGCCCTTCCTGTCAAGCACTGTTAACGGTTCACTGTGCCCACCATGCCTCCTCCTTGACCAGTGGAGACTGTAATCCACCTGATGGACTGTGGCTTTGCACTTCCCAGGATGGAACAGTGGGCAAGCCACCCACTGTAGAGACTTGAGAGACTGTGGCTTTGCACTCCCCAGGATGGTCCAGTGGGCAAACCACCCACTGTAGAGACTTGAGAGACTGTGGCTTTGCACTCCCCAGGATGGTCCAGTGGGCAAGCCACCCACTGTAGAGACTTGAGAGACTGTGGCTTTGCACTCCCCAGGATGGCCGGGTGGGCATCCCACCCACTGTAGAGACTTGAGAGACTGTGGCTTTGCACTCCCCAGGATGGCCGGGTGGGCATCCCACCCACTGTAGAGACTTGAGAGACTGTGGCTTTGCACTCCCCAGGATGGCCGAGTGGGCATGGTGGCCCCTTCGTGGATCTGGCGTCGTGGACTCATGTGGCTGTGGTGCCCCCCCTTACCTTCCCCCTGAGGTGCCTGTAGTTTTTTCATCAGATGCCCCTGCAGTGTTCTCTCCAAAGGACTCAGGTCTCCTGTGTGGGCTTTGCCCTTGTGTTGCTACACTTTGGCCCATGGACACTTTGAATCTCGTTAGTTGTGCAGGACTTATTGCCTCGGTATTTCGTATGCACTGGATATTGATTTTGGATATTTGAGTTGTTATTGCTATTTGACCGTGACTTATCAGTGGTTTTTCTTTCCCATAAATTTCGAGTCACTATTTAATTATGTCCTTGTTTTCTTTACGGGGGTTTGGGTGGTTTCACTGTGACTTGTTGTTCTGCATTGGTGTGTACATGGTTTGGGGGGGTGGGTGTATTGCGTATGTGTGTGCACGTAACCTTTCGTCCTCCCCCCTCCCCTGTGTCGTAGGTGCAGTACTCACCGTTGTCGTCTGCGCCGGCATTCGTACTCGTGGTAGATGAGCAGGTAGACGAGAGCAGGTAGGATGTTTAATTCGGGTTCCATGGTGCCCTCCTTCCTCGTGGAGTGCGTAGAGGTGCGCGTTTTCCCGTTCGTAGTCTGTTTCCGCCGTGTTTTTATCGGCGGTGCTCCCGCCCCGGAAAAGGTGGCGGATTGGCCGGTCATGATAGTGTGGGCGGAACATTGTCTGCCACCTGGCTGTTGGCGGTGACCGCCGCGCTGTTTGTCGGTCCCGCCGTGGCGGTCGGAGTGTTAAGTTGGCGGGCTGTGTTGGCGGTTCCCGCCAGGGTCAGAATTCCATTTTTTGGACCGCCGGCCTGTTGGCGGGTTGGCCGCCGCTTTATCACCGACCGCCAGGGTTAGAATCACCCCCCATCTTTCCAGAACAAAACACACCTTCTACTGCAGCTATACAACACCGGACATCATCACCAAACACAACATAAGTACACTCTTCTTCACTGAAACCTGATCCTCACTGTCCTCCCCACAATTCATGGACATCCTCACCCCTAATGTTTACAGTATCTGACACACAGCCCTCATACTGAAAAAAAGGAGAGGCCCTTACAGTCATACAGAGGATATCCTGAACCTGCAATCCAGGAAGCACAACCATACCCAAGTCTTTCAAGCTCCTGTCCTATCACTTGCCACTCTGAAACTATAAAATAGTGTTAGACGTTTCATCCTTGGCGTGGTCTCCCTTAACTTTTTGCCTCTGTTTCCCAGGTTGTCGATGTGTGCTGGACTCTGTTTTTGCTACTCTGGGCACTTTACCCCTGTTAACCAGTGCTAAAGTGCGAGTGCTCCTATACAAAATGTGTATGTAATTGGTTCTTTCATGATTGGCGTATTTGAGTTACCAGTAGTCCCTAGTAAAGTGCACTAAAGGTGCCCAGGGCCTGTAACTCAAATGCTACTAGTGTGCCTGCAGCACTGGTTGTGCCACCCACATTAGTAGCTCTGTAAACATGGCTCAGACCTGCCACTGCAGTGTCTGTGTGTGCAGCTTTAAACTGCCAATTCGACTTGGCAAGTGTACCCACTTGCCAGGCCTAAACCTTCCCTTTTCTTACATCTAGGGCAACCCTAAGGTAGGCGCTAGGTAGCCCCAAAGGCAGGGTGCAGTGTATGGTTAGGGTAGGACATAGAGTAATGTGTTTTATATGGCCTGACAGTGAAATACTGCTAAATTCATTTTTCACTGTTGCAAGGCCTGTCCCTCTCATAGGTTAACCTGGGGGCTACCTTTAAATATGATTAAAGTGTAGATTACCCTTTGGGAGCGGATAGACATGTGGAGTTTGGGGTCTCTGAGCTCACAATTTAAAAATACATCTTTTAGTAAAGTTGATTTCAAAATTGTGTGTTTGAAAATGCCACTTTTAGAAAGTGAGCATTTTCTTGCTTAAGCCATTTCTGTGACTCTGCCTGTTTGTGGATTCTCTGTCTGGGTCAGTTTGACAGTTGGGCTGGTTGCACCTCTCACTAGACAGTGACGCAAAGGGAGCTGGGGTGTAGTCCGCATTTCCTAATGAGCCATCTGTGCTAGGAGGGAGGGGGGGAGTAGTCACTCACACCCCAAAGGGCTGTGCATGCCCTCACACAATGCAGTCTCCAACCCCCTGGTGTGTGTCTGGGGCCAGGCCTGGGCAAGGCAGGATTTCAAAAACAAGAGAGACTTTCCTTTGAAGTAAGCCTACTTCAAAGGGCAAAATGGGTATAAGAAGGGCACCCAAAACCACAGGCTTTAAAATACTTCTGGAAACCAAGAGGAACCTCTGCCTGGAGAAGAGCTGAAGAGCTGAGGAAAAAGAGCTGCCCTACCTGTGACTGTGCTTTGTGGAGCTATGCTGCAGTTGCTGCTTCTGCCTGTGAAAGAGGACAAAGACTGGAATTTGTGTGCCTTCTTTCTTGTGAAGAACTCTCCAAGGGCTTGAATTAGAGCTTGCCTCCTGTTGTTTGAAGTCCCAGGGATAGCAAAGACTTCTCAGTGCCACCACCTGGAGCCTCTGCTGAGAATCATGTTTTGCCCAGTGGTGCCCCTCAAGTTCCTAGGACCCTGAAAGGAGAAGGTGACATACCAAGAGTGAGGAATCCACGCACCAACCGCCGTGCAGGGAAAAGATCGATGCAACTCCGATCCACAGCTGAAAAATCACTGCACTGCCAGTTTCGTGGCAGAAAATCAACGCTTGCCTGCAGCGTAGCTGAAAGATTGACGCACGTGGCTGGGGAAATGACGCGCAGCATCGCTGACAGAGGCTGGTGAGTTTGCAACCCGCACTGCATGGTTTTCGGATCATCGTTCAGCAGGATTTCCGATGCAAACATCATCGGGCATGTAAAAACATTGCAAGGCCTGCCCAGACCCGAGAGTGTGGTTCGTATTGACGCATCGCTCTCCTGCTTGGAGGAGAAACAACGCACGCCGACTCGACCAAAGGAGATACAACGCACGGTCTCGCTTGTGAGTGATATCGACGCATCACAAGCCCTTTTTGACATACACTCCCCCCTTGCTGGGTTATTTTTTACGCATCCAGGTACATTGCCACACTAACAGTGTTAGCGTTGTGTTTAAAATTACATGCAGACTCTTTTTGGCTTTTAATTGATAACTTGACTTGTGATGTGGATTTTTGTCGTTTTGGTCTTGTTTTGTTTAGATACATATTTACTATTTTTCTAAACATGTGGTGTGTCATTTTGTGGTGTTTTTACAGTCTGTGTTGGTACAACTACTTTACACGTAGCACTCTGACGTTAAGCCTGCCTGCTCATGCCAAGCTACCAACGGGGTGAGCGGGGGTTAGCTGAGGGTGATTCTCTTTTACCCTGACTAATGTGAGGGTCCTTGCTTGGACAGAAGGTAACCTGACTGCCAACCAAATACCCCATTTCTAACAAACAGCCTTCTGTTATTTGAATTATAGAACAATCAAACCAAACTAGTGCTTCCTAGAAAAATGTCAGACCTCATCACCTCAATCTGCATCTAACACACCCACCCCTCATTTCTCAAAGAATTCAATCTGCCATATATCCCCAAAATGAAAGGCATGACACAAACTTTCTACACTTTCTTATTGTTAACAACTTGTTATTGTATTAAATACTTATAACATATTCACATTTCTTCTACATATCCTGACTGAATCATGAGATTGCAGTGGAGGATCACATCAACGTTTTCAGGCAACACACAGTTTGCATGTCCCTGTGTCTTTCCTAGTTTTACAGCTCCAAACGTAATCTTTTCCAACCCTTTATGCATTAAGATAGTTTGAGGTCCCATATCACCTATTCACTAATGTGACTGCTCCCTCAACCACAGAGATATTACAACTAATATGTTAGAACAAACACAAAAATTAAAAAAGAAAGAATAGTAACAGGGTATTTCAAAATCTAATACAATAAGAACCACTTGGTTGAGATACCAGATTATTTCTACCCGACCATCTATGTCACGCATGATTCTTCTGTGCAGAATTTGAAATGTCTTCCTGGTTCACAGAAAATGCTTCTTATTACTATAAGAATCAGTGCCATATGCCAGATGCTACTAGAAAGTATTTAGGCAGTAAGAAAACACTAATGCAGTGGAAACACAGCACGAAAAAAAAACCAAACCAATTTAGAAAATAGAAACATAGAGTAGATTTTAATTTGAAAAATGGCACCAAAAAGACCACGAAATACTATAAAGGGAACCAGGGATATGAATTTTTAAAGTTTTGTATGAAAATAGTACCAAAAATTGTGAAGTACAATGGATCATGACCC
The DNA here is from genome assembly GCF_031143425.1 of Pleurodeles waltl. Classification (NCBI taxonomy): domain Eukaryota; kingdom Metazoa; phylum Chordata; class Amphibia; order Caudata; family Salamandridae; genus Pleurodeles; species Pleurodeles waltl. Next base: position 550,337,404 of record NC_090442.1, read on the forward strand.
ACAGGCCAGATACAAAAATAAGCTTAACCTAGTCAAACATTTTACCCTTGGACTTAGGGCCACATGTGCAAAGTTAATTGTTTGTGATGACCAAGTAGCACATTTTTGTAATTTGGTATTTGGTAATCATAAACATACAAATGTGTATTTAGCACATGTTGCGATTACCAGTGGGTCACAAGTAGACCTTCCTCTTATATATTATTGAGGTAGGACCTGATTTTAGACCTATTGTGATTGCTGTAACCACAGGGATGGTGGCCTGCTGGGGTCAGCTCAGCAGACCACCATGTCTTTGACTGCTTTTAAATAAAGGAAAACTGGATGCATTAAAAAAAAAGAAAGAATTTCTTAGCGTTAGCTATGTGATATTTGTTAGACCGTGACTACCTATTTAGTCAGCAGGCATTCTATGCATCCATACATCCATTATTAATGTCATGTGTTTAACTTGTGAAGTGATACGCTCTGAGTGGCTGTGTTTGATATGCTATTTCCTGTGTATACATGCAGGGGTTTAGTGAGGGGCAGCGAGGGTTTTTGAGAGGATCACCACCCACACAAAAAAGAGTAGAACCATTGAGATTCACAAACTACACATTTGACGTTACTATAGGCAAAATATACTGAACAGTAGTAAGTCAAGCTCCGTGCATGTCTAAACACTGATACTGCAACACCCTCCATGAGAAAATAATTGGAAACAATCACATAGCAAATTGTGATATTTCTTTAATATAATGTAATGGTCAAAGTAGTGACTTGTAAATAAATGATTTTAATTAACTAATATTGTGTTTACAATCTAATCCAGTTCATTTAATTTTAAATAAAATATGTTTATATATTTAAAATCATTTAGTTAAAATGATAAATCTAAATAAATAAAACCTTAATGAGTTTTAAAATGTAACTCCATGAAATGCATTCATCAAATCCTGAAGATACAACTAACAATGATTTCAACACTTGCAACACACCAACAAATGAAAGTATTGATAGTTTCAAGTCCACCACCTACGACCCATCTCCAGCAGAAGCTCATAACAATAATAACCAATGACAGCCAATCTGATGACATAAAAGAAGAATGCACACACCAAAATGTTTGTTCATGCTTTCACTATGCCGTTGAATGTGTTGGTAGGTTTGCCCCTTCTTTTGAGAAGGAATGAATTGCAGATGAGGAGACAGAGGGTTTTATAACTAAAGAATAAACATCTTTGGGATGTCCAGGCAAGCTGGTATTTCCAGGTAGCACTTCCCCTGATGTAATCTTGGACATGGTTGCTGAGTAAGGGCATGGATGCGATTCTCTTATCGGCCACTCCCTAGCTGTCCCAGCCTATGCCAAAATATTGGCTGCACTCCATTTTATGACCACTGTATTTTTCCAGCAAGTCTCTTCTGACAATCTTGGTATCTCACGAGCAAGCCAGTCCCATGCTTGTATTAGGTCCTGAGATGCATCAACCAAAGCATGAACCAGTTAATAGCCATGCCACAGTCAGTGGTGGAAAGGCAAAAGGTGACAAAGGAATTTTATGCCTTTGCCCACTTTCCTCATGTGGTAGGTGCTGTTGATTGCACCCACATGGCACTTCAGCCACCTAACTGCACAGCACACACCTTTACAGTAACAGACACCGTTGGCACTGCATTAATGTGAAGGCTGTCTGTGATGTCAGGGGCTGCTACTCAAATGTACATGCTGTGTTTCCAGGCAGGACCCAGCAGCCTAATTTTTGCATCAGACAGCTCTTGCAGACCATTTTGTTGCTGGTTAATATGGGGATGTGGGCCATATTTATGAGAAATGATACAACACTGCTTTGGCCAGCGATGCATCAACAAAACGTGCGCTGGGGGCACCATTTACTTGCAATATGTATGTGGCAGATGTATGGAACAGTGCACCATGATGTAAAGTCTTAAGGTGCGTCAGAAATTTTGACGCATTAGAAAAAAAAAATATTGCATGTCGTAAGGCAACTGGCCCCTACGTGACACAACGCAGATTTGCGTGTTGAAAGCATTTATAAGTGCAGCAAATCAGCATTGTGCCATTTCGCAGTGGGTTGTGTTTCAGGATGCATTAAAAAAAGACGCATTGCACAAATCTAAACAGCATACCAAAACAAATGCACAAAATGGAGGGAGCACCATCTGCAGGTCAGGAGAGCAACAATCCCAACCCCAGCCAAGATGACCAGACAGCAGGAAAGGAAAAGCAATTTCAGTGAGGAGAAGAACCAAATATTGATAGCTGAGGTGATAAAAAATGAACGCCTTCTCTTTGTCACCTCCAAATTGCCATTAGGGAAAAAAGAAGCCATTTGGCAGTCTATAGTGGAGAAGATTAACAATATAGATCAAACAAAAAAGGACAGTGCCAGAGCTAAAAAGAGGTAGCATGACTACAACCGCAGGACTAAAGAGAAACTGTCCATGAACCTGAGGGGAGCCATGTGGACTGGAGGAGGACCTTAGGACCAGGAGTTGTATGTGTGATCTGGGTGTCATGAGTGTGTGAGAGTACTTCCTGGTCATTGGCCCAAATGGTGATTGACAGAAGAGTCATGTACATGGACAAATGAGTGAGCCTGAGTGAAGAAATTTGTGGTACTCTACAGAGGACTAACTTAGGTGATGACAAAATGCGATGAGCTTCAGTGGCTGCATATTTTATAGTGTGATGATGACTATCCCCTTCACACATGAGCCCATATTAATGAAAAATGGTGCACAACTACACTAAAGCAGTTGTGTGTCATTTTGTGTAACATGAGCTAACACCATTCCCAACACCATCCATGCGCCATTTTCAAGAAATTATGCAATATGGCGCTAAGCAATGGCTAGCGCCTCAAAAAGATGGCATTAGGGGAAATGGCACTAGTGGGTCAAAAATGACAGTCAGCTAATTAGTGGCAGAAAATCTGCGGCTAGTCAGTCTACCATCATTTTTCGATGCACAAGCAGCTAAAAAAATGACTGCTAAGTATAGACAGGAGTCATTACTACAACCCCAATGCCTACCACAGGGGACCAGTGTCCACAGGACAAGCCCAAAATGCCCAGTGCCAGGCCGGGGACCCCATGTAAGGGCCCCCCGTGGCACCCAGCATGTATGTAAACTTAACTGCAATTTACCTGGGATGGGCTCCTTTCTCCTGTAGTGTCCTGTGGTGTGGGTGGTGGTGATACTGGAGGTTGGGGTGGGCATTTTGTGCCCATTCCATGGTGTTTCCCCATTGAAATGGGCCTACCAGCACATTAACGCCTGGTCTGACCAGGTGTTAAATAATAATGTTAATCTGGCTTAGCGTCATTATTTACGTCTACCTCCTAGTTGCGTGTTGTTTCAGCATTGGGAGGTAAATATGGCACTGGCAGTTAGCGTCATTTTTTAGGAAGGGAACACCATCCTATCACCTCTTTGATGCAAGGTGAGTTGGCGCTTCCTACAAATGTCTCTAACTCCAATATTTTGAAACTAGACGGGTCTATCATCAAAATATAAATTTGGAGTTAAGTTAGTGCTGCTTTAGTGTCAAAATAAATGATGCTAAGGCGACACTGACATTCCATAAGTATGGGCCAATGTTCATATTGCTTATTACTCTGGATTCTGGTGATAACTGCATGTGCTAGAAAATCACAAGAGTATGCAGAAATAGGTAAACCACGGTAAGTACATGTCCCTTATCATTCTTGCAGTGTACAAAGACTACTTGCTGTGTAGAGGTATGTGGATGTGTGCCAAGTATGAACACTTGGCCACATGAGTGCACAAATTGCATGCAATACAGCACTGCAAGGCAGATTGGCATGGTATTCTGTGTGAAAGCCAGATTGATGGGTCAAAAATAATATATGACCAAAATAACATCACTTTGTCAAGAATTGTGGGGTAAGTAATGGCTATAGGGAACGCAGGCATCCTGGTAACAAGGTGCAGTGTTCTCAGTAGTAGTGTCAATAAGTGAACCTTACATCAATATAGCCAAGACATGAAAATAAGCCAAACAACATGGGAATTGAGGCCCTTCTATGCACTCACCCTTTTAGTGAGGACAGGCCAGCAAGATGTGTGACTGTCTTGCAATGTGTGCTTTAACACAAAAATGCCCCCCTTGTCACACAGTGGTTGCATGAAAAATTTACAGATATTGCCATGTGCAAAACAAAAAAATATAGTAACTTGCCTTCATTTACTGCTAATAACACATATCCAGCACATCTATGTGTAAGATTAAGTGAATGAAAATAAAGTCTGTTCATCAATAAAATTGCTATCGTCACCATCTATCATAGATCATCATTAACATATTACAATTTCATTGCAGAGGGAAAAACACCACCTCCTGCCCAGCAGCCTGTCCTGGATGACCAACTTGTTGGTGATGGAACCCTTTCCACCATGGATGATGACACCTTCCAGCAACTCCTGGACTCAATAGAATCTCCTTCTCAGGACATGGCAAGGGATAACAGCATTGCAGGGTCTCCAAAGTAGCCACCCCCTACAGGACATGCCCCTTATGCCAATCCAAGGCCAGCTGCAGACTCCAAGGACCCCCAAGTTGTCTTCCAACTGCGTGTGGCAGAAGTCCAGCAAGTCAGGTTCACGGGGTGCTGGCAGGGATGGAGGCCATCACACATACCCTAGTAGGAGTCCGGGTGTGGCTAAGGCTATTACAGACACCTACGTTTTAGTCCATTCAATTGCTGAGTCCATAGCTAAAATTGCTGGTTCCATGAGGAAAAGGCAAGAACAACAGGTCTCAACATCTGACATCAGTGAGTTAGCCACCAAGCTGGGGACCATCATAATTATCATGCCATTTATGGAGCGCATGTTTGATTCCTACATAGCAGCAACAGGTGCCCTCCAAAGAGATGTTGTTGCATTGTTGAGAATCCATCAGATCCTTGTCAGTGCTGTGCTGCCTTCCTTGCTGGCACAGACAAATGCTGACGGGGACAGAGGAACCATTTCTTCAGTCACTGAAACGTGTGTGTGCCTCAGATGCCTCCCACACAAACACCACCAACTGCAGGGGAGGTTCAACAGCTGTTAGAGGAGGAAGTTGTGGACTTCCATAGGAAAACTGCTAGGTAACATTTGTCTGTGCCCCCTGGCCAGTTCCCCAGTGGTCCTGTGCCTAACATCATACACCTCCTTTGTCACCCAGTACTGCACCTTTTTGTGTACATGTAAATTGTATCCACTTGTGGACTGTTGAAGAGACCTACTTTCCCTAATGGCAATGTGGGTGTAACTGAAGTTCTCCTCATCTCTGCATGTTGCATGACTTGCCTTCCAATCATTTGCTCTCAATCAATTTTGTTGTTGCCTCAAACAATGCAAAAATGCTCATGCTGGCCAACCCATATTTGAAAATAAATTCACTCATATAAACTAGAGTGTTGTATGTCTGTTGCAGACAGGACTACTTATACCATAGTGAATGTCTATATACAAAACAGACTTCTTAGCCTCTCAAGAAGAGTGAGCTAAAGTCACTATCAACTGTTTTCTCATATATGCCCCAATATCAAGTACTTCCACTGTGATGGCATTATGCAGAATGCCTTTTCTCCCAATTGAATGTCATGGTGTGACAGTAAGCTTCAGTTACTTGACTGGCACACAGTGAAAAGGCCTCACTAATCACATACATGTCTCACTGCTCAAAATAGGGCCTGGGAGGCATGTGAACCAATAACACAATTTTACTTATCAACATATATTTAGCTCAGTGAACATGACAAGGTGATAAAACACATATAATTAAGCTGTCTTAACTTATCGGAATCTATCTTATCTACCATACACAAAAGACAAGTAAAGCAACTACCCCTTCACCCCCTTAATACACATACATCAGTAGAACATGGATTACAAATACATCCTAAACATACATTACTTATACATGTAAACCTAAACCTTTTTTGTTCACTAAACATCAATCCCCCAACCACTAAAACATCTAACAATCTCAAATCTACTATGTGATAAAAAATTAAATATGTAAAAAAAGCACTAACCTACATTATTCCTATAGTAATTCCTAAACTACACTAATCCTAATTTAGTATAGTTATTAACTAAGAGGTTTAAAAATTGGAAAAAGGGAAATGTCCAAGGGAGAATCAAATATGCGCACTGATGTGCTCGATGGCCTCTTGCAGCATCAGCATAATGGCATGGAGAATGGCTATCTCATTTTCAATGGCAGCAACCCTAATTTTTAATTCCTGCAGGTCCTTCAGCGCCTGTGTCTCAAATAATGTACTAGGCGTAGTGGTGGGTGGAATGGACCGTATTGCTGGTATTTGATATTCTGAAGATGGACCTTGAATGGCCTGAGGTATATTTTGCAGTTGTTGGGCACCTGCAAGTCTTTTTTGGTGTGGATTGGCCTTGTTGTTCCTGCCTACCTGCATGCAATGTTCCTGCAGCCTTCTCTTCTTGGTACAGGACCCCCATCTTTCTGTCGGCCTTTGTGACATGACAAATGTGGTAATAGCATTCCAATCTTATGTAACATTGTTTTGCCTCGTCATTTGTCATGTTGTCTAGTAAGGTAAAGGAATAGCAAATCAGATAAAGTTGAAAATGTATATGATACCTGCAAGAACAGATTTACATCATCATAGTATCGCATGTGTCAGGCCAGCCCAGGACCAAATATTGAGAAAGAGATGTGAGCAATATACCTTATGTACAAATACATCTCCTAATCAAACAAGGCTGGTAGCATAGGGATGCCAAATGTAAATGTAGTTGCAAATTTATTTGTACCTGTACTATTCCTGACACTGATCCACAAGCATGATAATGTTTTCATATGGAAGAGGGCACATGGTTCAGTTACTGATATTTTGTTGCTGGTGCTGCATCACTCAACTGGGTCTGTCCTTCACTTATTTACATATGTAAAATGTGTTAGGTAAAGCAAATACAGTCAGTGTGCCTCTGCATTACATTATTGATCTGGAAATACACAAGGCAACACATTGCTGTCTTAACAGACCCAGTGCCAGTTAGTCAGAACATAGATGGAATGTGGTTAGCTCCCTCCTGTAAAACATGACTGTTGTCCACTTCACCAAAATAAAGTCAGGCAATTATCATGGAAATCTAAAATAAAACTTCTGGTATGCAGCTGTAGCTTAAACATGCCGTTGTTCACATATTCAAGTGTCTGTGCCCAAATTTTCCAGAGGCTGCTTTCCTCCCTGCACAATATGATTCAGGCAATGCATGTCAGGAATGTGTACATGCATGCTGGAATTTTTATCTGTACAAGTAATTTGTGGTGTATGATTCAAGGAACCCTGTCAGGTGTGACAGTGTTGGTGCTGGCTAGTATAAGTCACCTCACCAGTCAGTGAGCAGTATAATGGGTTGTATGCTGCTGACGCAGTGCATCCCTGCATGTGGTCATAGAGTATATGAGGTCATGACTGTCCCATTTAAATGCAATTCCATGTACAGACTGACATGTGCCCAATGTGCTCCTTTCAATTATTCTTTTTCACTGAAGTATGATTCCTCAAATTCTGCCATGACCTGCAAAACCACGTGTCCTTGCCCTTCCATGTAGAAATCTACATTCACAAAGTACATCAGTCATGCAGTCTGGAAATTAACTTGACCAACACCATGGTTACATAGAGTTGCAGATCTACACCCTTGCAGACTCTGTGACATATGTGTAATTGTTTCTCTGTCACTCTATTTCACATATGAATGACATAGACTGCTCTAAGGGATGTCCAAGTACTCCTGAGGCTGGATTACAGCAGTCATGCTTCAGTTTAAGGTATGGAAATGACAAAACAAAAGTACTACTGATAATGTACCTATACACTTACAGCCACACTTTTTGAGGTACAATTTGTCCTCTCTCATGACACAAATCAATGGTTAGGAAAATGTTTCCACTATTTTAACATTAGCATCATCGATCATAGGAAGAATGGTTTGTTTGTCATGGCTAGGCTGCAGACACGGTCATACAAGTTTGTACATTTTGGACTTTTGTAACCAAACATAACTGCAGGAAAAGATATTGACCACAAAACATCAAGTGTTGATCAGCATGAATGTCTGGCCACACATATACTCTTTCGCCTTAATTTTATGTTGCAGTAGAGGTTCAACATATGAAGCATGTATAACCATAGTATAATGTAAAATGAAGCAATATATGTGTGATTTGGACACACTCAGATATGGACACAGGCTTTCCCATATGTCTAGCCATTTGCTTGTAATGTTTGTCCCATGTGATGAATGTCACATTTTGCATCTTTGAAACATCAGCAGATTAAGGTGGTCATTACAACCCTGGCGGACGGTGTTAAAGCGGCGGTACGACCGCCAACAGGCTCACGGAAAAAAAATGGAATTATGACCGTGGCGGAAACCGCCAACAAAGACAGCCACTTTAACACTCCGACCGCCATGGCAGTACAAACAAACAGCTTGGCGGTCACCTCCAACAGACAGGCGGAGGACAATGTGCGGCCCACAGTATCACAACCTACCAATCCGCCACCTTTTCCGGGGCGGATTCACCACGAACAAAAACATGTCGGAAACAGGACTTCGAAGGGAAAACGCTCACCTCTACACACCCCACGAGGAACCAGGACGCCATGGAACCAGAGCTGCACATTTTCCCTGCCCTTATCTTTTTGCTCCTCTACCAGGAGCACGAACGCCGACGGTGAGTACTGCACATACGACACAGGGGAGGGGGGAGGAAAAAAATTAGGACACACACATACAACACGCATCACCCCCACCCCCACCCTCACCCTCTACAACATACACTAATACAGCATGATACATTACAGTTACACCCCCAAACCCAACGGAAGAATGCAAAGACAAAAGGAAATTAGTGTAACCATTGTAATATATTAAAATCCAGTACGCAAAAAAATATATACACTATTAACAAATATATACACCAATCATAGTAGTCCAGGTATCGCTCCATTGAAGTCCGTGGAACACTGGGACCACACGGCATGGGCGAGGCCCACATTCAAGTAGCCGAACATGACGGAGAGAACACTGCACGGGCATCAGATAGCAATAAAACAGGCACCTCAGGGGGAAGGGAAAGAGGGGGCACCTCAGCCGGTTGAGTGCACGATGCCAAATCCATGAGGGGGCCACGTGCCCACTGTTCAATCCTGGGGAGTGCAAAGCCACAGTCTCTCAAGTCTTTACAGTGGGTGGTGTGCCCACTGTTCAATCCTGGGGAGTGCAAAGTCACAGTCTCTCAAGTCTATACAGTGGGTGGTTTGCCCACTGTTCAATCCTGGGGAGTGCAAAGCCACAGTCTCTCAAGTCTATACAGTGGGTGGTTTGCCCACTGTTCAATCCTGGGGAGTGCAAAGCCACAGTCTCTCAAGTCTCTACAGTGGGTGGTTTGCCCACTGTTCAATCCAGGGGAGTGCAAAGCCACAGTCTCTCAATTGGATAACAGTCTCCACTGGTTCTGGAGGGGGCTTTGTGCCCAGAGTGCTTCATCCTGCCAAAGACAGAGGTAGTGGCTGCCTTCCTCCACTGGTTCTGGATGGGGCTTTGTGCCCAGAGTGCTTCATCCTGCCAAGGACTGAGGTAGTGGATGTAAATCTCCACTGGTTCTGGAGGGGGCTTTGTGCCCAGAGTGCTTCATCCTGCCAAGGACAGTGGAAGTGGATGCCTTTCTCCACTGGTTCTGGAATGGGCTTTGTGCCCAGAGTGCTTCATCCTGCCAAGGACAGAGGTTGCGGCTGCCTTTCTCCACTGGTTCAGGAGGGGGCTTTGTGCCCAGAGTGCTTCATCCTGCCAAGGACTGAGGTAGTGGATGTAAATCTCCACTGGTTCCGGAGGGGCCTTTGTGCCCAGAGTGCTTCATCCTGCCAATTACTGAGGTAGTGGATGCCTTTCTCCACTGGTTCTGGAGGGGGCTTTGTGCCCAGAGTGCTTAATCCTGCCAATTACAGAGGGAGTGGATGCCTTTCTCCACTGGTTCTGGAGGGGGCTTTGTGCCCAGAGTGCTTCATCCTGCCAAGGACAGAGGTAGTGGCTGCCTTTCTCCACTGGTTCTGGAGGGGGCTTTGTGCCCTGAGTGTTTCATCCTGCCAAGGACTGAGCTAGTGGATGCCTTTCTCCACTGGTTCTGGAGGGAGATTTGTGCCCAGAGTGCTTCATCCTGCCAAGGACTGAGGTAGTGGATGTAAATCTCCACTGGTTCTGGAGGGGGCTTTGTGCCCAGAGTTCTTCATCCTGCCAAGGACTGAGGTAGTGGATGCCTTTCTCCACTGGTTCTGGAGGGGGCTTTGTGCCCAGAGTGCTTCATCCTGCCAAGGACAGAGGTAGTGGATGCCTTTCTCCACTGGTTCTGGAGGGGGCTTTGTGCCCAGAGTGCTTCATCCTTCCAAGGACTGAGGTAGTGGATGCCTTTCTCCACTGGTTCTGGAGGGGGCTTTGTGTCCAGAGTGCTTCATCCTGCCAAGGACTGAGGTAGTGGATGTAAATCTCCACTGGTTCTGGAGGGGGCTTTGTGCCCAGAGTGCTTCATCCTGCCAAGGACTGATGTAGTGGGTGCCTTTCTCCTCTGGTTCTGGAGGGGGCTTTGTGCCCAGAGTGCTTCATCCTACCAAGGACTGAGGTAGTGGATGCCTTTCTCCACTGGTTCTGGAGGGGGCTTTGTGCCCAGAGTGCTTCATCCTGCCAAGGACTGAGGTAGTGGATGTAAATCTCCACTGGTTCTGGAGTGGGCTTTGTGCCCAGAGTGCTTCATCCTGCTCGTGGCGGACACAGTAGCGTCAGTGCCGTTGGCGCTCATGGGCCAGCAGTGCTTGTGGCGGCGGTGTCCTTGGCAGCAGTGCTTGTGGCGGGGGTGTCCTGTTCAACGGTGCTTGTGGCGGCGGTGTCCTGTTCAGCGGTGCTTGTGGTGGGGGTGTCCTGTTCAGCGGTGCTTGTGGCGGCGGTGTCCTGTTCAGCGGTGCTTGTTGCGGCGGGGTCCTTGGCAGCGACTCAGCTTCTGGCGGTCCTGTCTGGCCCAGCGTGGCTGGTGCTGGCGGTCCTTTCTGGCCCAGCGGGGCTGGTGCTGGCGGTCCTGTCTGGCCCAGCGGGGCAGGTGCTGGCGGGCCTGTCTGGCCCAGCGGGGCTGGTGCTGGCGGTCCTTTCTGGCCCAGCGGGGCTGATAACGGTGGCCTCCTGGGCAGCGGGGATGATGGCGGTGGCCTCCTGGGCAGCGGGGATGATGGCGGTGGCCTCCTGGGCAGCGGGGTTGATGGCGCAGTCCTCCTGGGCAGGGGGATGATGGCGGTTGTCTCCTGGGCAGCGGGGATGATGGCGGTGGCGTCCTGGGCAGCGGGGATGATGGCAGTCTTCTCCGCCGTGCTGCTCTTCCCAGACTTGCTGAGTTTCTTGTGCCCCTTCCCCCCTTGGAAGGTGTTGCAGCTGACTTCAAACTTCCTTTGGTGGCTGGAGTCTTCCCCCTCTCCCGCCGGGCACTGGCCAACTTTTGATGCTTGACAGGTGGGGGACTGTCCGTGCTGTGGCTCCTTGCCACACTGGCTGCCCGGCTGCCTGGTGCACTCCAGAATCCGGTGACTACTGGCACCGCTGGTCCCGGAGATGTTGTGGCTGAGGTGCTAGGTTGGGACCTGGAGAGTCGGGCCCTAGGAGACTGAGAGGGTGGGGGAGGTGAGGGAAAGCGGTCAAGGGTGGACAGGAAAAGTTTCTTGGGAACACTGGTACAGGTAGCTGGAGGGGGTTTAGGAGTGGAGGAAGAGGTTGTGGTTGTAGGAGGTGTTTGTTTGGTGACTTTGGGTGAAGGTGCATGTGCTGGAGGCTGTCGTGAGGTGGATGGCTGTTGGGTGGGTGTGTGCCTGCGTTTGTGTATCTTGGGAGGTGGCATCACAGACACACTGGGAGAGGACACAGGGGACGTGTGAATGGTAGTGGGGTGGTGACTGCACGTGAGCGGGGTGTGGTGGTGTGTGTGCTGGTGATGGAAGTAGTAGCTGTAGATGTAGTGCATGCAGGTGTGAGTGGAGATGAGACTGGGAGGAAGGAGGGAGACGAGGAGGAGGGGGACACAGTGGAGGCAGTGGATGTTGGTGTGTCTGCATGTGTGTGATGCTTGCGTGAGTGCCTGTGGGATATGTGGTGCTTATGTTTGCCAGAGCTTCCCTTGTGTGTTGACGTGTGTGCATGCTGGTCTGATGGTGTGCTTGGGGTAGGCTGAGGTACAGGGGTGTGGGCCTGGGTGGAGGAAGTTGGAGGGGGGAGGATAGAGACAGGGACAATAGCTGCCATCTGTGCTGAGGCCAGAGTCTGAAAAGCTTGCTGAAGGGTTGCCTGACCAGAATGAATGCCCTCCAGGAATGCAATTGTTTGTTGCAACTGCCTCTCTACACCCTGGATGGCATTCAAAATGGTAGACTACCCAACAGTGAGGGACCTGAGGAGGTCAATGGCCTCCTCACTGAGGGCAGCAGGGGTGACTGGGGCAGGGCCTCAGGTGTCTGGGGTGAAGGTGATGCCCACCCTCCTGGGTGAGGGGGCACGGGGCAAAGGCTGAGGGGCTGCTGGGAGGGCAGTGCTGGTAGGGGGGTGGCGGCTGTACCTGTAGATGCGGGGGGCACAGATGTGGCCGCCACCACAAGGGAGCTCCCATCAGAGGACGAGACCGTATCACTGGCCTCAGCTCCTGTCCCCGCAGTGGAGCTCCCCTCACCCTTCGTCTGTAGTCTCGCCCTCCAGGGCCATGTGGGATGCAGCTCCCTCCTGCTCCGGTGCCACTGCTCCCCCTCCTGATGATGCTAATGCACACAAGAACAGGGAGACCACAAAAAGCGGGGGAACGACAGAAGAAAGACATGTTGGGTGCATGCATTACCGCTACCGTTGGCGGACACGACAGACACAGAAGCCCCCTGCACTACGCCGTGCACTTGGGGTTCACTGTTCAATCCCTGGGACATGGCCTACATCTGCAAACATGGATGTCACAGGAGCCTGTCTAGGTGTAGTTGGCACTGTACACAGGTGGGGTGGGGAGGCACAGGGTCTGCCAGAAGAAGGGGACCTAACTAGCACACTCGCCCTGGCCTAGGGAAACCCACAGCCCACCTCCCACACCCAGACCCCTCCACTGCTTGCTGAATCATCTGAATGAGAGTGTACTCACCCCCTTGTGGCTGCTGTGATGCCCTCAAGCGCCCATCCAACTCCAGGTACGCCACCGCCAGGATCCTGAACATCAGGGGGTCATGGTGCGACAAGCACCCCTCCCACGTTGGGAGGCCATCCCGAGCTGGGCCTCCGCCGTCTTCTTGCTCCAGCGGCGAATGTCCTCCCATCTCTTACGGCAGTGGGTGCTCCGTCTGTGATAGACCCCCAGGGTCCGGACGTCCTTGGCGATGTCACGCCAAACATCCTTCTTCTGGTGGGCACTGACCTACAGGAATTGTACAGGGGAAAAAGAAAAGTTATTACCAACTGCACCATCACAGTCATTGGCACCCATCCCTACCCTTGCCATGTGGCACATGCACTCACCGTTGTTTCATGCACGCCTCAATCCCCCCATCTTTCATGCACCCGACTCCACACAGGCATAGACCATACAGCATGCTCCCAGTGTACTTACCTGTTTGTCTGGAGGACCGAAGAGTAGCGTGTACTGGGGGAGGACCCCTTGCATGAGTTTCTCCAACTCCTCCGATGTGAAGGCAGGGGCCCTTTCCCCAGACGCACAAGCCATTGTCTCTTCCAGACTGAGGTCACAGCAGCACTTGCAGTGTAGGTCCTCTCCTGTCAAAGATCAGGTATTGAGTGTTTGAACAGATAGAAAATGGCAGTCACGTCCGCGGCGGTGTGTACTGTCACCGCTGGCGTACATCGTCATTGGCTCCTGGGACCCATAGGTTCCAATGTTAACCAATGCAGAATTGCGCCACGGTCTTCGACCGCCTACCGCGACGGTGTACAACGCCAGCGCAGTTACCTCACATCCCATTGTCCCACTTTACAGGTCAGGCAGCCGCCATTTCAGGGGCCCACATGGCTTCATTTTTAACTGCGTCACACAGACCTAGGCCTTGCCTCAACACTCATACATGCAAATTTTGGATTATGAATCGTGTTCTTTGTAAGGTGTGGGTACGTACCTCTGAGTTGGTTGACTCTGTGCTCACTGTTGTCCTTCATAGGCACCATCCGCTGGGACATGTGAGGAGATGGCGGCATCCTACGGTGTACAGACCGCAGGTGGACCTGTCGACAATGGAGGAAAGACATGTGATCATCACCTACAGGCTTGATCGTGCCACAATTCTGGAACTGTGTGCCCAGTTGGAGCCAGACCTGATGTCAGCTATCTGCCATCCCACAGGAATCCCCCCTCTAGTGCTTGTGCTGTCAGTACTCCATTTCCTAGCAAGTGGGTCATTTCAAACAACAGTGGCCATAGTATCAGGGATGTCCCAGCCTACGTTTTCCAACGTGTTGTCCAGAGTGTTGTCTGCCCTGCTGAAACACATGCAGAGCTACATCGTTTTCCCTCAGGTGGAGGATTTGCCTACAGTGAAAGGTGATTTCTATGCCCTGGGACATATCCCCAACATCATAGGTGCCATTGATGGGACACAAGTGGCTTTGGTACCCCCCCGCCAGAGTGAACAGGTGTACAGAAACCAGAAGAGTTATCATTAGATGAATGTGCGGATGGTGTGTTTGGACGACCAGTACATCTCATATGTTAATGCCAAATTCCCTGGCTCAGTGCATGATGCTTACATCCTGCGCAATGACAGCATCCCTTATGTGATGGGGCAACTCCAGAGGCACCGTATGTGGCTATTAGGTGAGCACCTGGAAACAAGTCAGTGGGAATGGTTGTCTGGGTCTGGGGATATCCCTACAGGTTAGTGTGTGTCTAACAGTTGTCCCTCGCCATTTGCAGGTGACTCTGGTTACCCCAACCTGTCATGGCAACTGACCCCAGTGAGGAATCCCAGGACAAGGGCAGAGGAACGCTACAATGAGGCCTATGGGCGAACTCTGAGGATTATAGAATGGACCTTCGGCCTCCTGAAGGCCAGGTTCAGGTGCCTCCATATGACAGGTGGTTCGCTATTCTACTCACCAAAGAAGGTGTGCCAGATCATCGTGGCCTGCTGTATGCTTCACAACTTAGCTTTGCGACAACAGGTGCCTTTTCTGCAGGAGGATGGTCCAGATGGAGGTGTTGTGGCAGTTGTGGAGCCTGTGGACAGTGAAGACGAGGAAGCAGAAGAAGAGGACATCGACAACAGGAACTCGGTGATCCTGCAATACTTCCAGTGAGACACAGGTAAGAATACAAACCTGCCTACTACATGTACTTTAACACTACTACCTCTCTACTATCTGTTGTTTTCACCCAGTGTATTGTCACTGAGTTGTCACTTTCCCTTACGATTTCACAGATGTGGGTCCCACTGTGTGACATCTGCTTTGATTCCTCATGGACTAGAGCTGTGTGACATAGGTATGTTGACATTACAATTGAAAGAGCATTTTGACACTGTAATTGCTACTACACTATTTCGAAATCACAGACAGACTCCAGATTGTTTTGTGCTTTAAGGCTGTTTATTTAAGTGCTCAATATTGGAGGGTGCTGTAAAATGGTGATGGGTGATGGTGGAGGAATGTCCATGGCAGAGTCCAGTCTATTAGTCTCACAGGTGCATTGCCCAAATGGGCATAGGAAGTGGAGCTGGGGCAGTTTGAGGATGGACAGGGTGACAAGGTGGGACAGAAGGATGACAATCAGGGTGGTCTCATTTCTTGGCGGGGGTCTTGGCATCATTCTCTGTCTTTGTCCTGGATCTCAGGGGCCGTTTGCAGGGTGGTTCTTCCTCTGCAGGGGGTGGGGTGCTGGTGTGGTGGTCCTGGGGCGGTGCCTCCTGTCCACTAGCGCCGGCGGAGGTGGTGGGCAGTTCATCATCCAGGCTTGTGTCAGGGGCCCCTTGTTGTGCCACAGTGTCCCTCCTAGTGTTGAGGACTTCCTTCAGCACCCCTTCGATGGTGCCCAGGGTTTAACTGATGGATCTGAGTTCCTCCCTGAAGCCCAAATACTGTTCCTCCTGCAGCCGCTGGGTCTCCTGAAACTTGGCCAGTACTGTTGCCATTGTCTCCTGGGAATGGTGGTAGGCTCCCATGATGTTGGAGAGGGCCTCGTGGAGAGTGGGTTCCCTGGACCTGTCCTCCCCCTGTCGCACAGCAGCCTTCCCAGTTCCCCTGTGTTCCTGGGCCTCTGTCCCCTGGACCGTGTGCCCACTACCACTGCCCCCAGGTCCCTGTTGTTGTTGGGGTGGTGGGTTAGCCTGGGTTCCCTGTAGTGGTGGACACACTGCTGATTGACGTGTCCTGGGAACAGAGGTATGGGCCCGCTGGGTGGGTGCTGTGCTGGTGTTTCCAGAGGGGGAAAGCTCTGTGGTGGCCTGTGCCAGTGTGAGGGGAACCGACTGTCCTGAGTTCCCAGATAGGCCGGGCTGGTCATCTAGATCCAGTTGGACAGAGCTGCTGTCATCACTGTGGGCCTCTGCTGTTGGTGGTGTGGACATGTGTGGACCCTCCTGTCCGGTGACGTTGGGTAGGGACCTGCAGGGGTATAAAAGGATGTTTATTGCATCTGTGTGTGCCATGGTGTGCAATGGGGGGGTGACCTTGTACCCCAGTGCTTGCATTCCTGTGTGGGACTTTGTTTGATGGTGGTTTAGGGGGGTGTATGGGTATGTGCAGTGGCCATGCTTTGGTGATGGGTGTCCATGCTTTGTTGTTGGGATGTGTGGTATGTGATATTTGTGAGGAGTTGGAGTGATGGGGGTGAGGGCGAGGGTGAGGGTATGTGATGGCATGCAGGTAGGGTGGGGGATATAGTAGTAACGCATTGCTTTACCAGAGTCAATTCCTCCATCTACTCCTGCGAGGCCCTCAGGATGCAGAATCGCCAAGAGTTGCTCCTCCCATGTTGTTAGTTGTGGGGGAGGAGGTAGGGGTCCGCCGCCTGCCGCTGATCCGCCAAGTGGTGTCTTGAGGCCATGGAACACACCTTCCCCCGTAGGTCGTTCCACCTCTTCTTGATGTCATCTTTATTTCTTGGGTGATGTCCCACTGCGTTAACCCTGTCCACTATTCTTCACCATAGCTCCATCTTCCCAGCTATGGAGGTGTGCTGCACCTGTGATCCGAATAGCTGTGGCTCTACCTGGACGATTTCCTCCACCATGACCCTGAGCTCCTCCTCAGAGAACCTGGGGTGTCTTTGCCGTGCCGTGGGGTGGTGTGGGTGATGTGTGGGGTGGTGTGTGTAGTGATAAGTGGGGTGATATTTAGTGGTGTGTTGTGTGAGGTGCGTGGAAGTTATGTGGGTGATGGTATTGTGTGCCTGTGGATGCTTGGTAGTAGTTTGTAGTGTCTCTCTCTGGCCTTCTTTTGGTATTTTGGTCGTAGGGGTTTGTGGGTGATGTGGGTGTGAGTTTTATATTGTAATGGGTGTGTGGGAGTGGTGTGTGTATGTGTATCAAGTGTGTGTATTTGGAATTGTCCAATGTGGCAGTGTTTTGTCAATGTGTGTGTATTTTGAGCGCAGCGGTGTGTACCGCCAATGGAATACCGCTGTTGAAAGACCGCCGCGTGGATTCGCGGGTTGTGATATTGTGGGTGTATTTCTTTTGGCGTGACGGTGGAGGATTTGTTTTCGACAGTTTATCACTGACCTTTGGTGTGGCGGACTTGTTTGGGTGTCTCAATTTTGGCAGATTCCGAGCAGTGGGTCGTAATAGCTGTGGCAGAATTCCGCGGCTGCGGCGGTGTGTTGGCGGCTTCTGCACGGCGGTAAGCGGCTTTTACCGCCAATGTTGTAATGAGGGCCTAAGTGCCTGATCATGGTAATTGACCAACCTGTTGGTGAGCAAACATCACCACAGCAGGGAAAGATGAATTCATCATATTACCATGCATACGGTGTCCCTACATTTACAGTGACACACATCCTTGTCCATTTCACATTATCATTTGTACAAGTACTGTTGTGGGTGTACAGTGAGTGTAAAATGGTTACATGTGAATAATGCATCACCATACACACCACAATGATACTGCTATCATGGATCACACACAAAGCTTAAAGAGCTACAACCATCTATTTATTTCACTTACTGGTTATGTTGGGATCCCAGAAGGTTGGAACTTTCCATCTTGTGTAAGGTGCTGGTCCACCTATGAGACAACAATTTAAACATTGCATTGCATAGTGCAGATACACATTGTCTAAATGTCATGAACAGTACTATGAAATCTCAGTGATTTTTGAATTCCAACACATTAGACACGCATATGTATACAATGTCTGAAGATATGTGATGCAGCTAGTAACATTACTTGGCAGAGGTATTTGTAAGGTGATGCTCAGACATATCTCATGGCACATGGCTGAAGCACGCCTCAGGCATATGACTGTCTTGTGTACTGCTGGGCACCATCATTTAGGGCCCCTTGCACCATAGCAAAGGGCCAAAATCATTGGCCCAAGGCACGGCAAAGGGGAAACATCCTTTTTTACGACTTTTTTTTTAACGAAAGTCGTGGTTAACGAAAGCGCAACAACGCATTTTTTAACCACGACTCCGTTTTTTTGTACCTTAACTACGTATGCTCTGAACAACGAACATGCGTGGTTAAGGTACAAAGAAGGGAGTTGGCGAAGGTAAGTGGTGGGTTTAGGTTTTGGGAGGGGGTGGGTGGTGGGGGGTTTTAGGTTTTGGGGTGGGTTTGGGGGGGTGGGGCGTTTTTGGTTTTGGGGAGGGGGTGGGGGGTCAGGGGGTTTTAGGTTTTGGGGTGGGGTTGGGGCGTTTTAGGTTTTGGGGAGGGGGTGGGGCATTAGGGGGTTTTAGGTTTTGGGGTGGGGTTGGGGGGTGGGGCGTTTTTGGTTTTGGGGAGGGGGTGGGAGGTTAGGGGGTTTTAGGTTTTGGGGTGGGGTTGGGGGGGTGGGGTGAGGGATCTAGGGTGAATGGTGCCTATTACTAATGCTTTTATCAGGAATGCCTTTACAACGAAATATCGTTGTTAAGGCATTCGTGGTAAAATCATTAGTAGTAGCAACACCGACCTCGTTGTTAAGGTAGTAGTTGTTTTTAAAGTCGTTGTTTCGTCGTACAACCACGGCAAAGTAGTGTTGGGATTGGTAAGGATACATATACCCCGTATGTGACATCATAATGACCATATCAGACTATTTATTCATGTCAAAGGTGCACAGAGTGAAACATGCTGCAAGAGTGCATGCATTGGAAGATGTCTACATGAACTATTATATTTTTCAAGTGCCATGTTAAACTTTTAACATGTACGGAATGCAGCACACACTAGTAGGTTAATCTCAAAGGAGACTGAACATTAAGGGCCAGATGTAGGTAGGTTTCCTTTTGCGAGGTGCAAATTGCGAGTCCAAGCGACTCGCAATTTGCACCTCGCAAAAGGAAATGCAGAAAGGTGTCTCAGACACCTTCTGCGACTCGCTATGGGGTCGCAAAGACCCACCTCATAAATATTTATGACGTGGGTCGCAGTTTGCGACCCCATAGCGAGTCTAGGCACTCACGGGGATGGTGGCCTGCTGGAGACAGCAGACCACCATGTCCGTGACTGCTTTTCAATAAAGCAGTTTTTTTTTTTTCTCTTTGCAGCCCGTTTTCCTTAAAGGAAAACGAGCTGCAAATAGAAAAATACCGAAACCTTTTAGTTTTTTTTTTTTTCAGAGTAGGCAGTGGTCCATAGGACCACTGCCTGCTCTGAAAAAATATTATTGTGAGCATTCACAAAGGGGAAGGGGTCCCACAGGGACCCCTTCCCGTTTGCGAATTAGTTACCATCCACTTCAAGTGGATGGCAACTGCGAGTTGATTTGCGACCACTTTCGCGGTCACAAATCAACTCTACATCGCGGTGCGACTCGCAAATAGGAAGGGAACACCCCTTCCTATTTGCGAGTCTGAAACACATTTTGCGAGTACCGACTCGCAATATGTGTTTCTGTATCGCGTGAGGGCATTAGCGCCTCGCAAACTGTGTTTTTCGCCGTTTGCGAGGTGCTAATGCCTTCCAACATCTGGCCCTAAATTCCTCCTTGCACATAACTGGTGTCAACTTTAAAAATCATTGGGTAATGCCTTGAACAAACACCTATGTGATATCAGGTCATGTTTTCTAATGCAAGAATGTATATTTTAAATATTAAAGCCACTTAACATTGTACAGGCCTCTGGTGCAGAAAATAGCAATTTCACAGATTTGCACAAGAATTTAGGAAACACCACAGTAGATGAACTGTCCATTATAATGTTAACATATGGTTGTACTGTGATAGTTACACAACAACATGCAGCTGGTTCATACATACATACCTATGGGTCTGTCAATCTCCAATCCAAGGTGGTGTACCAAATCAGCCTCTTGGGCCAACACATCAGCCCATCTGTGCTTTAGCTTGTGTCAGTGTGCTCCACCCTAACACCCTGAACATGTGCCAATATACCTTTACCCAGCGCTCCTAAACATTTCTTTGGGGGGTAACCCAGGCTGACTCTACCCCCTTTTCTGTTTAGAAGATTGTGAAGTACAGGAAACCCCACGTTGGGCACACTTCAATTGGTCCTGGATTTTTACTAGACAAGTTTTCATTTTGCTTATGTGTGACTTTTCAGTGATCATAGTGTGCTTATGTGAGACATTTTATCTTCTTAGGTGTGACATATAGAGTGACAATTTATTGTGAGGGGAAACACGCAATTATTGTAATGTATTGAGACATTTTCAACTTTATCTTCATTTTGTGGTTGGTAGTAGGCTTGGGTGGACTTAGGTAGCTGTGGTGATGCCAGAGGTATGCCATATATATGTGTTACTACACCCAGTGTTGCATGCCACTTGCCAGAGCTGTGGACTGTGTTGGTACCACATGGAAGGTCTATGTGACAGAGGGCAGTGTCCAGGTGGTGAATCTGGGTGGGTGTTATTTGTTCCTGCCCCTGTTACTTCATGACAGATGGGCCGGCAGATGGGCCATGAAGTTCGTCTGGGTTTAAGGAATGCATGTGCATTCCTCTTCACTCAGCCAGGGGAACAGCAGGTAACATGGCAGCCAGCAAGGGAGGAATCAGGAGCTGTCTGATCACACTTGAGTTGTCACAGCCATTGCCAAGATACACAACTGTATGTCCCTCACAGTGATATGTTCATGTGAAGGTTGCTCCTAGGGCCTATGTGCCATGCTAATGTATTCCCTATTCTGCCCAATATCTTTATTCAGTCAATCTGTCAGGAATCCCGCCATAAGATGTGTTATAGATGCAGCACACACTCAGGGAAGCACAGAGACAGGCCGGCTCGTCCATTCTACAGTGTATGTACTACCCAGCTTACAAATATATTGGATTTTTCACAAACATATGGTGTAATTCCAATATAGCATGTGATTGTCAGGCAGCCAAGGATCTGCACAGAAAGCTAGGCAAGTTCCACCATGTAATGTGGTGGAAAAACACATCTGCACTCAGGGCTCTATGCTTGAACCAATATGTGTGGCACTTGCACAATGCACCATGGTATGTGTGTTACACAAATCTATTTGTATAGTGTTTGAGCCGGAAATGCCAGTCTGTATAGCTCTGGCAAGTGCCATTAATCATGAGTGACACAGTGTTTTGCAAATCACTGTATTGTCTTATTCTGCACCAGAGAGAGGCTCCTTGACCGTTGAATTGAGGTACCCATTCACATCTGATGGTTATATTTTCATTCCCAATCAAACCAAACCAGATAAACTTTGAAATGTGCCAGTAAGCACTACCTTCCAAGGATTGGCAGTACAAGAGGTTAGACCTTAAATTATCTTCCTTAATTAATTTTCTATGTGTGCTTTGTTCTTCAGCACCATATTTGGTCTACATTGCCTTTGGACTGAGGTAGAGTGTCTGAACGTGAACACAGTCATGCAGCACACACACTTTCAGCATGTGCACACTGTTCCACAATGCAAACTTTCTGTTGTGTATGTCTTGCACAGGCACATGTTCGGCACACGGTGTTATCATGCACACATTTGTATCAACATGATGTTGGGCAGGAATGAGTCTGACAAACAGCAAACTACCTTTGGAATAGGTGAGTGAGATATTTGGCCTCACTGCAGTGAACGAGGGTCACGCTGTCATGTTCATTACTGATGTTCAATGAAAACCTTGATTCCCAACAAACATGACCTCTGTCTTACTCCTGTCAGTCAAAGGCAGTAGCAGTACATCTACTCTGAGGGAAGGTCTTTATGTGGCCCTCCTAGTCCAAGAGTGCTGCATTCCCTGACATTTTCCCTGTGGGATGTTATAAGATTTGTGATCCTCTCAACTATGCACTTGTACACTCAGGACAGGGCTAAACTACTCTTGCCTTACAGAGGTAAGCTCATATCCAAATTCATCTATCACACCATTTTCAATGAGTTAGCATGTGTACACATACATTTTTGTCTGACTTTTGACATGGACATTTCACACTCTTCACATCTCTCTATTCTTCAGGTGTTGTGATGTTTGTAAAAATCATCAACATTGTCATACTCCTCTGGGTAATTACTGACATTGCAAAGTAATCTATTCATATTGTTCTGTTACAGGACTTTGGCTCTCATTACATTGGTGTGCAATGCTCATGAAATGTGTATTTTGACAACTGTATCCTGAAGTGATATATATGACAAAGGGGGCGGGGATTGACTCACATGTGTAGTGCTTTGGGGATGCCCATCCATGCATGTACGTGTTCTGTACAAACAAAATCTAAACTTGTACACTTTACATTTGGCCTTTGTCCATGACAACTGTCACTTATGATCTGTGAAAGTATAGGCCACCACACCTGCTCATGTAAAGTGCTGCCATTCTGCATGCTACTACATTGGTGATGCATACTGCATTGAGTGGTTTATCTCAGGTATGAACATATTGGGTGATTTGTGTTGCAGCACTAACTGAGTAATATGTGAAACACACTTTGCTGCTGCAGAGCAAGACTGCTAGCTGTATAGTACTACTCTGCTCAAGAGATTAAGGACAGAAATGTACTATTTAGATGTGGATATTTAGCAAGCCTGGCCTGTCCCTTATAAGCAGTACACTGCATTGTATTGCATTGCTGGGTCGGTTGACTGAATATTTGGAGCCATAGCCACATATTGCTTAATAGGTCTGACAACATGATTGATACAAGTTGATGTTATTGACTTTGTGTTCACATTGACTTTGACATAACAACAACACAATGAATGAGTTCAAACATTTATTTTCATGTTGAACTTTCATGAGTATTTCAAACATTTTGTCCATTGGCAAAAATGATTATGAAAAGAAATTTGGCACACTGTTGTCACGTCTTTGATGTCCAGCCACTGTGTATTGAAGGTCTCCATCACTGTCACTCTTCTCACATATTGGCTCACTCTCCTCTTGCTCCAAGTCCCATGGCACATTTGGTCTGACACAAATGTTGTGTAAATTGAACAAACCAGGATAATCATGCACATCATAGGTGATGAGTAGACTAATCTTCCCCCAGACATATCCAGGCACCCAAACCTGAACTTCAGAACATCGAATGTCTGTTCTACCACGTTCTGCATCCTGGTCAGTGCCTAGTTTACTTTTTTTTGGGAAATGGCTGGTGATGGGGGAATGGGGTTATGACCCACAGCTGCAGACCATATCCTTGGTTAGCTAAAAGTAGAAACAAAGCTATGCTAGTTATTACGCACATTGTTACAGAGACATACCTGTCCATGTGTGTTATATATACTAGCTCATAGATTTTTCTTACAGCATTGACTGCTATAGGTTTTAAATAGATTTGACCAAGGTTTGGCACATGTGTCTTCCAGTTATCTGTGTCAATGCTAATGTTGTCCATGTCCTGATACTTTGTACACTTCCACATGCTGACTTTCATGTTCAGGCAGTAGATTACTGTGATAGGTATTTCTGAAAGTTGTGAACAACTCTATGTTTTGTGCACTCACTACATGTGCACAGAGACAAAGGAGTGATCTGATTTTGTATTATATATTCAGCACTAGGTATGTTTGGACAGTAGTAACCTGTTTGACACTCACATATACCTATGTCCTCTTGAAAATTCAGAATGTTTTTCCTTGGCTACATGACGTTGAACCAGCCTTTGATTTGTCCACTTACATTAACATTGAACATGACTTCTACATGTATTTGCAACATGTGACATGAATAGGTGTACATTTTGTTGTCACCCTTCAGCTAATGCTTGTTGTCAGACACATAGATGGCCACATAGGTATGCATATAATTCTACCTTGTAGGGAATTCTGTACTTCTATGCCTTGTTTCTGTCATCATTGATGGGGCCTGAGAATGTTGGAATTGGGATGCTGGTTACAGTAGGATAACTTGCCCTGGCTGCATTCCATTTATGTACGTTTTTGATGTATGACATATTTGACATCATTGTGTTTGAGTTTGTGAGTTTAATATAGAAGGCACATAGGCTGGGAATTTGGCCTAGTTACTAAACAATACTGGTGATCCATCACATTGATTACATATATCAATGTGGCTTGATACATATGTATGTGTGTATACCTAGACTGTCAGTATGGCTGAGACATATGTGTGTTTAGTAATGTTGGCTCTCACATTCATACACTAAATTGACTTTTCCACATAACTCTGGCCTACACTTATGTTGCATGACAAACAGGTAATTTACAACTAGTTCTTCCAGAGATGCTCCAAGAACTGTAGTCAACATACAGGTCTTCAGCCATGTGTAACACACGTACTTATGAACACAGCATTAGTTCACACAACATTATTTTATTTGAAGTGAAACTGATACCAAGAGTAGGTACACCTTTGAAAAAACACTCATTCCACAGCCACACATCATGTACAGTTTGTACTGATATTAATTTGTCTTGTATACCACATGACTATTATCTTGATATCTTATCCAATGCAAATGATGTGGTTCAGTCCATTCAGACATTTTGAGATGAAACAATACTACACACCGATGTTCTGTTGCTACTGCCATTACATGGCTAGTCAGGGTATGACCGAATCGGAAATCTTTGTCTACAAATTGCTGTAAGTTGTTCCCACTATGTGCTCTTGACACTAGGGTCCATATATTTAACAAAGTGGCACAGTGTAGCACAGCAAGTGTCCTTGCTGTGCTGCACTACATTACTTTGAAAGGGCAGGAATGCACAATATTTAAGCCATATGGTACATTCTTCCTTTCACTCTGGGCACACAATGGGCTACCTAGCAAAAACACAGGCCCCCTTGCACCATGGTACAAGTGTGCCTATGTGCACCTTCCAGCACATAAATATTCCTGAGAGGCAAATACCTCTGTCTATGTGGGCCACAGGATGCAGCATACACAGGAAGCATAAGTGACTTTCATGACCTACTTTATTTATGCTTGTTACACATCACTTGGGAAGACATATTTATTTTACAAATTCCCAGGATTATCATGTTTGGTACATATGACATGTGTCATCCGCCATGGGAGTTGCATGGATACACCTTCACACAGCACTGGAACACCTCCCTTATGCACAGTAATGCAACACAGAATTTAGTGCTATGTTGCATGACTCCAGATTTTGTATGCTATTCCAAGCCACAGAAAGTGGCTTGGCATGCCCTCAAATATCTGATTAGGAGTTTGCATCACACATGCACCACTATGTATGGTGCAAGTATGAGGCACACCACTCTTACATATGCACCTAGCTCCATCGACAAACACAGAGATGGCTATTATGTCATTCATTTCTTCATGTTTGTTGCATACTTCAAATTTAGTTACCAATAAGTAAGCCATCCCCATATTGGCCACTCTGGAAGCACTTGCTGATAATACTCTACTGGAAGATAGAGGCATCATGTGCACTTCCAGGATATTTGGCCAGCACATTGGTGAACATCCCCAAATGGTCCACGATGGTCTGGATGTTGATTAAGTAGGTATCTTTAGGTTTCTGGTACATGTGTGATATTTCTGAAGGGGGAACTAATTGCATATGTGTGCAATCCATTGCACCTAACACATGGGAAAATCCCACAATGGCGTAGAATCCCTGCTTGGTCTCCAGCTGTTGTTGGTAGGTCTTGGGGAAGAGGAGGTACTGGGGTGTGAAGAGGTTGATGGCATCCAGGACAGTGGGTAGATAGGCGAAAATGATGCCTGGGATGTTCCTGCCACTCTTGCTGTTGTGACCTGGAAGAAACCAGAAGCAAGCATGTGGAGCACAGCCATCACTTGAAGAGGAATGTTGGAGGGCCTGACAGTTGGTGGCAGAAGACTTGGCCCCATCTTGGGGAGAAATTCTATCATACACTCCCTCCTGAGCCTGTAGAATCTGATAACATCATCCTCCCTGAGGTTGGTGAGGAAGATGCGCTGCCAGAACACATGCGCCCTATTCTTCACTGCCTAGAAGTGGTGGTGGTCTCCTTGCGATGCCAAGCAGCAGGATCACAACCTCCATGGCGTAGTTTGGCTTGCCAAAGTGTTTTTGGATGTTCAGCTTTTTATACCAGAGCCACTGCATCATCCCCCATGCCTGATTACCGATGAACAGATTTTTTGTGTGCCTTTTAGGCTTTTGCTCACTTATTCCAAAGGAAGCCCCACATATTGCCAAAATATGAATGTTAGAAATGGGTTTTCTGGTTGGTTATGGTATGCACCTAAGCCAGGCAGAACCCACCCACTCCAGTCAGGGCAAGGGAGTTACACATCCAAGATAACCCCTGCTCATCCCATTGGTAGCTTAGCACGAACAGTCAGGCCTATCCCAGAGGCAATGTGTAAAGCGTTTGCACAAAGCACACAACACATGTGACACACTATCACACCACAAGGGAAACACAGCACCCAGTTATTTGAAAATATACTGTATTGTACACAACACAAATATTAGACCAAACATCACACATCAGTAATATCCTGCTACCTTAGCAGTTGTCAGAACGTTACACATTAGTTACTCTGCAGAACTAGCAGTAGTCACATATAACTCATAGATTACTTAGTATTCTGCAACATAAGCAGTAGTCAGGAAACATGTTATATCACACCAAAGCACTTGTCATAAGAATATCATAAAAGTCCATATTAGGAACCTTATAAATGTGCGGCAAGTCAGAAAAACATATTAGCATGTTATGCCCATAAAAGGAAAATTTGCATACACATATGAAACATCATAAAACATGTAGGCAACAAATAAATCATTAAAGTCTCTAAAAAGAACTTATGCCATATGTAGATCCTGTAGAAAGTACCTGTTTAAGATGAAGGCACCTCCAGTGCCTGTAGAACTACAAATGGGGCCCCCGGCGCTTCTCTGAGCCATACAGGGGCCTCTCACTAGTTCTGAGGTTGAGGGGGTGGCATGCACCCCTCTGGATTAATGACAGGCCCCTCCTAGGGCCTGCAATCGCAGGTGGACCCCGGGCCTCAACCGGCCCTCAGGAGGGGGGGCCAAAGTCAGCCAAAATGAGTTAAGAAGGAGGGGGGAGCATCACACACACCCTCTATTATAATAATGGGCCCCTCCTGGGGCCCGCCAACTCTTGGACCTCCCCGGGCCTCCACCGACTCTCACGAGGGGGGCCAACACAATGGCACAAGCCCACAAGGGGCCACAAAACAACACTGACGGCGTGGGGGGCCTCTGGCGAGGCTTTTACAAATTCCTTCAGGGCTCCGGTGGGGCAGGGGAAGTCTTCCTTCTCCCCTGCCCATGCACTTAGGGGCTTCGGTGGGCGGGGAGCCTCCGTTGAGGCTTCCTTCCCCACCCGCTCCTCTTCTGGCAAAGAGAAAGCACTAGATCCATGATGCAGGGGTCCAGGGCCACAGCACCCAGACCCTGGGGGACAATGTCCAGGGAAAAGGCCCACAGGTGAAAGGGTCCAGCAACAGGCCAGCACAAAGAGGATGCAGCAAGTGGCAGTTCCTTACAGTGACCAAGCAGGTCACAGGTCAGCACAGCAGAAGCAGCAGTCCATGGCGGTTCTCGGTGAGTCCTTCCAGCCTTCTGTGTCCAGTTCCAAAATGTCTTCAAATTGTGGGGAAAACTCCCCTGTACTTATACTTTGTCTTTACAGTGTTTTAAATGGAAGGGGAGAGGAGGCTCCAACCAGTTCCAACTGGTTCTGGGAGTGCCCCCTGTCTCCTTCAGCACAGGCTCCAAACATCAGCTGGGGGTAAACAACCCTATTGTGCGAGGCCAGGGCACAGCCTTTACAAATGCAGGTGTGCCCCGCCTCTCCCTTCTCTCAGCCCAGGATTCACCCCATTTTCAGTATGCAGATGCACCTCTGTGACACATCCACCCTCCCTGTGTACAGGCTGTCTGAAAAATATGCACAAAGCCCAACTGTCACTCTGCCCAGACGTGGATTGGAGTCAAGCTGCAAAACACCAGAGTCATAAGCACAGAGAAATGTTCACTTTCTAGAAGTGGCATTTCTGTAATAGTAATAAAAAATACACCTACACCAGAAAGCAGCATTTCTTATCACCATTATAACCATACCAAACATGCTTACGCTACCCCTCATAAATCAGACAATACTCCTTACACATAAGGAACGGCATTTCTAATGCAATGCTATGAGAAGGCAGCACTCACAGCAGTAAGACACCAAGTTAGGCTGTTTGTCACTACCAGGACAGGCCACGCAACCTGGCACATGTCCTGCCTTCTACATACATGGCACCCTGCCCATAGTTCTAGCTAGGGCCTACCTTAGGGGTGATGTACATGTAGTAAAAGGGGAGTTCTGGGCCTGGTGAGTGACTTTAGATGCCAGGTCCCTGTGGCAGAAAACTGCACATGCAGGCCCTGTGCTAACAGGCCTGAGAAAGGTTTGAAGGCTACTTCAGTGGGCCCACTAGTAGAATTTAATTTACAAGCCCTGGGTATAAAGTTACCACTGAACAAGGGACTTATAGGTAAATTAAATATGCCAATTAGGCATAAGCCAATCATACCAACTTTAGATGAGAGAGCACCTGCACTTTAGCACTGATCAGCAGTGATTAAGTGCTCAGAGTACTAGAGCCAACAGTGAGAGGTCAGAAAATAGGAGGAATTAGGCAAAAAGTCAGAGAATGAACCTGCCACAAGGGCCAGGTCCAACAATGAACATCACTGTGTTAGTTTTGAGTGATATTTTGTCAGGGAACTCCTACCTTGCATATTTTAATTTGTGTGTGGCACAGCTGGTTTAGGCACAGCTTTTGCACGATGCAAGCCTTGAAAATTGCTGCACTTGGGCAAATGCATCATCTCATAGATATTGAGAAGTGCTTGTGCCACTGTTGCAGCAAAATATTTGATGCAACAGCGGCACAAGCCTCGCATATATATGCCCCTTCATCCTTAATCTGGATTGACACACACTGCATTTAGTTAGGCATGCATAATGTAAGATAATTAGAACAGAGGTCCCTTTATGATACATAAAAAAACTTTTTGGTGATGATGGGTATGATTTCTCTCTCCATCTCCTCACACTCTACAGACATTCAACCCTAGTATCTTAGCAGAGGTGCAATAGGGTACACAATAAGCAAGAGCAATTATTGAACACACTTCAGGCCTCCTCATATTGTGATTCAAGTGTTGTGACTGCAATGGTGGGGGTTGTAGATTTGCTTTCCAGAAGTTGTGTGGAAGACTATAGTAGACTGTAGGGGCAGGTTATTATGAGTTTGTCCTCCCAGCCACATACGCAGGACCCCAGCATGACACCCCTGTCCCAGCAGGTCCTGAAAGCTAAATTTCTGACCATACGGACTCAGCTGGAAGAGTTTGTGCAGCAGAGAGATACACGTAGTTAGATGTGAGTTTTGGGGGGGTACTGCTTAGCCAGTCAATGTGGCAGTCACTCCTAATTAGAACTCTGTGCTTTCTACCCTAACATCCATTGTAATTAGATGTGGGGGCCTGGTATTATCAGCTGCAGCCACCCTGGCAGGGTACCCTTGATTGTATGGGGTTGGTGTCCTGCCTTTTGGGGCCTATATCAGCACAGTCGGGGTCCATCATGACTGTAGCCCACCCAAGAGGTATTGGAAGACATGGATGCTGGAATGTGGAGTTGAGGACCTGTGGCACCCCCCTGGCAGGAAGAGACAGATGGCAGCACCATAGAGGCCATATGCCGGGTGGCACAATGGCACACAGATCTCTGCTGTCTGAGGACAAGGTCCTCAGATTATGTGGGGCTGATTGCAGGGCATCTACAGTAATACTTGTCCTCTGGCCTTGGCCCTGGAACTAGGAGGCCCCATATTCAGAGACAAAGTGAGACCTGCAACTCCAACCCCCAGCAGAACCCACCAGAGGTACAGACCCTGGGTGGAATGTGGGCAAGCAGCCCAGATTGGAGAAGTGACAGGGCTGGAGCCCCTTGTCCCCCAAGGACATAGATTTCCAGCATCCAATGCACCCGTGTTCCTTGTGTTGGGGTGCCACCACTTGCTCTGGATCTCCCTATGGAGGGGCCCTGCTTTCAACCATCTCTGGTGCTCCTGTAGAGCTGTGCTGAGCCTGCATGCTTATTGGGCCAGAAGTGGACCATCCATTGGGTCCCGAGCTGGGTGCTCATCAACCCAACCAACTATTAGGGGTTCTCTATCTGCCAGTCTTTCTGAACTTGTACCGAGTAGCAGGGTATGGAGATCCCTGATAATGCCCTCGTCTGATCTTCGCTGCCTCAGGGACCCACGGAGCAGACCCAACATTTTCCTGCTATGCTACACTGCCAGTAGAGCTCATGATAGCTGTGGGACACTCCCTTTATCAAGCTATTGGGACTGCGTGCCTTGCTAGGTAGGTTCAAAACTGACAGATCCACTCTCCTCCCACCTCAGCCGGATTCTTGTTACTGCTGCTATCCCTCCTGAGATGGGTCTCTTGAGGTCAGCTTCACCCTCCCAGATGCCTGCCACTGTGGATCTGCCAATGCTGGTGCTGGAGACTTCTACACCAGAGGCCGTGCAGTGCTCTTAGGGCCCCACAGATGAAAGCTGGATAAGATCTTTGTGGCTTTCGAACAATCCCAAATCTTCATAGAGACAAAAATGTCTCCTTGATGGTGGACCTGGGTTTCCTTTGGGGTAATCATCATAAGCTCACAGACAGAATTACAGAGGAAAAAAAGATGCTAGCCAAATTCCTACCGCAATCCACTGCCAATCATTTAGCCATTTGAGATCTGAGGATAAAAGGATGATTCTTTAGGGAAGAGCGGAGGACGTGGAGCGGTGCTTCAAAGAAGTAATATTCAGATGCTGGGACTGCTAGATGGAGTAAAAGGCTGTGACTCTTTGGCCCTTTTAAAGACCTGGTTCAAATCTTTTTGCCCCTCCTCCAGTCTCACACCATTTCTCATGCTGGAGAGAGTCCACAAGGTGCCTGCATGCAGGCCTGTCCTGGGGACACTGTTGTGCTCGATGCTGTCTAAACTCCTCCACTTCAAGGACGATTACACCATTATGATGGCAGCTAGAAAAGCTTGGCCACTGCAGCTTGAGAATGCCAATGTTGTGTTGTTCTCAGACTATTCCCAGGTGGTGCAGTACCAGTGTACTTCCTTCCTGGTGGCGAAGAAGCAACTCCCTCAAGTAGGCATTCAGTACTCTTTATTATTTCCAGCCCTCCTAAACCTCTTTGTAGGAAGCAGATCACTCTTTTGCACCAACCCACAGGCTGACTGGGTTGCTGAACATCATGGTGTGGTGCCTGTGTCAACTGAGAAGTGCTCCTCCTGCCTTACCTTGTAATGGCATCAGAGGCATTGGTGTCTTGGGGGGAAAGTGCTAGTCCCTCAGATGGTGAGATGGGTCTTCATATCTTCTTCTTGGATGACAACACCACCATGACAGAGGGCTCACGTGTGGGCTCCCAGATCCAACCTCTAGTGACACCACAGACTGCTGAAGGCCTACTATAACTTGGAATATAATGTAATATCCCCCAAAGTGATGTCTTCTTCACCTCGATACCTAGACTGCTGTATATCACCATGGCAGCTGCTGCAACACACTGAGACACACATGGGTGGGGATGGAGATACCCTGCCATCCCTTAGCCCCAGCGCTGGGCACATCACAGATATAGTTGACACACTGGTCTATATCATGCTAACACACTCCATTCTGCTGCTTCACCACTACCACACTTGTCCCAATGGTTACATGATCCAGTCAGTTTGGGTGTGCTGCAGTTTGCAACAGACTCCATGTGTTTCTATTTTCAACACCACAATTCCATTGTTCAAACCCCATTGATTCGACCAGGAAGGCACACAACATTTAACTCATGGAGGACGAGCAGCCACACCTTCACCTTCGAGGGAGCACATAAGAGCATACCTGCAGCACTACTGCTCACAATATACCTCCCCTATATGCACTCCACCAGGAAGAAGTATTTTTTCCTCCACTCTTAAAATACAAAACACGCAAATCATATTTCTTCAGGAAACCCACAAATAACCACAGCGCTATAGCACCTGCACGGGCAGTGGTCCTTATTTGCCACCACCTTCTCCGCATACACTCATGGTGCAATAATTTAGATTTGGCTGGGCATACCTTTTCATGTGCTAGACACAATTATAGATAAGAAGGGCCTGTATGCTTCTGATAGACAGCCACCATGAACAATGCCTGAAATCATTTAGGAAGTATTTATGCCCTGAATACTGATCAGGGGCGTTCTGGACCAATGCTCTTGGGGACACTGTCAATTAAGACTCATACATCATAGGTATTAGGCGGGGACTACAACTGTGTGCAAGACACATGGTTGGATCTGTTCTCACTCCCTTCTCTCCCCTCCACACAATCAAAATGTTTTACAAGCTAGATTCACCAATGGACATTTACAGATGCCTGGAGAACATGGCACCCTGACACCCTCATTTGCTCAATTTATTCTGCACCACATGACCTGTATGTTCATCTTGACTGTTTTTTTGTGCAACCTCAGTACTGGAAACAGTCAGGCAAAATATATGCCTTGGACTCGTAGTTTCAGATAAAGATGCGCATGTTGTAGATGTGACATGGAATGCTTCTGTCCTCCTGGTGCCAATGTGGCATCTCCCTCGAGTGCACCTGGAGGATACAGCATTTTGCAAATCTCCAAAAGAACAAGTCAGACAGTATTTTACAGATAACTGGGCCACAGCTTCCACTAGGCCACTGGAATGGGATGCAGTAAAGATGGTCACCAGGGGAGCCCGTCTGTGGGAGGCAGCAGGATATGCAGGCTACTGGAGGGTGAGATTCAGGAGGTTGAAAAATGCATTCCCTTTCTGGAGAGGGCTGTGTGTCATGACCCCTCTAGGGCCTAGAGCTGACTGAGACCAGGACTCATCTTGGTGCTCTATTGGAGTGGCTATGCTGCTTAAACATAAATGTAGACCCATGTGGTAAACTTCACTCCACTCCTGGAGTTCAGGCACTCCATGCTATGCAGAGTAACATGGAGTTCCCAAAATTCCACCATCTGGCTTGAAGGGGGATTTTTGTTTCATTTAGTATGCACAAGAATTGTTTTTGGTGTACAAGTGACACAATAGTCTCAGGCTGAAATATGTTGTGCCCGCTCACTTGCGCAGCTTCCGGCCACAAATGGACCCTTTTTAGTGCTGCTCATGAGTGTTAACAACTCCGTGTGCACCTATAGCAGATTCTCCACTCAAGAAGCAGCTAAATCTACTCAAAATGAAGTGTTTGAGTGATTTATCTACAGACAGTTCAAGTTTTTTTTCAGAGCGAGAAGCCTTTTTTTCCAACAGAAAGAAGTGTCCCAAAGACTCCAACTTTCTGTTCCTGTCCAGCAGACTCCTCCCAGTGCTTTGTCCTTTACTTGTATTTCGATATGTGGAAGGATCTCTTTCTTTGTCTGCTGAATATACACCTTTTGGTTAAATGACTATGGGCCTGATTTACATATTGGCAGATGAGTTACCCCGTCACAATAGTGAGGGATACCCCATCTGCTGAAATCTAAATACAATAGGTTATATGTATATAGGTAACACATCTGCCAATATCTAAATCAGGCCCACTGTTTTTGTGATAGCACACAAGTAAGTTTAAAAACTATTGTAAAATAGTTTGTTTGATAGGGCATCCACCAGTATTTCTTTGTACTTTTATTTGATTTTTAAATTTCATTTCGGTGGGTGACCTGGAGTTTCATTAGGGGCCTAGTTATTTTTTTTGCATTTTATTTTTCACCTTTTGTAAAGGAAAAATGTTGCACAGTTCAGTGCCTTTTCTCCATGCATACAGGCCATCCAGTCGATAGGCTCAGTACTAGTCATAAGTACATGAAAGAACTGTTTCTGTGGTATATGTTATTTTAATTAAAATATAATTTAGAACATGGACAGCATTGGAGTAAATTAAAAATGGTGGTCATTGTATTTCATGT
Source organism: Pleurodeles waltl (assembly GCF_031143425.1). NCBI lineage: Eukaryota > Metazoa > Chordata > Amphibia > Caudata > Salamandridae > Pleurodeles > Pleurodeles waltl. Next base: position 550,372,044 of record NC_090442.1, read on the forward strand.
TTTTTTCTGAAAAATAAGTGTATATGAGGGGTAATATTTGACGGCATGATAAACGGGTGTGTGCTGTTTTAAAAGTTTTGTAGCTCAGTTCGTTTTTGTGTTTAGCATTGCTCAATTAATGGTAGTGTTTTATTCAGTGTTACCATGCCTCCTTTTTCTGGCCAGGTGTGTGTGTGAGTGTGTTTCCCATCGGCCACCATTTGTCTTTGTTCTCCATGCCATGTGGCCAGGGGCCATTTTGTGTATCCTTTGTCCCAGGGTTTGAATATGTTCTTTGTTTTCTAAGCCTCCTTGCTTGTTGATTGACCATGTGGCTGGTGGCCATTTTGTGTAGTCAGTAAGTGTGCTTTTGCCATAGGCCTGCATGTATTTTTTGTTCTCCATACTTGCTTGTTTGCTGTTGTTGGTCTTACTGTGTAGCCGGAGGTCATTTTTTGTAACCAGCCAGTGTGCTTTTGCCATAGAATTGCATGTGTTCTTTGTCCTATACGGCTCCTTGCATGCTGTTGTTTCTTGACCATGTGGCCGGAGGCCATTTTGTGCAGCCAGCCAGTGTGATTTTACCATAGGCTTGCATGTGTTCTTGGTTCTCCATGCCTCCTTGCTCACTGTTGTTGGTTTGACCATGTGGACAGAGGCTATTTTGTGCAGCCAGCTAGTGTGCTTTTGCCATAGAATTGCATGTGTTCTTTGTCCAACATGCCTTCTTGCTTACTGTTGTTGGTTTGATCATGTCGGCAGAGGCCATTTTGTGCAGCCAGCCAGTGTTCTTTTGCAATAGACTTGCATGTGTTGTTTGTCCTCATACTTCCTTGCTTGCTGTTGTTGTTTGTCCATGTGGCCGGATGTCATTTTGTGTAGCCAGCCAATGTGCTTTTGGCATAGGCTAGCATGAGTTCTTTTTTCTCCATGCCTCCTTGTTTGCTGTTGTTGTTTGACCATGTGGCCGGTGGCCATTTTGTGTTGTAATCCAGTGTACTTTTGCTATAGGGTGACATGTGTTGTTTGTTCTCCATGCCTCCTTTCTCTCTGTTGTAGTTTTACTATGTTGCCGACAGCCATTTTGTGCCTCCAGCCAGTGTGATTTTTCCATAAGCTTGCATGTGTTATTTGTCATCCATGCCTCCTTGCTCTCCATTGTTGGTATGACCATGTGGCCTGTGGCCATTTTGTGTAGCCAGACAATGTGCTTTTGCTATAGACTTGCATGTGTTCTTTGTCCTCCATGATTCCTTGCTTGCTGTTGTTGTTTGACCATGTGGCCAGAGGGCATTTTGTATAGCCAGTCAGTGTGCCTTTGCCATTGGCTATGTGTTTTGTTCTTCATGCCTCCTTGCTCGCTGTGTCATCATATGGCTGACAGCCATTTTGTGCAGCTAGTTAGTGTATTTTTGCCATGGGCATGCATGAGCTATCAGTTTAATGATATAGTTGAAGATCATTGTAGTATATGTTTATTATGACTATGATTATGATCTACAGCGCTCTCTACTACATGCATTTGTACGCATTTTTCACCTGCACCTGCTTGATTCTCAAAAGGTTTCTCATACTGCTGTAGTACAAACATCAGCAATTACATTTTGTTTTTTTTTGTTTTTATTCTGATTATTTTATTTTATTTTTTGTATTTTTTTATTTCATTTTATTACCTTTTTTCTTATTTTTTAGATAATTTAAGTTTTTGTAATTATTTTCATTTTGCATTTTTACATTTTGCCTCCATCCATCATCCATCCACACCCCACTGCCATAAGCGCACGGCCGCACAACAGGATTCAATTTTTTAAGTAATATTCCAATTCACCATGGACTCCCTGCCTGCCATAGTAGGTGCACTTCACACACACCAGCATTGTTGTTTTTATAAAGTTTAATCCATTTGCCCCTCGACCCCTGGCCTGTCATAGACGCCCACCAGTGTTCATTTTTTAAGGATTATTCCACTTTCCCATGCACCTCCCTGACTGCCACAGGTGTCTCTCTTAGAATAGATGCACATAAAGGAAAGACTAATTATATCTGTATGTTATTATCCTGATTGGAAATGAAATTTTATGTGATGGCAGACTGGTTTAGTTTGACTTCAAAATGGTAGGATATATTGTTTTTAATTATTAACGATAATGCCTTAAGTAACCAAACCACACTAAATTATACTGTCATTGTCTGTACTAAATCATACTGCAACAATGCCATGTTTAACTAAATGTTTTTCTTGCTTGTTTGCTTTTAGTTACAAAAGAGAAGAGACATCACCCATAGTACTGTCAGACAGAAGGCCTGTACAAAAACCTCCAATCTCTTCTGCTTGTGCAGCTCAGTACCACTGCCAACTGAAGGCCTGAAGATGGCCCCAAAGAAAGGTACTTCCAAGAAAGTGTCCAATGAGAAGAAGAAGCTTTCCCCCACTAGCGTTCAGACCAAAACCTTTTTCCGGGAAATGTGTGTCTGCTGCACTGGCCTCTGGGGAGGAAGCTGGGAGCAGCACTTCTACACCATCAGCACCACAGCAGCCTAAGCCCATGTCTGTCAGCAAGGCAGTCACTGCAATCGTGGCAATGCCAACAAGAACAGACATTGAAATGGATTTGTCCCTTCTGCAAAGTAGCGCACAATTATTTCAGGAAATGGAGTGGACAGCAGCCAGCAATAGTAGGTATTCTTGAGGGTGGACCAAAGCAAGAGGTTGAGTGCCCTGCCGAGCAAGAACCTCTTCTTTTAGAATCATTGCCTCACAGATTTCCAGCAAGAAAAAAGGAAAGGTACTCCACAAAGTTCCCCTAACACTCCTTCTGATGATGATGATCTGGACGTGGATTGGCAAAGTCCTAGAGACTCCAGGAGAGACCAGGGAAAAGAAAAGAGTCTGAAAGCCTTAGAATTATGGACGTGGATGAGGAGGATGATGACTATCCAGTCATTTTTATGGAAGCTGGCACAGAGGAGACCAACATTACCCTCCTATTCAACCTACTCTAATGGATGTGGCACAGGTACCACTTCTAGTGCCAGCTTCCACATTTGTAAGGCCCCTGCTGAGAGCTGCATCAACCCCTACCTCAGTAGAGCAGACAAAATATGCACTGCAGAGATGCAATCAACAACACAGCCGCCTACCTCCGGTTCTTCTTCAGGCATAGCCACTGGCACACTAAAAAAGCACTCCTCCCTAGTTTGGTACTTTTTTCAATTCACTTGCAGGAGGAGGAGATTGCAGTATGCTCCATTTGCCAGGCACATGTTTGTCAAGGTAAACCTGGTTAACACTGTGGTACTGGAAGCTAAACAACCCATATGGAAAAACATTACTGAATCCGGTGGGAGGAGTACCTTAACAAAATTGCTGAATATGGTGATGGTGAAGGTTAGGAGAGCAGGAAATCATCAGCTCCAATCAGTGTGGGATGTGATAATGACAAAGAAGAGGATGAGATCTACACATAGCAGCCCTGTCCCTAGCACTGTACCAGTATCACCCACCTCAGCAACCTAAAAATGGGACAAGTCAGATGGCGACACCAAGGCGTACAGTGACTGCCCCAAGATGCATGTTGAGTATACCATCTCCTACTTCTCAGAAGTGGCCTGCATCAGTAGCCCCAAAAAAAGAAGTAAATCCAGGCTACTATTAAAGGATTGTTCAGACAGGAGGGGCCCTATGACCGCAACCACCTAATGGCACGTTTTTACAGTGTAAAGTGTTTAAAATGTTAGTGCCCAACCTCCTCCCTTTTTCTTTTGTTGAAAGAGTGGGATTTAAAACATTTTTGGCAGCCATCTGCTTGAAATGGAAGGTTCCAAGTCAGACCTATTTCACTGGCATTGCTGTTCCAGCGCTCCATCACAATGTGCTGCAATTGGTTTGACAAGTTTTTCAGCAAGGTTCTGTTCACACTATCCACCTGACGACAGACATATGGAGCAGTTGTCAAGCAACTGATGACATGTGTATCACTGCACACTGGATCTCTTTTGTGGGCGTTAGGTAGCAGCTATTTACAGGTCTCAGCACTGAGGATACTCTTAAAACTGTTGGGAGGCATGCAACAGTAGCTGTGTTCGCTATTAAGCAATCCCACATAGCTGCAAACATCTTGGAAGTCTTTAACAGTAAGGTGCTTGAAAGGCTGTGACTCAGAACTCTCAGAATTGAATTTGTTGTTACGGACAAAGGCAGTAATTTAATCAAGGCCACGTCAGATGGTGGCTTTTTCAATTCCTGTGTTTGGCTCATTGCATCAACCTCATTGTTCAGAGCTTTCTCGAGAAAGAAGACCAAGTCAGCAACATATTGACCACCCACAGGAGAATCTGCACTAATTTAAGCCATTCTTTCAAATCCCAGAAGCAGTTGAGGATTATTCTGTGTGCTATTAGAGTACCAATTTAAGCCCACATACAAGAGGTGCCAACATGGTGGAACTCAACCTATTACATGTTGTGTGGTATGGTTCCTTTTTTGGGAATTGGACTGCATAGTTTAGGGTGGAAGCATCATCAATTGTGTGCACCTGAGTTGGTCTCACACTGTCTGGAAGCTATTGGCCTCATTTCGGGCAAGCCCTCAGTGCTGCACCAAAACCTAGAAAGTAAAAGTGATTTGTGGCAACGTAAGTATGACACTCTGACTCCTCAGGGAAGTCGTAGTGAACTGATCATGCCACTTTCTTTCAGGTACACGGAGACTCACATGTGCTGAGGCAAATGAGGTGATGCAAAATAAGTTTCAATATATTTTTACAATTGCATCTGATTATAAAAAGCATGGGCTGTGATAATTAGGCAGATGCAATATAATACAGTGATCATTGCTACCATCAGAGTAAAGAGGATAAACACACCCACCATCTTGGTATGAGCTTAGATCCTATAGAATCCTACCTACACCCTAATATCTGGCCAGAGAACATAAAGGCGGTAAACCTTTTGCCTGTCTTGATCTGTTGGAAGGACCCGACCCCATACCTGAAAGGTGGGTAATGGTCTGTCTGTTTTCTGCTGACAATCCTCTTGATTGGCTGAAGAGTCAGTGCCAAGCTCAGCCAAGCTGTCAATGGAATGGTGCATGTCGCAGGACGGCCATGACTAGAATGCCCTCTAGGCCTACTTGGTGTTCATATAACAAATCTTGCAGTGTTTGCAGAACAGGCCTGTTGTGATAATATGTCTAAAACGGGCCATGGTTGGCTCTGTAACTCCTGGAGCAGCAGCACTTATTAATATATCACGTACCGAACATGGCAGCCTTGAGCAGGGCACAGAGTGAAATGCAGGTGAAGGCCTGACAAAATGTTCAATGCACACAACTGTGCTTTCTAAGAAAAAAAGCAGCTGATTTATACATAAAAACAATAAGCTAAAAGCTGGCTCTGCTAAAAAATATGAAATGCCTAAAAAGCATGAAGCATGTCTATATATTTAAAAGCACAGGATGTGGGATTAAAGCTGAAATAAGGGTGCCCAACCCATGTACGAAGGGGACCCCATAAAAAATGCAATGTATGTTATAGCAGTACAGGCAGTTCAATAACTTTTTCATTTAAAGAGGTGGGAATGCAATTAGGAAAAATAGGACTATGGTTGAGGATAAGTGGGGCTTAGTCAAATCCCTGACATAGATGTTGCTCCCTTCTGAGGTTTATACATTGGAAGCTAGCAGGAGTACAGTGAGACAAGCTATTAAGTTGTTGTATTTGCTATAGGAAAGTTACATAGGGTGTCTGAAAGGTTCACACATGCAGGTGTGAGCGAAAATTGCAAAAGCGCATGCCTTGGTTTGGAGCTTAATCCTTCTCTTGGCTGTTTATACAAGGCTACAAAATGACATTATGCTGTTCAAAGAGTACATCTGTGCCTCACTACTTGATCCACGGTACAAAAACTTCTGCCACCTTTCATTCCTTTTTCTGAAAGGGATGTTTCAAAATAGAAGAGGTGAATAGTTGATCAAGCCAGGGACATGGAAAAAGAAATTACTAGAGTCCCAATCAGAGGCAGAAACTGTGGGGTGCTGCTTTCATCTCTCGGAGAGGGCTGTCTTGTCTCACAACAGCCAACACTGGCAGCAAGAACACCAGAAACAACCAACGAATTTGCCCCAACCTCTGCATTGGCTTGGTTTCAAGTGGCAGGTCTTAAGTCCAGTTCAGAGGCAAAGGCAAAAGAGGTCAACCAGGTGGCAGCACCAATGACCATTCATAGGAGTATCTAAATGACCCAAAAGAGGTCTATGTGTATCAAAGTCCATTGGTGTATTGGTATGCAAAGATGCACCAGTGGCCAGGGCTCAGCAAGCTGGTAAGAAAGTGTCTGGCTTGTCTGGTAGCCAGTGCGTCTGCAATCATGTGTTTAGTGCAGCTCGCACAGTTGTCACAGTGAGAAGAACCAGTCTCTCACCTCAAAATGTAGAGAGATTGATCATGTAAAGAGATTGACCATGATCAAAATGAGCAGATTGACCATGATAAAAATGAACTAACATTTCATACCACACAATTACACTGTTCTTGAAACAGCACAGAAGGAGGAGGAGGATGAATGGTTAGACTCAGGTGTGTTAGCTGGCCAACTTCTGGGTTACTACCTGAGTTTGAGGATGAACTCTACTTCCCTGACTGACTTTGCTGCCATATTACGTTCTAATTATTTATTGTCGAAGTTCTTTCTTTATCAATAAAGGGATGTAGCTAGTGGAACATTATGTATGAGTCTGATTTATGCATCTTTACCATTTTTAGTCACATGAGTGGCCGGATTGGAGTTGGACCATTTTGTAGTGAAGAAGCCTCCCCATTCTCTTCAGGACATTGGAGACAATACCTGCCCCCTTTCCAGGCTTTTCATGATTGATGATTTATGTGGTAGTAGACAGTGAGGGATAGTGTGTAACTAATTAGTAAACATGATTTCAATGATTTGCAAAGTTAGTAAACTTGATTTTGATGATTGTTCAATGTTCGGGCCTGATGGATGATCATTTTTCCTGAATGTGAATGGCTTTTTTAAACTTAGTGACATTTACCTGCAGGGTCCACTACTTTTCTGGTTCTTAAGAGACCAGACCAGTCACTTTAGTTAGCAAACAAAGATCTACACAATAGAATTCTTCAATTCTGTTTCACTACATGTACTTCAACAGAAGGGCACTACAGGGCTATTTCATACGGTTTGGGACTGGGACGGATTTATTCGCAGCCAGGAGGATGATGCAAGGACTCAAGGTGGGGCTACTTCAACATTCAGAAGTCATCAACTAAAAAGGGAAAACCATGATGATGATGATGACTTTGAGGCCTAGTACTAAGCTATGTGGACTGGAGAGAGGTGTGTTTGTTAGACTTGGCATCATTGGTGTGGTCTCCTCTAACTTTTTGCCTCTATTTCCCAGGTTTTTGTGTGCTGGACTCTGTTATTGCTGTTTTTGTTACTCTGGGCACTTTACCACTGCTATCCAGTGCTAAAGTGCATGTGCTCCTATTTAAAATGTGTATGTAATTGGTTTATCCATGATTGGCATATTTTATTTATTGGTAAGTCCCTAGTACAGTACACTAGAGGTGCTGAGGGCCTGAAGATCAAATGCTACTAGTGGGCCTGCAGCACTGGTTATGCCACCCATTTGTTGATTTATGAAATGCTGCTGAGTGTGTGCTATGCTGCTGGCTCAAACATGAAACTCCTCCTGCGTTCTTGCTCTGCCTCTGAGTCTTCTTAGTATACTCCGAATTAAGCTTACCTTCCTTCTGTCCTTCTCCTTGACTCTATAATACAGTTTTTGTTTTAGGGTCTGCAGGCCTTCTCTTATCCTGCATGAGCGAAGGGCAAAAGCTCAAACCTCCTGCTTATCTACCAGACCGATTCAGCAAGACAAACATCATTGACCTACATTCAGATATGAATGCAAATGCACCAACCAATTTGGCAATACAATATAATTTTCCTTTTATCAATCATTTTTAGAACCGTTTGTGTTCACGTCACTCCTCTATAATATGTATTTCTCACACCTAGATGGCAGAACATTTATATATATGTTATAACTTAGGTCTCCGGGGCAGAAGCAGTGTTTGCAATGCATTTAAATGAACTGTGTCACACATTTCTTCATTTCCTTCCACAACAGCCCTCACCAATATTGTTGTTGTGTAGTGTTTGTCTTTGTCATACCTTTCCCCAATTCCCTTTCTCATCCATTAATCAAACCCCTAATCCTAATCCCCGGGTTGTGTGATTTGTTGAGGTGTGACTTAATTTTACACCACAAATGGATCACACAGTGGGGCAGATGTGGTGAAATCGACACCAACTCACAACAGAATCGTCTAAGTTAATTTTTCTAAAATCTGGTTGTTGCTTTTACATTTAATCCACCACATTAAGCAGTACAACCATGCTTTCATCTGTACTCAGTATGACATAATCAACAGTATAAAATATCAATAGATAAACATTGGATAGAAGACTAAGCATATAGTGACAGGAGGAAAATATCGGTGTAGTAGGCTTGTCACCTATGTTCCGGTCAATAGATTCATATATTTAACAATCACGTTATAGGAAAACATTTCAAAACAGTCAACTTCTTAAACCATTAAGCTTAATAAGCTGCCACCTCATTGTTCAAACAATGGCTTAAAACAGTAGCATAGTTCCCCCCACTATTTATAGATTCTAAAGTTAAGACGCATATGAGGAGTATTTTGCCCATCGGTGCTTAGAATACCTTGCTAGTATACATTGTTAACTATGTGGGACTCTCATTGTCATCAGAAACATGTGCTGGGTCAATCTGTGGTTCTTCAAGTAAGTTGTCCCAGTGTGTGGCTAGGGGATATTTATGAAGCCCCAATATGTCCTCTCTCGCAATGCTACACTTTCTGCCTGCACCGAGTTGAGCATTGAGTATTTCCAGGCAATATATCTTGGGGGGTCTGATGACTTCAATCATCACATGATGAGCCATTTGGCTACTATGAACCCTAAGTCAAGAAAGTGGGGAGTCACCCTTTGTCTCTTGTTTCTACAATACAATCCCAGCAAGCATGAGTACCAGTTGTGGAGGTTTGTGAGTCCTGTGCATGCAGTTAAGGTGGAAGTAATAGTGAACCAGTAAATGTAGAGTCTGGGACAAGCCATAACATATGTAGTAAGATATGCATCTACTAACTTGTATCTTGGACAAGCCACTTCAGTTCTAGGATGAAACCAGTTTATATTAGCAGGAGTAAGGTATGCCCTATGTACAATATATAGCTAGATACGTTTAAACTGGACATTACGGTGTATGTGCTTGGGACCTTCCAGTAGGGTCATCCATTGCTGAGCTGTACAAGGCTGTATGAGGTTTTGCAAGGGTGGAGCCAGCATGAATTTGAAGGATGTCGGCCAACCAGCTTATGAGGCATCTCCCATGTCCCATGACATGTAAATACTGTAGTGTAAGGTGTACCTGCAGCTCATTGGAAAGACTGTCCCAATGTCCCTCCAGTGTAGTGAGTAATTAATTGTATAACATACATTTTCCAGGGGGTAAGTCTTCTGTTGTCAGTACTTCGAATGTGGCTAGGATACCGTCTCTGCATAGGTTACCCAATGTGTGCAACCCTGCATCGTGCCATCTGTTGAGTACCATTACTAATGTGGGACCTGTGGGTGCTCCCAGTAGGGGTAGTCATGGTGCCAATGGAGGGGTTTATTTTGTGATGGTAAGACATTGACGGTAGCATTGGTAGGGTATTCCTAGCAAAAATGAGTCAGCAACTCATGTGCATGTACAAGGATGGAATGGATGTAATAAAGCCAGTAAACTCCAACTAGGTGACAATGTATCTGTATCCTGTAACAACAATCCTGCTAACAGGTTGGCAACCCATTGAATTTGGGCAGCCAAGTAATAGTGTTCGAAGTGAGGGATGGCCAGACCTCCCCTGTCTGCAGGGAAGCAAAGCTCAGATAAAGGCACTTTGCACATTGAGCCATGCCAGATAAAACTGTAAAGCAAGCTGTTGGTAAAATTTTCTAAAGAAAGTGGGCGGTATATATTTAGGCAGAGTAGTAAAAAATATAGTAATCTAGGCAGAACCATCACTTTTAAATACGCCACCCTTCCAGTCACTGACAATGTATGCCAAAATGCTAGCCGCACCCTCATTTAGGTCACTGCATGTGTGATGTTGCCATCAAAAATGTTGGTGTGGGTATTGTACACATAGACACTAAGGTAGCAAAATGTGTGCTGCAGCCAGGTTAGGGGCATTCCTGCAATATTGCTGTTGGGAATCATGAACAGTAGACGAAAAGGAGAACAGGCATGACTTGGTACAGTTTACCTGGAGTCCAGATATGTTCGCAAAGCGGGTCAGTAATTGTGGGATTGTGTCATGTATGCTATGGGTATCCTGAACATATTATAGCATGTCATCCATGTATAGTGAAATCATGTGTATCCCATTCCCTAGCGGGATACCCCAAGCTGTTCCCTGCTCGCACATATATAAAGCTAGAGGTTCCATTACAAGTGAAATCAATAAAGGTAACAGTTGACAGCCCTGTCTTCTTTCTCTGTGTATGGAGATCATGTTAGATATGAGAGGGCCCGTTTTGACCCATATTAGGGGGTCAGTATATAACAGCTTCACTAGTTGCATAAAGCAGTGGCCAATACTGTAACATGACAGCGATGTAAAAAGATATTCACAGTCCGATGATTCAAAGACCTTTTCTAGGTCTAAGACCACACAGCATGAATGAGGCCAGTTTTAGATGGCATATGTTAAAACCCCGAAGAAGCAACATAAATTTGGGAAAGTGTTGCAGGTCGGGATGAACCCATTTTGGTCCGCATCAACCAGTCCTGGGACAAGCAGTGCGATTCAATCCACAACTATTTTTGCTAATATTTTATATTCGGTATTGAGTAGTGCTAGGGGCCAAAATGAACTGGTAAGTTTTAGACCTGGCATCTTTTAGAGTGTTTCCTCTGTCTTTTTTCCTTCTGACCTCCTGTTTTTATGGTATGCTTGACTGTTTTTGCTGGTTTATTGTCTCTGCACACTTCACCACTGCTGATCAGTACTAAAGTGGAAGTGCTCCCTACGTAAATTGTATTGGTGATTGGGTTATCCATGATCGGCATATTTAATTTACTGGTAAGTCCCTAGTAAACTGCACAAGGTATGTCCAGGGCCTGTAAATCATATACTACCAGTTGGCCTGCAGCACGGATTGTGCCACCCACATAAGTAGCCCTGTACACATATCTCAGACATGCCACTGCAGTGTTTGTATGGGCAGCACTGCCAATTCAGCCTGGCAAGGGTATGCACTTACTAGGACCAAGCCTTCCCTTTTACCACATTTAAGTCATCTCTAGGGTAGGCCCTAGGTAGCCCCATGGCCAGGGACATAGTATTTAGAAGGTAGGACATGTACTGATGTGTTTCACATGTCCTGATTGTGAAATACTGCCAAATTAGTTTTTCACTATTGCAAGGCCTATCCCTCTCACAGGTTAACATGGGTACTGCCTTTAAATATCTTTTAAGTGCAGTTTCCTATTGGGAGCAGATAGAGATGTGGAGTTTGTGGTCTCTGAAATCTAAATTAAAAAAATGCACCTTTTGTTAAAGTTGGTTTTTAGATTGTGAGTTTGAAAATGCCACTTTTAAAACGTGGCCATTTTTTTGCTTAAACCATTCTGCCCCTCTGCTTGCTTGTATATTCTACATTTGGATCAGGCTGACAGTTGGGCTGTTGTGCATTCCCTCTAGACAGTGACACAAAGGGAGCTGGGGTGTAGTGTGCATATCCTGATGAGTCTCCTGGGCTAGATTGGGGAGGGAGGAGCCAACACTTACACCTGAAAGGACTGTGCCTGTCCTCACATAATGCAGTGTCCAACCCCCTACTGTGTGTCTGGGGCCAGGCCTGGGCAAGGCAGGATATTTCCTTTGAAGGTTGCCTACTTCAAAGGCAGAAAGTGGTATAGGTAGTGGACCCAAAACCCCAGACTTTCAGAACACTTCTGGCTCAGAAGAAACCTCTGCCATGGAGAAGTGCTGAAGAGCTGGAGGAGGAGTACTGCCCCTTTGCTGTGTGTGCTTTGCTGGGCTGGCCTGCAGTTGCTGCTTCTGTCTTAAAGAGGGCAAAGACTGGACTTTGCTGTATATCCTGCAGCTGAAGTTTCTCCAAGGGCATGGAGTAGAGCTTGCCTCCTGTTGGAAGCCTCAGGGATATCAAAGACTTCAGCTTCATCTGCCTACAGCACTGGGAACTGTGTGTTTTGTGATGCAACAGAAGAAAAACCACTGCAACACCGTCAACAATGCTGCTGACTGCACTGTGACCTAATGACGCCACATGGAGCCGTGCCTCACGTTGCATCACAGCCCTGATCTCACTGATGTCGCCACCTGATGCCGTCACCGAGCTGCTGCTTGCACTGTTACCTGTGGACCCCGCACTCAGCATCATTTTGCACACACCGCAGCCCTGGCATCCCTGACTACAGCGCTCTATGCTGACACAGATGCCGCTGCCTGCACCGTGGCCTGTGGCCGCCTCTCTTGAGGTACACAATGCACCACCACGAACTGCAGCCCCGGTCCACTGATGCCAGCGCAATCGACTCTAGTGTCATCAACAGATGCCCTTGTCTGCACCTCGAACTTTGGGAGCTGCACAGGGGTTGCACACCATCTTGGGCTTACCGGCGACAGTGATTCAGCAACGACAACGCTGTTGCCTGTACCATGAGCAGGCTACACCACACGTCTCACCACCTCCTTCACACCTCAGCCCTGGACTCACTGACGCCGCAGGATGCTGTCACTGAGTCGCTGCCTGCACTGTGACCTGTGGGCACCGTACATCGCATCGTCCAGCTTTGCACCGCACCCCCAACGCCATCCACGCCAGCGCTACTTACTTCGTCATCAGCCTTGATCTGCAATGCGTGTGACTCCAAGAGCCCGATGACCCATGCACTCTGGATCTCATCGCAAGGATCACAATGCCCTACATTTCCAAGGTACTGTTTGCGGGTCTTCCTGACACTAGCTGGTCTGCGATGCAGCAGCCAGCCACAACTGTTGGATTTGTTATTCACAATGCTGTGACAGAACTATCAACTTCAAGGAACTGTTTTTTTAAGTTAATTCTTGTAAAATTCATATCGTTATTGCTGTATGTTGGATTTTTCTCATTTTTGTCTTTTTTACACAGAAAAATATTGGCTATTTTCCTAATACTGGTGTGGTGTCCTTTTGTAGTGTTTTCACTGTATTATGGTGTGTTATGTGCAAATGCTTTACACATTGCCATTTGAGATAGACCTGACTGCTCATGCCAAACCACGAAGGGGGTGAGCAGAGGTTATCTGAGTGGGGTATCTCCTTTATCCTCACCAAAGTAAGGGTCCCTACTTGAACTTGGTGCAAACCGACTGCCAACTAGAGACCCCATTTCTAACATTAAGCCAGGGGTCTTTGTTCAGTTTGGGTAAGGAGATGATAATCACCTCCCTTTGGGAATCCGAAAGTCTACCCACAGCAGAAGCCTCTTTGTACATTGTTAGCCATTGTGGGACCAATGTGGGAGCAAAGGCCTTTTATAGTTTTGCTGGCAGGCCATCCGGTCCTGGAGACTTACCAGTAGCCAATGACCTAATCACCTCTGTGATTTCAAATAATGTAATGTAATAATAATAATGTAATGGTGCTTTCCAGATCTAAACGATGTTCAGTGGAGATGCAGGGTATTGGAAGCCCAGTAAAGAAGGAGTCATATGTCTCCCTCTCAGTAACCGGTGGGGTCTGATATACCTATGTATAATGCCTTGTCAGTTCACTGTGACTAGCACTTTGTGTCTAGCAGATAAGGCCGGACGTTGAGCATAATGCGGTTATGTGGAGATGTTGATGATCATGCCTGATGAGCCATGCTAGGAGTCGACCAAGTTTGTCAGCTGATGCATGTGTGTGTGTGGAGTGTGCTGCATAATTAAGACATTACAACCTGTCTAATAGCACTGTATATTCATATTAGTCAGGGCCTGCATTGCAGTATGATCATTTGCCGCATGTGTTTCCAGTTCTAGGAGTATATTCTCCAATCTGGTGAGATCCCTGTTTAGTGTCTGCATCATGTTGCAATGTATTCCCAGACAATGACTCCGCAGTGTTGTCTTAAAAGTGTCCTACTCTATTAGTTTTGTAGATGTCGTGATCTCATTTATCTCAAAGTGTTCAGTAATCTTAGACTCAAGAGAGGTCCTAAATGGGGAGTCTTCCAGTGGGGCAGGTTGTGGTCACTCTGTAGGGATAGGGGGATGTGTTGTGTCCCATTGTAGTCATATAATGTGGAGATTGTGATCCGAGTGGGTGCACCCAATATATTCCATGTCAGTGATAGAGGGAAGCAGTGTTGGTGTCCCAACAAATCTATCTATATGGACATGCAGGTCATGTGGGATTGAGTGGAAAGAGTATACCTTCGTCACTGGGTTTTGGGTTCTCCAGAAGTCCATAAACCACCATTGATGGACTTAATTGGTCGGAGACTGGTAGTGGGAGTGGTGCATGATTAGGGGGCGAAAGGAGCGTCAAGTTTGGTGTCTAAGACACTATTCAAATCTCCCCCAATTAGCAATGGTATGTCATCCCAGTGGGAAACAGCATTAGAAAGCGTGCACCGAAAGGAGCATAAGTGAATCCCAGGAGAATGACCTGACCATCAAGGTGGCCTTTCATAAAAACTTTGGTGGTCATTACAACCTTCGGCGGTCTTTTTACAAGACCGCTGAGGGACCGCCGTGCGGAAGACCGCCAGTAGTGGCGATTTGCCGCTCGGCGTATTATGACTGTTGGCTGCTCTCCGTCCTTTTTCCGACGGAGAGCCGCCAACAGCCATACTGGCGGGCGGCAGGGAAGTGGAGGTTGCTCCACCTCCACCGCCACGCCAACAGAACACCGCCCACCGAATCACGTCCTGTGATTCGGGGTGGCGGTGTTCTGTTGGCGGTGTGGTGTCGGCGGAGCAGCCCCCATGGCTCCCGTCCCCTCCCGGAGGATCGACGGAACAGGTAAGTCGATCGTCCATTAGGGAAGGGGGTGGGGGTGTTGTGTGTTGTGTGGGTGCATGGGGGTGTGCGTCTGTGTATGTAGAGGGGGTGTGTGAGTGCGTGTATGCTTGCAGGGGTGTTGCGTGTTTTGGGAATGAGTGTGTGTATGTCTGTGGGTATGTCTGTATGGATGTGTGCCTGTATGTTTGTATGTGGGTGTGTGTGTATGACTGTGTGTGTGTATGTTGGCATGTATGTCGGTGTGTGTGCGTGTGTGTGTGTGAGTTATGTAATGTTGGGGGTCGGGTTGGGGAGGGGGGCCCTGCCACCTTTGGGGGGTGGCAGGGGTGGTGGGGGGTGTAGGGGAGGGAGTCGGGGTGGGGGTGGGGGAGACCGCTATCAGTGCCAGGGAAGGAATTCCCTGGCACTGATAGTGCTTACCGCCATGGATTTCATGGCGGTTTCAAACCGCATGAAATCCACGGTGGTCAGCCGGGTCCAAATACCACCGGCGGTATAGTGACGGCCGCCGGGCTGGAGACCCAGGTCTCCAGCCCGGTGGTCGTCTCTGCCCTGGCGGGCAGAACGGAGAACCGGCGGGTGACCATGGCGGTAACCGCCATGGTCATAATTCCACAAAGTAAGACCGCCAGCCTGTTGGCGGTCTTACCGCCGCTTCTCCGCCTTCCGCCAGGGTCATAATGACCCCCATAGTGCTCCACCGGGTCTGTCAAAGTGTCTTCAACAGTAAATGGTATTCTGGAACTAACTCACACCAAGGCCTCTTTGGCATAAGTGGAATAGTTTCTGGCAAATACCTGTCCCCTCCAGCGTCTTTGGAATTTTAAAGCGTTTCCTACATTGTGTGTGGTTCACTGTTTCAGATAAGAGTAAGCAAAGTATCTCATAAAGGTGTGTGCATGCCTTCTACGTTCCAGGTGAGTATATTTAACTGTGCTATATTGAAAATAGTGTATTATCAGAGCTAATGTGGCAAATATCACCACCTACACAGAGGTAATGTCACCTGGTGTAATTGGGAACTTGCTGGGGTGGAGGCGTTGATTTTGAAAGAGTGGGAGTCTCAGCTGTTCTCATACAAACATTTAACGTAGAACCAGAAATACCACGGTTGCAGAGATGCAACATGCATCCTGCCCAAACTTATAGGTAACAAGAACTCAATTCAACTCAGTCAGGTATTGTTCTGAAAACGGGGCCGGCTTGTAATGGTATGGTCAGCATGGAAACGTCCCATGTGTCAAGTGAGGAAGGATATATTCCTCCTTGGAAAACTTTGGTGTAACCTAACATCGGGCTAGCTCATGCTAGGATGGAGCCATCTGGTTGGGCCCTAATTATTAATGCAGGTTTCCCACTGAAGGGGATTGTACAGTATGTTATTGCAGCCAGTGCCCAGCCTGGGACCTTGTCAGCCATGTTCAGTAGAAAGGGAGAAAAAAACATACAGAGGTACAATTGTGTTGGTAGCATATCAGATAATGTCATCAGCAGTTTGCGATGTAGTGATTAGGGGGTAGAGGAATTTGTTCTGGATAGTGCTGGATCATCACTCATCAACCTATCTGAGTCATTCCCAGTGTCAGATTGATGAAGCAGCTCCCCTTCTTCTTCTGTCTGCTGCAGCACTTGACGCCTTTCTTCTGTTACTTGTTCCAGGTTCATCATGCTGTTTGTTTGTTGTGATTGTCTGGACAGAAGCGCCTGCCACAGCAGCGCTTATATCTTCTGCTGCGGGGCATAGTCTCGTATTGGCTAGGGTGGACTGTGGTGGAGTGTCCTTTAGTCTCCAACCAGTTCCATGTATCATCAGGGTTATTTAAGAAGTTTGTCCGCCCCTCAGCCAGCACTTGCAGTTCTGTCGGGATAGGAGTGAATAGTGAATGTTCAGTTTGCAAAGCTTATGTTTAATTGCAGTATATGAGTTACACTTCTGCTGCACTGTTAGTGTGTAGTCAGGAAAAAACATAACTTTAATGTCTACAACTATCTCACCTCGTGCAGTATTGTGTCTCTGTCCCTGTAGTTCAACAGGTGAAACAAAAATGGTCGGGGTTGGATCCTGGTGGTGGCCTGCATACTGGTACCTTATGGGTGTACTCCCCTGCAAAAAAGTTTGTGAGAATGTCTGGGAGCAGTATTTGTTGCAGCCATCGTTCCACGTATGTGCATGCCTGCAACTCATACATTGTTGCATCAGGACTGGCACATCCACTCGTTCCTCCATTTGTCTCACAGATGACTCAAGAAATTGAGTTCTCAGCTGCAGGCCTTCTAGTGTTAATTCAGCAATGTGCACTTTTTCTGTAAGTTTCTTATGATACGCAGGTCCACTATCATTGGGTCGATTTTACTCTCCAATGAGGCCGTCGTGGATTTGAATGCAGCACCAGTCTTTTCCACTGCAGCAAGCACTGACTCCAGTTTATCACTGATTTTGTATTGGGGTGGGGCTAAGTCCATGGATCCGGTATTGTTTTCAGTCCCATCCCGTATTGTGGAGGGCCCGTAGGCATCCCCTGTGCATTTGTGTGTGAGTGCCCTATTGTTAAGAATTGTAGCTGGTTAGCCTTGTGTAGACTTTGATTGTTCCCGAAGACTGCTGGTTAGTTCATGTCAGTAGGCCATGAGGTCAGCAGCCCACACAGTCCCCTGCTTCGACACGCCACTCAGATCTTGCTGCGCCCTACCCACTCACCAGTATCACATATGAAGAGTGGTGAAGAGCATTAATTAGCACCAGGCGTTGGAAGAGAAGTCAAAGGAGTTAGTGGTTTTGCGTTAAGGGCCTGCTTGTCTGCACCTCACTTCATGATAAATGCAGCAGCACAAGCAACCCTGTTTTTCATGCAAGTGGTGTCCTGCTGCTGCTGGACAACGGTAGTCACCTCCCAGGTCCAAATTTAGCCCTGTGTTGCACCTATGTCCCCTGCGCTTCGTAGTTTAAGGGGAGTACAATCAAGTTTATATCCTGGGTTTTCTCTTTAAGGGAAGGCGTGTTGGTGATGCTTTTCATTTATTCATGGGGCTTGGCAGCATTAGAGACCAGCCATCGCACACCACCAAAACAGCACAGGAGAAGTGGGGCCCAGAGATTCATTGCCAACAGGCCACGGGCTGTTCACAGTAGGCCCGGTGCCCCATCTCCAATCTGCGGCTTGTGTATTGATTGCCAGGCAGACGCAAGCCTTCCACGGGATAGCACACAGTGTTGAAGGCCTTACCAGTATCCAGATGGTGATTGTGTGTTGGTGGCAAGGGGGGCACAGCAGCAATGAAGTCCGTGGATGTTGAACTACAATGAACTCCATGTGTATCTCCCGCACCTCCGAAGCTCATGGGATTCTTTCAGCTGCTCCCCAGGTATCATGTATCCACAGCCCCGGCCCCCATGCATGCCACTCCGTTGATGTCACTCATACGGCACCGGGTCTGTAAGGTTCCAGGTTGAGCAGGGGATTGCCAGAGATGGTATTATGTGTAAGTGAACCCAGGTTCCAGGCAGATGAATGCTGAGTAAGTGAGACTGAGCAGAGATCTTTCAGAGCACGTCTGCCATGCTTGAGATCAAGCTACACCCCCTCACTGAAGGAGGTTCTATTACATGAGCAATAGACTACACCGGCACCATTTACCCACACACCCACACATCATTCATCAACATCATCATTCAGGCTTTGTGTTGTGTTGCATAAACACTTAGCCTTGTCCACTCCTCAACCTGAGTCTGCTTCTTCTGACTTTAGGAGTTTAGCTTTAATTTTAAATACTATCTCCCCACTGCTTGGAAGACGTTACTATTGCTAGCTTTTGTGGTCATATCAGGTCTTCTTTGCTGTGTCATGGTGCTAGTCTTCGTCTTTCTAAATTTGTGATATAAATAAAATAACACACTCTGGCCCTCATTACGACCCTGGTGGTGGGTGATAAAGTGGCGGTAATACCGCCAACAGGCTGGCGGTAAGTTCTGCCAAATTATGACCATGGCGGTTATAGCTCCCATAGACAGTCAATGTACCGCACCAACCGCCATGTCGGACACAAAAACAAGCCACCATGGCGGTAGCCACCAACAGCCAGGTGGGAGACAGGTACGGCCCACCAAATTTTGACCCTACAATCGACTACCTTTTCTGGGGTGGTACCAACACCAACAAAAGCCTGGCGGAAACAGACCTCAGAAGTGAAAGGACTCACCATTGGAGACACAGGAAGAACTATGCTGCCATGGAACCCGAACGGCAAGTTTTCCTGATGATCTTCTACGTAATGCTCCACCTGGAATACCAACGCCGACGAAGATGACGACGGTGAGTACAGCCACCTAGCACACAAGGGAGGATAACAAGAGTGACATACACATGCACCACACACCCAACACACACCATACACACAACCAGCTGCATACGAAAAACAATTTGTCCCCGAAAAAATGGCAGAATAATGCAATCAATCAATCAATCAATCAAAACAATTTATACAGTGCGCTACTCACCCGTGAGGGTATCAAGGCGCTTGTGGTAGGGGGGATGGGGGTTTACTGTTCGAACAGCCATGTCTTGAGGTTTTTTCTGAAAAGCAGGAGGTCTTTGGTTTTGCGGAGGTTGGTGGGGAGGGAGTTCCAGGTTGTGGGGGCGAGGTAGGAGAAAGCCCTGCCTCCTGTGGTGGTTCGGTGGATGCGGGGGACTATAGCTAGTGCGAGGTCGGCTGATCGGAGGTTGCGGGTGGGAGTGTGGAAGTTTACTCTTTCGTTGAGGTAGGTCGGGCCGGTGTTGTGGAGGGATTTGTCTGCATGGATGAGGATCTTGAAAGTGATTCTCTTGTCTATGGGGAGCCAGTGAAGGGATTTGAGGTGTGGTGAGATTCGTTTGTGGCGGGGAGGCCAAGGACGAGGAGTGTGGCTGTGTTCTGGATTCTCTGGAGTTTGCATTTGAGTTTGAGTGTGGTGCCGGCGTAGAGGGCGTTAAGGTAGTCTATCTGTTGCTGATGAGTGCATGGGTGACTGTCTTCCTGGTCTCTGGGGAAATCCATTTGAAGGATTTTTTTAGAGTGTGGAGTGTGTGGAAGCAGGAGGAGGTTAGTGCATTGATTTGCTGTTTCATGGAGAGGGAGGGGTCCAGAATGATGCAGAGGTTGCGTGCGTGGTTTGCGGGGGTGGGTGCGGGCCTAGGGCGGTGGGCCACCAGGAGTCGTCTCATATGGTTTTGTTGGGGCCGAAGATGATGATCTCGATTTTGTTGGAGTTAGGCTTGAGGTGGTTAGTTGTCATCCAGTTGGCGGTATTGAGGAGAGCAGCGTGTAGGTTGGTTTTGGCAGTGGTGGTGTTGCGGGTGAGGGAGAGGATGAGTTGGGTGTCATCTGCGTAGGAGAGGATAGTGATTCAGTGGGGTCAGAGGATGTTGGCTTGGGGGATCATGTAAATGTTGAAGAGTGTGGGGCTGAGGGAGGACCCTTGGGGGACTCCGCAGATGATCTTGGTAGCGGTGGAGTGGAAAGGTGGAAGGCGGACTCTCTGGGTCCGGTCGGTGAGGAAGGAGGTGAGCCAGTCTAAGGCTTTGTGGCGAATGATGGTGAAGAGTTCTTTGCTGTTTTGAGAGTTGTTGTCAAGGTGTGTCTTGTAGTGATCTCTTCTGGCGGTGCGAATGAGTTGGTGATGGTTGCGAATGGTGGCTTTGATGGTGCAGAAGTTGGTTGTAGAGGGTTCTTGTTGCCATATGTTCTCCGCTTGGTGGCATTTGCGCTTGGAGTTCGGGGGTGAACCATGGGGCGTTCTTGATGTTGCGGGTGGCGACGTGTTTTCTGACGGGGGCTAGTGTGTCTGCGTGGGTTGTGATCCATTTAGAGAGGTTGTGTGCTCCTGTGTTGGGGTCGTTGGTGTGGGGGGGAGGTTGTGAGCCAGTTGGGAGTTCAGGCGTTCTGTGGGGATCTTGTCCCACATGCAGTAGGGTGTGGTGTGTTGATGGTGTTGTGTGGGGCGTTTGGTGAAGGAGAAGTGGACGCAGTGGTGGTCAGTCCAAAGGAGTTCAGTGGTGTGGGTGTAGGCTATGTGTTGGCTTGAGGTGAAAATTGCGTCAAGCGTGTGTCCTGCTGAGTGGGTGGATGGGGTGACCAGTTGTGTGAGTCCGAGGTTGGTGAGGTTGTCTCTGAGGGAGGTAGAGTTGTAGTCTTGAAGGTTCTCCAAGTGAAAGTTGAAATCACGAGGAGGATGTAGTCTGTGGAGGTGAGGGCGTGCGAGCTGATGGTGTCAGCGATGGTGTCGCAGAAGGCGGGCGTGGTCCTGGTGGTCTGTAGATGAGTGTACCTCTGAGAGTGGAGTTGTTGTTAATGTGGATTAGGAAGTGCATGTGTTTTGTGTTGTTGATAGTGTCTGGGGAGCTGTTGGTGTCTTTGATGGTGTCCCTGTGTAGGATGGCGATGCCACCACCTGGCCTTTTGAGGCGATCTTTGCGTTGGAGTTTGTATCCCTTGGGGGTGGCGATGGCTATGTCGGGTTCCGAGGAGGGGTTGGTCCAGGTTTCCGTGAAGAAGGCGATGTCAGGTGAGTGTGATGTGATGAGCTTCCAGAGTTCTATGGCATAATTGTGAAGGGAGCAGGTGTTGAGGAGCAGGCAGTTGAGGTGGTTGTGGTGGGTGGTGTTGGTGTGGTGCATGAGGGTGATGTTGCGGGGTGTGTTCTGGTTGTGGGGTGGTGTGCTGCGGGTCTGGTTGGTGGGGTGGGGCGGGGCAGAGCAGGTGTGTATTGTGTTGGGGGTGTTGTGTTTGTTGTCAGGGGGGTCGCTATGGTTGGTGTGTGGTGTGAGGGATGAGGAGCAGGAGAAATGACAGGTGTGGCAGGTGAAGGGGCCATGAATGTGTGTGGGGCTGGAAAGGATGCAGGTGGGGGGAGGGCCTGGGTTGAGTGAGTAGAGGGTGAGAAGATTTGTCTGAGGGGGCCAGGGGGACTGGCGCTGGGCGCAGTCTTGGTGCGGACGGGCACAGATGGGCTTGCCTTTGGTGCGCCTACGGAGCGCCAGCGGCGTGTCCGCTGCACGTCCACGCCACGGCTGCCATAAATGGGGAAGAAAGAGGGAGTGGCAGCTAGGAGGAGGGAGGGCTGGCCGAATGGGAAGGCTGGGGGGTTGGGGCCGCAGGGATTAGCAGCGGTGGGAAAAAACAAAAGGAAAACGGACGGTGAGGAGGTGGGGGGAGTCGGGAGGGGCCACGGGGATGCAGCGGCAAGGGAAAAGAGAAAGATGGAAAACGGATGGTGAGGAGGTGGGGGAGGCGGGAGGGGTCGTGGGGACGCAGCGGCAAGGGAAAAGAGAAAGATAGAAAACGGACGGTGAGGAGATGGTGGGAGGCGGGAGGGGCAGTGGGGACGCAGCAGCAAGGGAAAAGAGAAAGATGGAAAACGGACAGAGAAGGAGGTGGGGGGAGGTGGGAGGGGCCACGGGGACGCAGCGGCAAGGGATAAGGAGAAAGATAGAAAACTAGAAGGAGGCGGCGCGGGGCAGCAGAGCGAGGAGCGGCCTGCCTGCTGAAAGCAGTGGGGACAACAGGAAATGACTTAAGTGATTGTAATCAGATCAAATTCAAAAATAATAATTTGATTTGTTAATGGAACAGATATGTACACATGTACACAAAGGGACATTACCAAGTCCAATGTTCAAAGGGCCCACATGGCCACAGGGCACAGTCTAAGGCCCAACTGGAATCCTGACCACATCCTGATAGAACACTGCAGAGGCATCAGTTTGCAAATAGGCAGGCACCTCAGGGGGAGGGGGACATATCAGCCAGATGCGGAAACAAGCCCACCGGTTCTAGAGGGGGCAACATGCCCATTGCTTTGTCCTAGGGAGTGCGAGGCCACAGTCTCTCAGGTGGGTGACTTTCCTACTGGTTCTGGGGGGGCCGTGCAAGGCCACAGTCTTTCAAGTGGGTGACTTGCCCACTGGTCCCGGGGGGGCAATATGCCCATTGCTTTGTACTGGGGAGTGCAAGGCCACAGTCTCTCAAGTGGGTGACCTGCCCACTGGTTCTGGAGGGTGCAACATGCCCATTGCTTTGTCCTGGGAAGTGCAAGGCCACAGTCTTTCAAGTGGATGACTTGCGCACTGGTTCTGGAATGGGGCAACATGTCCATTGCTTTGTCCTGGGGAGTGCAAGGCCACAGTCTTTCAAGTGGGTGACTTGCCCACTGGTTCTGGAGGGGGCAACATGCCCATTGCTTTTTCCTGGGGAGTGCAGGGCCACAGTCTTTCAAGTGGGTGACTTGCCGACTGGTTCTGGAAGGGGGCAACATGAATATTGCTTTGTCCTGGGGAGTGCAAGGCCACAGTCTTTCAAGTGGGTGACTTGCCGACTGGTTCTGGAAGGGGGCAACATGCCTATTGCTTTGTCCTGGGGAGTGCAAGGCCACAGTCTCTGGATTGGGCGACTTGCCCACTGGTTCTGGAGGAGGCAACATGCCCATTGCTTTGTCCTGGGGAGTGCAAGGCCACAGTCTTTCAAGTGGGTGACTTGCCCACTGGTTCTGGAAGGGGGCAACATGCCCATTGCTTTGTCCTGGGGAGTGCAAGATTACAGTCTCTCAAGTGGGTGACTTGCCCACTGGTTCTGGAGGGGGTAACATGCCCATTGCTTTGTCCTGGGGAATGCAAGGCCACAGTTTGTCAAGTGGGTGACTTGCCCACTGGTTCTGGAAGGGGGAAACATGCCCATTGCTTTGTCTTGGGGAGTGCAAGGCCACAGTCTCTGTAGTTGGTGACTTGCCCACTGGTTCTGGAGGAGGCAACATGCCTATTGCTTTGTCCTGGGAAGTGCAAGGCCACAGTCTTTCAAGTGGGTGACTTGCCCACTGGTTCTGGAAGGGGGCAACATGCCTATTGCTTTGTCCTGAGGAGTGCAAAGCCACAGTCTCTGGAGTGGGTGACTTGCCCACTGGTTCTGGAGGGGACAACATGCTCATTGCTTTGTTCTGGGGAGTGCAAGGCCACAGTCTTTTAAGTAGGTGACTTGTGCACTGGTTCTGGAAAGGGGGAAAATGCTCATTGCTTTGTTCTGGGGAGTGCAAGGCCACAGTCTCTGGAGTGGGTGACTTGCCCACTGGTTCTGGAGGGGGCAACATGCCCATTGCTTTGTTCTGGGGAGTGCAAGGCCACAGTCTTTCAAGTAGGTGACTTGTGCACTGGTTCTGGAAGGGGGGAAAATGCCCATTGCTTTGTTCTGGGGAGTGCAAGGCCACAGTCTCTGGAGTGGGTGACTTGACCAATGGTTCTGGACGTGGCAACATGCTCATTGGTTTGTACTGGGGAGTCAAAGGCCACAGTCTCTCAAGTGGGTGACTTGCCCACTGGTTCTGGAGGGGGCAACATGCCCATTGCTTTGTCCTGGGGAGTGCAAGGCCACAGTCTTTCAAGTGGGTGACTTGCACACTGGTTCTGGAATGAGGCAACATGCCCATTGCTTTGTCCTGGGGAGTGCAAGGCCACAGTCTCTGGAGTGGGTGACTTACTCACTGGTTCTGGAGGAGGCAACATGCCCATTGCTTTGTCCTGGGAAGTGCAAGGCCACAGTCTTTCAAGTGGGTGACTTGCCCACTGGTTCTGGAAGGGGGCAACATGCCCATTGCTTTGTCCTGGGGAGTGCAAGGCCACAGTCTCTGGAGTGGGTGACTTGACCACTGGTTCTGGAGGGGACAACATGCCCATTGCTTTTTCCTGGAGAGTGCAAGGCAACAGTCTCTCAAGTGGGTGACTTGCCCACTGGTTTTGGAGGCGGCAACATGCCCATTGCTTTGCCCTGGGGAGTGCAAGGCCACAATCTTTCAAGTGGGTGACTTGCGCACTGGTTCTGGAAGGGGGCAACATGCCCATTGCTTTGTTCTGGGGAGTGATAGGCCACAGTCTTTCAAGTGGGTGACTTGCCCACTGGTTCTGGACTGGGGCAACATGCCCATTGCTTTGTCCTGGGGAGTGCAAGGCCACAGTCTCTGGAGTGGGTGACTTGACCACTGGTTCTGGAGGGGGCAACATGCACATTGCTTTGTCCTGGGGAGTGCAAGGCTACAGTCTCTCAAGTGGGTGACTTGCCCACTGGTTCTGGAGGGGGCAACATGCCCATTGCTTTGTCCTGGGGAGTGCAAGGCCACAGTTTGTCAAGTGGGTGACTTGCCCACTGGTTCATGAAGGGGGAAACATGCCCATTGCTTTGCCCTGGGGAGTGCAAGGTCACAGTCTCTGGAGTGGGTGACTTGCCCACTGGTTCTGGAGGAGGCAACATGCCCATTGCTTTGTCCTGGGAAGTGCAAGGCCAGAGTCTTTCAAGTGGGTGACTTGCCCACTGGTTCTGGAAGGGGGCAACATGTCCATTGTTTTTTTCTGGGGAGTGCAAGGCCACAGTCTTTCAAGTGGGTGACTTCCCAGCTGGTTCTGGAGGGGGCAACATGCCCATTGCTTTGTCCTGGGGAGTGCTAGGCTACAGTCTTTCAACTGGGTGACTTGCCAACTGGTTCTGGAAGGGGGCAACATGCCTATTTCTTTGTCCTGGGAAGTGCAAGGCCACAGTCTTTCAAGTGGGTGACTTGCCGACTGGTTCTGGAAAGGGGCAACATACCTATTGTTTGTTCTGGGGAGTGCAAGGCCACAGTCTCTGGAGTGGGCGACTTGCATACTGGTTCTGGAGGAGGCAACATGCCCATTGCTTTGTCCTGGGGAGTGCAAGGCCACAGTCTTTCAAGTGGGTGACTTGCCCACTGGTTCTGGAAGGGGGCAACATGCCCATTGCTTTGCCCTGGGGAGTGCAAGGCCACAGTCTCTGGAGTGGGTGACTTGCCCACTGGTTCTGGAGGGGGCAACATGCCCATTGCTTTGTCCTGGTGAGTGCAAGACCACAGTCTCTCAGGTGGGTGACTTGCCCACTGGTTCTGGAGGGGGCAACATGCCCATTGCTTTGTCCTGGGGAGTGCAAGGCCACAGTCTTTCAAGTGGGTGGCTTGCCCACTGGTTCTGGAAGGGGGCAACATGCCCATTGCTTTTTCCTGGGGAGTGCAAGGCCACAGTCTCTGGAGTGGGTGACTTGCCCACTGGTTCTGGAGGAGGCAACATGCCCATTGCTTTGTCCTGGGAAGTGCAAGGCCACAGTCTTTCAAGTGGGTGACTTGCCCGCTGGTTCTGGAAGGGGGCAACAATCCCATTGCTTTGTCCTGGGGAGTGCAAGGCCACAGTTTCTGGAGTGGGTGACTTGACCACTGGTTCTGGAGAGAGCAATATGCCCATTGCTTTGTCCTGGGGAGTGCATGGCCACAGTCTCTGGAGTGGGTGACTTGCCCACTTATTCTGTAGGGGGCACTATGCCTATTGATTTGTCCTGGGGTTTGCAAGGCTACAGTCTTTCAAGTGGGTGAGTTGCCCACTTGTTCTGGAGGGGGCAGGCCGCGCAGTAGCCCCTGGAGGGTGGACTACGTAGTGTCGGCCACCAGTGGGATGTGGGATGCAGCTCCCTCTTTCACCGGTGCCCCTGCTCCTCCTCCAGATGACGCTAATGCCCATAAGGACAGGATGACAAAACAAGAAAGGGTGGAAGAGACAAAGGATACACTGGGTCAATGACTGCAACAACACCACTTTTAGCGTACACAGCACCCTCACAGACAGGGAACAGTCCTACGCACTATGCATTGCACTACCAGTGAAATGGCTAGTCACCAAGGCATGAGGAGGAGCACACACCGCCAACTGCATCACACCTGGGACCCACACAGCCCTACCTAGAAGTGAATACTAACAAGCTAGGTTACCTGTATTTGCCATGCAATCATTACCCTTCAGAGAACCCATGCTGTAGTATCGGGCCTGGCCGTAGGGGCACCCACTAACACACAACTACCACCAGGATACCACCCCACCAGCCATAGGTTGTAATGATACCCAATGGACTCACCCCCTTGTGGCTGCTGTGATTCCCTCAAGCGCCCATCCAGCTCAGGGTACGCCACTGCCAGTATGCGGGCCATCGGGGGGTCAGGGTCCAACGGGCACCCCTTCCTCGTTAGGAGGCAATCCCCAGCTGGGCCTCCGCGGTCTTCCGTGCCCAGCGTCTCAGGTCCTCCCACCGTTTCTGACAGTGGATGCTCCGCCTTCCATAGACCCCCAGGGTACGCACATCCTTGGCGATTGCCCGCCATAATCCCTTCTTTTGATGGCCGCTGACCTGCAGAGGTAATAGATATAGGAGATTTCCATTAAACAAACAGTCCAGCCTGTCACACACACACAGCCCACCATACCCGATCCCATCACCATTGGCACACACATAGGCCAGCTCAGAACATGTACACTGCCAACAGTCAATCCCCCTAAGCCCCCCCCACCCTTACACAATGCCTTCACACAAATCTCCATGCATCCATGCCACATGCATTGTGCCCACAGTGTACTCACCTATTGGCCTGGAGGCCCATACAGCTGTCCGTACTGGGGTAGGACCTCATCCAACAGTCGCTCTAACTCCTCCGAAGTGAAGGCTGGGGCACTTTCCCTATTCACACAGGCCATGGCAGGTTCCAGACACATGTCACAGCAGCACATGCAGTATAGGTCTTATCCATCTGGGAATCAGATAGAAAATGGCCTCCACCTCCATGGCGGCATACACCGTCACCACCGGCGTAGATCCTCATTGGCCACTGTACCCCATAGGGCCCAATATTATCCAATGAGGAATTGCACAGTGGTTCACAACCGCCTACCGCCACGATGCACAACATCGGCGGAATTACCTCACTTCCACTTGTCCCTTCACACAGGACAGGTGGTCGCCATTTCAGGGGGGGTGAACAGGCCTATCGATAATTGCTGCGTCACTGGATAAATAGGCACATACTTTGAAAATTACACTGTCCCAACACATATATGCACAATGTGGACTGCTGTTGTGATATAGTTATTCAAATTGTGATAGCCTACTCACTCTTGTGTCCCTTAGATACTGACCACTGTGGATGAATAGGAGCTGGAGACATACCCCCGTTTACCGACCCCTGATGGACTTAGCTACACTGGAGGACAGGCATGTAATACCTGACTGTACAGGGTCACAATCACAGAGCTGTGTACCCAGTTGAAGCGTGACCTGATCTCAGCTATCCATCATCCAACTGTGCTCTCCCCTCTTGTGTGCAGGTTCTATTAGTGCTCCATTTCCTGGAAACAGGTTATTTGCATATGACAGTGGGCTTAGCAGCAGGAATGCCACAGCCAATGTTCTCAATCGTGCTGGCAAGAGTCTTATCTGCCCTGGTAAAACACATGTGCAGCTACATTGCTTTCCCCCAGGTGGAATATTTGGCCACTGTGAAGACCGGATTCTATGCAATGGGACATATCCTCAATTTTATTGGGGCGATTGACGGAAGAAATATTGCATTTGTCCCCCCCGGCAGAATGAACAGGTGTACAGGAATCGTAAGAGTTTCCACTCTATGAATGTGCAGATGGTGTGCCTGGCGGACCAGTACATCTCCCATGTCAATGCTAAATATCCTGGGTCAGTGCATGATGCCTTTGTCCTGAGGAATAGCAACATCCCAAATGTGATGGTCCAAATATAGAGGCACAGGGTGTGGCTTTTAGGTGAGCCTTGGTCCCCACACAGTGTATGTTGGTGTATGCCTCTGATGTTAACCTCATAGGATAGTGTGTGGCTAAATGTTGTCCCTCGATACTTGCAGGTGATTCTGCCTACCCAAACCTATTGTGGCTGCTGACCCCTGTAAGATTTGCAAGGACAAGGTCTGAAGAACATTAGAATGAGGCACATGGGTGAACCAAAAGGATAATTGAGAGGACCTTCGGCCTCCTGAAGACCAGGTTCAGGTGCCTCCATCTGACCGGTGGATCCCTGTGCTACTCACCCGAGAAGGTCTGCCAGATAGTAGTGGCATGCTGCATGTTGCACAACCCGGCCCTCAGATGCCTCGTACCATTTCTATAGGAGGAGAAGATTGGAGATGCCCCTGTGGCAGCAGTGGACCCTGATGACTGTGAGGATGAGGAGGCAGAGGATGAGGATGTGGACCACAGAACATTAGTGATCCTAAGTACTGTCAATGACACACAGGTAAGACAGTGCAACTTCACATTTCTATGACTATTGTTGTATTCTGTGTGCAGTGGCATGCAGACATTACCCACTTGTTACCTCTACGTTCTGTCACCTATGGATTATCATTTTACAGATGTTGGTGATATGACAATGTCATGATGTGATCACTGCAGCCAGCAACAGATCATTAATTCTATTCTCTCACTATGTACAGTTCATTTGCAATGGATATAGTGGTTTCAAACAACACAAGTTTGCAACAGATGAAATACTAGTAGTTGAGTTTTATCCAAGGGTGTTTGTTGTAGTGTTAAAAAATAGAGGATGAAGTTCAATGGCATGGGGTGATGATAGAGGAAAGTCCACGGTATTGTTTGTAGCACAGGTGCAGTGTCCAAGGAACATAGGAAAGGGAGCAATGGCAGTCCAAGGTGAATAAGGTGACTGAGTGAGACACAAGGGGGACAATCAGGAGAGTCTCATTTCCTGGAGGTGGTCTTGGCAAGTGTCTCTGGGTTCTGTCTGAGTCACAGGGAACATTTGCAGGGTGGTTCACCTTCTGCAGGTCGAGGGATGCTGGTGGCCTGTGGGTCCTGTAACCAGGCCTCCTGGCCAGTAGCGGCAATGAGGGCTGTTTAATTGACTGGCTAGTGGTAGGGGCCGGCTGATGTGCTGTTGCCTCCCTCATGATGTTGGCCATGTTTGCCAGCACCCCTGCTATGGAGATCAGGGTGGTGTTGATGTCCTGCAAGTCCTCGCTTATCCCCTGATACTGTCCCTCCTGCAGCCACCTGTTCTCCTGCACGTTGTCAAGGATCTAGCCCATCGTGTCCTGGGAATGTTGGTAGGCTCCCAGGATCTCAGAGAGTGCCTCCTGGAGAGTCTGTTCCCTGGTCCTGTCCTCCCCCGGTGCACAGCAGTCCTCCCAGTGTCCCTGTTGGCCTGTTCCTCTGTCCCCTGGATTGTGTGCCCACTGCCACTGACCCCAGGTCCCTGATTGTCTTGTGGGAGAGGTGTGGCCTGGGGTCCCTGTACAGGTGGGCACACTGCTGATTGACGTGTCCTGGGGACAGAGGTGTGGGTATGCTGGATGGGTGCTGTGGTGTTGGTTCCTGATGGTGGAGGCTCTGTGGTGGTCTGTGAGTGGGCTTGGGTGACTGGCTGTCCAGTGGTCCCTGATGGGCCAGGTAGGTTCTCCAGATCCAGAAGTCCAGAGTTACTGTCATCACTGGGGCCCTCTTCTGTTGGGGGACTGGATAGTGGTGGCACCTCTTCTCCACTGACATTGGCCGGGGTACCTGTGGGGATGTAAAGATGTATCATGCTTCAAGTGTATGACATTTGTACTTCCATAGCTTCCCCTCCATGGTTGGTGTTGTCCTGCCAGCTTTTTCTTGTATATGGTGATGTATTGTGGGAATGTTAGTTCCCCTATGCTGTGAATGCTTTAGTGATGGGTGTCCATGTAGGCCTTGGAGGGGTGTTCATGAATTGGTATGGCATGCAGGGCTTGGTATTGGGATTAGTGAGATGTGTAGGTGCAGTGTGTGGGGTGTAGTGGAGTGATTGGCGTGAGGGTGAGGGTGTGAGATGGCATGCAGGTATGAGGGGTGATAACTAGTAAATGTTGACATACCAGTGTCCAGTCCTCTGACTACTCCAATGAGTCCCTCAAGATGTAGTATTGCCAGTACCTGCTCCTCCCATGCTGTGAGCTGTCCTCTGTATGGCGAGCTGGTGTATTGCTGCTATGGAATGTACCTTCCCCCCTAGGTCGTGCCACCTCTTCCTTATGTCATTCCTTGTTCTTGGGTGCTGTCCCACGGCAGTGACCCTGTCCAAGATTCTCCGCCATAGCTCCATCTTCCTTGCTATAGATATCTGCTTTACCTGTGTTCCAAAGAGCTGTGGCTCTACCCTGACAATTTCTTCCACCATGACCCTTAAATCCTCCTAAGTGAAACGGGGTGCCTTTGTGGTGCCATGGGTGTTGTGTGATGTATGTTGGTGAGGTTGTGTTGGGTGATGTGGTGGGGTGATCTTATGTTCTTATGTTCTTATTGATCTTATGTTAACCTATGGTCTTCGCACAGGGAATGGTCGTTTTCCATCTGATACTCCTGCAAAATCTATGTATTTTAGAGGGTCCTATAGTAGCATTCTTGATCTCGCACTTATTGATGTGAGGCTATGTCACATTGTTAAAGACCTCAATGTGGGTGATCAATATAATAGCAACCATGCCCCTCTTATTGTAATTTATGATAGGCAACTTCTTTTCAAACACTGTACGATTAACTCATGAAGTTAACCTTTCCCCTAGAGGTTTCTTCCAACAAACGTACCCTGAAATGGGATTCATTTAGAAATTCACCTAAATTGTGGGAGAAGCTCTGTAAACTAGTTTCTAGTTATCAGTTGTCTATTACTTCTTTTCCATGCTCTCCAAATGAGGCATTGGATTTTCATGAGGACTTATTTGTGGCTGTAAGAATGCTATTTATTAGATATAGTGGTGGGAACAAATGTTTGGGCAAAGATTTGCACCTAAGGTGGTATGGTTAGCCATGTAAAGATGCCAAGAGTAATCTCTTACGAGCAAACAAATTGAAAGATAGAACTGAGATAATGCATGCCAGGCGTGAGTATGCATCTGCCATTAAAACCAGTAATCACCTATGGAAGGAAACATCATGGCAGGAATTATTGCTGGCAGCTAGGGATAAAGATTCTTTTCGTTTCTGGACCCTGGTTGCCAGAAATAGGCGTGGTGACAACTCAAGGCCTGACTGTCACATTATTCTGAGGTCTGGACTGCCTACTTTACAGAACTATACAGCCGTGAGTCTGCCATTTCTTGCGTCCTTGAGAATGACCCTACTGAGGAATTGCCCCCTATATCTAGCCTCACCCCCTTTTCCCTTAAGGAAACTGAGATGGCTCTTAGGGCCCAAAAATCAGGTAAAGCTCCCAGATTGGATGGCATACCGGTCGACTTGTTTAAATCTGATCCTGCTTTTTGGGGTCCCTATGTTAATATGGTGTCCAATGCCGTTTTAGTAAGCAGCAATTATCAAAAAACTTGGAAGGGAGCAATTATTGCCCCTATCCACAAAAAAGGTAAAAGGGGGGTTCTGGGTATTTATAGACCCATCAGTTTGTTGGACAATTTACAAAAAATAAATTGTCATCAGGTATTGTGTATATTAAAAGAGTGGTTGGAAGATAATCAAGTATTGAGCCATTTACAGGCTGGTTTTAGGCAGAAGAACAGTATGGTTGACCAGGCTTTCCGTTTCCTTACGATCAAATGGAAGGTATTGGACGTGGAGGCCAGGAAACTGTTTGTTGCCTTTGTTGACCACAGGTCTGCCTTCGATTTGGTCCCAAGTAGGAAACTTTGGGAAGTTCTGAATAAAGTTGGAGTCCCGGGCCCTTTGTTAAACCTAATTAAAGAGTTGCATTCAGGGAGCTGTGCCAGAATTAGATGGGGGATGCAAGGAAAACTAACAGATGAAATTGCAGTATGTAGAGCAGTAAGGCAGGGATGTGTGTTGGCACCTACTTTATTTTTACTGTTCATTAACATCTGTATCCCCTACTTAATGGATTGTGACAGTGATGCACTCAAGGTAGAGGGACAAAGGGTGCCGTGCCTGCTCTTTGCTGATGATACCTTGCTATTAACGCAAACTGTTTCTGGTTTAAATAAATTGCTTGAAAAGTTCTCATGCTTTTGCAAAGACCATGGTTTGGAAATAAACAGCACCAAAACCAAATACATGGTGTTTGGTGATCTCAAACAAAAAGCCAGAAAGAAGATTTACCTGGAAAGAGAGGCCTTTATGCTGAGGATTGTAGTTATTTATCTTTCTCTGTTATTGCATTTGATTATTCTCCTTTTAACATATCATATGTATTTTTATTTAAGGGTTGCAAGCTGATTGAATTGTTGTTTTATTGCTGTTATTTTTATCTATCTATTTTAACATTGTTCACTTTATTATTATGATGTATTTATGTGTTTTTATGTGTTTTGATGGTATTTTATTTTGCTGAATAAAGCTATTACTTGCTACTGCAACTATCATAGTGACAGAACAGAGGAGTTCTACATGGCTTTATGAATAATCAGCCCAAGCAAGCACCGGTTAGTACGATTAGGTAGTGCTGAGCACCTGGCCAGCTCAAACATGACCGCATAATATTCATTGTAACGTAAACTTAACTCTGAGTGTGAGCAGCATGCTATTTGAAAAGGAAATTAGCATTGAAGAACACATCAAATAAATAATTACTAACCGAATACTGACACCTCAATGCCCCGCAGGTTGAGCAGGTGGGATAACTGCTGCTGGATGCCCTGGACGTCAGTGTACTGACACACACACTGATGCACCCTCCCCTGCAGCAGCCAATGCTCCCGCAGTATAGCCACTCCCAGGCCTGCAGCCTGCTGTCAGCATGGAGGTGAGGTGGCACTGCACATAAAAACAAGTTTGCCACATCTGCCTTGGAAAAATAGCGTGGGGCTGCCACCTTTGGTGACAGCGATGACTGCAAAGTGTGTGGCTAGCAGGCATATTGGCACTGCCACTACCTATCTCGCCCATCTCTGTCATGGCACTGGGTGATAAATAAAAAAGGGAAGAAAAAGGGCAAAGGATGGAAGAAAGGAAAAACTGAAGAAAGAAAAGGGAAAACCAAAAAAGTACTAAAAAGTCACGAAAAACACAAAAAAGACAAACATGTAAAAAACACAAACAAACAGACACACACTGATATAATGAAGGAAAATGAGAGTTGGATGAGTCGGAAAGAGGGACGATTAAAAAGACTAAGGGTAGATTCAAACCCGGCTCCAGCACCATGCACAGAACAGAAAAAAACTAAATGGCTACACACATGCGAACTGCGTGGTGCTGTTCCGAAAAAATTTCCAGCACAAGAACATGTATTGCGTTCCTAAATGTAAAAAAACATAGCACAAATGGGGGCGTCAAGCAGATATGTCCACTCGTGGAATTCTGCAGAATCTCGCTGAGTTTTTGGGCTGCTCCACCAGATTCTATATAGCAGAACTCCACAAGCTACTCCCAGGCCTACATAAATGCCTACATGGTGAGGATGCACCGAGAGGAAGACAAATCAGGCTGCCTTCTAGTGTGGTTGGCTCACCAAGCCCCTCTTCAGGACTGATCCAGGAATTAGCCGCTACTACAGGGTTAGCTTGTATGTTTAGGAGGACATTCTAAGTGCATTTCACCCCTACCATTTGCCCATATACAAGACATCCCCACCTACAGCCATGGATGCTACTGGTACATTTTTGCAAAGTGCTTGTTGTCCCTCACATACCTACCACTGCCAGAACCAGCATGAATGCATATATCAAGGTCCCTGAAATCAAACATGCAATCTTGGACCTGGCCAGAAACAAAACCCCTGATCTGCATATGTTCCAAATCAAATACTACAGCATCTTCACACAGTCCTAGCACCCTGACTGGAAGAAATGTATAATGAAGTCCTGGGTCTTGGGCAACTATCCCTGTCCTTCCGGGAGTCCCTCCTGGTGTCTCTCCCAAAGCTAGGCAGAGTCCATATCCATCTCTCTTTGTATAGGCCGATTGCCATCCTTGGTGCTGATTTTTCAGATCATAGGGAAGATCCTGGCAGATAGATATTCATACTTCTTCACCCATACCAAAATGGCTTTGCCCTGGGATGCAGCACTAGAGGATTTGCTGTCTTGTGATGAATCAACCTTTACAAGTTTAATCTGAAAAAACCCTTGTTCTGCCTTAAAACCCAGGTAGAGTTTTGGATGCACCTGCTCCTAGCCACAACCGGGAAGATAACTATATCCAAAATAGCAATGTTACAGTGTCTCCTTTATTATTTTGTGAATGTCCCTATTACTCCCCTGGCAATTATTCCTCCCAGACCTGGATACTCTGTTGGGTGAAAGTATGAGATAAATACCACTGAGCTGCTTTGAAAAAGCTGCAGCTGGTGGTGGTGCAGATACAGGGTTTAGAGACGTTTTGCAGCGTGACACCTGGGGAAAACATGCAACAAATCTGGTCCCCTTCCCCAGTCCACCATCCCAAATGTCCTGCTTCGCAAAGCCACAACCTATTTTCCAGGGTTATTGCAGGTCACTATCACCCACAGGAGCCTGGCTGGAATCTCTCATCTTGACGTCACATCCCACCATACACCCCAACACTTCCCCTGAAGAGTCTCCCTTGCTTTCCTGACACCCACTCCCCTGTTGATTTGCGGACCTGGCATGAGTGTTCTCTGACCACAGTCCGGGACCTCTTCACTGCAGGCCACCTTCTCACCTTGACTAGCTTTTCTTGGATTACACCATTCCCTGAGGGAAATGTCTTACCTACCAACAACTGCATCACACTTGCTAAAACACTTGGTCCACACTTGATGAGGAACTTCATAAACACCCTGTCATACGGTCTCTCCTGCACATGAGGGCTGGGTACAACATGAGAGCATGGGTCTACAAGGCCATATGGGAAGACACTTGGACCCCGATTGTTGTCTTACGGGGCAGGTGGGAGGACGATCTCAGTCGGGTACTACAGGAATCAGAATGGGAATGGGCCCTGGAATTTCCCCAACTGGTGTCTAGACATGCTAGATTAAAAAATATTTAGTTTTCCATCCTAAACTTAAACTATTTGACACCTCAGTAGCTTATTCCCTACTTTCCCACTGTGCTTCTATGCTGCCCAGGATGCCACTCAGCATCAGCTGATCTACAACACATTTTGTGTTCCTGTCCCATCTTTTCCTCCTTTTAGCGATTTGTTTGCGATGTCCTGGTGGGGGTCATTGCGCTCACCCATCTCGAATCATGAGAGACCTGCACCCTTAGGGTCTTAAAGGCCAGGAAACAACATAAGGTGCAGGCACTTTTCACTGTCTTGGACTTCTGCTGACCAAGAGAACTCTAACTTTGTATTGGAGGGCAGCACCGAGTATATGTACAAAACCCCTGTGTCATGCACTCTTCTCCACCCCTGCTGCAGTGCCTGGTCTAGTGCCCTGAGACTTTGACATAGCCATTGTGCACCCGGGTTTGAGGCCGCCGCCTGGCATTTAACTCCAGGTAATTCACTCCTTCTCTCAATTGCACACCTGATCCATGAGCAACTACATGGGTGAGTCACTGAAAGTGTCTATGCATGAATGGGTGAGTGAGTGGTTGCACAAGTAGGTGAATAGGTCAGTGACTGGGTGTGTAAGTGGGTGCAAAGGAGAGTGAATGGGTGCATAAGTGTCCATATGGGTGACTGACTGAATGCATTAGAGTCTGTATAGATGAGTAACTGGTTACATAAGTGTCTGTATAAGTGAGAGACTGCATGTGTGAGTTGCTGTATGGATGATGGTTTCTGTGGTGTCAGTATATGGTTGTGTGAGTGCCTGTAGAGGTGAGTAAATGGATGGATGAGTGTCTGTATAGTTCAATGACTCAGTGTGTGAGTGGATATATGGGTGAATGTCTACGTGGATGAGTGGCTGAATTGGTGGTGCACAGAGTATGTTAGTGGCTCTTTGTAGGTTAATGCCACTGTTGGCATGGTTACCCCCTAACTTTTTGCCTTTTGAGGATGCTAGTTATGATTGAAATTGTGCTGGGATCATGCAAACCAGGCCACCGCACCAGGGTTCTTTCCCTAAAACTGCGCACAGGTAAGTTCCTTGTGAATGGTACCCCTGGTACCAAGGGCCCTGTGGCCATTGAACGTCTCAAAGGGCTGCAGCATATATTATGCCACCCTGGGGACCCCTCAATCATCACATACACACTGCCTTACAGCTTGTGTGTGCTGGTGGGGAGAAAAAGTCAGGGTGCCATGTCCACAACCCACTGCCTGTGGCATAGGTAAGTCACCCCTTTAGCAGGCCTTACAGCCCTAAGTCAGAGTGCACCATACCACAGGTGAGGGAATAGCTGCATGAGCACTATGCCCCTACAGTGTCTAAGCCAATTCTTAGACATTGTAATTTCAGTGTTGCCATAAAGAGTATATGGTATGGGAGTTTGTCAAACACGAACTCCACAGTTCCATAATGGCTACTCTGAATAGTGGGAAGTTTGGGTTCAAACTTCTCAGCACTGATGCCAGTGTGGTATTTATTGTGAAATACACACAGAGGGCATCTTAGAAATGCCCCCTGCATGCCAGCCCAACTACTAGTGCCTACCACATCCAGACAGGTTTCTGGCTACATGGGGTGAGTGCCTTTGTGTACTCTGTGACCAGGAACAAAGCCTGTCCTGGGTGGAGGTGCTTCACACCTCCCCCTGCAGGAACTGTAAAACGAGGCAGTGAACCTCAAAGGCTCAAACCTGGTGTTACAGTTCCCCATGGCACTCCAGCTAGTGGAGATGCCCACCTCCCAAACACAGCCCCTACTTTTGGCATCAAGCCCTGAGGAGATAGTGAGAAAAATGAGGAGGAGTCACCCTCCAGCCAGGACAGCCCCTAAGGTGTCCTGAGCTGAGGTGACCCCTGCCTTAAAAAACCCTCCATCTTGCTTTGGAGGACTTCCCCCAGTAGGATTAGGGATGTGTCCCCGTCCCCACAGGGAGGAGGCACAAGGAGGGTGTAGCCACCCTCAGGGACAGTAGCCATTGGCTACTGCCCTCCAGCCCTAAACACCCCCCTAAATTGAGTATTTAGGGGCGACCTTGAACCGAGGAAAACAGATTTCCTGATGACCTGAACAAGAAGAAGGACTGCTGACCTGAAAGCCCTGCAGAGACCATGGAGATGACAGCTGACTTGGTCCCAGCCCTACTGGCCTGTCTCCAAACTCAGAGAACCTGCAACAGTGACGCGTCCAGCAGGACCAGCGACCTCTGCTGACTCAGAGGACTTCCCTGCAACCTAAAGGACCAAGAAACTCCAATGGACAGCGGCTCTTTCTGAACATCCAAGAAGAAACCATCTTTAAAGGGACTCTAGCCTCACTTCGGAAGCGTGAGTCTCCAACACTCTGCACCCGACGCCCCGGCTTGTGTCCAGAGAAACCAGCACTGCAGCAAAGACCCCCAGGTGACTCCCATGACACGGACACCCTGAGATGACCTCCCTGCACCCCCACGGCGATGCATACAGAGAGAATTCAGTGGCACGCCCTGACCGCGACTGCCCGTTATCAAAGAACCCGATGCCTGGAAGAAGCACTGCACCCGCAGTCCGTAGGCCTGAGAGAAACCAACTACTGGTGCAAGAGTGACCATCAGGCAGCCCTCATCATTCAGTGGCTGACCCGAGTAGCCCCCCTGTGCCCTGCCTGCACCACCAGAGTGACCCCCAGGACCCTCCAATGACTTCAATAGTAAACCTGACACCTACTTTGCACACTGCACCGGCCGCCCCTGTGCTGCTGAGGGTGTATTTTGTGTGCCTCTTTGTGACCCCTCCCCCAGTGCTCTACAAATGCCCCCTGTTCTGCTTCCCGAGGATGCAGGTACTTACCTGCTAGCAGACTGGAACCAGAGCACCCCTAGTCTCCATAGACAAGTCTATGTTATTCGGGCCCTACTTTGACCTCTGCACCTGACCCGCCCTGTGCTGCTGGTGCTAGGTGTTTAGGATTGACTTGAACCCCCAATGGTGCGCTGCCTATGCCCCAGAGACTAAACTTGTAAGTGCTTTACTTACCTGCTAAGTTAACTTGTACTTACCTCCCACAGGAACTGTTTATTTTTGCACTGTGTCCACTTTTGAAATAACTTATTGTCATTTTTGCCAAAACTGTGTACCTTACTGTTTTACTTCAAAGTTCCATACTTACCTATGCCAAGTACCTTACAATTTATGTGTTTACTTGAATTCTGAATCTTGTGGTTCTAAAATAAATTAAGAAAATAATATTTTTCTATATAAAAATCTATTGGCCTGGAGTTAAGTCTTTGAGTGTGTGTTCTTATTCTTGCCTGTGTGTGTAAAACAAATGCTTAACACTACCCTCTGATAAGCCTACTGCTCAACCACACTACGACAAAATAGAGTATTAGTATTATCTATTATTGCCACTGCCAACCTCTAAGGGGAAACCTTGGACTCTGTGCACACTATCTCTCACTTTGAGATAGGATATTCAGAGCCAATTTCCTACACTCTTTGAGTGAGTTAATGGAGCATGGGTAAATGTTTGCGTTAGTGAATGGGTGCATGAGAAAGTATATATATGACTCAATGGATATAGGAGTGCCTGTATAGCTGAGTTACTGGGTACATTAGTGGATCCATGGATGACTATCTGGCTGTGTCAGTTCATCTAAAACTGACTCATAGGTTGTATGACTGGATTTATGGGTGAGTCAGTGGATGCATGAGTGCTTGTGTATATGAGTGACTGGGTGGATGACCCTCTGTATTAGTGTTAGGCTGTATGAGTGGACGTATGCATAATTAACGGGGTGAATAAGGATCTGAATGGGTGACTGAATGGGTAGATAACTGCATGTAAGAGTGAGTGACTGCTGGAATAAGTATATGTGCTTTTTTATGTATTAATGAAGCAACAAGTAATTATTTACATTCATTACTCACAAGAAATTGTCCTTAGCTCTGTATTCAAGAGTAAAAATGCAAATTATAGTTAAACTTTTAAACAAATATTATGGGGGTTATTACAACTTTATAGGAGGTGTTAATCCGTCCCAAAAGTGACGGTAAAGTGACGGATATACCACCAGCCGTATTACGAGTCCATTATATCCTATGGAACTCGTAATACGGCTGGTGGTATATCCGTCACTTTACCGTCACATTTGGGACGGATTAACACCTCCTCCAAAGTTGTAATAACCCCCTATATTTATTGAAAGTTGCCAACCTGCAATATAAATTATATTATTAACAAACAAGCATCTTTTAATTTTTAATACAACTATTACACA
This sequence comes from Pleurodeles waltl, assembly GCF_031143425.1. Taxonomy (NCBI): domain Eukaryota; kingdom Metazoa; phylum Chordata; class Amphibia; order Caudata; family Salamandridae; genus Pleurodeles; species Pleurodeles waltl. Next base: position 550,412,162 of record NC_090442.1, read on the forward strand.
CAATACATTGACATGCTATGTTTCCTTGTCCACTATTCTCAGCTGCTAAACTTTTACAATATACAAGAAGTGTATATAGCTACTCATCACTGAACAGTCATGTAGACTTTAAAAAACCCATAAACACATTGGCCCTCATTACAACCATGGCGGTCGGTGTTAAAGCGGCGGTAATACCGCAAACAGGCCAGCGGAAAAAAAAATGGGATTCCAACCGTGGCTGAAACCGCCAACACAGACAGCCACTTTAACAAACAGTGCAGCGTTAACCGCCAACAGACAGGCGGAAGACAATGTACCGCCCACCCTATCACAAGATGCCTATCCGCCACCTTTTCCGAGGCGGATCCAATGCGAATAAAAACAAGGCGGAAACAGTACACAGAAGGGAAAACACTCACCTCTCCACACCCCACGAGGAACCAGGACGCCATGGAGCCTGAATTGCAGATACTGCCGATGCTGGTCTTCCTTCTCTTCTATCAGGAGCTGCAATGACGGCAGCGACGACCACAGTGAGTACTGCACCTACAACACAGGGGAGGGGCGAGGGAAAAGAGAGTCACACACAACATGCAACACCCCCACCCCCACCCCCACCCCCACTCCCACACAAAACACCATACACACAAATACATGCGGCAACAATACACATACACCCCACCCCCCTCCGGGAAGAACGCAAGGACAAAAGGAATTGATTTTAATGAATGTAATCATTTGAAATCTCATTATCAAAGTAAAAAATCCAGTAAACGCAATTATGCACACCAACTACACAAGTCCGGATAGTGCACCAATCATTGTCCGTGGACCACTGGGCCCAAAATGCATGGGCGAGGCACACACTAGATACCTGATTGGAAATGGAGAGAACACTGGAGGGGCATCAGATCGAAATAAAACAGGCACCTCAGAAGGGGGGGACCCCAGCCAGATGAACACACAAAACCACTGCTGCATGAGGGGGCTCCATGCCCATTGATGTATCCTGGGGAGTGCAAAGCCACAGTCTCCCAAGTCTCTCCAGTGGGTGGGTTGCCCACTGCTTTATCCTGGGGAGTGCAAAGCCACAGTCTCTCAAGTCTCTCAAGTCTCTCCAGTGGGTGGTTTGCCCACTGCTTTATCCTGGGGAGTGCAAAGCCACAGTCTCTCAAGTCTCTCCAGTGGGTGGTTTGCCCACTGCTTTATCCTGGGGAGTGCAAAGCCACAGTCTCTCAAGTGGATGCCCTTCTCCACTGGTTCTGGAGAGGGCTTTGTGCCCAGAGTGCTTCATCCTGCCAAGGACTGAGGTAGTGGATGCCTTTTCCCACTGGTTCTGGTGGGGGCTTTGTGCCCAGAGTGCTTCATCCTGCCAAGGACTTAGGTAGTGGATGCCTTTCTCCACTGGTTCTGGAGGGGGCTTTGTGCCCAGAGTGCTTCATCCTGCCAAGGACTGAGGTAGTGGATGTGATTATCCACTGGTTCTGGAGTGGTCTTTGTGCCCAGAGGGCTTCATCCTGCCAAGGACTGAGGTAGTGGATGCATTTCTCCACTGGTTCTGGAGGGGGCTTTGTGCCCAGAGTGCGTCATCCTGCCAAGGACTGAGGTAGTGGATGTGATTATCCACTGGTTCTGGAGGGGGCTTTGTGCCCAGAGTCCTTCATCCTGCCAAGGACTGAGGTAGTGGATGTGATTCTCCACTGGTTCTGGAGGGGGCCTGGTGCCCAGAGTGCTCCACGTGCAGTGTGGCTAGTACAATTCCCTCACCTGGGTGTGTGTGCCACGAGATTGCCGAGGTACAGGTAGCATGATACGCCATGGAGGCAGCGACATACCCCACACTGCTGCAGCTTCGCATTCCACCTGCAGGTGACAACAGTGATGACAGTAATGCTTCATGGAAGCTGCCCAGGGTCCTGGAACTCACCACCAGCCTCGGACAACTGACCACTGGGGATAGTAGGCATGTCTGCGGTGGTGCCACTGTCCGAGGACGTCGCCGGCCGCTGGCGGTGCTTGCAGTGGTGTCTGTGGAGGCGGTGCTGGCTGCGAGGTCTTTGGCGGCGGTGCTGGCTGCAGGGTCTGTGATGGCAAGACTGGTGGCGGGGTCTGTGGCGGCGGTGCTGGCGGCGGGGTCTGTGGCAGCGGGCATGTGTCAGCACCTTCTGTGGGAGAAAGCAGGATGTCTCCTGCAGCCTCGGATGGCTGTCCACTGGGGAAGAGGCTAGGGACTGTCACAGCGGCTGTAGACGTGCCGGAGGCGGTGCAGGTGGTGGTGCAGGTGGCGGTGCAGGTGGGGGTGCAGGTGGCGGTGTTCGCTGCCTGTAGGAAGTTGGATCTGTATATACTATTTCAAAGTAAGAAATAGTGTGCACAGAGTCCAAGGGTTCCCTTTAGAGGTAAGATAGTGGCAAAAAGAGACAATTCTAATGCTCTATTTTGTGGTAGTATGGTTGAGCAGTAGGCTTATCAGAGGGTAGTGTTAAGCATGTGTTGTACACACACAGGTCATAAATGAGGAACACACACTCAAAGACAAATTCCAGGCCAATAGGTTTTTATATAGAAAAATATATTTTATTAGTTTATTTTAAGAACCACGGGTTCAAGATTTACAAACAATACTTTAAATGAAAGGTATTTCACTCAGGTATTCTAGGAACTTTGAATAATCACAATAGCATGTACAGTTGTGACTAAAATGGCATTAAGCTATTTTAAAAGTGGACACAGTGCAAAAATGTTCCTATGGGAGGTAAGTAAATGTTAAGTTCACAGGTAAGTAAAACACTTACAGGGTTCAAAGTTGGGTCCAAGGTAGCCCACGTTGGGGGTTCAAGGCAACCCCAAAGTTACCACTCCAGCAGCTCAGGGCCGGTCAGGTGAAGAGGTCAAAGTGGTGCCCAAAACACATAGGCTTCAATGGAAATGGGGGTGCCCCGGTTCCAGTCTGCCAGCAGGTAAGTACCCGTGTCTTCGGAGGGCAGAACAGGGGGGTTTTGTAGGGTACCGGGGGGGACACAAGCAGGCACAGAAGGTACACCCTCAACGGCACAGGGGGGGCCGGGTGCAGAGAGCAAACAGGCATCGGGTTTCCAATAGGAATCAATGGGGTGACCCGGGGGTCTCTTCAACAATGCTGGCAGGCACAGGGGGGCTCCTCGGGGTAGCCACCACCTGGGCTAGGTAGAGGGTCACCTGGAGGTCGCTCCTGCACTGGAGTTTGGTTCCTTCAGAACCTGGGTGCTGCGGGTGCAGTGTGGTTTCCAGGCGTCGAGTTCCTTGAAGCAGACAGTCACGGTCAGGGGGAGCCTCTGGATTTCCTCTGCAGGCGTTGCTGTGGGGGCTCAGGGGGGTCAATTCTGGATACTCACGGGCTCGCAGTTACCGGGGAGTCCTCCCTGTAGTGTTAGTTTTCCGCAGGTCGAGCGGGGGGCGACGGGTGCAGAGTGGAAAGTCTCACGCTTCCGGCGGGAAACGTGTGGTCTTTAAAAGTTGCTTCTTTGTTGCAAACAGTTGCAGTTTCTTGAACAGGACCGCTTTCTCTGGAGTTTCTTGGTCCTTTAGATGCAGGGTAGTCCTCTGAGGCTTCAGAGGTCGCTGGACCCTGTTGGATGCGTCGCTGTTGCAGTTTTCTTCGAAATAGGGAGACAGGCAGGTGGGGCTGGGGCCAAATCAGTTGTCATCTCCGTCTTCACTGCAGGGCTTCAGGTCAGCAGTCCTTCTTCTTCTTTAGGTTGCAGGAATCTATGTTCCTCAGTTCTGGGAGTCCCTAAATATTCAATTTAGGGGTGTGTTTAGGTCTGGGAGGGCAGTAGCCAATGGCTACTGGCCCTGAGGGTGGCTACACCCTCTTTGTGCCTCCTCCCTGTGGGGAGGGGGGCACATCCCTAATCCTATTGGGGGAATCCTCCTTCTACAAGATGGAGGATTTCTAAAAGTAAGAGTCACCTCAGCTCAGGACACCTTAGGGGCTGTCCTGACTGGGGGGTGACTCCTCCTTGTTTTTCTCATTATCTCCTCCAGCCTTGCCGCCAAAAGTGGGGGCAGTGGCTGGAGGGGCGTGCATCTCCACTAGCTGGTATGCCATGTGGCACTGTAACAAAGGGGGTGAGCCTTTGAGGCTCACTGCCAGGTGTTACAGTTCCTGCAGGGAGAGGTGAGAAGCACCTCCACCCAGTAGAGGCTTTGTTCCTGGCCACAGAGTGACAAAGGCATTCTCCCCATGTGGCCAGTAACATGTCTGGTGTGTGTCAGGCGGGCAAAAACTAGTCAGCCCACACTGGAAGTCGGGTATGTTTTCAGGGGGCATCTCTAAGATTCCCTCTGGGTGTATTTTTACAATAAAGTGCACACTGGCTTCAGTGTGCATTTATTGTGCTGAGAAGTTTGATGCCAAACTTCCCAGTTTTCAGTGCAGCCATTCTGGTGCTGTGGAGTTCGTGTTTGACAGACTCCCAGACCATATACTCTTATGGCTACCCTGCACATACAATGTCTAAGGTTTGGCTTAGACACTGTAGGGGCATAGTGCTCATGCACATATGCCCTCACCTGTGGTATAGTGCACCCTGCCTTAGGGCTGTAAGGCCTGCTAGAGGGGTGACTTACCTATGCCGAAGGTAGTGTGAGGTTGGCATGGCACTCTGAGGCGAGTGCCATGTCGACTTAGTCATTTTCTCCCCACCAGCACACACAAGCTGACAAGCATTGTGTATGTGCTGAGTGAGGGGTCTCCAGGGTGGCATAAGACATGCTGCAGCCCTTAGAGACCTTCCCTGGCATCAGGGCCCTTGGTACCAGGGGTACCAGTTACAAGGGACTTACCTGGATGCCAGGGTTGTGCCAATTGTGGAGACAAAGGTACAGTTTAGGGAAAGAACACTGGTGCTGGGGCCTGGTTAGAAGGGTCCCAGCACACTTTCACATCATAACTTGGCATCAGCAAAGGCAAAAAGTCAGGGGTAACCATTCCAAGGAGGCATTTCCTTACACCGCCGTACAGATTGGCATGGACGTGAACAGAAGGTGTGACACTGGTCCCTCAGTCTGTGCCACCAGGCCCTCTCCTGACCTGCCCTTCAGTTTTTGGCCCTTCCCCACCTTTGATGGTGGCACAGTTGTCTTGCCACTATCCCCTTTCATTTTCGCTGACCCTTTGGAGGCTGGTGTTTTTGGCTTTTCCCTCCGGTATGTAGGCACCTTTTTCATTCGTGGCAGGTGGCGGAATGTCCTTGCCCTCGCTTCGTGGCACACTGGCACCCTGATGGTTGGCACACTCCATGACCCCACAGTTGCTGGCACCATTGTGCCTGGGGATGTGGTGGCTGAGGTGCTGGGTTGGGACCTGGAAAGCCTGGCCCTAGCTGAAGTACGGGGGGAGGTGAAGGGAAGAGGTCAAGGTTTGACAGGAAACGTTTTTTATACACACTGGGACAGGTAGATGGAGGGGGTTTGGGAGTGGAGAAAGAGGTAGTGGTTGTAGGAGGTGTACATCTGCTGAATTTGTGTGAATGTGCATGGGCTGGAGGCTATTGTGAGGTGGATGGCTGTTGGGTGGGTGTGTGCCTTCGTTTGTGGACTTTGGGAGGAGGGCTCACAGACACACTGGTAGAGGACACTGGGGATGTGTGGATGGTAGTGGGGGTGGTGAGTGCATGTGAGCAGTGTGTGGTGATGGGCGTGCTGGTGATGGAGGTAGTGGCTGAGGATGTAGTGCATGCAGGTGTGAGTGGAGATGAGACTGGGAGGGAGGAGGGAGACTTGGAGGAGGGGGACACAGTGGAGGCAGTGGATGTTGGTATGTGTGCCTGGGAATGGTGCTTGTGTGAGTCCCTGTGGGATGTGAGGTGCTTATGTTTGCCTGAGCCACTCTTGTGTGTTGATGTGTGTGCATGCTGGTCTGATGGTGTGTTTGGTATAGGCTGAGGTACAGGGGATTGGGTCTGGGTGGAGGAGGTTGGAGGGGTGAGGCTGGACACAAGGACGATGGCTGCCATCAGTGCTGAGGCCAGAGCCTGAAATGCTCTCTGTTGGGCTGCCTGAATGAGAATGAATGCCATCCAGGTATGCATGTGTTTATTGCAAATGCCTCTCAACACCCTGGATGGCATTCAGAATGGTAGACTGCCCAACAGTGAGGGATCTCAGGAGGTCAATGGCCTCCTCACTGAGGGCAGCAGGGCTGACTGGGGCAGGGCCTGTTGTGCCTGGGGCGAAGGAGATGCCCACCCTCCTGGGTGAGCGGGCACGGAAAACACACGTGGGGGGCTGCTGGGAGGGTGGTGCTGGTAGGGGGGTGGCGGCTGCCTGTTGATGCGGTGGGCACAGAGGGATCTCCCATCAGAGGAGGAGTCGCTGTCACTGGTGTATGCTCCTGTCCCCGCCATGGAGCTCCCCTTGCCCTCCATCCCACTGGTGGCTTCATACTTTGTAGCTTCACCCTCCAGGGCCAAGTAGGATGCAGCTCCCTCCTGCTCCGGTGCAAATGCTCCTCCGCCTGATGATGCTATTGCACACAAGAACAGGGAGACCACAAAAAGGGGGGGTGGAGACAGAAGAAAGACATGTTCAGTGCATGCAACACCACTACCGTTGGCAAACACAACAGACAGTGAGCAGCCCTCTGCACTATGCCATGCACTTATAGTTCCTAGATTAATCACATGCCATGTGGTTTGAGGCCTAAGCCCAATTGCTGCACACCTGAAAGTCACAGCCTGACTAGGTGTAGATGGCTCTAACCACTAGTGGGGTTGGGGTGCCACATAGCCTGCCTCACAAGGGACCTTGCCTACCAAGATTGCCCTGGGCTAGGGGAACCCACTGGCCACCTCCCCCGCTCAGACATCTCATAATGCACGCAAAGTCAGCTGAATGAGAGTGTACTCACCCCCTTGTGGCTGCTGTGATGCCCTCAAGCACCCATCCAACTCCAGATAGGCCTTCGCCAGGATCCGGAACACCAGGGGGGTCATGGTGTGACCAGCACCCCTCCCACGTTGGGAGGTCATCCCCAGCTGGGCCTTCTTGATCCAGCGGCGCAGGTCCTCCCATCTTTTCCAGCATTGGGTGCTCCGTCTGTGGTGGACCCCCAGGGTTCGGACATCCTTGGCAATGGCACGCCAAATACCCTTCTTCTGGTGGGCGCTGACCTAGAGGAATGGTACAGCGGGAAAGGAAATTACTTACCCGTCCGGACCGTCATACTCATTGCCCCCGTTCCCACCCTTGCCCTGACGCACATACACTCGCCATCCGCACAGGCAGGCTTCACCCCCCATGTATCTTCCATCCACACCACTCAAAACAGGAATTGCCCATGCGGTATGCTCACAGTGTACTCACCTGTTTGTCTGGAGGACCGTACAGTTGCGTGTACTGGGGAAGGACCCCATCCACTAGTTTCTCCAACTCCTCCGAAGTCAAGGCAGGGGCCCTTTCCCTAGACACATGAGCCATTGTCGCTTGCAGACTGAGGTCACAGCAGCACTTGCAGTGTAGGTCCTCTCCTGTTGAAGGTCAGGTATCAAGTGAGTGAACAGACAGAATATGGCGGTTACGTCCGCAGCAGTGCATACCATCACCACCGGCATACATCGTCATTGGCTCCTCGGACCCATAGGGCGCAATGTTAACCAATGAAGAATTGCACCGCTGTCTTCGACCGCCCACCGCAGCGGTGTATAATGCCAGCACAGTTACCTCATATCCCCTTGTCCCACCTTACAGGTCAGGCAGCCGCCATTTCAGGGGGCCACATGGCATTAATAATAACTGTGTCACACCTATGTAGGCCTGGAATACACACAATTACAGGCACATTGTGGATTAATACATTTGTGCAAATTACATTTTGGGGTACCTCAATGTTGGTGGACTCTCTGCTCGCTGTTCTCCTCCATAGGGCACGTCTGCTGGGGCAGGTGATCAGATAGCGGCATCCTCCGGTGTACAGACCGCTGGTGGACCTTTTGACAATGGAAGAGAGACACATAATAGTCACATACAGACTTGATCGTGCAACAATCCAGGAACTGTGTGCCCAGTTGGAGCCAGACCTGATGTCAGCTATCCGCCATCCCACAGGAATCCCCCCTCTAGTGCAGGTCCTGTCAGTACTCCATTTCCTGGCAAGTGGTTCCTTTCAAACAACAGTGGCAATTGCATCAGGGATGTCCCAGCCAATGTTCTCTAACATGTTGTCCAGAGTGTTGTCTGCCCTGCTGAAACACATGTGCAGCTACATCGTGTTCCCTCAGGTGGAGGATTTGCCCACAGTGAAAGGTGACTTCTATGCCCTGGGACATATCCCCAACATCATTGGTGCCATTGAGGGGACACATGTGGCATTAGTACCCCCCCGCAGGAGTGAACAGGTGTACAGAAACCGGAAGAGCTACTATTCGATGAATGTGCAGATGGTGTGTTTGGCCGACCAGTACATCTTCCATGTGAATGCCAAGTATCCTCCCTCTGTGCATGACGCTTACATTTTGAGGAATAGCAGCATCTCTTATGTGATGGGGCAACTCCATAGGCACTGTGTGTGGCTAATAGGTTAGGCCAAGGACCCAATACAGTGTAAATAGGTGTCTGAGTATGGGGTTGTCCCTAACGGTTAGTGTGTGTCTAACACTTGTCCCTCGATATTTGCAGGTGACACTGGTTACCCCAACCTGTCACGGCTACTGACCCCAGTGAGGAATCCCAGGACAAGGGCAGAGGAACACTACAATGAGGCACATGGGCGAACTAGGAGGGTGATTGAACGAACCTTCGGCCACCTGAAGGCCAGATTCCGGTGCCTCCATATGACAGGTGGTTCCCTCTACTACTCACCAAAGAAGGTGTGCCAGATAATTGTGGCCTGCTGTATGCTGCACAACCTGGCTTTGTGACGGCAGGTGCCTTTTCTGCAGGAGGATGGGCCAGATGGTGGTCTTGTGGCAGCTGTGGAGCCTGTGGACAGTGAAGAAGAGGAGGCAGAAGAAGAGGATAGCGACAACCGAAACAACATAATCATGCAATACTTCCAGTGAGACACAGGTAAGAAAATGTCACTGCCTCCCACATGTCATACAATTTCTGGAGCTAGCGTAAGTCTGTCCTTTTCACTCAGTGTATGGACCCTGACTTGTCACTTTGCCTTTCCATTTCACAGATGTGGGTCCCACTTTGTGCCCTCCAGGCCTACAGTTGTGTTACATCGGTATGTGCACAAGTAAATTGACATTGCTATATTCCATGGTTATTGCAATTACACGTTTGTGAAAGCTCAGACTGACTACAGATTGTTTTGTGATTGAAGTGTGTTAATTTCTATGCAAATAAGTGGGGGGGTTGTAAAATGGGCTGGGGGGATGGTGGAGGAATGTCCATGGCAGAGTACAGTCTATTTGTTTCACAGGTGCATTGTCCAAAGGGGCATAGGAAGTGGAGCACTGGCAGTTGAAGGATGGACAGGGTGACAAAGTGGGACAGAAGGGTGACATTCAGGGGGGTCTCATTTCCTGGCGGGGGTCTTGGCAATGTTCTCTGTCTTGTTCCTGGATCGGAGGGACCGTTTGTGGGGTGGTTCTCCATCTGCAGGGGGTGGGGTGCTGGTGTCGTGTTCCTGTGGCGGTGCCTCCTGTCCACTAGCGCCGGTGGAGGTGGAGGGCTGTTCATCATCCAGGCTAGTGTCAGGGGCCCCTTGTTGTGCCACTGTGTCCCTCCTGGTGTTGACAAGGTATTGCAGCACTTCTGCAATGGTGACCAGGGTGTTGTTAATGGACTTCAAGTCCTCCCTGATCCCCAGGTAGTGTTCTCCTGCAGCCGCTGGGTCTCCTAAAACTTGGCCAGTACCGTTGCCATCGTCTCTTGGGAATGATGGTAAGCTCCCATGATGTTGGAGAGTGTCTCGTGGAGAGTGGGTTCCCTGGGCCTGTCCTCCCCCTGTCACACAGCAGTCTTCCCAGCTTCCCTGTTTTCCTGTGCCTCTGTCCCCTGAGCTGTGTGCCCACTGCCACTGCCCCCAGGTCCCTGATTTTCTTGGGTTGGTGGGGTTGCCTGGGTTCCCTGTAGTGGTGGACACACAGCTGATTGATGTGTCCTGGGGACAGAGGGATGGGCCCGCAGGGTGGGTGCTGTGCTGCTGTTTCCTGAGGGGGAGGCTCTGTGGTGGCTTGTGCCAGTGTCAGGGGAACCGACTGCCCGAGGTCCCTGATGGGCCGGGCTGGTCATCTTGATCCAGTTGTGCAGAGCTGCTGTCATCACTGTGTTTCTCTTCTGTGGGGGGATTGGATATGTCTGGCACCTCCTGTCTGGTGACGTTGGGTATGGGTCCTGTAGGGGTGTAAAGGCATGATTATTGCATCTGTATGTTCCATTGTGTGCAATGGGTGAGTGATCCTGTACTCCAGTGCTTGCATTCTTGGCTTGGTCCTTGTGTGATAGTTGGATTGGGGTCTGTGTGGGTATCTGTAGTGGATATGCTTTGGTGATGGGTGCCCATGCTTTGGTGTTGCATGCAGGGGTTGGTATTGGGATGGCTGGGTTGTGATAGTGGGGCATATGTGAGGTGTTGGAGTGATAGGGTGAGGGGGAAGGTGTGGGTATGTGATGTCATGCAGGTGGGGTGGGGGGATATGGAAATAAAGATTTAACTTACCAGAGTCCAGTCCTCCTGCTACTACTACGAGGCACTCAGGATGCAGTATTGCCAAGACTTGTGCCTCCCATGTTGTTAGTTGTGGGGGAGGAGGTGAGGGTCCACCGCCAGTCCTCTGTACAGCAATCTGGTGTCTTGGGACCACGGAACGCACCTTCCCCCATAGGTTGTTCCACCTCTTCCTGATGTCATCCCGTGTTCTTGGATGCTGTCCCACTGCGTTGACCCTGTCGACAATTCTGCACCATAGCTCCATCTTCCTAGCAATGGATGTCTGCTGCACCTGTGATTCAAATAGCTGTGGCTCTACCCGGACGATTTCCTCCACCATGACCCTGAGCTCCTCCTCAGAGAACCTGGGGTGTCGTTGAGGTGCCATGATGTGGTGTGTGTGATGAGTGAGGTGGTGTATGTTGTGATGTGTGAGGGGATGTGTTGGTGTGTGTTGTTTGAGGTGCGTGGATGTTGTATATAAGTGATGGTGTTGTGTGTCTGTGGATGCTGGTGTTGTTTTAGGTAGTGTATCTCTGTGGCCTGCTTTCAAAATTCTGGTAGTAAGGGTTTGTGGGTGATGTGGGTGTGTGCTTTATATTGGATTGATTGTGTGGGTGTGGTGTGTGTATGTGTATCAGGTGTGTGTATTTCGATTTGTCCAATGTGGCTGTGTTTTGTAAATGTGTGTGTATTTTGAGGGTGGCGGTGTATACCGCCAATGGATTACCGCGGTTGAAAGACCGCTGTGTTGATTCGTGATAGTGTGGGCATATTCCTGTTGGCGTGATGGTGGAGGTTTTGTTATCGCCAGTTTATCACTGACCTTTGGTGTGGCGAACTTGTGTGGGTGTCTGTATTATGGCAGTTTCCGAGATGTGGGCCGTAATACCTGTACTGGAATTCCACGGCCGCAACAGTATGTTGACGGTCTTCTGCATGGCTGTAAGCAGCATTTACCGCCAGGGTTGTAATGAGGGCCATTGTGCCTCATTAAGAGTTTGACCATGACGAGGGGATTATTCCATCACAAATGTGACGGATATCCCATCTACCGTATTACAAGTTCCATAGGATATAATGGAACTTGGAACTTGTAATACGGCGGACGGGATATCCATCACGTTTGTGATGGAGTAATCCCCTCTGCTGAACTTGTAATGAGGCCCCAAGTACATTACTCAAAATTAACAATACTATGCATAAACATTCTAATCTTTCAATATTTTTCTTTAAATAACTATGGGCCAGATGTAGCAAGCAGTTTTGCCCATTCTGTGTCTATGGGAAAATGTGTTCGTACATATGGCCCTATGTTTGGCACTCACTATAATTTGTGACAAATATTTAACTTATCCTAAAATTCCTCTGCTAAAATAAACTACAAATCCTACAAAGATGATGATAGTTATTATACCTGGTACAAAAGTGTTTTTTTCATAGAAACATTATCAACAGCCTCCTTCAGAAATGATTTTTCCATTGGTGTTCTTGACATCACTCTCAATAGGCGAATGATATCTTAAACAGTGACTACTGATGAATGATGAACAAAGAACACAGTGTACCTGTTTGTTTTCTGGAAAAGTATTAGGAAACTTTTTAAGCACATGACATTTTTTCACATTTTGTTGAAGACATCACCCTTGTTAGGCTGAATGATGTCTGTAGTACTAATGATCCAGATAAAAGAAATTACTGCATCCAATTCTGTTCGACTGATCCATAATAGAACTTTGGTTGTAGAAACAATAAATATGATATAAGAAGTTTAAAAGGTAGTTTTTTTTTAATTGGAGACTGCTATCATTGCATTTTGTCCATCCACTTTCACTCTTTAAATATACAGTGTAATGTCCAGATGTAATATGTACTCCTTTATGGAAGATGATAGCCAAAGTACAATATGTTCTACCAGAAAATGAAATCTGTCCAGATTTAAAGTTGGTAATCTCGGTATCTAATTTTGTTCCATCAGCTCTTCATTGTTGAAGCATTGCTATAATATATTTATTAATCCTCTGTAAGAGTAATGTAGAGAATACATGTGATTTGCAAGTTGAACACGTCATATTTTGGTCACTCCTTTTTATTAATGTTTCAAATGACACACTTTTAGAATCTGGAAGAGTTAGTACAAAAATTGCTCAGATTGGATTTCAGTGGAAGATGAGAAAGAACAATCTTCACACTCATGGTTCCATGTAAAACTGAGTCCAAGTATATCATCAATATTCACATTTTCTTCTTCTAAAATTCCAAGTATCACCATGACAAATTCTTGTGCATCTTGTTGAGCATTTAGACTAAATACAACAGATCCACTATTCTTGTCTACCATTTCTCGAATTCCCAAAGCAGATTGTATTACAGCTCTGTTACAACATAAGCTTTGAAAGCTTATTTCCCTATGGAAAAGCATTTTCAAGTTGAACGGATACAATTTTTTGCCAAGTGTTTTCTCTGCAGAAAGCTCCTCCTACATCTCCTTGATTTCAGTTTTCTCAGATTTTGTGATTTATGATGTTAAATGCCGAACCACAGAGATGGAGTCATCTGTAACAAATTGAATGTCCATGTTAGAATTCTACATTTTTAAAATCACAGGATTGTAGTCATTAATATATTTGCAGTCTTCACTTCTTTTAAAGTTATATGTGTGCTTTGATTATTTCTGTGTTAGTGTATGGCTCACTGAAGAGAAGAAGTTGTTTACCCTTCCTTTTGAAATAACAGGTCATGGAAATCAAAATCAACATTGTGTATAAAGTTTTTCTTTGGGCAATGACCATACTTCCCACATCAATGTGTTTGAAAATGCAAAACTTATTTTCTGAGACCTTTGTCAGCACTCTGCTTCAGTATAGTACATGTGACTTACTGTTCTATAAAATACATCAATTTTTGCTCCAAACTAGGGTGCATCTTTTATCAATAGTAAGATGTGAATGTGAGGAACACCTCTTGCTTGGTACTCTTTTCCCCAAAAGAAATGACTTACTTCTCCAAGAGGAGAATTGGTTTAGTTGCAGATAAAAGCAAGAATAGCTTGGAATCTGTAGTTGAAATATGTGCAAACATTAGCAGGATCTAATGAGTAGAGTTCTCCAGCTGTCTTCATATTGATATTTTTTACATTATAGTTTGCTTATCTCAAGAATTCAATGAGATTATCCCATGCATTCTCTGCACAATTCAATGTCAAAAAACACGTTGATGGTCCTAGGTTTCTCAGCATACATTGTAGTACTCCATGACAGAATCAGTATTCATTGGTACCACTTTAGCATGTAATTAATTTAATTATGTATACTCCAGGTTTTAATTTTTTCTTGAACTTTTTTAATGAACTCTCTTGCAGACATCTTTTGAAGATTAACTCCTGTTTTTAATATGTGGTTCAGTGGGTATGGGAGTCCAGACAAGTCAGTCTCAAATAGAAGGTGACATATGTTTGGAATACACTGTCTAAATCTTGGATCTTCTGAGTATAATCTTGTTGATCGGTATTCAGCTGCTGGTATTGTATAGGCTGATCATCATACCAACCTCCTATTCTTGTGGGAAACACATTTGGGAAGCAGCGAGCCTCTAACCTCTTTTCCCACACACTCTTGGGAGCTCCCTTAGCTTTATTCATCTGGCAAAGGTCCGCAGCATCCCAATGACTTTTTTGGAATGTAATGGATGGATACTGTAGTGCTCAAAGATTTTTTTCTGAGTGGAATGAATCTACTTTTTCTATTTGTCCCCCTGCAGATAAAGTCTCATCATCAGCAGCAGCATTTTCAATATCATTCTGAACATCAACATTTTTATATCAAACATTATTTTGTACCAGGTATAATGTGGCTTGTTTAACTTTATTAACATCAGCCAACTCTTACTACATTGCCCTATTCTTAGTAGATGCACCAGTTACCAAACTAATAAGCAGTTCTTCATTATCTTTATCATCCCCCATGGTTTTAACATTTTTTAAAGTCTAATGGCAAATACACCACTCTTTCTTTAAGGCCTTTCAATAGCTCTGTTGAATGCAATTTACCTGTCTTTGGTTCCAAATGTATCATAGCCTGAAATGGATGTACAGATTGTAAAAGTATAGATCCACACACAATTACATTTTTTAAAGTTCTTCTGGTATAGTTATAAGTTCTAGCCCATTATATACGATTCTAGCTAGTATTCTCTGATCCTCTAATTTAACATAGCATACAAACAAATATGCAGCAAGTTCTTGCCACTTTCCCTTGTTTTCCCCTTCAGTTTTTAAAAATACATCTACATTTCATGTTTGTATCTTATAGTGAGTGTGTCTACAGCAAAGGCAAACATTATTTTGCTTCTCAGAACTAATTGTATTGAATTTTGTAATCTCTTCCTGGAAGTTCTCAGTAGCAATTCCTTAACTCTCTTCTCCAATATCTCTACCTACAAATTCCTCATTTACATTATCAACCTCTTCAGGACCAAAGAACCGAAACTGGACATCCTCAAAAACCTTTTCTACCTCTTGCATAGTGCCATGAAATAGTACTTCATTAATCTTTCCTAAACATACCATGGGAGTATTCACATAGTAAAGTCTTCTAATTAAGCTTCTTATCTTTGAATGGTGAACTGCTAACATTCTAAAGTAATGAAAGGTGCTCTAGTACACTTTCCTAGATATACATGCTAAAGAACGTCCTTGTAAATGGGTTAGAGTTCTTATTTTACTAGGATCTAAGCCTTGCAAAATTGAAAATGTTCTCTTCAGAGTTCTACTTGGAAATTCATGTTCAAAAGCTCGTAATAAATCAATAGATTTTTACCAAATGGTATAAATACTGCTACACCTCCACTGGTTACCAGGGCCCTAGGTACGTCTCTCCTGAACATCTTCAGCTTTCAACTGTTCCTTATCTCTACAAACAATCTTCTCTTTTTCAATTGGAGTCCCTTCCTTGATTTCATAACATTGACCAGTTGAATCCACTGCATGTACTTATCTGTTCTCTTGCAAATATGCTTCTTCTTTAAAGTAAAGTTTTGTGCTGGATATATGCTTCCATTCTCCAATAAATATTTTACAAAAACGACTGCATCTTTTCATACCCAACACCATTTTGTCCAAGACTCTCCTATTGATTATCAAAATGAAAAGTTTAATTTTCAAGTTAAATGCCTTATCAACTATATCATCAACATTTTTTTTTTGTTTCAATATCTTGTTCTCCTTCTACATTTCTACATATTTTTAATATAATTCTGAATTACTCTAGCATGAAACATTCTTACTCTAATTTCCTTTAACTACTGTGCCTCCTGCTGGTTGAGCTTTCAGGTTTCTTGTTTGAGTTCTTCCCTCTATTCACACAACTTTATTTACTTTGTACAACTGAGTTAGAACTGTACAACTGATTTATGTTTCTTTCTTGAAAATATTTCAGTTTGCCACATAAAGTTTTTTTTTTAAATGTGGTTGGTTTACACACAACTTCTTTGTGTTTACCGGCATTCTCCATAAAATGTATCAGAATTGCTTCTTTATAAAATAGTCTAATTTCCTCCATAACAAAAGTATCCTTTTGCACAACTCAAAAACCTAGGCACCATCATGAAAGAGTTTATGCATTAGACCATCCCACTAATTTCTACATCATCACAATGGCAAACAAGAGAAATTTATGTTAATTTTACAAATACTCTATTTTTTCACATGTTAACATAGAGTTGAACAACAATACACATCAATACTTACACTTCTATACAGCATAAATCCTGGAAATGTGCACCTATGTATCTTTCATTGTAATCACATACTATACCCGGTACCACTGAAAATATACAATTTTGTCACTGCAGCAATTTTTGTATAGTTACACATTTGCCACATTTCCCACACAATCCACCATCTGTCACATAATCTGCAGATTTTAAGTAAAAGAAAAATGTACTTTCTAGCTCAAACCGTACAAAAAATAATAAAAATACAGCACATGCATTACCAATTAGTGTAATACCTTTTTCATAGTTATATTTTTGTTGCTATATTGCTATATTTGGGTCTTGAACTAGTAATAATTACGTCCAACAATACCCACACAATGTTAACAATTTGAAAATAACAAAATAATGAAGCAATTGTATCACAAAATCGGACACAATATGAAGGCATAATTTCAATTTACTTGCCACATAATTTACTCAACCCTGACGCATAGTTTGAGCCTTCCCTGCTGCATAATTCCAGTGGCCCTGACTATACGGTCTATACCTTATGTACCTCTTATTTCAAGCATAATGTATATATCAAGAAAAAATTAAAACTATAATGCTTAACAAGCCTCTACTTAAAAAGTCATTTTCCATTTTCGATCTTTGACCCAAAATTCTACTACCATATTATAAATATTTCTATAAAATAAGACGCATCTATGTCAGTATACCTTACTTACAATAGTTTTTTACATATACTTTAATTTTTTTAACTTCTTTTAATGGACAGAACTGTAAATACCTTTTTATGATAGATAAAATAAGTTCACAATGTCACTTCTCCTTTTTTTAAAGCTGAATGAAAACTCATACTAAGATTGGTAACCCACTTTCACTCCCAGGAGCCAGTAATGGCAACCTATTCACCTTTGCTCTATGTGATACTGTGATAGTTATCAAATCACAAGCACTGTTTCATGTTTTATTTATTTAGCCTACTTTTCAATTGTTACTCTGTATTAACTCTATTTTGGGCAGGAGTCATGACTACTTTTTGTCTCCCTGTGTAGAACCCTGTGTATCTTTGTGAAGGAGTTGTGATTCCAGTCAGGGATGAAAAAGAATCTTTCTTATTATTTTCTTAAACATTTTTCACTACATTAAAAAAAATACACATAGGGCCTCATTACAACCCTGATGGTAAATGCTGCCTACTGCTGTGCTGATGGCTGCCAACATACCGTGACTGAAGCGGTATTCCGCTTCGTGTATCATGACCCACACTGAGAAATGCTCCACTATACAGACACCCACACAAGCCCGCCAGACCAGAGGTCAGTGATAAATTGGCGGTACCAAAACCCACACACTTAACGCCAACAGGAATACGCCCATAGTATCAGGACCCACGAATCACTGCGGCTGTCTCTCAACCGCAGTAAACCATTGGCGGTACACACCGCAGCGCTCAAAATTCACACACACTTACAAAACTACACCACATTGGACAACTCAAACTACGCACACCTGACACACATACACACACCACACCCACACACCACTATAAAACACACACTCACATTACCCACAACCCTTTCAATAAGAAAAAAAAATTGCAGACACAGAGAGACACAAGCCAGGAGCACTTACTCAATCTGAGCCACAGAACACCATCACCCATAAACCATCCACACACCTCACACCACACATCACCAACACATCACCCCACACATCACCCCACACATCCTCACACATATCACTCACACCACATCCATGGCACCACAAAGACACCCCAGGTTTTCAGAGGAGGAGCTCTGGGTTAAGGGTCATGGTGGAGGAAATCATCCAGGTAGAGCCACAGCTATTCGGATCTCAGGTGCAGCAGACGTACAATTGCTAGGAAGATGAAGCTATGGCAGAGGATCGTGGACAGGGTCAATGCCGTGGGACAGCAACCAAGAACATGGGATGACAGCAGGAAGAGGTGGAACGACCTACAGGGGAAGGTGCGTTCTGTGGTTGCAAGATACCAGGTAGCCGTACAGACGACAGGCGGTGGACGCCCACCTCCTCCCCCACAGCTAACAACATGGGAAGAGCAAGTCTTGGCAATAATGCATCCTCAGGGCCTCGCATGAGTAGCAGGAGGACTGGACTCTGTTAAGTCAAATCTTTACTACCATATCCCCCACCCTACCTGCATGCCATCACAAACTCCTACCCCTACCCTCACCCCATCACTCCACCATCTCACATATAGCCCACCATCACAACCCACCCATCCCAAAACCAAGCCCTGCATGTAACACCAATCGATGGACCCCCATCACAGACCTGCATGGACACCCATCACCACAGCATGCCCATTAGAGAGAATCACCTAGCCCAAAAAATCACTACGCACACAAGCCTAAGCTGCATGGGCTATCCCAACCATACAGGGAAACAAACCTATGCACAAGATGGCACACAAAGGTACAATAACTCTGCATTTTCATCCCCACAGGACACCTACTCAACGTCACCAGAGAGGAGTTGCCACCAACGTCCAGTCCCCCCCAGAGGAGGCCCACAGTGATGGCAGCAGCTCTGGACGCTTGGATCAGGATGACCAACCTGGACAGTCAGTTCCCCTGCACCAGTCTCAACCCACCACAGAGCCTCCCCCCTCAGGAAACACCAGCACAGCACCCACCCAGCAGGCCTATGCAACCCACTGTCCCCCAGACACATCAATCAGCAGTGTGTCCGCCACTACAGGGACCCTAGACAACCCCACAAACACAGGACGATAAGGGACCTGGGGTCAGGGGCAGTGGGCACACGGTTCAGGCGACAGAGGCACAGGACAACAGGGAAGCTGGGAGGACTGCTGTGTGACAGGGGGAGGACAGGCCCAATTAACCCACTCTCCACGAGGCACATCCTGGGAGCATACTACCATTCCCAGAAGACCATGGGCCAGATACTGTACAAGTTGCAGGAGACCCAACGGCTGCAGGAGGGACAGTACCAGGGGATCAGGGAGGACCTCAAAAACATCTACTCCATCCTGTTCAACATTGCAGGGGTGCAGGCAGACATGGGCAAGACCAACGGGAACCTGACACTAGCCACACCGAAGAACATCCCTCCACCTCCGCCGGCACTAGTGAACAGGAGGCCCCGCCACAGGACCAACAGGCCACCAGCACCCCAACCCCTGCAGAAGGAGAACCACCCCGCAAACGGTCCCTGCGATTCAGGCAGATACCAGAGAACATTGCGAAGACCCCCACCAGGAAATAAGACTCTCCTGATTGTCACCCTTCTGTCCCACTCTGTCACCTTATCCACCTTGAACTGCCATTACTTCCCTTCCTACGCCCCATTGGACAATGCATCTGTGATACAAAGAGACTGGACTCTAACTGGACATTCCTCCACCATCACCCCAGCCCATTGCACATCCCCCTCTACGTATGAGCACTTAAATTAACACCCTTGGAACAAATTTTAATCTTGAGTCTGTCAAATGATTGAATCATGTATTAGTACAACATTCTGAAAACATTGCAAGTCATATATGGGGTCATTTAGACATTGGTATGACATTTAGTGGGAAGCAGTAAACATACCAGGAGCCAGAGCGGGCCACAGAGATCTGAAAATAGAGATGCCAAAGGGTACAGTAAGTGGCAATAGACATAGGGAAATCAGGCTGCCATGTACATTGTCCAACAAAAACTGAAATGTAAAGGGAAGTTACAGTGTCTTACCTGTGTGTCACTTGAAGTACCTCTGAATTATATTACTTCTGTTGTTCACATCTTCTTCCTCTGCCTCCTCTTCCTCACTGCCCACAGGCTCCACCACTGCCACAAGACCATCTCCAGGCTCATCCTCCTGCAGAAAAGGCACCTGGTGTCTCAAGGCCAGGTTGTGCAACATTCAACATGCAACGATGATCTGGCACACCTTCTTGGGTGAGTAGTACAGGGATCCACCTGTCAGACGGAAACTGGCCTTCAGGAGGCCAAAGGTTCGTTCAATGATTCTCCTTGTTCTCCCATGTGCCCATTGTAATGTTCCTCTGCCCTTGTCCTGGCATTCCTCACTGGGGTCAGTAGCCATGAGAGGTTGTGGTAACCAGAGTCACCAGCAAATATTGAGGGATACCTGTTAGACACACACTAACCCTTGGGGACAACCACATACTCAGGCACAAACCTATACTGGGTGGTGACCTTGGGCTCACCTATTAGCCACACCTGGTGCCTCTGGAGTTGGCCCAACACATATGGGATGCTGCTATTCCTCAAGATAAAGGCATCATGCACAGAGCCAGGAAACTTGGCATTCACATGGGAGATGCACTGGTCTGCCAAACACACCATCTGCACATTCATAGAGTGACAGCTTTTTCTATTCCTGAACACTTGTTCAGTTCATAAAAGTCAGCTTTCACTGTGGCCAAATCCTCCACCTGGTGGAATACAATGTAGCTGTGCATGTGTTTCAGCAGGGCTGACAACACTCTGGCCAACATGTTTGAGAACATTGGCTGAGACATCCCTGAAGCCATGGCCACTATTGTTTGGAAGGAACCACTTGCCAGGAAATGGAGCACTGACAGGACCTGCACTAGAGGGGGGATACCTGTGGGATGGTGGATAGCTGACATCAGGTCTGGCTCCAATTGGGCACATAGTTTTTGGATTGTGGCCCGATCAAGTCTGTAGGTTAGGATAATGTGTCTGTCCTTCATAGTCGCAAGGTCCACCAGGGGTCTGTACACTGGAGGATGTCGCCATCTCATATTCATCATCAGCAGTTGAAGCCTATGGAGGAAAACGGTGAGCAGAGGGTCTTATTCACACATCAATTGAAATAATGATGCATCTTTTACTTTATAGAACTTGTATGTGAATCTGAGAGTCAGTTGCTGTGCCAATGTCTTCTGTGACACAGTTAGGTGCCATGGCCTGTGGCCCCCTAAAATGACGGCTGCCTGACCTGCGAGGAGGGACAAGTGGAAATTAGGTAATTCCGCTTGTGTTGTGCACCGTTATGGTAGGTGGTCGACGACCGCCATGCAACTTCGCATTGATTATCATTGTGCCCTATGGTGTTCCAGGAGCCAATGGTGATGTACGCCGGTGGTGACGGTACGCACCACCACGGGCATAACAGCCATTTTCTATCGGTTCACTCACTTACTACCTGACCTTCAACAGGAGAGGACCTACACTGCAAGTGCTGCTGTGACCTGTGCTGGAAGCGACAATGTCTCATGTGTATGGGGAAAGGACCCCTGCCTTCACTGCAGAGGAGTTGGAGAAACTGATGGATGGGGTCCTACCCCAGTACACGTTACTCTAAGGTCCTCCAGAAAAACAGGTGAGTACACTGTGAGCATGATGAGTGGGCTATGAATGTATGGATTGATGTGTTTGTAAGTCACATGTGGGGGGGTGAGGCGTCCTGGCCAGGGTGATGCATGTATGGTGGTCAATGTATGTGTGTCAGGGGATTGGAGGGATCTGGTGGGCCATGAGTGTGATGGTCTGGATGGTTAACTAATGCCCTTTTCTGCTGTCTTTTCCATGCAGGTCAGCGCCCATCAGAAAAAGGGCATTTGGCATGCCATCGGCAAGGCGATGCAGACCCTGGGGGTCTTTAACAGGCGGTGCACCCATTGCCGCACACGGTGGGAAGACCTCCACCGCTGGGCAAGGAAGATGGCGGAGGCCCAGCTGGGGCTGGCCTCCCAACTAGGAAGGGGTGCATGTCATTCCCTGACTCCCCTGATGTTCCGGATCCTGGCGGTGCCCTATCCGGAGTTAGATGGGCAACTGAAGGCATCACAGCAGCCACAAGGGGGTGAGTACAGATTAGGATGAATGACTGTGCGCGCGTTAAGGTTTACCTGGGTGGGGGATGTGGGCTGTCGGTGCCCTGAGGCCAGGGCAAGCTCTGAAGCACTCCACCCCCAATAGTGTTAGTGTTCATCTACTACTGGTCAGGGTCCTGTGGGTTTCAGGTGTGCAGCTAATGGCGTTAAGCATTGTACCCCATGGGCTGGTGACTATCTTAGTAACTGGTAGTGCATGGCCTAGGGCATAGGGCTGCTCCCTGTGAGTTGTGTATGCCAACGGTAGTTTTGTTGCTGGCATTGACCAAGTGTATCCTCTGTCTCTCCCCTCCCTGTTTGTTTTGTCACCGTGTCCTTGTGTGCATTAGCATCATCTGGCGGAGGATCAGAAGCACCGGCGATGGAGGGAGCTGCATCCCACCTGGGCCAGGAGGCCGAATCCACCAATGGTGAGGGCACCAGTGGGATGGAGGGCGAGGGGAGCACCATAACGGGGACCGGAGGGGACACCACAGACATCGACTCCTCCTCCGATGGAAGCTCCCTGGGGGTGGCGGACACCTCTGTGTCCACCCCAACAACAGGTACAGCCACCAACCCCCTATCAACACCACCCTCCCAGCAGCCCCTCCGTTTGTTTCCCGTGCCCGCTCACCCAGGAGGGTGGGCATCTTCTTTGCCCCAGGCACCTTAGGCCATGCCCCAGTCAGCCCTGCTACCATCAGTGTGCAGGCTATTGACCTCCTGAGATCCCCCAGTGTTGGGCAGTCAACCATACTGAATGCCATCCAGGGTGCAGAGAGGAATTTGCAACAAACAAATGCATACCAGAAGGGCATTCACTCTGGTGTGGTGGCCCAACAGAGAGCATTTCAGACTCTGGACTCAGCACTGATGGCAGCCATTGTCCCTGTCTCTAGCCACCCTTTTCCAACTTCCTCTATCCAGTACCAATCCCCTCAACCTCCACCTATCCCAAGCACACCTGCAGACCAGCATTCACCCAAATCACCACTCAAAAGTGGCTCAGGCAAACACAAGCACCACACTTCATCTCACAGGCACTCACACAAGCACCATCCCAATGCAGACATACCAACATCCACTGCCTCCACTGTGTCCCCCTCCTCCTCCTCATCCACCTCCCTCCCTAAGCGTCTACACTCACACCTGCATGCACTACATCCTAATCCACTACCTCCATCACCAGCATGCCCATCACAACACACCCCTCACTGGCAGTCACCACCCCCACATCCATGCACACGTCCTGTGTCCTCTCCCAGTGTGTCTGTGACCCCTCCTCCCAAAGCACACAAAAGCAAGCACCCACCCACCCAACAGCCACCCACCTCACAACAGCATCCAGCCCATGCACCTGCACCCAAACTCAGCAGACAGACACCTGTTACAACCACTCCCTCTTTCTCCACTCCCAAACCCTCTCCCTCTTCCCGCCCCAGTGTCCCTAAGAAGCTTTTCCTGGCAAACATTGACCTCTTCCCTACCCCTCCCCCCATCCTTCCCCTGGGCCAGGGTGACCAGAGCCCAGCCCAGCACCTCAGCCACCAAATAGTCATCCGCTGTGGTTCCTGCAGCTATCAAAGGCTCAAAGGGGGCACCCATCAGCCCAGCCAGTGTGCCACCAACCCCTGCCAAGGGCAAAGCCATTCTGCCACCTGGCAAGGTGAATAAGGGGACAGGATCCAGTAAGGGGAAGGAGCCACAACCACCCAGCAAGGTGACCTCAAAGACTCCAGCTGCCAGACCCAACGTCACACCATCATCTGCTAAGGTGAGGAAGGGGCAGAAAAAAACAGCCAAGGCACTTCAGCCGTCCGAGGCTGCAGGTGAAGGTCTGGTATGTACCAGCACAACCGCCAGCACTGCTACCTGCACCGCGGCCAGCACCACCAGCAGCCCCGCCGCTAGCACCGCCGCAAGCCCCGCCACCTGCACTGCCACCTGCACCGCTGTAAGCACCACTACCAGCAGCAGCAGCCCCATTGGGCAGCCGTCCGAGGCTGCAGTTGAAGGGCTGGAGCCTCGCTCCACCACTGGCAGCCCCCGCACCTGCACCACAGCCAGCACCGCCACCTGCACCACCGCTAGCACTGCTGCAAGCACCGCCACCTGCACCGCTAACAGTAGCACCACTGGCAGCAGCAGCAGCCACAGTAGGCAGCCGTCCGAGGCTGCAGGAGAAGGGCCGGAGCTTCCCTCATCACTAGCAGCACCCCCACTAACCCCGGCACTACCACCAGTTTGCAGCCGTAGCCGTCGCCGGATGGAGTCTAGCCCTGCCTCCATGGACTATCATGCAACCTGGTCCCTGCAAATCCTGTGCCTCAGACACCCAGGTGGGGGACAGTGAACTGCCACACCCCAAGTGTTGCATCACTGGACACATAGCCCCCTCCAGAACCAGTGGAAGAAGCCATCCACTCAGCCCCTCCTTGCCAGGATGAAGCACACTGGGCACAACACCCCCTCCAGAACAAGTGGAGAAATGCATCCACTCACCCTATCCTTGGCAAGATGAAGCACACTGGGCACAAAGCCCCCTCCAGAACCAGTGGAGAAATGCATCCACTCACCCTATCCTTGGCAAGATGAAGCACACTGGGCACAAAGCCCCCTCCAGAACCAGTGGAGAAATGCATCCACTCACCCTATCCTTGGCAGGATGAAGCCCACTGGGCACTCAGCCCCCTCCAGAACCAGTGGAAGAAGCCATCCACTCAGCCCCTCCTTGCCAGGATGAAGCACACTGGGCACAAAGCACCCTCCAGAACCAGTGGAAGAAGCCATCCACTCAGCCCCTCCTTGGCAGGATGAAGCACACTGGGCCCAAAGCCCCTTCCAGAACCAGTGGAAGAAGGCATCCACTCACCCTATCCTTGGCAGGATGAAGCACACTGGGCGCAAAGTCCCCTTCAGAACCAGTGGAGAAATGTATCCACTCACCCTATCCTTGCAAGGATGAAGCACACTAGGTACAAAGCCCCCTCCAGTGCCAGTGGAAGAAGGCATCCACTCAGCCCCTCCTTGCCAGGATGAAGTACACTGGGCACAAAGCCCCCTCCAGAACCAGTGGAAGAAGCCATCCACTTCCCCCCTCCTTGTGTTGTAACTTAATAGCGATTAGATTAAGCATTAGCAGAAGACATCTTGTATTTAGCAACTATTGTGAACATTTGGTGGAATCCATTTTGTATTCATGGCAGCCATTTTCTCTGCCATGTGCTCGCCATGTGGTCTGTCCTACCTTTCTGTTAACTACTCTTGAAAATCTGTCTTGTGACAAGTTATATTTAGCATCTCCCACTTACGCACATGCCCAGTAAGATCTGCAGCTGTTAGTAATCAGTAACAGACAGTAACGTGTCAAGTAGTCCTTGAAACTGTTAGCCCCTCCTACCTGGCGACTGTGCATTTCCATATGACCTTACATGTATGGAAGTCTTGCTTCTATAATTGTACCACCTTCTTTTAGCCCCTGCGTGGGTATAAAAGGAGCATGCTCTCTTAGTTCAGTGTGCTACTTCAAACATTACTGAAGGGTGCTGTTTGAACTGTAGTACCACCTCATGAGGTTTAATAAACTTTGTCTTTTATTTCAGTTTCTGTGCCAACTTCTTCCTATATGGTCTGAGGACTTTGTGCAGAGAAGGGCGAACCCCTTGCACTAGTAGGCCTTGCTGAGGCTTACTTCAACACTTGCCAGAATGAAGCACACTGGGCACAAAGCTCCCTCAAGAACCAGTGGAAGAAGCCATCCACTCAGCCCCTCCTAGCCAGGATGAAGCACACTGGGCACAAGGCCCCCTCCAGAACCAGTGGAGAAATGCATCCACTCACCCTATCCTTGGCAGGATGAAGCACACTGCTTGGTCCTGTGGAGTGCAAAGCCACAGTTTCTCAAGTGGGTGGTTTGCCCACTGCTTGGTTCTAGCGAGTGCACAGCCACAGTCTCTCAAGTGGGTGGTTTGCCCGCTGCTTGGTCCTGGGGAGTGCAAAGCCACAGTCTCTCTAGTGGGTGGTTTTCCCACTGGTTCTGGAGGGGGCCTTGTGCCCAGTGTGCTTCATCCTGGCAAGGATGCGGTGAGTGGATGCCTTCTTCCGCTGGTTCTGGAGGGGGCCTTGTGCCCAGTGCGCTTCATCCTGGCAGGGATGCGGTGAGTGGATGTCTTCTTCCACTGGTTCTGGAGGGGGCCTTGTGCCCTGTGATGCACATCTTTGGGAGTGCAAGGTCACAGTCTTTCACCTGGATGTCAAACCCACAAGACTTGCAGTGGGCAGGATGCATAACACTCCATGGAGGCAGGACTACAGTCCATCCGCCTGCGGCTACGGTTGCACAGTGGTGGCAGTGCCGGTGCTGGTGTCGATGCTGCCAGTGGTGGAGGGAGGCTCCAGCCCTTCCCCTGTGGTCTCAGACGGCTGCCCACTGGGGCTGCTGCTGCTGGCAGTGGTGCTGGTGTCAGTGCTGCCAGTGGTGGGGGAAGGCTCCAGCCCTTCCCCTGCAGCCTCAGACGGCTGCCCACTGGGGCTGCTGCTGCTGCTGGTAATGGTGCTGGCAATGATGATGGTGGCGGTGCTGGCAGTGGTGTTGGTGTCGGTGCTGCCAGTGGTCGCCATGGTTGGTTTTGGGTGCTCAGATTCTGTCACAGCACCAGGCGTCCTGTCCCTCCTGCTTGCAGGCCCTTTGCTCTTGCCCTTGCCGTGTGGTGGTGCCTCCTTGCCGTGTAATGGTGCCTCCTTGCTGCCTGGTGGTGCCACCTTGCCCTTCCCCTTTTAAGCTGTTGGTACATCCTTGTCCTTCCCCTTGGCAGCTGGTTCGTGCACACTGCCAGTGCTAATGGGTGTCTCCTTGGAGTCTCTCATACCTAAAGAAGCTGCCGAAACTACAGTGGCCGTGGACTGGGTGGCTGAGGTGTTGGCCTGGGTTCTGCCCACCCTGGCCCGACGTGAAGGATGGGGGGTAGGGAAGAGGTCAACGGCGGAGAGGAAAAGCTTCTTAGGGACACTGGGGCAGGAAGAGGGTGAAGGTTTGGGAGTGGAGGAAGAGGGACTGGTTGTAGGATGTGTCTGTCTGCTGTGTTTGGGTGCAGGTGCATGGGCTGGATGCTGTTGTGAGGTGAATGGCTGTTGGGGGTCTGAGTGCTTGCATTTGTATACTTTGGGAGGAGGGGCACAGACACAGTGGGAGAGGACACAGGGGATGTGTGCATGGATGTGGGGGTGGTGACTGCCAGTGAGATGCGTGTAGTGATAGGTGTGATAGTGATGGAGGCAATGGGTGTGGATGTAGTGCATTCAGGTGTGAGTGGAGATGCTACTGGGAGGGAGGTGGACGAGGAGGAGGAGGGGGACACAGTGGAGGCAGTGGATGTTGTTATGTCAGCATCTGGATGGTGTTTGTGTGAGTGCCTGTGGGATGATGGGTGATGCTTGTGATTGCCAGAGCCACTCCTGTATGATGTCTTGGGTGCATGCTGGTCGGAATGTGTGCTTAGGATAGGTTGGGGTTCAGGGGCATGGGACTGGGCAGAAGAAGTTGGAGGGGGGAGGCTAGAGACAGGAACAATGGCTGCCATCATGGAGGAGGCCAGATCATGGAATGATCTCTGTTGGGCCGCCACGCCAGAGTGAATGCCCTCCAGGAATTCATTTGTTTGTTGCAAGTGCCCTGTCAG
This sequence comes from Pleurodeles waltl, assembly GCF_031143425.1. Lineage (NCBI taxonomy): Eukaryota > Metazoa > Chordata > Amphibia > Caudata > Salamandridae > Pleurodeles > Pleurodeles waltl. The sequence continues at coordinate 550,440,042 of NC_090442.1, forward strand.
GCCCTGGATGGCATTCACTATGATTGACTGCCCAACAGAGATGGATCTCAGGAGGTCAATAGCCTCCTCATTCAGGGCAGCAGGGCTAGCTGGGGCAGGGCCTAAGGTGCCTGAGTCGAAGGAGATGCCGACCCTCCTGGGTGAGCGGGCACGGGAAACTCGTTGAGGGGCTGTTGGGAGGGCGGTGCGGGTACAGGGGGTGGCAGCTGTACCTGTAGTTGGGGAGGCCACAGAGCTGTCCGTCATCACTAGGGAACTTCCATTGGAGGAGGTATCACTTTCAGAACTGTCCCTTCCTGTCTTTGCCGTGGTGCTCCCCTTGCCCTACGTCCCACTGGTGCCCTCACCGTCGGTGGATTCAGCATCATGGGCCATGTGGGATGCAGCTCCCTCCGTCGCCAGTGCCTCTGCTCCTCCGACAGATGATGCTGACGCACAGAAGGACAGGATGACAAAACAAAAAGGTGGGGAAGAGACAGATGATACACTTGGTCAGTGTCAGAAACAACACCACCGTTGGCATACACAGTCACAATGCTAGTCACCAGGCCATGGACTGGAATACCTAACACCAGCTGCAGCATTCCTGAGACCCACAGAGACCTGTCTAGTAGTCCAGTAGTGGATGCCTACTAGCTTGGTTGGAGGTGGTGTTCCTGCCCAACATGGAAATTACCCTGCAATGTCTGACCTGGCCTACGGGCACCAACAGGTGCACACCCCCCACCCAGAGACCACCCCACCAGGTGCAAGTAGTATATTGGGAACTGTACTCACCCCCTTGTGGCTGCTGTGATGCCCTCAAGTGTCCATCCAGCTCCGGATAGGCCACCCACAGAATGTGGAACATCAGGGGGGTGAGGGTTCGACGGGCACACCTTTCTAGTTGGTAGGCCATCCCCAGCTGGGCCTCCGCCGTCTTCCTTGCCCAGCGTCTCAAGTCCTCTCACCGTTTGCGACAGTGGGTGCTCCGCCTGCTGTATACCCCCAGGGTCCGCACATCCTTGGCGATGGCACGCCATACACCCTTTTTCTGATGGGCGCTGACCTGTAGACAAATATACACAGAAAAAGGCATAAGTCATACTGTCCAGCCTGCTACACTCATGGCCCACCATAGCCCTCCCATCCTCTTACGCACAGACATTGCCCAGCATACATGCAGCACACTGTCCAGGACCCCTCAACCGCCCCCCCTTACATGAGGCCCTCACATACAGCACTCCATGCATTCATCCCCCATGCATCGTGCTCACAGTGTACTCACCTGTTGGTCTGGAGGCCCATCTAGCATTCGGTATCGGGGTAGGACCCCATCTACTAGTCTCTCCAACTCCGCAGCGGTGAAGGCAGGGGCCCTTTCCCCAGTGACACGCGCCATGGTCGGTTCCAGACACAGGTCACAGCAGCACTTGAAGTGTAGGTCCTCTACTGTTGAAGGTCAGGTAGCAAGTGAGTGAACAGATAGAAAATGGCGGTCACGTCCACGGCAGTGCGTACCGTCACCGCTGGCATACATTACCATTGGTTACTGTAACCCATAGGGCCCAATGTTAACCAATGAGGAGTTGCACAGCAGTACTCGACCACCTCCTGCAATGGCACACAACGTCAGCAGCATTATCTAATTTCCACCTGTCCATTCACACAGGACAGGTGGCCTCCATTTCGGGGAGGCAGACCATGACAGCTAACTGCATCACAAAACACATAGGCACATTTGGGGGATAAACGTCTACATACTGTTTCTGTCACAACATGCAATGCACTGTACATTTAGGAAATGTTAAAAACTGACCAGATGCTCATCGTTTTGCCCCCTAGATTCCAACCGCTGCAGATGAATAGGAGATGGAGGCATCCACCCATGTACAGGCCCCTGGTGGACTTGGCAACAATGGAGCACAGGCACATTATCCTCACCTACAGACTTGATAGGGCCACAATCCGAGAGCTGTGTGCCCAATTGGAGCCAGACCTGATCTCAGCTATCCGTCACCCCACTGGGATCCCCCCTCTTGTGAAAGTCCTATCTGTGCTCCATTCCTTGGCAACTGGCTTCTTCCAAGTGACAGTGGGCTTGGCAGCAGGAATGTCACAGCCAATGTTCTCAATAGTGCTGACCAGAGTGTTGTCTGCCCTGATGAAACACATGCGCACCTACATTGTTTTCCCCAAGGAGGAGGATTTGGCCACATTGAAAGCTAATTTCTATGCAATAGGGCATATCCCCAACATCATTGGGGCAATAGATGGTACACATATTGCCTTTGCACCCCCCGTAGAAATGAATAGGTTTTCAGAAATCAAAAGAGCTTTCACTCTATGAATGTGCAGATAGCGTGCCTGGCGGACCAGTACATCTCCCATCTTAATGCAAAGTATCCTGGGTCTGTGCATGATGCCTTTATCCTGAGGAATAGCAGCATCCACTATGTGATGGCTCAACTCCAGAGGCACCGGGTGTGGCTAATAGGTGAGCCCATGGTCCCCAGCCAATGGATGTTGGTATAAGGGTGTGGGGTTGGCCCTAAGGGTTAGTGTCTGGCTAACAGGTATCCCTTGATATTTGCAGGTGACTCTGGTTACCCCATCCTCTCATGGCTACTTACCCCAGTGAGGAATGCCAGGACAATGGCAGAGGAACGTTTCAATGAGGCACATAGGCGAACAAGAAGAATTATAGAGTGAACCTTTGGCCTCCTGAAGGCCAGGTTTCGGTTCCTCCATCTAATAGGTGGTTCCCTATGCTACTCACCCAAGAAGGTGTGCCAGATCCTCGTGGCATGTTGCATGTTGCACAACCTTGCCTTACGTTGCCAGGTGCCTTTTCTGCAGGAGGATGAGGCTGGAGATGGCCGTGTGGCAGCGGTGGACCCTGTGGACAGTGACGAAGATGAGGCAGTGATGAGAATGTGGACAACAGAACTGCAATCAATCAACAGTACTTCCAGTGACACACAGGTAAGATACTGTAACGTCACCTGCCATTGCAGTTTTGTGTTGTAAATTTTAACTGGCAGGCTGATGTTCCCACTACTATGGCCACTTACTGTACCATTTGACATGTCTATTCACAGATATCTGTGCCCCACTCTGGCTCCTGGTGTATTGACTGCAGCAAACTATAGGTCATACCTAAGTATACATGACTGTACAGTTGAATTGCAATGCCTACAGATTGTGAAATTAATACATAGTGCAATCACTTGACAAACTCAATACTTGTATTTTTTACAAGGATGTTTATTCATGTGCTTATAAGTGGATGGGGTATTGCTATAGTCTGAGGTGGGGGGTGGTGTAGAAGAGTCCAGTCTATTTGTATCACAGGTGCATTGTCCAAGGGATCATAGGAAGTGAAGCAATGGCAGTTCAAGGTGGACAGGGTGACAGAATGGGACACAAGGGTGACAATCAAGAGAGTCTTATTTCCTTGCGGGGCTCTTGGCAATGTTCTCTGGCTTCTGCCTGGATTGCACGGATGGGTGGGTTGTGATTGTGGGGTGTATGTGAGGTGGTGGGGAGATGTGGGTGAGGGTAGGGGTGGGGGTATGTGATGGCATGCAGGTAGGGGGAGTGATAATAATAGAGATTTGAATTACCAGAGTCCAGTCCTCCTGCTACTCCTGCCAGGCCCTCAGGATGCATAATTGCCAAGACTTGCTTCTCCCATTTTGTTAGTTGTAGGGTAGGAGGTGGGGGTCCACCACCAGTCCTCTGTACTGCTATGTTGTGTCTTGCGACCACGGAACGCACCTTCCCCCGTAGGTCATGCCACCTCTTCCTGATGTCATCCCTTGTTCTTAGGTGCTGTTCCACGGCGTTGACCCTGTCCACGATTCTCCACCATAGCTCCTTCTTCCTAGCAATGGATGTCTGCTACACCTGTGATCCGAATATCTGTGACTCTACCCTGATGATTTCCTCCACCATGACCCTTAGCTCCTCCTCTGAGAACCTGGGGTGTATTTGTGGTGCCATGGGTGTCGTATGAGTGATGTGTGTGAGGGTGTGTGGGGTGATGTATTGGGGTGTGTGCTGTGAGGTGCATGGATGGTGTATGGGTGATGGTGTTCTGTGGCTCTGGTTGTGTGGATGCTCTTGCTGTATCTCTCTCTAGTGGCAATTTTTGTTAGTTGTAAAGGGATGTGGGTAATGTGTGTGTGTTTTATAGTGGTGTGGGTGTGTGGGTGTAGTGTGTGCATGAGTGTCAGGTGTGTGTAGTTTGAATTGTTCAATGTGGTGTTGGTTTGTATGTGTGTGTGTATTTTGAGCGTGGCGGTATGTACTGCCAATGGTTTACCGCGGTTGAATGTCCGCTGCAGTGATTCGTGGGTCATAATGCTGTGGGCGTAGTTCTGTTGGCATAACGGTGTGGGTTTTGGTACTGCCAGTTTATCAATGACCTTTGGGCTGGCGGACTTGTGTGTGTTTCTGTATAGTGACGGATTGCTTTATGTGGGTCATAATATGGGTAGTGGTATACCGCCGCGGTCATGGTATGTTGGCGGCAGTCGGCATGGCGGTAAGTGGGACTTAGTCTAAGTGTCTGAATGGATGTATGTGTGAGTGAAAGGATGTGTGTGTGTGTGTATGGATATGTGACTGGCTATGTAAGTGGTTGTGTGGGTGTATGAGGGAGTGTGTGAGTGCTTGTCTGGGGAGTGAATGGCTGTGTTGAGCGTCTGTGTGGGTGAGTGAGTAGGTTTGTGAGTGGCTGTATAGGTGAAAAAATGGGTGTGTAAGTAGTTGTATGGTTGAGTGTGTGGCTCTGTGAGTGGCTGTATAGGTATGTGACTGTATGAGTAGCTGTATGGGTGAGTGCATGTGTGAATGAGTGAGTTAGTGGGTGTGTGAGTGGCTCTATGGATGTGTGAGTTGATGTGTGAGTACTTGTAAGGGTCAGTGAATGAGTATGTGAGTGGTTGCGTGAGTGCATGAGTGGGTTTGTGAGAAGTTATATAGGGGTGTGAGTGGGTGTGTAAGCACTTCTGTAGATGATGTAATCAGTGATGTCATCAGTGATGTAATTTTAGATGTCATTAGAGATGTCATCAGTGATGTCACTGACCATGTCATCAGTGATGTAATATGTGAGGTCATAAGTAATGCATTGCGAGGGAATAAGTTATAGTTAGCTCAGGTAACTATAGCTGCTGAATTTCATTAGTTTTATATGAGCGTACTGTGGAGCTAAATATCACATCCCTGTAACCTTTGTTTTTTCAGTGAATAGCTGAGGTATTTTTATTCTATTTGTTAACTATCACTCCCTGTAACCTTTGGGTTTTTTAAAGTGAATTTCTAAGTTTAAAAAAATGTATTTCCTAACTCTAATCACTAACCTTTGACAGTGAGTGTGTGAGTGCATAAGTGTCTCAGTAGGTCTGTGATTGACTATGTGAGTGTTTGAGTCCATCCCTCATTGGGTGTGTGAGTGTCTGAGTAGGTTTGTTAGTGAGTGCATGAGTCTCTGAGAGGGTCTGTTAGTGGGTGTGTGTTCCTGAGTGTGTCTGTGGGTTGGTGAATGAATGTCTGAGAGGGTTTGTGAGTTGGTGCGTGAATGTATGAGTGAGTATATGAGTGTGTGCATGAGTGTCTAAATGAGTCTATGAGTGGGTTCGTGAGTGTCTGAGTGGGTCTGTAAACAAGTGCATTAGTCTCTGAATGGGTCTATGATTGGGAGCATGAGTGTCTGGTTGTGTCTGTGTGTGGGAATGTGAGTGTCTGTGTGGGTGTGTTAGTAGATGCATGACCAAAAGCCCCGGGAGGTGGTGGTTCCCTGAGCTTAAACATTCCAATGATGTAGGGCCTTGTGTCTCCCTCCTCTAATTTAATAAAGTAAAAACAGCCCTGGGAACTGCCCCACCACGGGGCAAGCGCAAGAGGCCAAGCTTGATTTTTTTCATTTTTGTAGCAGATTTTCAGCAATTTAAAAAAAAAATGCTTTTCTGCCCTGCTGGGGTCCCTCTGTGACCCCCAAAACAAGGCTTGGGAGTCATGGTATAAATACCCTGCCCCCTTTTCATTTTTTTTGTGGGACTCAGCAGAAGCTGCGTCTTAAGATGGCTGCCAACACTTTCTGCTTGAAGTGTTGGCAGTCAATAAGAGCTCTGCATTTCCCTGAACAAGATTGTTATTCTTCACAAAGTCGGTGGGGAGATTCTGCAGCCCTAGATATACAAATTTGGATTCCCTTAAATCTCTAACAACTAATGAACATATTTTCACCAAATAACAAAAAACACTATCTGCAGAAACAAATCTGCTTTCTGTCAAATTTGGTGTAATTCCGCCTAGCGGTTCGGGCTGTAGCCGTGTTCAAAACTCCTATAGGAATTAATGTGGCAAACACCCTTTTTTTACCCCTCCATTTTTAGTCCTGGGCAGAGTTCACGGAGCTGTGCTGTGCAGAACTCCGCAGAATAGTTGAAAAACTCTGCCGTGTGACATAGAGTTCCATGGCGGGCAGATTTTCCCCGTTGTGCCAGTTCGCATTTAGTTTATGTCAAACACAAGGTGGAGTATAGCCTCACATTCAAAATTGCGTACAAATGTCACCACATGGCTCACCTGGCCACAGCCATCTTGTTTTCCTACTTTGTTCACCATGCTGGGCCTCTTTTTTAAACTAATCTTCCCCTCAATATTATTTATTATATTAGTCTATGTTTTTGTGTCTGTGTACTTTTACATTTTGTTTTTCATTTTTACGTGTTCTACATGACTTTTTGTATATTTGACTATTTTTTCCCTTTACTTTCTTAATTCTTCCTTCCTTCTCCTGATTTTTATCTACACCCCACACAGTGCGATGGCAGAGCAGGGCAGAAAACAGGGGAGTAGTGGAGCCAGGACCCCCAAACAGCCAGCAGCTATCTGCCCAGCGGACGGTGGCACCTCCAAGGTGTGCAGCACCAGACTATTTTTTGTGAGGTGGAGTTGGCAGCACTGTTTTTTTAGATGCAGCACCACCTACCATCCATGCTAGCGGCAGGCCTGTCAAGAGGTACCCCCTGCGGGAGTGTCAGCAACATTGGGGCTAGATCCAGTGCACCACCCAGCAGCTGACACACTACTGGACATCCTTGACTGGGAGCAGAACCTGCTCAACCTGCGCGATGTTGAGATTCCAGGGATCAGTGAGTATTAACTGTATTCTTTGTTGTGTTTGTGTTCTACAATGCTAACTTTTTTTCCAAATAGCATGCTGCTCACACTCAGAGGTAAGTTATGTTTAGTTTACATTAAGAATAATATTATGTGATCCAGTTTGAGCTAGGCAGGGGCTGGACGCTACCCAATTGTACCCGGCTGCCCTAGCTTTGGCTGATTATTTGAGAAGCCAGTGCAAGGCAGACTCCTCTGTCTTCCTGTCTGTAGGAAAGTACCATCTTGCCTGGCATGTGACCCCCATTTTTTTACTTCTATATATATTTGTTTTTGCCGGTGTCACTGGGATCCTGCTAGCCAGGACCCCAGTGCTCATAAAGTGTGCCCTGTATGTGTTCCCTGTATGGTGCGTAACGGTATCACTGAGGCTCTGCTAACCAGAACCTCAGTGTTTTTGCTCTCTCTGCTTTTAAAATTGTCACTGCAGGCTAGTGACTAATTTTACCAATTCTGATTGGTACACTGGAACACCTAGGTACCCAGGGTATTGGGGTTCCAGGAGATCCCTATGGGCTGCAGCATTTCTTTTGCCACCAATAAGGAGCTCAGAAAATTCTTACACAGGACTGCCACTGCGGTCTGAGTAAAATAACGTCCACGTTATTTCACAGCCATTTTACACTGCACTTAAGTAACTTATAAGACACCTATATGTCTAATTCTCACTTAGTGAAGGTTAGGGGCAAAGTTACTTAGTGTGAGGGCACCCTGGCACTAGCCAAGGTGCCCCCACATTGTTCAGGGCAATTTACCCGGACTTTATGAGTGCGGGGACACCATTACACGCATGCACTACATATAGGTCAATACCTATATGTAGCGTCACCATGGTAACTCCGAACATGGCCATGTAACATGTCTAGGATCATGGAATTGTCACCCCCAATACCATTCTGGTATTGGGGGGACAATTCCATGCATCCCGGTGCTCCAGCATAGAGCCCGGGTACTGCCAAACTAACTCTCTGGGGTTTTCTCTGAAGCTACCTCTGCTGCCAACCCTCATACAGGTTTCTGCCCCCCCGGGGCCTGGGCAGCCCAGTCCCAGGAAGGAACAAAGGATTTCCTCTGAGAGAGGGTGTTACACCCTCTCCCTTTGGAAAAAGGTGTGAAGGGCCAGAGAGGAGTAGTCTCTCCTGGCCTCTGGAAATGCTTTGAAGGGCACAGATGGTGCCCTCCTTGCATAAGCCAGTCTACACCGGTTCAGGGATCCCCCCAGCCCTGCTCTGGCACGGAACCGGACAAAGGAAAGGGGAGTAGCCACTCCCCTTACCAGTACCACCTCAGGGGAGGTGCCCAGAGCTCCTCCAGTTTGTCCCTGGCCTCTGCCATCTTGAATGCAGGTGTGAGGGCACAATGGAGACCTCTGAATGGCCAGTGCCAGCAGGTCATGTCAGAGACCCCTCCTGATAGGTGCTTACCTCTCTCTTTAGCCAATCCTCCTCTGTGGCTATTTAGGGTCTCTCCTGTGGGTTTCTCATCAGATAACGAATGCAAGACCTCACCAGAGTTCCTCTGCACTTCTCTCTTCGACTTCTGCCAAGGATCGACAGCTGACTGCTCCAGGACGCCTGCAAAACTGCAACAAAGGAGCAAGAAGACTACCAGCAACATTGTAGCGCCTAATCCTGCCGGCTTTCTCAACTGTTTCTTGGTGGTGCATGCTCTGAGGGCTGTCTGCCTTCACCCAGCACTGGAAGCCAAGAAGAAATCTCCTGTGGGCTGACGGAATCTTCCCCCTGCCAACACAGGCACCAAACGTCTGCATCACCGGTCCTCTGGGTCCCCTCTCATCTTGACGAGCGTGGTCCCTGGAACACAGAAGCTGGATCCAAGTGTCCCCGACAGTCCAGTGGCCCTTCTGTCCAAATTTGGTGGAGGTAAGTCCTTGCCTCCCCATGCAGCTGCTAGGGCTTCTGTGCACTTTTGCAAGACTTCCTTCGTGCACAGCACAGCCCAGATTCCCAGCACTCCATCCCATACTATCCAACTTGCTGAATTGGACTCCGACTTCGTGGAACCCTCTTTTGTTGTGCTGAGACAACCGTCATGCTCAGATCTTCTGAATGCCTGTTCGGGTGCTTCTGCGGGTGCTGTCTGCTTCTGCACAGGCTCTCTGTGTTGCTGAGCGCCCCCTCTGTTTCCTCCTCCAAGGGGCGACCTCCTGGTCCTTCCTGGGCCATGGTAGCACCCAAAATCCTCAACCATGACTCTTGCAACTAGCAAGGCTTGTTTACACTCTTCCTGCGTGGAAATAACTCTGCATCCTCCAGCACGCCGTGGGACATCTTCTGACCAAAGGAGAAGTTCATGGCACCTTCCGTTGTTGCAGAATCTTTGGCTTCTTCCACCCGGAGGCAGCCCTTTTCAACCTTCATCTGGGGTTTAGTGGGCTCCTGCCCCCCTGGACACTTGCGTGACTCTTGGCTTGGTCCCCTTCCTTTGCAGGTCCTCAGGTCCAGGAATCCATCTTCAGTGCTTTGCAGTAAGTTGTTGCCTTTGCAGAATCCCATATCTCGACTTTGCTGTCTTTCTGGAGTAGTAGGGTAACTTTACTCCTACATTTCAGGGTCTTGAGGTGAAGTATCTTGGACACCCTTAGTGTTTTCTTACACTCCTAGCGACCCTCTACACACTACACTAGGCCTGGGGTCCATTCAAGGTTCGCGTTCCACTTTTGGAGTATATGGTTTGTGTTGCCCCTAGGCCTATTGTCTCCTATTGCATCCTATTGTGTTCTACATTGTTTACACTACTTTCCTAACTGTTTACTTACCTGATTTTGGTTTGTGTGTATATTTTGTGTACTTTACTTACCTCCTAAGGGAGTATATCCTCTGAGATACTTTTGACATTTTGTCACTAAATTAAAGTACCTTTATTTTTAGTAACTCTGAGTATTGTGTTTCTTATGATATGGTGCTAAGTGATATAAGTGGTATGGTAGGAGCTTTGCATGTCTCCTAGTTCAGCCTAAGCTGCTCTGCTATAGTTACCTCTATCAGCCTAAGCTGCCAGAACATCTCTAATCTATTAATAAGGGATAACTGGACCTGGGACAAGGTGTAAGTACCACAAGGTTCCCGCTATAAGCCATGCCGGCCTCCTACACTGTCACCATAGTGAATTAGTGATATCAGTGAGTAAGAGTTCTCTGTCACTTTCTTTATGTAGCTTGTATAGTCCCAAACAATTTCACAGTGTGTAGAACTAGTATGAATCTATGCATTGCAAAAAAGGGAGACTTAGGCGGTCATTCCGACCGTGGCGGTCGGTGGTGAAGCGGCGGTAAGACCACCAACAGGCTGGCGGTCTTTTTTCTGACATTCTGACCATGGCGGTTACTGCCATCGCCAGCCGCCGCTTCACCGTTCAGACCGCCACGGCGGTAACGACTGCCGGGCTGGAGACCTGGGTCTTCAGCCTGGCGGTCGTCACATACCGCCGACGGTATTCCGACCCGCCTGACCCGGCTTACCGCCATGGATTTCATGCGGTTTGGGACCGCCATGAAATCCATGGCGGTAAGCACTGTCAGTGCCAGGGAATCCCTTCCCTGGCACTGATAGGGGTCTCCCCACCTCCCACCCCCACCCCAGCTCCCTCCCCTACCCCCCCACCACCCCTGCCACCCCCAAAAGGTTGCAGGACCCCCCTCCCCACCCCAATCCCCAACATGTACACACACATACATGCACGCATACATGCACGCATTCATGCACATACACACGCCCCCCGCATTCATGCACGCAGTCATGCACATACACACCCCCCCGCATTCATGCACGCAGTCATGCACATACACACACCCCCGCATTCATGCACGCACTCTCAACATACACACACGCACACCCCCATGCACGCACACAACTCACAACACCCCTCCACCCCTTTCCCTAACGGACGATCACCTTACCTGTTCCGGTGATCCTCCGGGAGGGAACAGGACCCATGGGGGCAGCTCCGCCGACACCACCACGCCAACAGAACACCGCCACAGCAAATCACAAGTCGTGATTCGCTGGGCGGTGTTCTGTTGGCGTGGCGATGGAGGTGGAGCTACCTCTACTTCCCCGCCTGCAGCCAGTATGGCTGTTGGCGGCTCTTCATCCGGAAACGGGCAGAGCGCTGCCAACGGTCGTAATGGCCCGTGCGGAAGACCGCCAGCACTGGTGGTCTTCCGTACGGCGGTCCCTCAGCGGTCTACAAAAAAGACCGCCGAGGTCAGAATGACCACCTTTGTTGGTTCATCAAGAGGGAAATTAGAATAGAATCAAAGATCATTCATTGCAATGCATTAGGTCCAAATACAGTTTTTGTTAAGGATAATTGGAATATGTTATTTCAGGAGTATATCCAACTCAACGATAGTCAATGCCAGTACCATAGGTGATCTGATTTAGATAAGTATAATGTTACTGCGCTTCCCTGTTATAATAGTTTTGTGGAGATTAACTGTACCACTAATCTATTTTTTTATGTTCTTTGCTTCTTTAATCAGAACCCAAGGGCAGGAAGAGGGGCAGCACAGAAGTGGGTCCGGCAAGAGGTGGGGAGAAGGTGCCGACCACCAGCGCCAGAGCTGAGGGCTGTGCTCATCCCAATAAGTCCTACTATTTAATATTATTATTTCACCAACTTTTAACTCTGCCCACTTTTATACTACTTTACATTTTACCTTGTTTATTTTTTTAATACTGTCTCCTTTAATTCCTGTTATTCCTCCATTATCATTTTTCTTCCTTATTTGATTTTTTTTTTGGGTAGCTGACTTTTTCCAATTTATACTAGTCTGTAGATTTCTTATGTTTGTTGGCAATCTTTACCTCTACCCTATATATCTTTTGGTAGTGTAAGACTAAGAACATATTTTTGGTACTCTAATGCCTACTGTGAAGACTGCAGGTCCAAGTAAGCTAGTATTATAAATAATATTCACCATGTATGTTTGTTGAGAAGGCTTTCTTTTTCTTGCTCATGCTCTAAGAGTTAACCAAAAAACTAACATGGTCATTGATCACCACAAAGCTGTGCTGTGTAGTTCGATATACCAGAAGTTCCCATGACAGTCCAGCATGGCTAGAAAGTTTGAGGTTCCATTGCATTTGCCACCAACACCATATGTCTTTCATTGACCATTATTATTCCATCTCTTCATTGTGCTTCAATGATTCAGAGCCATCATCATTATAGACTATAGCTCTGTCCCTCCATTGTGAATAGTTTTTGTTAGGCTTGACTACCTGGCTTTTCTAACACTATGAAATGCAGTATGGTTCAATTCCTGACTGCAATGTTGTCTGTGCAATGTGTGTCTGCTTCAGTTAATGCCGCATTTACAAAGTTTTCAATGCATTCCAAACAAAACACACAACATGTGTTTCTCTTTGCCCACTCAGTCACCTCTTAGTACTTCACTCCTTTATTTTTTTCTAAGTTCTCACGTCCCAGCCTACCAAGAAATTGAAAAATAATTTTTTGGCATGCATCACTTTTCTATGGCCATGTGAAGTTATTCCAGGATATATTTCATGCTTTCTGATACAGATTTATTTTACTCCTGTTCAGAATATTTCCTTTAGATTTTGTCTATTACAGTGACTGAATAAGCGAAAGCTTATCTGCATGAGAAATCAATGTTTCTGTGGCAAAAGCTCTATCTATCAGCCTAATCCCTCTACCTTACCCTGCAATACAGTAAGTCAAATTTTCTTTCCTTACTGTCCAGCAAAATAATTTGTTGGAAATAATTTGTGGTGATAGGGAGACCAGTGAGTAAAGTGGGACTAAGCGCCTGATTTGATTTCAAATTTGGCGTAAGGGATACTCTGTGACAAACATACCAAATACAATCTAAATAGTCCTTTCCTTTCCCTGTAGTGCAGTGCATTATTTTTCCCACAGTCTACTTATGGCAGACAGGGTAAAAATATTCACATTTTATACATGACGTGTGGGACATAGTATCTTACTTAATTTTGATCTGCCTCTTTGGAGTGAAAGCCATTTGGAGAAGAGCACGGCCAATGGAATTAAAGATAGATAATTGTCAACTACAGCTCTCCCATCTGAAAACAGTAGCAAAGTACCCAAAGCACAGGCTAACATGCCTCCAATTATTTAGAAGCGCAACAACTTGTATTCTATAGTGCATAATGCCTTACTCATAAATGAGGTGTAATTTATTTGTAGTTACTAGAAGAGTCATTAAAAGAAAAACATCAGAACACTGATGTTTTTTAATCTGGTGTTATTCTGCCTCCATTTTGTTCTGCCAGACAGTCAGTGCTTTTTATGTGAGGCATGTGTGAGTAAAAGATAAAATTGGCCCTATGAATCTCCCAATCATAATCACATAAACTTCCATTGGTCCTAGGGGTCCAGAAAAGTACAGCTGCTGTGCCACCCATGACTTCATTTTAAGCAAGTGTTTGAATAGAGCATTGCTTACAATTTGTCTTTTTTCTTTTTGTTTTTCTTGATACAGCTACTCCTGCTTGTCCATCAGCACCACCAACCAGGCAGGAGATAATGGCCTGTCTCTGTTGCCAGAAGCTAGAGCCCAACCAGGCTGATAACTGGTGACTGGTGGTTCTGGAGGAATAAGAGGTGAAAATTAAGCTGCCTCTGGCCCGGGACCCAGTTCAGCATGCTGGCTCCAGCCTCCCACCCATTCCATCACCAGTGCCACCGGTAACTGTTGGAAACAGCTGCCTCCCCCTTTCCGAGCTGACAAACAGAGTGCATTGCTGTAGACTGAGCAGAGTCTGGATCAGCTCTGGTCCCAAATCAACAGTGCATTCTTCTGAGCCCTTTTTTATTTTTTTGTTTTGGTGGAAGAGCCTTGTTGTGAGTGAAGAGGGTGGGAAGGGAGATGGGACTAGCTATTGGATTTTAAACTTTCATTGTGGACTTTTGTTGTAGACTTTTGTTTGACATTTGGGGATGGGCCACTTCTTTGGAGAGAGGGGTGGGCCTGTTGTGGGTGGAAAGGGTGAGTGTTCTTTTTGTAAAAATAAAAGGGAATAATTTATCTTACTTGATTTATGCCTCAAATGTTTGCTTTGGTGTTTTTACGTTGCACTGCTGTCTTTTAGTGTAGCCTGTTTTTTTAAATCTCCTTAAAAAAGTGTATGTCATTTGCATATTCTCTTGCTCTATGGCCCTCTGTAACTATATTGGCCACTAGGGTACGATTGCAATTGCCTATTTTGCATAAAAAATCTAGGTACACACAAGGACCATCTTTTTCAGTATGTCAATTACCAACTAAACAGTTTTACTTCAATCTATAGTACTTCTCCTACCTGAAAATAAGAAGCAAGGCCTAATACCTCCGTTTTCTTTTTGCAGGGTTTTTCCCAAGTTGGTATCCTAAGGGGGTAGTAGAAGTAGTATTATCAGGCTAGCACCCTATCAGGGAAGGCACAAGGTGCCACTCCCACCTATACAAACTCCAACTGAAGAATTAATCAAAGGGTCATCTATCACTGTCAACTAGTTTGAAAAAAGAAAACAGAGAGTTAGTGGGTCATATTACAACTTTAGGAACACTAGGACTGCACTACCACAATGACAGTATTTGATACACAACAAAGACTACCTGATATAATATAAAGAACTATCAATATCAACTTCTTCTGAATAATGGGGAGCAAGAAATTGAAAACTATACTTAGGAAATGAAATCCTTGAGTCAGGAGAAGTGGGTTCAGAGTCAGGAGTGGTTGGACAAGATTAAGCAATTACACAACACACAACCCAAGGCCTTAATGATGATGTTGATGGGGCTGGTGTAGAATATTGCTCGGGTAATAGAAGGTCATGTAGTGTGTTGGTTTTGCTTTCACCACATGTGCCGCAGCAAGTGTGGGATTTATTTATTTGTGCAAAATTGTCATACCACAATAAATCACACAGCCCGGGGGAAGAGGGTTAGGGGCTCAATGAGTGGATGGGAAAGAGGATTTGGGGAAAGGTGTGACAAAGACAAACAGTACACAAAAGAAACCACAACAATAATATTCATCTGGACGCTAAGTAGCACGCCATCATCAATCTGTTGTGGAAGGAAACAATGAAGGGATATGCATGACGCAGTTCAGTTAAATGCATTGCAAATAGTCCTTCTGCTCCAGAGACCCAAGATAGTATATCTCTAAATGTTATGTCTTCTAGGTTTGAAAAATACAAATTATAGAGGATTAAAGTTAACCCACCCAGTTAAAAAAATGATCATTGTTGAAATGAAAATGATACTGTATTGCCAAATTGATCGGTGCGTCTTCATTTTTCTTGGAATGTCCTTCTCTTTTGGGTGCCTGGCTGAATTTGTCTGATAGGAAGCTAGAGTGTTGAGCTTTCAACAAGTTTTGTTCAAGCAGGAGAAGGCTAGCAGATGGGCTGTATATTGAAAAACAGTAGCTGTATTATAGAGTAAAGGAGAAGGACAATCAGAAGGACAAACAGAAGCAAGGTAAATTTCCTGAGGAGTCAGGAGTGTACCAAGAAGACTCAAAGGCAGATCAAGAACATGAAGATGATATTCACGTTTGAGTCAGCAGAACAGAAAACACTCACTCAGCAGAATTTCACAACTCAATGCACCGCTCTACTATATACAAAGCAGAATGAGTACTAGGCTTCAGAGTCTTCGCCATCATCTTGGTTTTTCTTTAAAGTCAATAACTTTCTCCATCTAGCTGTTGAGTTAGTCATGCACTGAGTCCTTCCATTTTCTTCCTCCTTCTCCTGCTTCTGAGTAACTTTCTCTCAGTACCAAACCAAGTGAGATAGACCTGCAAAATTGTAGGAAAGTACCCTCTTTTTGGCATGTTACCCCCAATTTCTGCCTGACATCGATGTGTTTGACTGTGTTCATTGAAATTCTGCTAATCAGGACCCCAGTGCTTATGCTCTCTGTCCTGTAAATAGTTTTACTGCATACTGGTAACCCAGTATTTCACCCAAAATTGGCATTCTAGTCCCCCCTTATAAATCCTTAGTATATGGTACCAAGCGACCCAGGGCATTGGGGTTCCAGGAGATTCCTATGGGCTGTAGCATTTCTTTTGTCACCCATAGGGAGGCCATGCAAAGGCTTTTACAGGACTGCCATTCCAGCCTGTATGAAAGGGTACATGCACCCTTTCACTGCCATTTGCACTGCACCACGTCATTTGTAAGTCATCCCTATTGCAGGCCTTCCATCCCTGAAGGCAGGGTGCGGAGTACCTGTGTGTGAGGGCACCCTTGCTCTGGCAGAGGTTCCCCCATGACCTCCAGGACCATTTTCCCTCACTGCGTGAGTGTGTGAAGCCATTTTAGCCGTGCAATGGACATGTTCCACAATTGTAATTCCAAATATAGCCATGTTTGGTATCAAACATGTTGGACTCATACCCCAAGGCTTTTGCAAGCATTGTTTGTATGATTCCATGCACGCTGGGGGCTCCTTAGAGAACCCCCAGTACTGCCATTACAGCCTTCTGAGGTTTTCCAGGCAGCCACAGCTGCTGCCACCTCTCAGACAGGTTTCTGCCCTACTGTTACTCAAGCCGCTCGAGCCCAGGAAGGTAGAACAAAGCATTTCCTTTGGGAGAGGGGTGTTACACCCTCTCCCTTTGGAAATAGGTGTTACAGGCTTGGGAGGGGTAGCCTCCAAGAGCCTCTGGAAATGCTTTGAAGGGCACAGATGGTGCCCTCCTTGCATAATCCAGTCAACACTGGTTCAGGGACCCCCAGTCCCTGCTCTGGCATGAAACTGGACAAAGGAAAGGGGAGTGAACGCTCCCCTGATAGGTGCTTACCTGTGTAGCTGACCAATCCCCCTTTCAGGGCTATTTAGGATCTCTCTCCTGGGTGTTTCCTCAAATCCGTATTGCAAGATTCCAGCAGGAATCCTCTGCTTCCTTTTCTACACCTTCTGAAGACGACACTGCATCTGGACTCTCCAGGAACTCTACAAACTGCAACATTGAATCTTCAGCTCCTGCCAGCAACTGCAACTGTTTCCAGGTTGTGCATCCTCAGAAGACTGCCTGTCTTCAGCCTGCACCAGAAGAACAAAGGAATCTCCCTTCAAGTGAGGGAGTCACTTCCCTGCTTCAGCAGGCTCCTCTCTGCAGCAACGACTGGTAGCGTGGGTCCCCTCTCCAGATGAAGTTGCTGGATCCAGAAACATGGGTGGTGGACTGAAGTCATCCCTATTGTCCTAAGGTCCAGCTATCCAACTTTGGTGGAGGTAAGAAGTTGCCTCGCACGCAAGAGAGTACCCCCATGCACCACATTTTTTGAAGTTGCCAAGGCATGTTGACATCCATCCACAAGGTTCTTCATGCACCTTACATATCTAGCACTCCTTCCTGCGATGCACAGCTTCCTGCGGGGCTCTCTGGCAGCGTGTGAGTCCTTTGTGTAGTGCTGCGTGGGCCTTCCTTTGCATTTTCTTTCTCCCTTTGCCATGGGACTCCTGTGGGTGCTCCCTGGTCTTCTGAGGGCTCTCTGAGTTGCTGAGAGCCCCCTCTGGCTCACCCTCCTGGGTAGAGTCCACCAGGTCCTTCATGGTCCTGGCCAGTGCCATTTTCTCTAACAGCGTGTGTGCCAAGGCTTGTTGGTGGAATCCAGCAGTGCAAACCAGATTGTAATCATTCATCTGGTGTGGGACATCATCTACACCAACCAGGAACCCGATCAGTCTTCTTGGGTGCAGTAGTAACTGTTCTTCTTCACCAGTGGTCCTTCTTTTGCCCCTTCATCCCAGTTAGCAGGGGCTCCTGTTCTCCTTGGACTCTTCAGTGCTTCTTGGACTTGGTCCCCTTCTTCCACACCACAGGTCTTCAGGTCCAGTAATCCATCATTGTTGTCTTACAGACTCTTCTGATTCTTGCATTATCTTCTATAACTTGTTCTTGTGTGTTCTAGGAAAGTGATTTACTCCTACTTTCCTGGGCTCTGGGGTGGGTTCTAGTACTTACCTTTGGTGATTTTTTTACACTCCCAGCACCCCTCTACACACTACACTTGCCTAGGTGTGAAACCGACTTTCGCATTCCACTATTTTAGTATATAGTTTGGGTTCCCCCTAGGCCCATTGCTATCTATTGTAATTTTCACTATTTGCACTGTGTTCTAACTGTTTTAACAGGTATTTCTTCATTCTAGTGTATATACCGTGTATATTACTTACCTCCTAAGGGAGTATAGTCTCTAAGGTATATTTGGCATGTGTGTCACCAAAATAAAGTACCTTTATTTTTGTAACACTGAGGCCCTGATTTATACTTTTTGGTGCAAAACTGCACCAACTCAGTTTTGCACCATAAAGATTAGCGCCGGCTTGCACCATTCCTGTGCACCAGCGGGGCACCATATTTATGGAATGGTGCAAGGCGGTGCAAAGGGTAGGCTAGTGGCAAAAAAAAAGACTTTAGTCGGGTTGGGGTGGCAGTATGGAAGAAGGGTTTTTTACACCAAAAAATGATGTTAGGCAGGTTAGAGTAAAATAAAATGACTCTAACCTGCCTAGAGTAATTTTCTGACGCAAAACCATTCATACCACTTGACTCCTGTCTTAGAAAAGACATGAGTCATGCCCACCACCCTAATGGCCAGCACAGGGGACCAGGGTCTCCTGGGAATGGCCATTGCACCCAGTGTCATGTAGGGGACCCATTTCCGGGCCCCCAAAGGCACTTTAAAAAATAAAATAAAATACTTACCTGTACTTACCTGAACTTACCTGGGATGTGGTCCCCCATCCTCCGCTGTCCCTCTGGTGTGGGTGTGGGTGGGGATGTCCCTGGGAACTGGGGAGGGCACCTGTGGGCTTATGTCATGGTGTTCCACCATGAAAATAGGCCCACAGGTCCCCTAATGCCTCCCCTGACCCAGGTGTTAAAAAATGAGGCAAAGCAAGCTTTGCACCATTTTGTGACCCTTCCTCCCTCCTGTGAACCATTTTTGCACGAAGTATAAATATGGTGTTAAGGCCATAGATTCATTTTTTGCAAGGGAACACCTACCCTACATCTCATTAAGGCAAGGTGGGTTTCCACTTCCAAAAAATGACTTTAACTCCATAAATTTGGTGCTAGACGGGTCTAGCATCAAAGTATGAATATGGAGTTAGTTTTGCACCGAATTAGAGTAAACAACAAATGACTCAAATTCGGTGCAAACAGAGTATAAATATGCCCCTGAATATATTTGGAATTAGAGTAAAAAACAAATGACTCTAATTCGGTGCAGAGTATAAATATGCCCCTGAGTATTTTCTTTCATGCGTGTAAGTATTGTGTGACTACAGTGGTAGTGCATGAGCTTTGCATGTCTCCTAGAGAAGCCTTGGCTGCTCAGCTACAGCCATCTCTAGACAGCCTGGCTTCTAGACGACACTGATTACATTTCACTAATAAGGGATAACTGGACCTGGTATAAGGTGTAAGTACCTTTGTTACCCACTACAAACCAGCTCAGCCTCCTACAGCACCTGTTCCACCAGGGGGAAACAGAAAAGAAAAGAGAGGGAGACAGCCTTTTTTTTTAAATCTCAGAAAAAAAAATCAGCAGATCCAGATCCGCAGATTTTACAAGAATATAAAACCAATTCTTTTCAGGCCTGGCAGGGCCTGTAAGGGAACTCTAGACCAAGGCTAGGGGCTCAGCGCGAAACTACCCTGGCCCCTTTTCTTTTTTTAATCTTTTTTTTGCCCTATTCGGTAGAAGCGGTGTCCAAAAAGGGCTGCCAACACTTCCTTTTTGAAGTGTTGGGAGCCAAACACATATCAGCAAAGGGACAGTTGGATCCACAGAGGATCCGTGTCCCTAGATATCTATTTTCTTTTAACTCTAATACCTCAAAAACATTACATTTGGCAGAAAGGCAGCTCTTTGTCAGGAAAGAGCCCTTTTTATTATTTGATTTGAATCAGTTCAGTAGTCTTAAAGAAATGTAAGGAATTCCAAGTTTGTATATAGAGGGAGGTGAAGGATTTGCGACCCCTCCAGATCTCGTGCTGAGATCTGATTGGCTGCCAACACTTCAAACCAGGAAGTGTTGTCAGCCATCTTGTGGTTCAGCTTGAGCTGAGTCCCAGAAAAACAAGAATAAAAAATACAAAAGGTGCCAGGGTATGAACACCCTAACCCCTTGGAGCTCTGATGCTGGTGTCCCAAAGGGCCCCCCCCCCACCAGGTTTAAAAAGTATTTTTTTCTTATTGATAATTTTATTGCAAATGTTGCAGTGATAATATCAAAGATGCCATACAAGATCTCATTGATTATATAATATGTGGAGTAATTAGCTGTGCATGGTGAAAGTGTGAATTATAGTTACCATAGGGAACGAGTTGGGTTACTTGAAAGAACTCTAACTTTAAGTGCTGAATTTCAATGGTTTTGTATGACTAAGTGCAGAACCTATATCGTCACTGTAACCCTTGTCTTTTCTGTGAATTTCCAAGGTTTTTTAACATAAAGTAATTGTAATTACTATACTTTTTTCCGACCCCCCAACGCATGACCTTTGGCCATGCGTGGTGGGGGTTGGTCTCAAGGCCTGTCCTGCAGCCAGGCATTCAACCAATCCCTTATAAACACCCAACCCCACGCCATGCACAGACTTTTCCCGTGTGCAGTGCAGTTTGGCAACAGGGCCTGTCTCTGTCAGTAGATCTGTGAGTGGGTGTGTGAGTGTTTGAGTGGGTCTGAAAGTGGGTGTGTTAGTCTATGAGTGGGTCTGAGTGTGTGCATGAGTGTCTAAAAAGGGGATGTGTGAGCGGGCGCATGAGTCTCTGAGTACACATATGAGTGAATGAATTAGTGTATGAATATGTCTGTGTTTTTTCTTTCAACTGTTTTCATATTCACAAATATTTTGTGAATAGATTGAGGGATTTCACAACAATTCTTGAATTTTCATGAATATTGCTGATGGCGATGGGCAATTATTTTAAACCCTTAATTTCCCCGAAAAGCACACCTGTATCACACCCCTGGGGTCAGGCAACTTCACACTGACCCCTTATGCCACTTTCAATTTGGATTCTGATTCCTAGGGACCATGTTCCGTGAAATAAAATTGTGGGCACAACTTTCTAGTCAGGTTGCCCTCAGCCTATTACAGTGCTTTTTTTCACATGCGCATTCATGAAAATTCACAAATGTTCATGAAATATTTGCGAAATAATCGCAAAGACACCTAGGCCATAAATATAAAAATTTGGATTTAACTACAATTCTTAACAACTACAGAACTGATTTACACAAAGGAAGCAAAAGTCTGATTTGCCAACCAAAAACTACCTTTCTGTTAAATTTGGTGTAATCCCATCCAGTGGTTTGAGCTGTAGTTGTGTCTAAAGGTCCTATGGGAATTAACGTGGGAAACACAACTTTTTGGCACCCTCTTTTTCTTTGCCCCTCCTTGACAGATTACCCTGAAAATTTCAGTGGGCAACAAGAATTAACCTCACACTTCTTTCTTCAAATGGTGCCAAAGATGTAGGCAAGTCAAAAAAAACCTTTTTCCTTGAAAGCATGGTCCTAACTATCACTACCTAGTGGCGATTGCCACTAGGTAATATATATACATATATATTTATATATATGAGAAAAATAATTCTCTTTCTATTTCGAAAAGAGAAAACCGCAGATCACGGCAACAAAACAGGAATCCCCTGACGCGTTTCCGAAATTATTTTTCTTAAATACGGATGTCCTGCCTTAAACCAGCACCACCGGAGAAAATAAGTGCGCCGCAACACGCTACTCAGGACAATTTTTATTTTTATATTTATATATATATATATATATATATATATATATATATATATATATATATATAGATAGATATATATCAAATCATCTGTGAGGGTCTCAAGGCGCTGGAGGTGTATGCTGCTGCATGGAGTTCTAATCATTTCATAATCCAGGTCTTTACCTCTCTTCTGAATCACTGGAGTGACAGCTCCCCTACGAAGCAAAAGCAAACAAAGTCTGCTTTCTGACAGCAGGAGCTGTCCAAAGAGCTCTCACTGTTAGAAAGCAGAGTTTTAATCTGTCTTCCCTGCACACAAATATGCATGTAGGGAAGACAGATGAAAACCTGGCTCCCACAAGCAGGGAGCTTCTATTAATAGCAGCTCTCTGCTTGGAGGAGCAATGCCGGCTCTCCCAGGTTGTGGGATGTTGGCAAGGACCAGAGGGACCTTGAGGCTCCTACCACAGTCTTGTCTCTCTCAATCTCTTCCATCTCATAATGGGATGGGAGAGAGAGAAAGATAGACAGACATTGCAATAATCTCTCCATGCAATGACTTAAAAAAGAAAAGGCATAGTAAAGATTCACCTGTGGCAAAATGGTTAAGGTCACAGATTCTCACATGGAAAGTTGAGGGTTCTAGACCATCTGTGTCTGTGGTCTTTTTATCTACTTTAATTTATTGGGAACATCAAAAGTTTAAGGTTAATAATAAAAGGTGATATCACTCTTTTTAATTGAGACATACATTTTTCTTTTCACTTTGCCAGAAATATCTCATTCTAAGGATGTCATTCAACAAAGCCTAAAAAACTCTCTCTCTTACAGACCCACTAAGACACTCATGCACCCACTCACAGACCCACTCAGACTCTTGTTCACCCACTCACAGCTGCCACTCAGAACCTAATGCACACACTCACTAACTTATTCAGACAGTCATGCACCCACTCACTCTCACATGCTCTCTAACTGACCCACTAAAACCCTCACACACCTACTTACAGACCCACACAGACACTAACACATCCACTCACAGACCCACTAAGACACTGATGCACCCACTCTCATGCCCAGACAGATACTCTCACAGCCACTCACATCCAAATACACTCTGTCACACCTATTCTCACACCCAGAGAGACAGGCTGCAGCCAACTCCTGTCGTGCACTTCCAAAGGGCTGTGTGCAGCGTGGAGTTGGATGGTTAGCAGGGTTGGCCACAGGGTATGTCCGCAGGGATGTTATATTGTAGAAATTGAATTTTAAAAAAACATAGAAATTCACATCAAACCAAAGGTTACAGGAGCATTTTAGTTAGGCTCACATTTTAAACGAACAAAACCATAGAAATTCACCTGTTGTAGAGTTATCTCAAGAAACTATAACTCATGCCCTAAGTCAACTATAACTCACTCTTTAAACATACACTGCTAATTACCCCCAAAATTATGTCCATTCATGACACCTGTGATAACATCATTGGTATATCAATGTAATATTTGCAGTTAAATGTTAACGAAAAAACTGTGCATGGCGTAGACTTTCCCTTTGTTTTTACTTTCTCCGCTCTGTTCCTACCCTACTTTTGTTTCCTCTTCCCCCTCCTTGTCTTCCCCCCTCATTCCCCGTCCCTCAACACCCACCTTCCTTTTACCCCCTTAGCCCCCCCTCTTTCTTTGGCAGTGGCCACTTGGCTGGTCCCATTTACTCGGGCATGGTGCGCACTTTATTGGCATACACATTGAGGCATCACTCGGTTCCATTTATGCTCTCTGGCGCGATCAATGATTTTGTCAATATGCAAGATGATTTGTTTAGCTGCATGTGCAATGATATGTTGTATATTTTCTGTTACTTATGATTACTATGTTTTTACATTGCAGCATGGCGCTTCCTGCTCAACTTTGCTGTACGTTTTGGTTGCGGACGGTTCTATGGAATTTAGGCATTTACTTTTGTTTGCGGGAACCTTTTGTTTTGCCTTGTGGTACTGCCTAATATAAGCCGAATCCTACAATTGTTAGTAGCTAGCATTGGGCACTTTGAATTCATTATACATTAGAATATTTTTTTCTCGGATAGCCATTTCATATGAACTATAAATGTTAGCGAGTTGCTCCCTCAAAGCTTTTTAGTGATCGGATTTAGGATTTGCTCTTAAACAGAACAGAACTGGACTTCATAATGCAGATTTAATAGATGCTTTAGTATATTTGTTGGTAAGAATTACCCTTCGCATTCAATTTTTGGTGTGACATCTTTGTTTTAAAAGTACACGACTTGTGCAAAGATTATTTCCATGTTTTTGAATTCCTGTGTATTCCTGTGAAAAGTGCCCGATTCTTGACATGAATCTTGAAATAAGATATGTGTCCGCCTTCATAGTCATGCACATAGGCAAGCATATGCATTGCACTAGATCTGTATATTTTGACTTGATAATGTCTAGGCATGATGATTTACGTCGCTTAAAATGTGATGCAAATGTCTGTGGGCACAATATTTTAAGTGTATTCCACTTCGCCGTTTGACAATAATTGATAGAGATATTCTAATGCATGTTAAGATGAAATCACTACATACATACAACAAACATTTTATTGTCAATCACCAGAGCAACCCTAAACGCAGTCGAAAAAATAGTACAGCTATGAACAATAATCGTTGCAAAGCATTGCAGTTTTACAACAATTTGAACGACAAGTATGTAACCCCTAGATTAAAGTTTCCACATGGTAAAGATTGCCTTTGCCAGTGTAATTGTAAATTGCTCTGAAAAAAACTGAAAGTTGAAGTTTGTAGAATAGAATCTTTCTTTCAGAAAATCAGTGTCTCGTAAATGCTAGCCACCACCAGTAAAAACAGTCTAACCGCAAATTAAGAACACATTTGGACGTGTTTGTCTAGTGCACCTTCTGAAACCGCCATTGTGTCTCCATTTGCTGGAAAAAAATAAAAAAAATGTTTTTGCTTGGTAGTGTCTTTTGGTGTTTAACTAGGCTTCCCCTGCATCTTTAAGGCAAAGACATTTATCACTTAGGAAGGCTTTCAGACACTAATTCTACTCTACCTCCTAATGTGCAGTTTACTGGGCAGTACTCAATACTGAGCAATCTAGCAGAGCTATGAAAGGAAAATATGTATAGTTCCAAACAAAAGCGAAATAGGGGCAATTAATCAGTGAGCCTCTGCCCGGAACTAAGCCAACAACCACCAGGCATGAGCAGGTTAAGTTGAGGTGTGTTTTTTCAAGGCTAATTTCAGGTGAATGAGGATGGATTCAAGACGTGTACACACTACAAAGCTCTGACAAGGGCAAAGTTGAAGCCTGATCCTCTGCTATGCACACAAGGTACAGCAGCTTTAACTTCTCTGCAATTGATAATAACTCCCCGCCAAATTTTAAGACAGTCAGAAGGACAAACCATCACTGTTCTGATTAAACTCTTAACCAGTGAAGTGAGCTTAGGATGTGCTGTGTAATAAGGCTTGATTTAGAGTTTGTCATATGGGTTACTCCATCACAAACGTGACAGATATTGCGTCCACTGTATTACGGCCTCCATAGGCTACTATGGGATAGTAATATGGCAGAGGGGGTATGATTGAGTAACCCCCTCAGTCAAACTCTGAATCAGACTCTAAGGGCCTGATTGAGATTTCATTGGACAGGTTACTCCGTCACAATGGTGACCAATAGCCCGTCGGGCAAAATATAAATCCCATTACATTCTACACGATTTGTATTTCAGTGGACGGGATTTCCGTCACCGTTGTGGCGGAGTAACCTATCCCTTAAATTTAAATCAGGCCCTTAGTCTGATGCTGCTCTGAAACATTTTAAAGAAACAGTTGCGCTCCTTTACTTTTTGCCAATTGCTCATTTTCTTACTTCAGTTTACACTGTGAGCAGACGATGAAGGCAGGATTTTAATGACAAATAATGATTGTCACTTTAAATCTTTGTTTATCAATGTAGGTATATGTTTGTGTCTAAACTCTAAGTGCAGAAGAATGTAAAGGGGATGGACTGAGTTCACGAATGTCTAAGGTAACTGAAGAGGACAGTGTTCAGCACTTTTCAAAACTTCATAACCTCAATTCAATTTTAGATGCAAAGGTATTGAAAGGGTTGTGATTACTCAAGGGCACTTTCATTACCTCATATTTTATAGTAAGGTAGCAAGGCAGGTGTATAACTGGTTGTTTCAGGGAGATTGAAAGAGGAGTCTAGTCACCTGGTGTCAGTAGGTGATATTTTAAGGTGGAGAGAGGGAAGA
The DNA here is from genome assembly GCF_031143425.1 of Pleurodeles waltl. NCBI lineage: Eukaryota > Metazoa > Chordata > Amphibia > Caudata > Salamandridae > Pleurodeles > Pleurodeles waltl. Next base: position 550,466,263 of record NC_090442.1, read on the forward strand.
TTGCTCTGATTTATTGATGAGGCAATGTTTTGAATGGGAGTGTGTAGAGCTGGTAAGTTTTTTTTAAACTTTGCCAAAGTTTGCGAAATGTGAAGCTAGAATGTTTATTCTAAAAAATGGGATTGGTCAAAAACTATCCCTCTGTGGCAGCAGGATCCCACCTGCTGTATATGAGGGCCTTGAGCACACCACGCAGCAGCCACCTAATGTCTCCCACAGTGGTTCCACATATATTGTTTCCCTCCTGCCTGATGCTCTAGGGCTGTATGTCAAGCGGTGTGCCTATATATGGCTTATGTCTTCTTCTCCCACTGCCACTCATAATGAGCACAGCTCTGAATGACAGTGGGGACATAGTTTCTGCACTCTCAAGTTGAGCTTAGATCTGCATGTATAGGTGCATATTTATTATGCAGATTAAGTTGCCTTTCTGTTACGTGATGGGGTGCAAGGACGACACAACTATTAAGTAAGATTTATCAAGGTACACAAGGCCACCTTGCATGGCTATGCATGGCTTGATACATCTAGAGTATTGCAACGCACCTTAAAATATTGTGTTGCATTACTCTGCGCCAGGGAGGCCTTCCATGGGTGGAGTGTGGGTGCTCCCATGCAGTCACCCATGAATTTTGGTGCAATGCCAGATTTTCCATTACTAGTAGACCTGGGGGTGCATCAAACTGGTGTGCCCCTCCACCCCAGGTGAGGCATAAAGAGGAGTAATATCTTTATTTCTACTTATTATTTCCTCTTTCTATGTGTGTTGCACTTTGCAACACACATAGAAAGAGGAAAATGCTTTTCATGAGTGTTCTTGTGCAGGAAGGTATCCCTTCCTGCACAAAAAACAATCCTGCCTGCACTGTTGCAAGGGTGCCTGCATTGGTGCTAGTCAGCACATTGTGCTCCAGTGCAGGGAACGACAGAAATGAGCTGTATAATGTTAAACATAGCAAGATGGCTTGATTTTTTGATAAATATGCTCCATGGTTCCCGGTTCAGGTGAAGTAAAATTTTTCCTCTTATGAAGTTAGAAAGTGTCACTCTTAAGCAAAAACTGGAATGTTTTCTGACTTCACGGGTGAAAGTATACACTTCAGATGCACCCATACTTCAACTGAGTGGCAGCTAGGGCCTTCAGGGGAGAAGAAATAACAGAAACAAGCATATTTTTAGGGCACTTGTACACCGCTAGTGATCTCTTGGCGCTATTGGCTGTTTAAGGATGTTTGATAACCAACTCAGTGCTGTGCATTTCTTTGATCTTAGGGGGAGGGAAGTCAGATAGAACTCTGTCAAACCTTAAGAACTGTGACCATGTGTCAAACAGGTTCTATCAGTAAATGTACTAGTTCACTCAGACGCCAACTTAACTTTGACAGAGCCAAAGTGACATGACTTATGCAGGACTTACTTTTATGGGCTCTCCTTAACCTTCTTATAGGGATATGCAAAAGCACCTGTGTAAATGTTTTTGCTAATCAAGTTAAGGTCAAACATACCCAGGCATTTGGTTTCACTGATGGCTCATGTTTGGGGAAAATGGCAAACAAAGTGGTAAGACAGGCACCTTTTCGCTAGGCACAGATCTGGATTTTCTGGTCTTTTCTGTCAGAATTGACTGTTGGAAAGGTTAAAGAGAGGGTAATATAAAGCATACTGGAGGCACATTAGAGCCCCAAGAAGGGAAAGATGGAAAAGAAAAATTGTGGTTTGAACATTGTTTGTTCTGAAGCAACATATTTTGATTCATTGGCTACAGGAGTTGAGTCCATCCTTAAAAGGGACAAATGCGTGATTTTGAGGAATGGTTAATGGTGGAAGAGCTCCATATGACCAAGGATGAATGAACAGACTACTAAAGACCTGAAGCATGGAATAACATGTAAGGGAAACCGTTAGATGATGGCATGGATGAGATATTGCCCCCCTGATGTGCCGCCTAACTGGTGGCGTTTGTGTTGTGTTTGCATGATGGGAATTTGTCACTGACTTTCCTCCTCACACCACAATCATCGCTCCTTCAGCAGAGCTCCTCTTCCACATCTTTACTCCCTGGGGAGGCTCCGCCCAAGCACAGATGTTCCTGCAAACCCATTTCCATTCTAAATTAGTCCCTTTTCGATATCAATGGCCCGATTACCTGTCAACCCTCTTGATTTCTGTCCAAGTGAGGACTTCTTGTGAGTTGTTTGAGGAAAGTAAGTAAAAACCTTTCATTTTTATAATGAGTCCTTGTTATTTAGTGGCACACGTTTCTGATGGCTCAAATTCAAGATTTAGAGTGTGAGCTTTAAAAAGCTGGGCTAGTGTGGGGAGTGGTGTAGTGAGAAGGATGGTGCTGTGTGGACTCTGGCTTTAGTTGGTAATTCTGATTCCCTGGAGCATGAGTATGTGAATTTAAAGGGAATAAAGCTACACGATTTTAGCACAGGTGCTCATTCTGCAATATAAGAGCCTTTTCCTAATACCTAATATAAACAAGCCAAGTCTTAGCCTGCCGGGTTGAATGTTCTCTGTCAACCATGAAGGCATAGCAATCTGAGAATAGGGAGCATACTCAAATAGAGCAGGAGGAAAAAAGCTCTTACACACTACAGAATATACATTGAAGATCTAACAAAGGAACCAGTTAACTCTGCATTGAAAGAGCCCTCCTGTAATAGGTAGAAGGGGGAAAGATACAGAGGAGAATCATCGAAAAGGTCCAACGGGCAAATATGTGCAAGGGCAACTAATGACAGATACATTAACTCATATCAGTGAAGTCACTAATTTTGAAGCAAGTACTGAGCAGTCTGAGGAAACATATTTTGCCCACTCTCTCTATCTTCATGATGATGGTGAATGAGTGGAAGGAAATTTACAAAGTTGCTGTTCCAGGATTTCTGGCTAAAAGATACCCAGAAGCTTACTCTCAAAACAACAAGATCAGTTCTATATCGGCTAGCATGGCATACTCTTCAGCCCTACCCTGTGAAGAAGCCAGTCTTCCGGATGATACTGAGAGGAAAGTGGAGTCATCCTTTATGAGGGAGTATGCAGCATCTAACTTTACCTCAAGGGCTGGAACATATAAAGCATATTCACCCCATGCTTTGCTCAGTCTTCCAGTCATTGTTTGACTATAGGAAGGAGAAAACCCCACTCAGGTATTGGCTGAGAAGAAGTTATTAGCAAGATTTAGCTCAGACACCACTTTGACACCCTGTGAGAAAACAGGGCTGATAGCAGAAACTACCTAACTTTTCACCCCCATTTTTCACTTTCTGTTGGTGTTTTCCTAACGCTGAAGGTCCCCTGGGTACTGCTAACCACTCCCAGGGCATGTGCTCTGTGTAAAATGAGTATACAAATTAGGCTAATTATAATTGGCTATGTCAATTTACCTAAAAGTCCCTTGTCTATGGTAGGGCATGAAGGATTAGGGGCCACAGCATAGGTGGTGCACCCATAGGTGCATTGCTGAGGTCCTCATGGTCATTTTAAAGGCAGACCTGCCTTGCTGGCTGCTTTTAAATTAAAGTTACATGCAATTTTGACTTTGGAATTAAAAGTACTTTCAAAGTTTAAACAACCTTATTTTTACATATAAGTCACCCCTACGGTGTGACCTGGGTGTCCCCAGGGTTGGTGCAATGTAACTGAAAGAAGGGACCTCATGGGATATGTTTTAGAAGCCCTGGTGAGGAAAAATAGCCACATTTGTTTTACCCTCATTGTAGTGAATAGGCTCCATAGGCTTAAATGGGGAGAATTTATTTTAATGAATACATTCTCCAAATGAGCTAAATATAGCAGGTTTGGTCTCAAACTGATTGTTATAATGAATGCAACTTGCCATTGTTGGATTTAACACAACTAGTTCAGGGAAAGAGTTTTGGAACTCTTCCTAAAAGTTACCAGTTTCAGCTCTGTACTTCCCTTGTCTGATTGGCCAACCTCTGGCAGCCTGGTCAGGCTGCCTGGATGAGGTGTGAGGTAGCCTGGGCTGAGCACAAGGGAAGTGCCTGGGGAGGAGATCTGCCTCAGAAAATGGTGAAACAGGTTGGGGAGTGCAGCCAAACTGGTTTTCAAAGCTGAGAAAGACATTTTGAGCAGCTCAAGACCTCTGCCATTTCCTGAATACCCAGACAATCAGGTGCCTCTTGATTATATTAGGAGAGGGCAGGAGAGGGGGGTTTTAAGGATTTTTAACCACAACAGTGGGTGGGCTCAGCCAGGCCTAACCTTCAAAATTCAGTTTTAGCCATTTTGGATTTTTGAAGAATGTTGCTCCGTTGGCTTGATTTTTGCCACACTTCCCAAGAAGTGCTCATTCAAGGGGGTAGTGTCCGGCCTGTGATTGGACAGTTTACCCCCCCTGCTTTTTACCCCAGGAGCAAGGATACATTTGGGAGAGCTGCACCCACACCTCAGATCCCTACAAGGAACAACATCAGAAGAAGAAGGACTGCCCTGCTGGACCCCTGACCTGCACCTGGACACTGCACTTCGAAGGACTGCATCAGCTGCAGACTTGGGCTTCACCACAAAAAGTACTTTGCCTGGCTTCAACTGGTTCAAGAAAGGACTCCCTGCTTGCTACAGGTGAAAAATAGCTAACCAGAGCCCCCTATATCAAATCCACAAGCAACTGACCACTGTCCAATGGTCATTTTGGAGTTTGAGCCAGTTGCATTCTAGGAGTTGGAGTCCTAGCCCTCAAGGAGCAACTCAGAGCTTCTGGAACCTTAGGGTGAGCTGTGGACTCCTAAAGGACCTTCAAAGACCTTCTGGAAGAAGATCCAGAAGTTTGGAGATTTTTTGGAGAAAGGCTCCATAAAGGGACTGGCCCGCCGTGGCAAGTCAAGCAGGCTTACCTCTACCGTGACCCAGCCTGACTTGCAGGTTCGTCCCGCTAAAAAGCTACGGAGCCCCAGTCTTCAGGATTTCACCAGGGGCTCCTGGAAAGGTGATACGACGACCTTGCATTGAAATCAGCTTGCTGTGGAGAGTCGACCCCCGTCGGAAGGAAAAAGCTCCAAAAAAGTGACAAAGTCCAAAAGTAAAAAGTTGACTGGGACTTCCCATGCAGCATATCTGAGGAGGGCTCCAGGGACAGCGGATCAAGATTCTGCTATGGACCGGTGAGGATTACCATCCTGAAAAATTAGCCGAAGGTAGAATTCTTCATCAAGGCCTTCTGTGACATGTATCCAAAGAGGACTCCAGGAAGGTTGGATCGCATTGGTGAGTTCGTCCTGCTGAAGAAAATCTTAAAGAAAAAGACTAAGACCGAAGGTAAGCTTTTGACCAGGACCTCCCGCTTGCTGTAGCGCAGCAGGGCTCCATTGTGGTCTGCCTGAAACTTTGACTTTGCACCAGTCTAGTGCATCCAGATGACCAGATTGGCGCTTTTAGTTTTTATACATTAGAAAACATTAATTGTTTTAAAAAATCACATCTCCAGGTCCCCTTATCTGATTTCTATTGTTTTGGTGTCATTTTAAAGATAAATGTATACTCTATTTTTATTACTTGATGTTGGGTTTTTATTGTGTTTTGTGTTTTACTTATTTACTGTCAAGCCTTGACGCTCATTGCCATGCTACCAAGGATTGAGCTGGGTTTAATTTATTGAAACCTAACTGAACCTAAGTGGATGTTAGTGGCCTATTGCTAGGTGTAGGTACTTACCTGCACTGACCAATAATCCACTTTCCAACACACCCTGTGATCTGCATCCACCATGGTGGGAGCTACAATAGTAGAAGGAAATGTGTAAACCTCAGCTTGTGAAGGTCGGACATATTCTAAGGCTATTAATTCATCATCTTCCCTTCCTGTGTCCAAGTTGTATGATTCCAAGCTTGGGAATAGGATACAGGAATTGGCAGAAGACAAAAATGCTACCTGTTTTTAGAGCTATTACACACAATACATCATTTTTGAAGAACAAACAGTTATATCACCATGCCAGGAAAATCCTGTTCCCTTGAACCCATTGAGCAACAGAGGCAACATCCTGACTCTGTGGACAGATCAGTGGAGCTGAAGAGGATCTTTGTGAATCAGGCCCTCAGCTTTTTGTTTTCCTTTCTTATAGGAGATAAAGAGAAAAAACAACAGGATCACTGGTGGTTAGTTCATTTGATCCTCCAAAAGGGAATCTGTTTTCATTACCCAGTGCCAGTGGTGGCAAAAAGAAATGACAGACACTGGGGCTGGGAAGCAACCTTGAACCTTCTGGAGATAAGTCAGAAATGTATATCAGCAAACACGGGAAAATGAAGTGCAGGGCGCTATCAGGGATGGCAATGGCTATATGCCACTAAGCAGGTTCTTGTTCTTTCTCTGAGGACAAGTTACAATCCATGGATGGAGAACTCCCATCTCCCATGGAGACATTTTCAGCTGAAACATACAATTGCGACGGAAATGTTGTGAAGCTAGTGCTTCACTTTAGCAGTCTGTGGCTGCACCTCTTTTCCTCAGTGAATACTCTGATTCCCAAATATTGTTCACAGAGATGGTTCGACAGCAGTTGGCAGTGAGTGCAGTGTCAATTCCTTGGCCAAGGGTAATTCTGTATGCATTCCCCCTGACACCCTTCCTTTCCGGGGTCTGTCAGAAGATTCAGGAGAGGGCAGTGGTGTTCTTGAAAGCTCCTTTCTGCCCACATAGATCATGGTTCACTTGAACAGGCAGTTAGTTGTGGATAACTATTAACATCTCCCAGTAGACCCCTCACCTCTGAGATTTCCAGCCTTCATACACAATCATCTGCAACTTCTAACCTTAAAGGCTTGGAAGTTAGTAGGCCTGTCCCAGAGACCCAGATAGGATGATCAAAGGATGTAGCAGTTGACACCCATAAGACCTTCCACACTAGCTTCTTACTCTACGCACTGGTCAAATTTCCAGAAATGATGTAAACTTGTTAAAAGTAGATCCAAAAGCATATAATACATTCAGAAATCTAGTTTCCCAAGAAAACTAATTCTTAGTTTGTTTTTTTTGGTCAATGCACAGCTATCAGGGTTTTAGGGAATCATTAGGTAAAATTTTCAAGATAGTTACAATGGCCTACAAAGCTCCTTGGACGTTTTAGGTTAAAGAAACTGTGAGGTCATAATCTGGTAGCCTCTTGGGACTTGAAAGAAATTCTGAGAACTTAAAAAAGAGCCATTTGATCCCTTTCAGGTATCAAGCATTTCATGGCATTCGTCCGAAATTGCTTTTCTGAAAGCAGTTGAATCAGTAGTATTTTTCCACATAAGATGGTCCTCAGGCAGGTTCCAAAGTTCACAAAAAATGTATTAAAACATTTTCATCTACCCCAGGAAATCATGTTCCTGGTCGTTAGAGAGACCTCTTCAGTGCTTGCATCTTTGGATATCAGGAGGGAATTATTAACATACTTAGAGAAGACACAACGTGGAAAAAGTATCAACATCAACCTTAAACAGATGGATATGTCAAGCATACCGATCGCCTTCCTAGGAAGTTCCATCAGGGTTGCAAGGTCTATCAACTAGGTGCAACACAACTTTATGGGCAGAAGTGGCTATGGTTTCCTAGCAGGAGACATGCAGGGTGGCTACGTGGTCATTGCCAAACACATTTATAAAGCACCATGTATTACTTACCAGTAATCTCCCTTAATGTGAGGTAAGGTGCTCCTCGTCCCTCTATACAGCACTCCCTCCCATCTTGCTGGGCACCCCATTGCAACTTATTATAGGTAGGATAATAGGGTCGGAGGAGGGAGGATTCAAGTGGGCAGTTGACAAAGACATTGCACTAGGTTAGTTTAGAAATGGGCTTGTGAGCACTTCTGTCCAGGTGCAGAGGTGCCTCTGGGAGTAAAGACTGGGACGAGGAGCACCTTACCTCAGTGCAAGAAAGATTACCATTAAGTAATAGATTCATTTCAAAGCCGTTCATTGCCTGGTCTGCTGACTTTTTTATTTATTTTATTTTTTACCTTTGTTCATATTGTTTATGTAGATCAATAACTCCTGATTTTAAAAAGAGTATGCCAAGGCAATGTTTTTAGAAAGTATCCAGAGGGATAATGATGCCTGTAAATTGGCAAAGATGTGGACATCAGTGACTTCAGATTAATGTAAAATTCGCTTTTGAACAAAAAAGCACTTTTACTGGAGTTATTTAATGGGCTGCTTATTCAATATTTTGAGAAAAAATGTCTACAACATATTCTTAAACTGTGCAGGTCCTCGAAGACTGTTCATCTATCTAGTTGAATAATAACACGGTACCTTTATCAAGCTAAAAGTGCACGAACATGCAAACACAGAGTGCAAGGCTTTGCTCTGCCCGTGTTAGAATGGGTTTTGAAAAGGTTTGCTTCACATCTGTGAACGTGTTACTGCTTAGAAATAGCGGCAAGGAAGGAGCTATACAAGGAAGACAGGAAATTAGACCATTGTAATAGAAAAAAGAACCACACTTAAATATATCAAGTGAATTTCTATTGAATATATTTTGCTCGCATTTGCCATTATTTGGTGCAGTTAGTGGGACCAATTCATGAAAATAAAATTACTTCTCCATTATACAGTTGCGCTTTAGATCCTCCCGTAAGAACCCAGGACTTCTATTGTGCGCTGGATTGAAAAAAATATTCAAATACATGCTGGCCTATACTACCATTTTGAATGCGTTTTAGAAATATATTTAGTGGCACCTGGAAAATCAAATAGAGGCAAGCCGAGAACTGATTAAATGAAATTCCATCTGTCCTCCCATTGATAGTTCTGGAAGGTGTTTTCAATAAAAGAGTACAAGCCACCTTTATCGGTTTTTCCTGGGCAGAAGCAGAATGGAAAACAATTATATAAAGAGACGTGGCAGGAAAAGATGGCGAAATGATTCATACACCAAAAAGTAGTTTAGGAATACTGAATGTAAGTCATTGAACATATGTTTTTTATTTCAGTGTCTCTGTATTGTAAAACCGGGAGACAGAAGACTAGGATCTAAAAAGGCAGTTTATCATAGTCAAAAATAATAATCATAACGAACATTTTTTAGTAAAACCTGAACCTTTGACAGGGTGTCTAAAATCCATTGAAATCACAAAAATGTATTTCTTAAAAAGAAATCACTATACTAATATTGTTGCTGCAAATGGGAGCTTGGTAAAAAAAAAACGGATACAGCGGGGAAGTTTACAGATGTCTATAAAGCAATACAGCTATGCAGTCATGGCTGGCGACTGGGCAAAGTGGCGGGGCGGGGTAACAATACAAAAATAAAAAATATAATGAAAAAAAATTGACCTTAGTACACCACCGCTCTCTACTGCGCTGCAGGCACAGGTTCCCAGCCTGCCCTGTGGCCAATCATGACACTGCTCAGAGCAGCATTGTGATTGGCTGGAGCGCCCTGATTGGGCACTCCAAGGCAGACTGGAAGCCTGGTCCTGCTCTCTCCAACCCTTCAACACAGTGCCAGGTTGGAGAGAGCCCAGTGCACATGTGTGTTTGGTCGGTCTGAGATGGCCAGCCAAAAATACATACACACTGAGGGGAGTGCTCTGTGCACTCCATAGCTGTCATCCTCTATGGGCCTGCCCCTTTAACTCCTTCGGTGCCGGGGATGAGGTGGTTACGTCCTCAGCTGTGGCGCTCAGGTGCCACGGATGTAACCACCTCGTCCTGCACCTGGCCCACTGGCAGGGATGGAAGGGGAATCACTTCCCCTTCCTCCCCCGCCCCCACCCAGTGACGTCTGATGACATTGTTGTGCGATCGCGCACTGACCTCATCAGAGACCGCCCTACAGCGTGATCGGAAGAGAAATGAAAGCATTTCTCTTCTGATCGGGGGGTGGGAGCGGGCAGAGAGGCATCAAAGGAAAGGATCGTAAAGCGATCAGGCTGCAGAAATGCCCAATAGATACCATGGATTTTTTTGTTTTGTTATTGAAACAATAAATGGGAGAGATCCCTTTGGAAAGGATCGCTCCCCTGGGGGGCATTTTTGAATTAGACCTTTTCTGCCCCCCCCGGGGGCAGATTGAGCTATTTTAATTAGGCCGATATGCCCCTGGGGTGCCAGAAGCCTCTAGACACTAGGGATAATTTTTTACAATTATTTTTTACATGTGAGGAGTGACCCCTTAGGCAAGGGTCGTTCCCTTTGGGGGCAAATTGTTTTTAGGCCATTTTTGCTCTCCTTAGGGGCAGATCAGCCTATTTTTATTAAGTCAATCTGCCCCCAAGGGGGGCAGAAACCACTAGACATCATTTTTTTTTTGCGCCAATTTCACGCAAGGGGAGTGACCCCCTTAGGCAAAGGTCACTACCCTGGGGGGGGGGGAATTATTTTAGGCCTTTTCTGCCCGCCTTGGGGACAAATTGGACTATTTTTATAAGGCGTGGGCAGAAATCACTAGGCACCAGGGATTTTTTTTATTATTATTTTTACAGATGGGGAGTGACCCCTTAGGCAACGTTGGCTCCCCAGGCAGTAAAATTTATTTAAGGCCATTTATGCCCCCCTGAGGGCAGATCGGCCTATTTCTATTAGGCTGATCCAACCCCAGTGGGGTCAGAAACCACTTAGGTACCAGGGATAAGTGTGTGTGTTTGTGTGTTTTGTTTGGGGGGGGCAGCCACTTGGGAAAGGGTCGCTCCCCAGGGGGGCACATTACTGTTGGCCATTTGTGCCCCCCTTGGGGGTAGATTGGCCTATATTTGTAGGGCCCATCTGCCCCCAAGGGGGCAGAAAGCCCACTAGTTACCAGGGAAGATTTGTTTATTAAAAAGAACGCGTGGGGGTATGGCCATACCCCCACCCCAAATAAATGGGGACAAAGTTGTTCTGCTCACCGGTGGGCAGATGGGCCAATTACCCCCAATCCACTCCACTGAGGGTCAGAAAGCCTACTAGATGCCTTGGAATTAATAACATAAATAATTAGTGGGGTGTGGCTACCCACCAGTATGGGCATGGTTATGCCCCTACCTAAACTGAAGGGGGTAATAGTCTTTCAGCTCTCCCCACACACACTAAGAGATCCTATCTCAATGGAAAGCAAGAGGACATTTGATTATTTTGGGTTTTGATTTTACATTAGGGCCATGAGAGCTTATCTAACTCTCTAAATCAACCCACTGGGAATGGTGAGGGATGCAGTTTTTGGACTCTGGGACACTGCCATGTAGAAAAATCTATGAGACCTAGACACATCTGAAGAACTAAAGATCTGGGTGTGTCCAGGGTGGTGTGCTTCAAATGCACCTGCACCATTTTCTTACCCACAATGCTTTGCAAACCTCCAACTTTGCTTGAAATCACACATTTTTCCCACATTTTTGAGATGGAACCTACCTGAATCTACAGGAATCCATAAAATTGCTACCACCCAGCATTGTTGCATCTATACCGATAAAAATTGTGCCTCAATTGTCAGCCTAAAAACATATTTTTTCAAGCTGCCCTTTTGGACCCGCTTTGGTCCCCCTCAATTTCGACATGTTTTTGGCTCTTCCCTGCCCCAGGCACTTGGCCCACCTACACAAGTGAGGTATCATTTTTATCAAGAGACTGAGGGGAACACTGGGTGGTATAAAATGTGTGCCGGTGGGGTGATCCCAGAATGAAATGTGGAAAAATGTGATTTTTTTTAGCTACATTTGAGGTTTGCTGAGGATTCTGGGTAAGAAAACACTGGGAGATCCACACAAGTCCCACCTCCCTGGACTCCCTCGGGTGTCTAGTTTTCAGAAATGTCTGGGTTTGGTAGGTTTCCCTAGATGGCTGCTGAGCCCTGGACCAAAAACGTAGGTGCCCCGCCCCCTGAAAAAAAAGGTAGTTTTGCATTTGATAATTTTCTATGTGTCCATGTAGTGTTTTGGGACATTTCGTGTCGTTGGCACTACGCCTTCCCACACAAGTGAAGTACCATTTTTATTGGGAGACTTGGAGGAATGCAGGGTGGAAGGCAATTTGTGGCTCCTCTCAGATTCCAGAACTTTCTATCAGCGAAATGTGAGGAGAAAGTGTTTTTTGCCACATTTTGAGGTTTGCAAAGGATTATGGGTAACATAACCAGGTGAGAGTGCCACAATTCACCCCATCCTGTATTCCCCTTGGTGTCTAGGTTTGTAAAATGCACAGGTTTGATAGGTTTCACTTGGTGCCAGCTGAGCTAGAGGCCAAAATCCACAGCTAGGCACTTTGCAAAAAACAGGTCAGTTTTCTTTGGGAAAATGTGTCCATGTTGTGTTTTGGGGCATTTCCTGTAGGTGGCACTAGGCCTACCCACACAAGTGAGATACCATTTTTATCAGGAGACTTGGGGGAATGCTGGATGGAAGGACATTTGTGGCTCCTCTCGGATTCCAGAACTTTCTATCACTAAAATGTGAGGAAAAAGTGTTTTGTTGACAAATTTTTAGGTTTGCAAAGGATTCTGTGTAACAAGAACTGGTGAGAGCCCCACAAGTCACCCCATCTTGGAGTTCCCTAGTTGTCTAGTTTAAAAAAATGCACAGGTTTGGCTGTATTTTGGCTAATTTCGTGGTCTCCTCTGGGAGAATCTGAGTACCTCTAGAATTCCTAGAATGTTGGAAAAAAGGATGCAAATTTGGTGTGGGTAGCTTATGTGGACACAAAGTTATGAAGGCCTAAGCATGGACTGCCCCAAAGAGCCAAAAAAAAGGCCTGGCACGGATGGGGTAAAAGGCCTAGCAGATAAGGGGTTAAAAATAAAATGATAATAAACATAGTTTATTATTGTTTTATTCTTAAATGCTTGCAGCTGTTGCTGCTGGTGGGGGCGACGTTCCTCAGCCATAGTGGAGGAGCTGCCCCTGCAGCTATGAAGTCAAAAAAAAAAATAACACCCATTTTTCATAGATACAAAAAATGCACACTTAGTTGAACATGTAATGTCAGGCAGCCCTGTCAGTTTTGATTTTGTCAAAGCAGGAAAGCAGCAGTTTCATTCCTATTCACAACTGCTGTGCTCGTCATGAGGGCTCGAACAAGAAGAAAACAGCGTGGAAGGCAGTAAACACTGTAGTGCTTGTGATGGGCAAACTGAAGCTAAGTGACTGATGGACTGCAATCCATTTGTTTCAGTTAGAGGAGCCAGCTGATGTTCTGCTATGTGTACTGAGCAGTTCACCTACTTCTAAGTTAGAGAACTCCAATACTGCTCACTCCGGGTTTTGCTGTGAGTGAACTAATGCATTGGTTGTGTAATATGAAGGCTTAACTTCCGTCCATCCACATATTTCTATCACTTTATAATAACCAGCATCGCACAAACTGGAAATTTTATTGTTGGACTTTTTGTCTTATGCAGGGTCATCCCCAGTCTTTTTGCCTCCTTCCTCCTGGTATTTCTGACTTCTCGCTGTTGGTTCTAGTACTCTGAGCACTTCATCACTGCTGACCAGTGCTAAAGTGCAGGTACTCTCCCATCTAAAGTTGGTATGATTGGCTTATACCTAATTGGCATATTTAATTTACCTATAAGTCCCTTGTACAGTGGTATCTCTATACCCAGGGCCTGTAAATTAAATACTACTAGTGGGCCTGCAGCGCTGCTTGCGCCACCCACTGAAGTAGACTTTTAAACCTGTCTCAGGCCTGCTAGTGCAGGGCCTGTGTGCACAGTTTTCTGCCACAGGCACCTGGCATCTAAACTTACTTGCCAGGCCCAGAACTCCCCTTTTACTACATGTAAGTCACCCCTAAGGTACGCCCTAGCTAGCCATATGGGCAGGGTGCCATGTATGTAGAAAGGCAGGACATGTGCCAAGTTGCGTGGCCTGTCCTGGTAGACACAAACAGCCTAACTGGTGTCTCACTGCTGTGAGTACTGCCTTCTCATAGGATTGCATTAGAAATGCCCTGCCTTATGTTTAAGGGGTATTGTCTGATTTATGAGGGGTAGCGTAGGCGTGTTTGGTATGGTTGTGATGGTGATAATAAATGCTGCTTACTGGTGTGAGTGTATTTTTTATTACTATCACAGATTATATGTCGTCAGCAGAGCTCCATGTTCGTGACTGCTTTTAAATAAAGCAGTTTTTTTTTTTTTTTTAAGTGTAGCCCGTTTTCCTTACAGGAAAACGAGCTGCACTTAAAAAAAAAACGAAACCTTTAGTTTCGGTATTTTTTCAGGGCAGGGAGTGGTCCCTTGGACCACTTCCTGCCCTGAAAAAATATTTTTGGGTCCAGTCACAAACTGGAAGGGGTCCCATGGGGACCCTTCCAATTTGCGAGTGGGTTACCATCCACTTGAAGTGGATGGTAAGTCGCAAATGGTATTGCATCCCACTGCGAGTCGCAAATAGGAAGGGAACACCCCTTCCTATTTGCGAGTCGGAAATGCATTTTGCGAGTCGGTTCCGACTCGCAAAATGCATTTCTGCATAGGAAACTGCGTTTTGCGACTCGCAAACGGCGAATTTTGCCGTTTGCGAGTCGCAAACAGTTTCCTACATCTGGCCCCTAGTTTCCATAGACTGAATGTTTGTTATTCTGCCATTAGATTTGACACCGCTTGACAAATCTTCATTTCATTTTCACACTTATACTGTGGTCAGTTCACCTGCTGTCTTAAAAGTTTCAGGGTAATCCGTCAAGCAGGGGTTGAGAAAGAGGGGGTGTCCCAAAATGCATTTTACCCTTTCATTTACCCATAGGAATTTTGAACACAACTACAGCTCGAACCGATGGACGGAATTCCACCAAAATTGGCAGAAGGCTAGCTCTTGGTCCGGAAAGAGTGCTTTTTTAAATTTGGTGTAAATCAGTTCAGTAGTTTTAGAGATATTAAGGTGCAAACAATATAGATATCTGGGCTTTCAGATCCTACGAGGATCAATCTGCGGATTCACGAGCAAAAACAAGAATCTGATTGGCTGGCTGCAACTTGTCAGGGAAGTTGCAGGCGCCATTTTCTTTTATCAGGAAATGGTCCTGAAATGGCTGAAATGAGGACTGCAATGGAAATAAAGGGTAGGTAGAGGTTGCCTTACACTACAGGGGTTTATTTAAATGTCATAAAATATTAAATAATGGGTGTAATAGTTTAAAATTATTTTTTTGCCATTTGCCGTAATCCGTGGATTTATCCGCGGGGCCCAGCGCATGCTCCCAGTCTAACTCTTCGCCGGAAAATGTGGATTTCACAAGACATCAATATTTATATATATATATTTCTCTCTCTCTCTCTCTCTCTCTCTCTCTCTCTATATATATGTGTATTTATGTATATATATATATATATATACTTTCAATTCCACTCTCACACCCAGACATTGTCACACCCACTCCCATACTCACACCCAAACAGACACTCTCACACCTACTCTCACACTCAGACAGATACTCTCACATTTAGTCTGACATCCACAGACACTCTCACACCCACTCTCACACTCAGACAAACCTTGTCACACCCACTCTCACACCCTGACACTCTCACACCCAGAGAGACATTCTCATACCCACTCTCACACCCAGACAGACATTGTCACACCCACTCTCACACCCAGACTGACACTCTCACATCCACGCTCACATCCAGACAGACACTCTCACACCTAGAGAGGCACTGACATCCACTCTCAAGACACTCTCACACCTCTAACAACCAGACACTCTCACATCCACCCTCACACCCAGACAGACACCCCTCCATCCACTCATACACCCAAACAGATACTCTCACACCCAGACCGATACTCTCACATCCACCCTCATACCCAGACAAAAGCACTCAAACCCACTCCCACACCCACACAGTTGCTCTTATACTCAGACTGATATTCATACAGACACTGTCACACCCTCTCTCACACCCAGACAGACACTCTTACACCCACGCTCACACCCAGACAAATATTCTTAGACCCACTCTCACTTGCAGAAACTCTAACACCTACTTTCATACCCAGACAAACATTGTCACACACACTCTCACACCCAGAAAAACACTCTCACACCCTCTCACACCCAGACAGACATTGTCAGACCCACTCTCATATCCAGACAAACACTCTCACATCCACTCTCACATCCAGACAGACTCTATCACATCCATTCTCACACCCAGAAACTCTCACACCCACTCTCACACCCAACAGAGACTTTCACATCCACTCTTAGATCCAGGCGGACACTCTCACACTCAGACAGATGCTCCTGTACCCAGTCTTACATCCATACACACAGTGTCACACTTACTCTCACACTCAGAGGGAGAAACTCACACCCATTCTGTTTGAAAGTGGATTATTGGTAATGGCAGGTAGGTACTTACACTTACCACTTGGCCAGAAACCCACACTGGGTTCAGTCAAGGTCACAGTAAATTAATCCTTGCTCAGCTCTTGGTAGCTTGACCCACTAGCAGTTAGGATTATTTTAGGAGACAGGTGTGTGCAGAATTGAAACAAAACAGTAAATAAATAAAACACAATAAAAATCAATTTATAAAATCAGGAAATCGTTTTATATTTAAAATGACATCAAAATAACTAAAAATCAATGTAGGAAACCAGAGAATTGAGTTTTTAAAGATTACAAATAAAACCAGTGCTTAGGAGCAAATAGCAGTCAAAGTTTTAAAAAACAAAGTCAAGAGTTCAGGCCACACATGATAAACACTGTTACACTTACTTTCAGAAGTGTTTCTTGATTCAGGAAAGTGGTCCACAGCACCCGCCAAGGGTTCAGTGGCTCTGGTTTGCCTTTTGGGGTCTGGTACTATGACTCCCACAATGTCTCTCTTCATCTTATGGAGCTGTTCAAACACTTGCTACAAACTGCTACAAACTTCTGGATCTTTTCCCAGAGGCCTTTTGGGTCGTTGAAGTGTCCACAAACTTGATCCAAAGTTCCAGAAGCTCTGAATTGCTCCTTGGGAGTTGGGACTACATTTCCCAGATTGCACCCGGTCAGATTCCTCAAATGTCCACTGTATGCTGGTCAGCTGGGCTCTTCCTGCAGGACCTGATGCAGGGGACTCTGGTCAGCTCCTTTGCACCTGTAGTTTACAGGGAGTCCACTCCTGGAGTTGCAGAAGCAAGGCAAAGTCCTTTTCTTGGTGAAGCTCAAAGTGTGCAGCTGGTGCAATCACTGTGAGTGCAGTTCTTCAGGTGCAGGCCAGGTGTTCAACAGGGCAATCGGTCTTCTCTAGTATCCTTTTCCAGCAGGGATCTGAGCTGTGGGGCAGCTCTGCCATAGTTATCTTTGAACTTGGGGATGGAAAGCAGGAGTGATCTTGTCCAATGAGATACAGGCCTAAACCATCTGGGGTGACCAATTCCTGTGAAGTGTGGCAAAAGTCAATCCCAGAAAGCAACATTCTTTAAAAACTCAACATGGAGTAAATCTCTCCTTGAAGGTTACATCTGGCTGAGCCCACCCACTGGTGTGGTTAATTTTCCCTACCATACCTCCTCCAGACCCTCTCTAAATCTAGTCAGTTTAGCTCATAGCTGTCTGGGGTGAAGGAAATAGGGGAGGTCCAGCTTCTGTCCCAGGTGGCTGCCCTCATTTGAAGGTGAGTGTGGCTACACTTCCCCCATCCTACTCTTCTATCTTCTGTAGCAGTTCTCCACCCCCAGATGCTTTCATTGTGTCAGCCCAGGCCACTTCACACCTCGTTAAGGCAGCTTGGCTCATGCTGCCAGAGGCTGAATAATTAGGAAACGGCACTATAGGGCTGAATTTGGTAATTTTCCAAAAGAGTTGTAAAACTTGTTTCCTGTGCTAGTTATGTTAAATTTAACATTGTCAATCTGTTAGATTTATTGTAATATTCAATTTGGCATCAAACGTGCTATATTTAGCTCATCTCTTATATTCAAAAATAACTTTAATAGTTTTTTAAAATATATCAAATGGTAGCACATGGAACCTATTGACTACAGTGGGGAAAACAAATTTGGCTGTTTTTCCCCTCCTCGGGGCTTATAAAACATCTTTTATAAAGCCCCTGCTTATACTTACACTGTGCCGAACAAAACTGGGGGCATTTAGGGCAGACCTTATGGGTGACATATATGCACAGATAAGGTAGTTTAGGGTTTTGAAAGCATTTTTAATTCCAAAGCCAAATTTGGGCTTAACTTTAACTTAAAAGCAGCCAGCAAGGCAGGCCTGCCTTTACAATGACACCAGGGACTACAGCAGTGCACCCATTGGTGCACTAACTATATTGGGATGCCTAATCCTACATGCCCCACCATTTTCTAGGGACATATAAGTAGGTTGTCAACGCCAAATATAATTATGCCTGCTAGAAATTGGGTCTTTGGTTGGCAGTCAGGTTACCCCCAGTCCAAGCAAGGACCCTCACTCTAGTCAGGTTAAGTCACACACAATCCAAATTATCCTGTGCTTACTCTCTGGTAGCTTGGCACTGAGAAGTCAGGCTTAACTTAGAAGGCAATGTGTAAAATATTTGTGAAATAAATCATGCAACAACACAGTAGAACACCACAAAAATACACCACACAGTGTTTAGAAAACTATATAATATTTATCTGATAAGATGCATCTCAAAACAATCAAGATGCAATAAGTATACATTGAAATATCACTGTAAAACTGATACAAAGTGTCGTTAGTCTCTTAAAAAGCAACAAGTGTTTCTTGCAAGCACCAAGTACCTGGTTTGCGTTCAAATTCTCTGCAAGGGACCGCAGAGGAGGAGATGCGTGGGAAATGGGGAGGTGTGCGTCGATTTTTCCTGCACACACAGGCGATGCGTCATTTAGTTTTTATGCAGGGAAGGCTTTGCATCGATTTCTGGCGTGCGGACTTGGATCCTCTTTGGGTTGTGGGTTTTTTGGACGTCCCAGGGATGATGCATTCACATCTCGCACTTGCAGGACAAAGTCACAGGTGTTGTGTCGATCTGGTGAGCATTGCATGGGAGTTTTTACTGCACGGCAGGTGTTACGTCCATTCCTCTCAGGAAGTCGGGCTGAATCGATTGAGGTCGGCTTTGCATCGATCCAGTGGGCTGTGCGTAAAATTTCCGGTTGCTACGCTGGTGCTGCATCAGTCTTCTTGCGAAGTAGGAGTGCGTCATTCCGGTTTGGCGTTCAGTGATTTTCTCACTGCAGTGCAGGCTGTGCATTGTTTCTTGCAGGCTGTGCGTTGATTTTTCCCGCACAGGGAGTTCTCTTGCAAGAATGAAGTCCCTGCGGTCCTGAGACTTCAGGGAACAGGAGGCAAGCTCTATCCAAGCCCTTGGAGAGCACTTCTCACCACAGCCAGAGAGCAGCAAGGCAGCAGGACAACAGCAAGGCAGCAGTCCTTCTCCGAAAAGCAGTCCGGTGAGTCCTTTGGGTAGCCAGGCAGTTATTCTTGGCAGGTTGTAGGTTCTGGTTCAGGGTTTCTTCTTAAGTGCTGTCTTGTCCAGAAGTGTCTGAGTTGGTAGGGTCAGAGACCCTGCTTATATACCCAAATGTGCCTTTGAAGTGGGGGAGACTTCAAAGAGTGGCTTAGAAGTGCACAAGGTCCCCTTTCAGTTCTATCCTGCCTGCCAGGGTCCCAACAGAGGGTGTGGCAGTCCTTTGTGTTAAGCCAGGCTACTGTCCTTTGACATGTAAGTGTCAGGCCCTCCACCCTCCCAACCCAGGAAGACCCATCCAATATGGAGATGTATACAAGTGTGGCTGAGCATCCTGTGTTTGGGGTTTCCCTGAGTGAATGCACAAGGGAGCTGTCAACTAAACCTTTCCAGACATGGTTTGTAAGGCACAGACAGATTTAAGTGCAGAAATGCTCACTTTCTAAAAGTAGCATTTCTAAAATAGTAATATTAAATCCAACTTCACCAGTCAGCAGGATTTTGTATTACCATTCTGGCCATACTAAATATGACCTTGTTACTCCTTTCAGATCAGGAGCTACCACTCAAACAGCATATGAGGGTAGCCCTAATGTTAGCCTATGGAAGGAGCAGGCCTCACAGCAGTGTAAAATGAATTTAGGAGTTTTACACTACTAGAAAATATAAACTATACAGGTACATGCCCTGCCTTTGTCTACACAGCACCCTGCCCTATGGGTTACCTAGGGCCTACTTTAGGGGTGACGTATATATAGAAAAAGGGGAGTTTTAGGCTTCGCAAGTACTTTTACATGCAAGTTGTCTTGGCAGTGAAACTGCACATACAGGCCTTTCAATGGCAGGCCTGAGACATGGTTAAGGGGCTACTTAGGTGGGTGGCACAATCAGTGCTACAGGCCCACTAGTAGCATTTAAAATACAGGCCCTGGGCTCATATAGCGCACTTTACTAGGGACTTATAATTAAATTAAATAAACCAATTGGGCATGATCCAATGCCATCATGTTTTAAGGGAGAGAGCACATGCACTTTAGCACTGGATAGCAGTGGTAAAGCGCGCAGAGTCCTAAAACCAGCAAAAACAGTGTTCAAAAAGTGGAGGGAGGCAGACAAAAAGTTAGGGATGACCACTCTAAGGCTGTCAGGTCTAACATGTTCCCCCCAGCTGAAAGTGGGGAGAGCTACCCATCCTCCTAGGAGCTCTCATCGCTAAGGTGGAAGTATCTGGAGAGACCATCAGCATTGGCGTGGTCAATCACCGGGCGATGCACCACCGTAAAGTCCATACTCTGTAGGGAAATGGACCCCCTCAGGAGTTTAGGTTTCTCACCCCTCACCTGCATGAGCCATCTGAGGGGCCTGTAGTCTGTCTGAACCCAGATGGGAGTCCCAAACAGGTATGGTCTCAGCTTCTTCAGTGCCCAGACCACAGCAAATACTTCTCTCTCAATATCAGTCCACCTCTGTTCCCATGGTAATTATCGTCTGCTAATAAAGACCACTGGTTGAGGCCCTCCTCATTTAGCTGTGCTAGAACAGCCCCTATGCCATGCTCTAAAGCGTCTGTCTGCACACTAAATTCCTAGGAGTAGTCAGGGGCCTTGAGCATAGGGGCTGTGCACATGGCTTCCTTCAGGGAGTCAAAGGCTTTCTGACAAGCCTCTGTCAAATTCACCAACCTAGGTTGCTTTTTGGAAGTAAGTTCTGTCAAGGGTGACACAATGGATCCATAGCTCTTGACAGATCTGTTGTAATATTGTGTGAGGCCTAAGAAGGCTCTCACCTCTGTTTGGGTTCTAGGTGGTTGCCAGGCCTTGATAGTTTCAATCTTGGCCTGAAGGGGCTGCACCTTGCCACCACCTACTAGGTGTCCCAAGTACACCACAGAACCCTGCCCAATCTGACACTTATTTCCCTTGATGGTCAGTCCTGCCTGTTGCAGAGCCTGAAGCACCTCCTTGAGGTAGAGCAGGTGTTTCTCCCAGCTGGAACTATGGACGGCTATGTCTTCTAGGTAGGCTGTGCAGAAGGCATCCTTGTCAGCTAGGACCCCGTTAACCAACTGTTGAAAGGTAGCGGGGCATTTTTCAATCCAAAGGGCATTACTTTGAACTGGTAATGTTCCTTAGGAGTGGAGAAAGTGGATCTCGTTTGAGCCCCCATAGTCAAGGCGATCTGCCGGTACCCTGACATGAGGTCAAAGGTACTAAGGAACTTGGCAACGCCGAGTCTGTCCACGAGCTCATCAACTCTGGGGACGGGGTGAGCATCTGTCTTTGTGACAGAGTTGAGACCCCGGTAGTCCACGCAGTAACTAAGTTCTGGCTTAGCACCAGGAGCAGCAGCTTTGGGAGTCAGCACCACTGGGCTGGACCAAGGACTGCTGGATTTCTCTATCACCCCAAGAGCCAGTATGTTGGAAACCTCATCCTTGATATGGGACTTCACTTTGTCTGACACCCTGCAAATTTTATTCTTCACAGTGTTGTGCAGCCGTTACTTTAACTCACTAGGCCAAGCCGCTGTGCACTCTAACCTAGATATATTTTATTCAGCTTTATTTTATTATTTTTACAATAGCCACTTTTGTGGTCTTTTTTATTTTCTGTTTATCTAACTGTTTTGCCTAGGCCAGCACTAGTTCTCAAACAAGACATTCTTGCTCACTCTGTGCTTCTTCCAAGGCTACAGAAGGTACATTGCTGGTGAACGTAGTATAAGTTTAGTCTCAGACATTTGTAGAAAACACACATCCTTACGTAGAGACATTTTCTCAGAACATCAGCTGTTTTATTATAAAAACACTTCCCTGTCCCTTACACGTTAGAGGGAGATTCCAGCCAGAGAACCACAACTGTATGCCGATTGCTGAATGCTTTGATGCAGCTGTTTTGCAGTCTTCAGGCCTCTTTGCTCATGTATGGGGGATGATGTCTTCCTAGGGGAACCTGAATGGCAGAGTTAGAGCTTAACACGCTGTACTCTATCATAGCATAGGTAGGAATCAGTCTATTGACTGTAGTGACAATATGGTAGCATTATTCTTATGCTTCACTCTCCTTGTCATGCTGTGTCATCCTGGTTATTGCAGCTCACGCTTTGCTATCTAAGATTCAGTTGCTTCATTAAAATCATTATTGAAACATGTACTGCCTCTGTTTGTCATTGTATATATGAGACTAATGTAACTGAGAGAAACGGATGAGGCCTGATTGATCAAGGCTTCCATGAGAAACCAATTATGTCATGTGTTCGGCTGCCCAGTCATCCCTGCCCTTGGGTAGAGACGAAGCACTACTAGTTAGCCGGAGCAAAACCTGGATTGGAGCGACAGGTGTCACCTGCAGTGGGTTAGACTTAGTCTCCCACACCATGGGTGATTCTGCTGCTCAAAATCCAGTGATCTCATTAGAATAATGATAGCCTACGTGACAACAGGTGGACTGTCTGTGTGTGAGTACAGGATTGAGGGAGAACAGGGAAAAGAATTGGTTCAACAACTCGTAGCAGTCTCCTCTCTGATCTAGAGTCAGGGAGACAGAGAGATTGGCACCCTCCACTGACCCATCACCTTCTTTGTCAGAGAGGAGGCTGGGGGAAGGCTCACTCTCCTCTTCCATGCCCTCACCTGTCACAAGGAGCATACTCACCTCAGACCTCTCAAAATGAGGATTTAATCGTGGTGGAGAACCCTTAGATGGTGTCTAGGGGTCTTGAGGTCCACTAGGTAAGTGGCCTCCCCCTTCCGCTTCTTGATCTAAAATGGGCCAGTCCAGCAGTCCTGGAGAACTCTAGGCTCTATTGGTTCCATCACCCAAACGTTGTCACCAGGTGAGAATTCAACCAGGGTGGCCTTCCGGTCATACCACTCCTTCATCACCTCTTGACTGGCCCATAGGTTGCTCTTGGCCTGCTTCCAGAAGTGCTGTGTCTGTTTATGGAGGGCCAGCATGTAACTGACCACATCCTGGGGAGGTTTCTTGGGAACTTTCTCCTATCCCTCTTTTATTATGCTTAGTGGTCCCCTGACAGGGTGACCATAGAGAAGTTCAATGGGGCTGAACCCCACCCCTTTCTGGGGCACCTCCCTATAAGCAAAGAGAAGGCATGGCAAGAGGACATCCCAATTTATGCCTCATGACCTCTGGTAGACCAGTGATCATGCCTTTTAGGGTCTTGTTGAATCTCTCAACAAGCCCATTGGATTGAAGATGGTAAGGGGTGGTAAACCGGTAGGTTACCCAACACTCATCCCACATGGACTTCATTTTCGCTGACATGAAGATTGTGCCTCTGTCAGACACAACTTCCTTTGGGAATCCCACAAGGGAAAATATTCCCCTCAGGTCTCTGGTCACCAGCGGTGCAGTCACTGTCCTCAGAGGGATTGCCTGTGGGTAGTGGGTGGCATGGTCCACCAAACCCAGGATAAACCTGTTGCCTTGTTGGTTTTGGGGTCCAAGAGACGAATAACGTCAATGCCCACCATTTCAGAGGGGGTGCCAACGACGGGGAGTGGGATCAGGTGGGGCCTTTTCCCACTAGCCTGGCAGGTGGGGCAGGCCCTACAGAAATTATCTGAGGCTACCCGCATTCTAGGCCAGTGGAAGTGGGTGGCAAGCCTGGCAAAGGTCTTGTCTTGGCCCAAATGTCCTGCTAGGGGGATGTTGTGAGCCAGGCCCAGAAGGAAGGCCCAGTAACACTAGGGGACCACCAGCACACATGCTGCCCCAATGGCTGGAGCCTTAGGCTCACTGTAGAGCAGATCATTCTCCCAGTATATATGGTGATCACCAGAGTCTTCACCTGCTGCTTGGGCTGAGGCCTGTTGCCTCAGACCCTCAAGAGTGGAGCACTCTTTCTGCGCTTTGCATAATTCCTCCCAGGTTGGCCCATCCTCTACTTGCCAACCAGCAAGTTCAGGCAGGCTACCCAGGTCGGAAACATCCACCCCAGTTGGCTCAGGTGCCTCCTTCTCTGGGACACCATCCACCGCCGTGGAAATATCTGAGGGGGGTTTCCCGCACCCCTTGCCCTTCTTCTGTGCAGCTGTCTGGGCCACTGTTCTGGGCTCCAGGCTCCCTTGATTCCCTTCCCGGATAGCCATGGACCTTGTGACCCACTCAGGCAAACCTATTATCTCCAGGTGGGATGTGAGCTCTACCTCCTTCCAAGCAGTATGCTCAAGATCATTGCCTAACAGACAGTGCACAGGCATGGCAGTACTCACAGCTATCTTTAGAGTACCGGAGACACCCCCCACCCCATCAAAGGGAACCAGAGCCACCAGTAGATGACTCTCGATATTGTCAGCGACTATGACCTGGTGGAAGGTATTGGGGATGATTTGCTCTGCTGCCACCTGATACTGCCTCCCGTGTCGCGCAGAGCCTCCACCATTTCCCCATCAATGGTGACCCACTGCCTAGACTTGGAAGTATTGGCAGGCATGTGGGCTTTTGGCACCATTTCCTTATCTCCCAGAGAGACTAATGACACCTCTATCTGCTCCCCAAAGCTAACTGGGACGGTCTCCCCACAAGCGCTACACTAGCCAACCTGGGGTGTCTGCCTTCCAGTGGGGGGCTGTGCCCTCTTGGGACACTGGGAGTCACCCTTAAAGTGTCCATGTTGGTAGTGCTCTAAGCATTTGGAGATAAACATCCCTTTCTTTTTGTCAAAGTATCCTGGCGTTTTCTCAACGCAGGTTGGGACTGGGTACCGCCTCCCCCCTAGGAATTGTTATGGGGACCTTTGGAGAACTCTTTATGTTTACGTTCCCCCCCCATTCTTCTGTTGGGAACCCTGACCACTTTTGTGGGTATCCCCCGATACTTTTTTGGAACCCTGGTGCTAACCCAGTGGTCCGCCTCCTCAGCAAGTCTCCTTGGATTAGTCAGCTTACTGTCTACTAAGTGCTGGTGCAACTCTATAAAACAAATACTGAGCATATGCTCTCTCAGAATCAAATCATATAATCCTTTGTAATCATCTAATTTGCTGCCCTGCACCCATCAATTCAGTGCCTTATTGGAGAAATCAAAACAGTCTACCCAAGTTTGTGTGGAGAGTTTGGTTCTATTCCTGAATCTCTGACGGTATTTCTCAGGAGTCAGCCCAAACTTGGCAAGTAAAGCGGCTTTCAAGGGTGCATAGTCAATTTGATCTTTTGGATCTAGTGTAAGAAGTGTGTCCCTCCCCACTACTGGTACATAAAACCACAAGGCTGCCCCCATTGCTCCTCAGTGACCCCATGAGCCCCTAGTGCAACTTCATAAGCAGCCAACCACTTATCAATGTCATCTCCCACCACATAACTTTGTGCTACACTTTTGGGTATACAAACTTTGTTTTCCTCAACAGGTCCTGCATGTATGCTGCCACCATCACTGCTGGACTCAGACTGTCTCGCCTTGATATCCAGCTCCTTGAGACTCAGTTCATGAGCCAACAAAAGTTTATTTTCAGCCAATGCTCTCTCAGCTGCTTTGGCTTCTCTCTCTGCCCTCCTCTCCTCCTGTTGAGTTTCATTTTTTAACTTTGCCATTTGTAATTGAAATTCTCTCTCCTCTATCCTTTCCTCTGCGGTCAGGCCATGATTAGAGACACTGCTCCCTGGTTTGGCAGGGGGCACAATCACAGTGGTAACATCCTCCACTAATGGCAAAAATTCCTCTGAGGGGTCATCCTCTGGACCCTCCTCTTCAACATTCTGATCAAAATGGGCTTCTGCCCAGGCCCTCTGTGCCTTTTGGAATTCCTCCTTTCTGGAGGCACCCTGGGTAGATACTCCCATATCCATGCAGAACACCTTCAGCTGTTTAATAGTATGTGTCACCAGCATGGCTAGGTCAAAATATTCATCTTCTGCTTGAGACCCGGTCAGAGACATGTTGAGTGAGGATTTAGTTAAAAAATGTGAGGTAGAAAATGAAATTGCAGACAAAGATAAAAAATCAAGTTGACCTTCAATTGTGGGTAGGTTGTGAACACTTAGCTATTGTATGTCACTGCACAAATACAAGTCCTATCCTCACCTCTGATCACCAATGTTTGAAATGGGGTCTTTGGTTGGCCGTCAGGTTACCCCCATCCAAGCAGGGAACCTCACTCCAGGCAGCGTAAGTCACGCACAATCCAATTGCTCCTCAGAGACCCCATGAGCCCTTAGTGCAACTTCATAAGCAGCCAATCACTTATCAATGTCATCTCCCACCACATAACTTGGCGCTACACTTTTGGGTATACAGACTTTCTTTTCCCCAAAAGGTCCTGCATGTATGCTGCCACCATCACTGCTGGATTTAGACTGTCTCGCCTTGATATCCAGCTCTTTGAGACTCAGTTCATGAGCCAACAAAAGTTTATTTTCAGCAAATGCTCTCTCAGCTGCTTTGGCTTCTCTCTCTGCCCTCCTCTCCTCCTGTTGAGTTTCATTTTTTAACTTTGCCATTTGTAATTGAAATTCTCTCTCCTCTATCCTTTCCTCTGCGGTCAGGCCATGATTAGAGACACTGCTCCCTGGTTTGGCAGGGGGCACAATCACAGTGGTAACATCCTCCACTAATGGCAAAAATTCCTCTGAGGGGCCATCATCTGGACCCTCCTCTTCAACATTCTGATCAGAATGGACTTTTGCCGAGGCCCTCTGTGCCTTTTGGAATTCCCTCTTTCTGGAGGCACCCTGGGTAGATACTCCCATATCCATGCAGAACACTTTCAGCTGTTTAATAGTCTGTGTCTCCAGCATGGCTAAGTCAAAATCTTCATCTCCTGCTTGTGACCCAGCCAGAGACATGTTGAGTGAGGATTTAGTTAAAACATGTGAGGTAGAAAACTAAATTGCAGACAAAGATAAAAAATCAAGTTGACCTTCAATTGTGGATAGGTTGTGAACACTTAGCTATTGTGTGTCACTGCACAAATACAAGTCCTATCCTCACCATTGATCACCAATGTTAGAAATGGGGTCCTTGGTTGGCCTTCAGGTTACCCCATCCAAGCAAGGACCCTCACTTTAGGCAGGGCAGATCACACACAATCCAAATTATCCTCTGCCCACCCTCTGGTACCTTGACACTGAGCAGTCAGGCTTAACTTAGAAGGAAATATGTAAAGTATTTTTGCAATAAATCATGCAATAACACAGTAGAACACCACAAACATACACCACGCAGTGCTTAGAAAATATATATAATATTTAACTGATAAGATGCAGGTCAAAACGATCAAGGGGCAATAAGTATACGTTGAAATATCACTGTAAAACTGATATAAAGGGGGTCATTACAACCCTGGCGGTCGGTGTTAAACCGGCAGTAAGACCGCCAACAGGCTGGGGGTCTTACTTTGTGGAATCATGACCATGGCGGTTACCGCCATGGTCATCCGCCGGTTCGCCGTTCCACCCGCCAGGGCGGAGACGACCGCTGGGCTGGAGGCCTGGGTCTCAAACCCGGCAGCCATCACAATACTGCCGCCGGATTTTGACCCGGCTTACCGCCGAGAATTTCCAGCGGTAGGAACCGCCATGAAATCCATGGCCGTAAGCACTATCAGTGCCAGGGAATTCATTCCCTGGCACTGATACGGGTCACCCCCACACCCAACCCCCACCCGACTCCCTCCCCTCACAAGGTCCCCTTTCAGTTCTATCCTGTCTGCCAGGGTCCCTGTAGGGGGTGTGGCAGTCCTTTGTGTTAAGCCAGGCTACTGTCCTTTTACATGTAAGTGTCAGGTCCTCCACCCTCCCAGCCCAGGAAGACCCATACAATATGCAGATGTATGCACGTGTGGCAGAGCATCCTGTGTTTGGGGTTTGTTGAAATGAATGCACAAGGGAGCTGTCAACTGAACCTAGCCAAACATGGATTGTAACACACAGAAGGGCAGAGAAATGCTCTCTTTCTAAAAGTGGCATTTCTAAAATAGTAATATTAAATCCAACTTCACCAATCAGCAGGATTTTGTATTACCTTTCTGGCCATACTAAATATGACCTTGTTACTCCTTTCAGATCAGGAGCTACCACTCAAACAACCTATGAGGGTAGCCCTAACGTTAGCCTATGAAAGCAGCAGGCCTCAAAGCAGTATACAATTTATTTAGGAGTTTTACACTACCAGGACATGTAAACTACACAGGTACATGTCCTGCCTTTTGTCTACACAGCACCCTGTCCTATGCGTTACCTAGGGCCTACCTTAGGGGTGACGTATATGTAGAAAAAGGGACGTTTTAGGCTTGGCAAGTACTTTTAAATGCCAAGTCCACTTGGCAGTGAAACTGCACATACAGGCCTTGCAATGGCAGGCCTGAGAACTGGGTAAGGGCCTACTTAAGTGGGTGGCACAATCAGTGCTGCAGGCCCATTAGTAGCATTAAATCTACAGGCCCTGGGCACATATAGTGCATTTTACTAGGGACTTATAATTAAATTAAATAAGCCAATTGGGTATGATCCAATGTCATCATGTTTTAAGGGAGAGGGCATATGCACTTTAGCACTGGTTAGCAGTGGTAAAGTGCGCAGAGTCCTAAAAACAGCTAAATCAGTGTCAAAAAAGTGGAGAGAGGCAGGCAAAAAGTTAGGCGTGACCACTGCAAGGCTGTCAGGTCTAACAATCCCTATTTTGCATATTACCATTTTTCACCGAGCACTGGCCCTGGGGATAGTTAGAAAACACTAGTATCAGCTAAAATGGGGACAAAAAGTGAGGGAGCTTCTGCAATCAGCCCAGTTTTCCCACACAGCAACACTCCTGAGCCAATACACCCTGGATACTCAGCCTGACCCTGGGAGAGTCTTCCTGGCCTATTAAGCGAGGAAGACCGTGATGAAAACTGGCTGTACAATTGCAGGGCCTACTCTGTCTTACATCCTTCTGTCAGAGCCACTCCCTCTGGGCAGTTTACCCATCCAAATAGTAACTGGACCTTCTAGAACTTGAAATCTCACTCTAGGGGTCTATTCTTTCCCTCCTCTGCTAGTTTGGGTAGTGAGGTGCCCACCACCTCTATCCTAACTTTGCTAGTACAACACCTAGCTTACCCACATAGGTTACCAAGCACTTGAGTAACCCCACCATGACCAACAGGGTCAGTGGGCCTACTTTGCTTTTGGCTGTTGGGTCAGCTTCCCATGCCACGTGCAGTGCAGGCATGAAGGTCAGCACCAACAGAGGCTATTGACAGCTGTCAGAATCCAGAACCACAACCTAAGCTCTCCATTGACAGGTAGGTGAGCTGCTTTAGGGGCAACTGTGGTATCCTGGCATCCCTCTAACTACTCAGAGTGGGGAGGCTTGAAAACTTCAATTCTATAAGTTTATTAAATCCAACACGTTCTGATATAAATCTGAAACCTTTGCTGTTTCAATTTTAGTCTGACTTACATTGGGTGACATAGACTCAAAATCTGACTGTTGCAGAAAATTAAAATCATTACTAATAATTATTTTACCACGTAATGGTACGAATGTTTGAAAGATGTAATATAACAAGTCCTGATTATCTTCCATGTGAACTACTAGAAATTTGCTTACTGTTTGACAGAGGTATGCACCCTGTCCAAGCAGGAACAGCAGTCCTATTCAGGGAAAGTCAGATACAAAAGTTAACCTGTGCTCACCCTCTGTTAGCTTGGCACTGAGCAGTCAGGCTTAACTTAAGAGACAATGTGTAAAGTATTTGTGCAATTCTCCAGACAGTAAAACAGTGAGAACACCAAAGAAAAATAATCCACACCATTTTAGAAAAACACAGTTTAGTGCAATAACGAAAACAAGACCAAAATGACATAAATCCAATAAATACAAGCCAAGATATGAATTTTTAAAGAATAAGGCCCTGATTTGTACTTTTTGATGCAAAACTGCACTAACGCAGTTTTGAGTCAAAAAGTTTAACTATAATATAACGCTGGGTGGCACTAAAAATAGGTTGAAGTCACATTCTTTGCCATGTCTTAAGGCAAAATTACATTAACGCTGGAAAAATGAATCTAACCTGTTTTACAACACATAATAATGTCGCAAAATGGAAATGGACTATTTTTGTCTGCATTAGCATCAAATAAAGACGCTAATGTAGAAAACAGTGCAAGGGAGAGGCAAAATGGAGCCAGAAACCCAGGAGAGAAGATAAAGGGGGTTATTCCAACTTTGGAGGAGTGTTAATCCGTCCCAAAAGTGACGGTAAAGTGACGGATATACCACCAGCCGTATTACGAATTCCATAGGATATAATGGACTCGTAATACGGCTGGTGGTAAATCCGTCACTTTTCCGTCACTTTTGGGACGGATTAACACCTCCTCCAAAGTTGGAATAACCCCCAAAGTGTTGTTTCAGTGCAGAGGGGCATGAAATACTGATGAGAGAGGTGACAGAGTATCAACATCAACTCTTCATCACCTCCAGATTGCCAATTGGTAGGAAAGATGCAATCTGGCAGCAGATAGTAGACAAGATTAACAGTGTGGCAGAAGTTAGGAGAACCATAACAGAGTGCAAGAAATGCTGGCATGATTGAGAGCAAAGGACAAAGGAAAAAATGGCAAGGAACAGGAATGAAGCACTGCAAACTGTAGGTTTTAGTCCAGCACCACAAGAGGACTTGGACGAGATTGAGTAGATGCAGTTGTCATCCCGGAGGAACTGGTCACTGGAATCGCAGGACAGGACAGCACAGACTACTAGGAAACACCACAAATACAGGGTAAGTTGCATTGGGGAAATTCATGCTAAATTGTCATGTACAAGAAAGGAGGAGGCACATAGGACTCTCACAATGCATGTCAAATGAGTGCAGAGGGACACATTGCATATGAAGCAAGTTGCACCATGCTGACATAAGCTACACATGTACCGAGGCCTTGTTAGTGCCATGAACCACAACACATACACAACCTGGACATGTGTCAATCGCCAGCCCTAAATACCTACATGTACACATGCAGAACAAGGGATGGATGGCATGTATAATGATTGTCCCTCTGGTTGTGTCATCACAACATACCTTGGATACAGTCATATTAACCCTACCAACAAGACCAAGACTTCAGAGACTAGGAATTCAGTCAGTTCTATTCTTGGGGTTACGTCATGGTGGTGTCAATTGCAGTAACACCTTGCAACTGCTTTGACTCATTGCCCAAGCACATGTGTGCTGCACCTCACAGCACACAATTCATCGCAACTGTCCCAAAAGTACCGAGACATGTGCCAGTAGCATCACCACCCCTCAAATTAACAACACATCCACATAAGGCAGCCACCACTCCATCATGCAGTGAGGATGACCCCTGGGTACAAGGAAAAATAATCTGAGCAGGTGCTGGGGGAACAGCAGGCTGGTCCTGTATCACTGGAAACATGGCACTACGCAGACCAACTAAACTGGTGTAGTGTGGAACCAAACATCTTGATACTGAACAGAAATGTACCTCTACAGAAAATATGTACCACAGATAGAAAACTGTGGGTCACAGCAGTTACAGGCTGAGCCCACAGCTACTCTGACACAACCATGTGAGACAATGGAGCAATAAACACACACATACAACACATGGTGTATGACTGTGAACATAATGGTGTATAATTCCACATTGACGGGTGGGGGATGATTCATGGACAAGTCTGATGTTGGTAAGACTGCCAGTGCAGTGTACCCTTTGCAGTTGGTAGTATGCGTCACACATTGGGATGGTGGGTGAAATCTGTCTGCTCATGGTAACTTTGCGGGGCACTTAGCACTACATTGTTGATGGATCAAATAGAGTCAGTGCCAGTCTTGGGGTGCATTGGTTGTGACAGGATACTCTGCACTCAGCCCTGCAAATCAGGCAGTGGAAAGGGCATAGGGGCAGGGAATGGGACCCCCTGCTCTGCCTATGCCAGGTACATTGGGCTGTGCAGGGGCACCCAGGGGCACAACACATCACCACCAACCTTTGCATGAGGGTATCACCGCCATGCAAAGGCTGTTGGAAAAGTGGGAACAGACCTGGAGGAGAGCGATGATCGCAATACTGGTCTGGTGTCACAAGACAGGTGGCATTGCCAGTCTGTAAGCTGCTGGAAACCTGCCAGTGTCAGGCCATTTACCCATGGGTCATTACCCATTGACAACATGTGCCACTACCACCAGCGCTGTTTGGGGTGGTCATTTAGACAATGGCAGTCAGGTGTTCATAGGACTGATGCACTTGTAATGAGGGAGCAGTATGACTATCTACAAAATCACCAGAAAACACGCTTGAGGCCTTGACTTAAGTTCAACTCCAGTTAAATGGCTATGTCCATGAACTAAGTTACCATCAACCACTGTCATATACAAAATGATGTACACAGCAAAAAATGATACCCATGCTGTCCATCCCTGGGTCTACGCCTGTGACGGTGTCAATTTAGCTGCACTGCCACTATGCTGCATCTCTTGCATCGTGGTGCAAGTATGGCTGCATTGAGAGGGGGAGATCACAGTTGTGTAGGAAGGCCCACCTTCCAGCACAGACAGAAGATGAAACGGAAGTCTGCTAGGTCCATGTGTAATGTGCAATGTAGCACACATACATCAACATGAGAAGCTAACAAAGGAAACAACAGCATAGTGTCCTGGCAATTCCATCCCAGAATTGGTGCAAGGTTTCAGTACTGCACAGGTGTATGTGAAACATGTGAGACTGGGACAGGGGTATATTGCCATGTGTGGTGCTATGGCTTGACCACTGCAACACCCATTGCAAGGCCTTACCATGCAAATGGATGCATAGGGAGGGTTGACATAAACAAAATGTTGTCAAGCCACAAAAAGGATATACATCACACCTAGACAATATGATGCAGTATGTTGCGCCACCTGAGCTGCCCCTCGTGTGACACTCAGGTGGGGTAAAGGGCTGATAGACTGCTACCATAATGTACAGGAAAAATGTTTGGGAAGTAAGATGACAATGAGCTTCCAAAGCAAGTCAGTGACGTCACATGTCAACTGCCACAACACAGAAAGATTAATTTTACACCATCTCATTGCAAAGGATGATGGCTCTCCTGCTGATTTGCCTATCCTGGAGTTCCCAGATGACCTGGATGACCAGCTGACAACCATCAGCCAAGAGACACTCCAATAAGTCCTCGTACCTCTTCAAACCCCACCTCCAGTTGCAAGGAGGACAAATGATGTAGCAGCCATCCCAGATACCCTATCCAACTCCTCAATAGTACAACCTGCCAGCATCAGCACAGTTGAGGACTCCGAGGACCCAGGGACCAGCTTTGAGAAGACAGTGGTAGGAGTCCAGCAGGAGCTGGCCAAGGAGGTGTGGGTGGGGATGGAGACTGTGGCAGGCAACCTAGAGGGTAAGCACACATGCCTCGACAATGCCAATGAACCGACTACAGCCAAATGAGGCATACACTCCAACTGCATGGAGCCTAGCAGTGTCTGAGGGACATAGCTGTGCCATGAGGGGCAGGCCACAACAACTGCCCTCCCAAACTGGAAGCTGTGTGCTTGAAAACAAGATGGATTCCATGCACCGGAAACTGGTCTCCCTCAGGGCAGATATGGCTGCCTAACACAGGGATGTTGCTGCTATCATAAAAAATCAACAGTTCCTCTATGCTATAGTGATGTCATATGTAGTGCCAAAGATGGCAGCTGCCAGGATTTGGGGCTCCACATCTCCAACTACTGAAGTGTGTGTGGCCCCTTCTTGCTCCCCACCACCACCATCAAGGGCAGAGGAGACACTACACACATCGAAGGATGAAGATGTGGAACAGATCATCTTTACCTGTAAGAGTTCCCGGTAGCACCAGCCCATGCCACATGGGCAGTGTTTTCCTTTGTCCTGTGCTTGAAATCATGCCAGTGTTAGCACAGTTAGATATGTGCACCCTTCAAAGACACACTGTTGATCTGTCTGCTATGGACATCATGTTCCTCTGCACTTCACCCAAGCATCTCCCATGACATGCCTCTCAACCCTGGACTTGTGTTGTATCACAATTGTTTAGATTTCACAAATGGGGTCACTGACCTGGACATTATAAATATTGTACAATGACACTTGTAAATAAACACCTCATACACAAACAGAATGTCTTTGTGTATTTTGACACATCTACTACTCTTAGGAATTGTGATGTGTGTAACCATGTCATTAGTCGCAAAGTGTCAGTGCAAGAGTGCAGGAATATGGGGGCACATATCTACACACAGGGTTCCTACATGATAAATGTCAATGATGGTGGTATCCCCTGCAAGCAATTCACTGAGTATGTCAAAAATGTAGAACACATTCATGCTTCATGCACTACATACGGCAGGAATGGCTGTGAAACAGAAAGGAAGAAAAAACGCCCAACTCCTGCATAGGTTCAAAACGTGGAATCCTACCTTGATACTATATCATTGAGCAAATACAGTGAAAATAAATATGTAATAATAACAGTATAGATACATATTTTACATATTAACATTTATTATTCATCACTAATAAATGTATCTTAAATTTAAAATTCATGGACATAATACAAAGGCTCTCTTTCAATCCTCATTCATACCCACATATTCAACTCACATTTTCCAATCAAAAAAGCATTGTGCAAAAACTGATTGCCCAGTAGTCGGTTGTTTTGGCAAATGTTCCATAGAGGTGGGGAAACGATCCTCCAAACTCGAAAATGTTGCATTGAAGTACTTCCAAAGATCTAAGTGTTTGTCATGTAGAGTCTCTTGCTTTAATCTTCATCAAAACTCTGTTGTAAAAATTGTATACTCCTTTGGTGTATCTTTTTACAATATACATGTTAGATATAGGGTATGTATCAAACTCCACCAATGGAACATCTAGGCAACCTTCTGATCAACAATCGTGCAGACGCACGTCTCAGGGTCAAGTGGCCAACTGGTCACACACCTTCTTCAGGGCACATATTAATCCATCATAGTCGTATAAAAAATAAATACAGAGAGGTCATGTCCATTGTAGACTATCTGTAGATAAATCAATGTAAACATATCCAAATGTCACCAAATGCTCAATCAATAGACCGACTTGAAAACTGTATCACACTCCCGGTGTGTTAGTAGGGTACATCAAGTGTTATATTGTTACTACATATAGTCGTCCACTCAATGAGTGTTTGTACATCCTGAGTGTGTATACATTCTTTGATGGCTGTGAAACAGTTCTCGGGCAATATCATCAGCCAGGAGTACCAGTAGAACACATTGGTGTGAAACAGAGGTACTTAACCTAAACTGTAGTTGCCACTTGTCAGTTTTGCAGGATAGATTTTAAAAGTAGGCTGTTGTCAGATGTGCCACAGTGCCCAACATTCCTATACAGGACCCTAACACTGACAGCTGAATTGGCACACCTACCTGTCCAATACAAAGTAAACGTAGCCATCTTGAATGGTAGGTACACTGGATGGCAGATGCATGGACAAGTAGATGTGTTGTCAATACCAATGTGACAGCTCAGTTGTAAACAGGTGATGAGCATGTCAAGAGATGGATTTGGAGGCAGGGCAGAATCCCTATCCAACACACAATTTTAGCTGTGCACTCATGGGAAGACCCTGAGACACAAGCATATGACACAAAAAGTAAAGGAGTACCCAAAAATGATTATTAAGTATGAAACTAAACAAAACAAATCAAGAACACCTACCCTGACGTAAACTAACCTATTCTAACTATACTTAACCAACAACCAAAGCTAACTACCCTATGCTAAACTTACCTAACACATTTAATATCACATTGTAAATATTGGCTCCCCCACCCCCTTAAGTTACATGACACATGCAGGACAACATATACTTATACTACACATATACTAACTAAATTTAAACAAATATATTTTCTGTATTTTTTTACAAACATATATACCCAAACATGACCTACCACCCACCCACCAATTAACAGGTAAAAAGTAAAAATCCCACCCCACAAATTCACTTATCCTATCTAACCTACATACCTAGACTAACCTAACACCAACCCCCTAGAACCCTTTATAAAACATGAATAAAAATCAGGAGAGAGGGGACAGAACTTGAAGGTGCCATTTCTGGTGACACTCAAAGTGTGGACTTCTTGAGGGTTTGATTAATATATTTAAGTCTCTTTGTGTTGGCAGCCACCTCCTTCTTCAATCTGTCCAACCATTGCAACACAAGGAAAACTACCCTCTGCAGATCCAGCAGCATTTTAGGGTCCATGGCAGCAGGTGGTGTGGGCTGTTGCACCGAGGTCAACGCTGTTGCAGTTGTAGGTGTTGACGTGGTGGCAGCTGTGCCCCCCTGCACTGCTAAGGAGATTGGTCTCTTCAGTGTGGCCTTTGGCAGTATGGGGCCCTCTTGTGTGAATGCCCGCCATTCCCCCATTGAAATCTCAGCACGATAATGGCGAGCCATTCTCCGGAACCCAGATTCCACTGCCAGGATATGGCGGTATCGGACTGCCCTCTTTTGGAATGCATGCAGTTCCTCTTTGGTCATGTTGACAGCTATTGAATGGAGACAGGCAACCATCAGTGTCAGCATTGTGTGGAGTATGTACAGATTATTAGCTTACACTTTTTCATCTAATTACACATGCACTCCAACTCACATTAAAGAAAAGACAATGGCTCCGATAAATATAACAACAATGCTGACTTTGCATCATTTAATTGACACCAAAGCGATGCAAAACAAGAATATGAACAAAACACATAGAGGTGTGCATAGCTTTTGCATAATATGCAATAATGCAAAGGCAGCACAAACCTCACATAGATCAGGCCCAAACATCCTAATCATGTGTGTCAATTTATAACCATACATCACTAGTAACTTGAACATGTTATTGAGAGGATGGGATGCTGTTGGTAACCATAAGGAGTAAGTGCTGATAGGTACACGTGCAAGCCTGATCAATATGACTGTCACCTACACTGTGAGCATCACATCTACCTACACATTTGTTATTCCTCTCCCCCTGTGCCTAAGGGGGAATGCCCATGTTATCCATCATCTCAACTGTCCTGGTCATCCACCAAGGCATGCCCACTCATACATGGAGTCAGGGAGTCATGTGTCCAGGTGTAGACACACATCAATACCTGATCTGCCAATACTATTCTCACAGCGTTGCACTCTCTCATTCTTAGTCACATATGGCCTAACATGTGGCTTCTGTTTACATGATGCTTGCCATTGAGCACAACGACCCTCACAAGAAGTGACCCTCTGGTGGTGCATGGGGATCTTTTCAATGGGACACAATGTCACCATCCAGCCTACTTTGATATCTGATAATTGGACAGCTTATCACATCTAGCATTGTATGCAACACACATGACTCACTCACACCAAACTCTGGATTACTTCACAGGACACAAGTTATCATACTTCCTTGATACATCTGGGTCCTCAAATTGCACCACTCACCGATCATGTAGGGGGCAGGTCCACCTGAAAGATATGAATGGAAAACCATGCTTAGTGTCCTATCACAGTCACTACTAGTGGAAAACAAATGTCAGTGTGTACTGTTTGAGAGGAGTGAGCTAGTTATCCTAGTGTAAAACAGTGCAACAAACAAACCACTACAATCACACGATGACTCAGACACTCAGGTGAACGAGAGACACATATCTGTACATTTACACTGGGCCAGAGACTCATGGAGTGATACACCCTGCAACAAACATATGTGAGCAATCTATAGAAGATGGAACTACATGGTATAAGGGGGTGTTGTTCAATAAATACATGCTGCTACCCTGGTGCTTTGCAAGACATTGACCCAGGTACTCAAGCTTGTCCTGCAAGGCACCCAGAGGCACTTTGTGATAGACATGTGGCTCAATTATAAGTCTGCAATGATCTTGCATTGAGTAATCCATGACTGATGTGGCAAAGTTGTCTGATGGTATCAAATGCCCCATTTACATTGCCCCCTAAGGCGGGTAAACCACCTTTGTTAATATAATGGTAGGGGCAGGGATCATGTGCATGAAATGATGGCAAAGTTGCGCTATGCATGCATTGCCCAACTTTGTTGACACAATCCAAGGAAAAATGGTAGGTTGGCAGTGCCTTGGCATCTCATAGATGACACTATGCCTGGGCACAGGTGTCACCATGGCCCCTGAAATGTGCGACTTTGTAATGGTTGTGCTTGACTCACCAGACATCTGACCTGCATTTGTTTCATGGTTGGACATGTGAACTCTATGTCTAGACTGGCGCAGATACACTTCATTCTGGTTGCATGCAACCTGTCCACAAGCATTGCATACAGCACTCCAACTCATCTGCTACTGTCATTCAACAGCAGTGCACAGTAAATAGTATGCCAATAGGAGACGCACCAACAGGTCTGCTGTGAGAAAACAGGGCTGATTGCAGAGACCGCCTGACTTTTTCCTCCCATTTCCACTGTTTGCTGTTTCTCCTGTTTTTTACCCAGGAGCACGGATAAAACTAGCAGACCTGCACCCACATCTCAGATCCCTACCAGATTCCAACAAGGAAGAACTGCAGAAGAAGAAGGACTGCCCTGCTGGACCCCTGACCTGCACCTAGACACTGCACTCTGGAGGACTGCACCGACTGCACACTTGGGCTCTTCCACAAGAAGGACTTTTCCTGCCTTCAACTGTTTCAAGGAGGGACTCCCTGTTTGCTGCATGTGAAAACTGTATAACTAGAGTCCCCTGCACCAACTCCTGAAGAAACTGACCAGCTGACCACTGTCCAGTGGCCAAAAAGGAGTTTTTGCCAGGTGCATTCAGGTAGTTGTAGTCCGCACCCTCAAGGAGCATCTCAGAGCTTCTGGAACCTTTGGGTGAGCTGTGGACCCAAAAGAACCTTAAAGGGACATCCAGAATTTTGGACATGTTTGTAGAACGTTTGGAAAAAAGCTCCATAAAGGGTCCGACCCGCTGCAGAAACTCACTGTGAGCTTGCCACAACCGCGACCTGGCCTGACTTGCAGGTTTGTCCTAGTGAAGAAAATCTCAGAAAAAGTGACTAATTCCGAACATAGAAAG
The DNA here is from genome assembly GCF_031143425.1 of Pleurodeles waltl. NCBI lineage: Eukaryota > Metazoa > Chordata > Amphibia > Caudata > Salamandridae > Pleurodeles > Pleurodeles waltl. Next base: position 550,505,663 of record NC_090442.1, read on the forward strand.
TTGACTGGGACCTCCAAGGTAGTGTATCCGAAGAGGCCTCCAGGGATGTCAGATCAAGATTCAGGTTCGCCCCGGTCCGAAGGTAAAAATCTCCATCGAGGGCTCCCGCAATGCTTATCCGAGGAAGAGTTCCAGGAGGTTGGATTGGACTGGGGACTTGGTCCTGCTGAAGAAAATCGTAAAGAAAACGACTAAGTCTGAAGGTAAACTTTTGACCGCGGCCTCCCGTGAGCAGTAGCTGAGAAGGGCTCCATCGCGATCGGCCTCAAACTTTGACTGTGCACCGGTCAAAGTGCGACCAGATGACCAGATTGGCGCTGTTCGTTTCTAAGCGCTAAAAAGCATTAATTCTTTAAAAATTCATATCTCCGGTTCCCCTTATCCTATTTTAATTGTTTTGGTGTCACTTTAGAGATAAAAATTTAATCTATGTTCATAAATTGATGTTGGATTTTTATTGTGTTTTGTGTTTTACTTATTTACTGTTTTGTGATTTTTAAATGCTTTACACATATGTCTCCTAAGTTAAGCATTGTCGTTCATTGCCATGCTACCAATGGGTTGAGCTGGGTTTAATTTATTGAGACCTAGCTGGACCTAAGTGGGGGTTAGTGGCCTTTTGCTAAGTGTAGGTACTTACCTGCCCTTCCCAATAACCCATTTTCCGACGTACACCGATCACAATACCAAGATGATCAAGCAGATCCTGCTCACTGGCCACCAGGTCTGCCCAGCAATGCGTGAGCTGGTGCTCTTTCCTGCTGCTCCTGAGTCCCTCTTCAGGTGGTGGAGCAGCTTGCCACACCAAAGCCACCTGGTCTCAGTCTGGTAGCCCTGGATGGCCCGGCCCCCCATCTCCAGCATCATTGGCAGGTATTGGGCTATCAGCTGCACAAAACCACCCAACTTATACTCTCCCATCCTGGTCAACCTCCCCCTACCAGACTTGTTATTAATGGTAAAGGTTGACCCCAAATATGTAGAAAAAATAAAAATTCATGGAAACTTAAGCCCACTGACTAATCCCAAATGATTAATTACCCCGGACAGTCAACCCACACTACAAATACAAATATACACAAAAAACACACAAAAACTACTGAGACAAAAAGCAAACAATATTTAACACAACACAACAGGAGGGACACCACAAGATACAATGCGCAACCAAGACACAACCACCAGTTCCATAACACAACCACATAGTCAAAAAGGCACAGACTGTAAAGAGAAAATTAAACTACACCCACTGTACCATGCTCGTAGACAGGATTTCTTATTACATCACTTCCTGTCCCTGAGTGGCACGTTTTCAGTTATACATGTATTTATATGACGCATTTGACATTTGCGTGTTTTTTTTAGACGCATAACATGTGTGCATCATTTATATTGACACATGACCATTATGCGTTGATTTCACTGAAAATCAGCATTGAGAGAAGTGCGGAAGTGGAACACTGAGGGCCCATGTGTCATTTTCTTTGCATTTGCGGATATTTTAGATCCATTTGTGTAATTTTCTTTTACTCAATTCCTGATTTTGTGTGTTTTTTCCATTGTCCTTAGATGCACCCTGAATCAACACACATCTGACATGAGCTGTGCTACATTGTGGCACATTGGGTATGGTCACATGTGGTAGTCCTTGCAATAATATGATGAGGATGTGATTAGTCTTTTCCACCAATGTGTGTGTTAGAGAGTCAACAGCATGTAAATAGTTGCACACCGTGCATATATATGCATGTTTGACAACAGTGTATCCACCTATGTTTGGCAGTAAAATGCAATAGTTCTGGTTTGTGATTGTGTATTGTGTTTTGGTATGTGATTTGTGATGTTGTCATACAGAGCATAATATTTAAAACTACATACACAGCTCAAGCATTGTTGATGATGGGTGAACCAATGCTATCTAAGAAATGTTACCTGACAACTGTCTCCGCATGTAGATTTGGAGTTTATGGCCACTTGTGTGTGGCCTAGATATATGTCTGACATGGGTACATCTTTGGTACATACTGTGTATGACACACTCTGCCTACATTCCACTCAGATTATGTTTTGACCACAAACGTTTAATTAAACTCATTGCATTTACTGGTTTTTGGTTTTGTGTGGTGGATCTGCAACCCTAGCTGCATGTGTTCTCATCCATACTGAAGTGCATTCCACAGACGTGTCTGTGCAATGTGTGAGGTCATGCATACCCTGTGTCAGGATTGGGCCCCATGACTGTGGCAGTACAGATTACCATGGATGTACTGCGCAAGCCCAATTTTTTCCATTGCTTGTTATACCTGGGCATATTATGATGACCATTGTTACCAATGATGTCCCCCCTTGTCACACATGTTCCATGCAACCATTGCGACTCTCACACGGAGTTGTGACAGTGTTCTGTTCCAACATGACTAACTTTCTTATTTTGGACATGCACTACCTCATGTGTGGGCCCCTTGTATTCTTCCTATTGAGACATGATGTAGTTGAGTGTGATGAGTTAATGATGAACAAGTTGGCAATGTGGTTGTACAATATAAGTTGTGGTCCATAGATTGTGTCCTACAATTGTCACATACCATTGATGAGGCTATTAGTGATGTGTGTGATGGTGGCAGTACAATCTTACACATCACATGTGATGTTGCAACAGTACTTGTCAGATTTGTATTTGTAACATGCTCCCTGAGGTTAGACTCACAATCATATGGTATATATAGTGGAGATTGAAGAGACCAAAGCAGGATTGGTTGTATAAGTGAAGTGTTTATTTACAAAATTGGTAAGGTGAATTAAGTGGTTCTTAAGTGAAAAAGTTCTCAACCATGTGCTGTCTACGGCATATCCCATCAGCTGTGTTTTGCTATTCTCCCTCCATTTCTTCACAACCACCATCCTCTTCCTCAAGCAAGTCGCCAACCTGGTCATTCATGGGACGTTCATCCGCACACATGTGTTGTGCAGGATAGGATACGTCATGATGATTTTGCAGGCAATGTGTGGAGCATATAGCAGGCTGCCTCCTTTGAGGTCCAGGCACCTGAATCTTGACTTCAGTATGCCAAATGTCCTCTCCACGATATTCCGTGTCTTATGATGCCCCTCATTGTATGCACGCTCTGCTGCTGTGCTAGGTTTGCAAATGGGGTCATAATCCATGGCTGTATGCCATAACACTGATCCACTGCAAAAGATGAAAGGAGTAAGTTGTTAAGGCTTGCGACAAGTTTGTCATATAGCATGGCAGTTGTTATTTTGAGTTGGTTGTGACTCATATGTGTTTGTGGTATGGTGTGAGTTCCTGGCCTTGTGCAAAGTTTTCTTAGCACTGAGTTATTGGACATAACAATCTTCAGCATTGGCTCAAGGACCTGGACATACAATTTGGAATCCTAATTGAAGGTCAGTATGTATGTACCAAGCATTGTGTAGTGCACCTTTGCATCAGTGTGCTATCACTAGAGGGGACATGACACATCCTCACAACACAATGGGGTCCGATGTGGTGGCAACATGGTAGCACTACAGAGCCTGGACATCCCTGCCATTTTGACATCTGTCATTACAGATTAATTGTGACACTTAGGCCCATTTAAATGAGAAGGTGACAATGCACAACACAGCTCCAACATTGGTAGCACTGTGCTGCAACATTTTGACTATGCAGGAATGCACCATGTGTGACATGTTACTAGGCAAACCTTTGTTGTCCCTTTAGCCAGTGGCTAATATGCAGCCGTGCACCGACACTACCAACCTTGCACCAGGGTGCTGGCTAGCTGCCCTGTGGAGATGGATGTATCTGTGCAGGAAGGAACTCCTCCCTATACATATACTATTTTGATGGAAAATTGGCTCTTTCTGTGTGCTCATCAGTATGCAGCATGCATTGGATGGCACAGTCATATAAGTTCAAATCACAGTCTATTTCCTTACTGCAACCTGCAAATGGCTCCCAGGTGGTGGTGTTCGATGTTGGCACCGCCTGAGGTTTTAGGTGACATCTACATCTGAGCCAGCATCTTCATGCTATGTATCTTGTGGTGACAGACCTGCAGCAGAACACATTGCACACCCCTTCCATGCTAAAGGCTCAATGGGAGGGTGGGCGATTTACAATGTGGCTTCAAGTCAATACATGCACAGTGCAGGCTACGGGATGGAGCTCATCTCCTTAGCAAATGTGTCCCTTGGCCCAGTGCATGTAAGGTCAGTGATGTCCTAAATACTCTTACAGGGTTCCACTATGACATCCATGATCTGCACTGTCTAACAGTGACTCTGCCCCATGGTGGGCCATTTATTGTTTATTGTACTGACATGATGGTGTTGTAGGTTAGTAATTTTGTACTCCTATGTGTGTGACCAAATGCGTCAGGCACATGTATATATGCACACTACAGTAAGTCAGTTATGTGTTGATGACATGTAGTTGGTATTGGCACCAGATGTCTTGCATTTGATGTTTGCATTGGCAGTGACTTGCACGGCATGATTTGAGGGATCTGTGCCTATGCGAGACTTACGTAACATGAGCATGGTGTATGCCATTGACAACGCTGTGGTATTCATTATTTGGTGTACTGTGTGTGAAGTGTACGTAGAAGGCAACTTGTGGGGACTTGTAGTGGTTTGTGTAGTTTTTCTGTTGGCAAAGGGTACATATCTACACCTGTCCTTCACATGGTTTGCCTGTCAAGTTGTGGGTATGTTATGTGCATGTGGGTGTATGTGTTTGTGGTATGCACTGATTGTGCTATACTGCAGCATGGTGCATATGTGTTGTTACCTACACATCTGTGTTACTCTGGGCATGTGTTTTTGGAGTGGTGTATGTCTTGTGTGTCCCACAGGGTTGGTGTGTTGTGTGTCTATTGCTAGGTTTGTTGACTTACCCACAAGTAGGCTATTTCCATGTTGGCCATCCTAGAAATGTTCATTGATCCTGCTGTGCCGGATTATGAAGGTGTCATGGACACTCCCAGGATAGTTGGCAAAAATGTTTGTGTGTGAATAGTCCCCAGTGGTCCACTATGGCCTGCAAATTAATGGAATGCCTATGCTTGTGATTCCGGTATAAGTGCTCTGTTGCTGCAGGTGGCACAAGTCGGACTTGGGTGCAGTCAACGGCACCAAGCACATGTGGGAAGCTATGAAATTGGTAGAACCCCTGTTTTATCTCCTGCTGCTTTTGCTGGATGTTGGGGAGCTGATGTGGTGGGATTTCAGGGAGATTATTGCGTCTAACACCTTTGGCTGTCACCCCGCGGCCGCAAGCACGGGCTGCCGCGGCCTGGCACTCTCTGAACACCGTGGCCTGCAGGCAAGCCGCGGGGGAAGCCGCGGCTTGCAGGCGGGCCGCGAGAGAAGCCGCGACTCAGGTCAGGGGTCGCGGCACTCGCCGCGCTACCTTCTTTTGCTTCACACATCAAGGGCAGACGCGGCAGGGGAAGAGACTCAGAGTCGGGTCTCGAACCTGCCGCGTATAGCGCATTTAGTGCGCTGAACATTCTAAAGGTGCATTTACATAATCCTTTACATGTAGACACCCTCTTGTCACTCACTTACTGGTTACAAGGGCAAAAGCTGATTGCATGCACATGATTTCTTTTTATGCATGCTTCCTCCTTTCCCAGCATGCTATTCACATCCTCTCTTCCCTGCATGCATTGCTTTCCTTTTCTAGGCACATGTTCCCTATCATTTAACATGACCTGTTCCCCAATCCAAGATGGTGGTATTTCTACTTCCTGTTTTTCACTTCCTGTCTATGGGTATATAAGGGGACTTTAGCTTCTTTCTCATTGCGTTGCAACACTCCTTTGGTGGTAGTCAGGCTCTGGATGGTTTCCTCTTGTGGAGCCAGTTATTCTTGATCTATCTTCGTCTCCAGTATTCCTGTACTCTCGGATCTTCAGTTCTAACGTCCTTGTGTCCTCCTTCTGTTTCAGGGAGTTCCTGTTGGAGGTTTTTTACCCTTTTGGGGTTTTTCCTCTGGGACTCCTTCTGGAGGGCACGGACTGTAGTGGCTTGCTATTGTCAAACAGCACCGTGGCTACCGGAAGGAGTCGCCCCTACCTCAGCCAGAGCAGAACCTGCCGGAACCGGGGTCGTTCCCCAACTCTCATCAACTTCGACAGTAAGCCCAGTGTAAACTGTGACATTGGCAGGAACACAGAGAATGATGGCTGTGACACACCAACAACCAGGGCACCCGTAGTTTGAAAGGAGCCACTTGCCAGCATGTGCAGGACAGCTAGCAGCTTTGTCACAGGTGGTATATTGTGTAGGTCTGCAGGCTGGCTGTGATTTGTGGGTTAATGTGGTGCCGCAGGTGTAGTATGGCTTGCTGGTTGAATCTGTATGTCCTTAGGATGTCTTGTTCCCTGAGGCCAAAGAGGGTTGTCCTGTTTCTGAATTCCCTCTTCTGCCTTCTGCGTTGCTTTGAGGGCCTCGTTGTGGTTGTGGTGGTTGCTGTTGTTGTTACTGTCCTCTGCGTCATCTCGCAAGCTGGATCAATAGCACTTCCATCGTCTCCTGTGAGTTTATAATATTGCTTCTGTGTGCTTTCCTTAAGTAGTGGTGTGTGGGCCTCATTTTAACGCCTGGTCTGACCCAGGTGTTAAAATTTGACGCAAATTGGAGTTAACGTCATTTTTGAGTCCGCCTTCCACCCGTGCGTCATTTTTGCCAGGGTGGATAAATATGGCGCTAGGGGCTTATGGTCATTTTTTGGAGGCGAACGCCTACCTGGCATCTCGTTGACGCAAGAAGGTTTCACACATCAAAAAATGACGTTAACACCAATATTTTGATGCTACAGGGGTCTAGTGTCAAAATATAAATATGGAGTTTAAATTTGCGCTGAATAAGCGTAAACAATTACGCTATTTCGGTGCAAACAGAGTAGAAATATGGGCCTAAATGTGGAATTAGTGCTTAAAAGCAAAAGGCGCCTTTTGGAACACCTGGTCGCAAGGGACTGGATCAAGAGCTCAGCCCACCGATGATGGAGCGCAGACTGGCTACAAGACCAACTCAGGAGCCACTGAGCAACAGCACCTTAATCCTTGTCACAGCACGAGATGCACTGATGATCCCCCAGCTGTTCCAAGTCAGTGGAGTGCAGCAGTTCAGAATGCGATGTGCTGGGTTAATCCACGCTGGTTGATGATGTGTCGATCTTCTCCACGCAGTGGTAGAGATGCAGTATTTCAAAAGCAGTGGTTCTGGAGGAAATGCAGCAGTTCTGAGAATGATGAATCAGTCTGGTTCCTGCAGTAGCAGTGATGCATTGATCTTGATCTCACAGCAGAAGAAGCATCAGTTCTGATTGGCACAATGCTGTTGCTACACAGGTTCTGTCAAATGCAGCATTTTACACTCACTTCCAAGGGCCTGGGCTGGATTGGCACCACTTGGCAGAGCAAGAGTTGCATCAAGCAAAGTCCATGAATTGTTTGTAGATGTCCCTAAAAGTTCAGAACAGTAGGAAAATCTGCAAACCCTTGGAGTCACTTTGGTTCTGGAATGGAGAGATGAAGGTCCAGTGCTTCTCATTCCAAGGGAAAAGGGCAGCAGGTCAGCTAAAAAAAGCAGGAGTCTGGCAGAGTGTCCACAGGTACAGAAGTACAGTGAGTTGGTGGTGTCAGAGGTCCAGTACTTATACTCAGTTGTGACTTTGAATTGGGGAGATTCAAAGTAGGGTCTTTGAAGTGCACAGAGGTCCTCCTTTTCTGGCACGACTCCAGACTCCCTGTAGGGGTGTGTGCAGCTCTTTGTGTGTGACAGGACACTATCCTTTCTGGTGTGTCAGCCTCCCCATACCCATTGTGCCCAGCATGGCTCATCTGGATATTGATGGCTTATCAGTCACACCTATGTTCCCTGTCCACACCCCCCAGACATGTATTAGATACAGGCAGTAGGCATAAAATGGCTAAAGTAAGAAAATGCCAACTTTCGAAAAGTAGCATTTTCATGACTGCAATTTAAAATCCAACTTCACCATCAGTTGTGATTCTAAATTGTGAGTTTAGAGACACAAAACTTGATAAACGGGAATTACACCTATAAAAAATGTAATAAGGTATTTCCAATGTTATCTTATAGGAGAGATAGGCATTGCAGTAGTGAAAAACTAATTATGGAGTTTTCCACCACCGGGGCATGTAAAACTTTAAAGTACATTTCTTGCGTTTTAATGCATGGCACCCTGCTCTGTGGGTCACATAGGGCCTACCTTAGGGGTGACGTATATCTATAAAAAAGGGTGAGAGTAGGCCTAGCAAGAGGTTTCTCTTGCCAGGTCGAATGAAGTGTAAAACTGCACACACGCTCTGAAATGGCAGGACTAACCATGGTTAAGGGGCTACTAAAGTGGGTAGCACAATCAGTGCTACAGACCCACTAGTAGCATTACATTTATAGGTCCTGGGCACATGTAGTGCACTTTACTAAGGATTTATAAATAAACTAAATGTGCCTATTGCTTATTGTTAGAAATTAGATCTTTGGTTAGCAGTCAGGTTACTCCTGTCCAAGCAAGGACTCTCACTCTAGTCAGGGTAAAGGAGAATCACACTCAGTTAACCCCCGCCATCCCCCTTGGTAGCTTGGCACAAGCAGGGAGGCTTAACTTCAGAGATAATGCGTTAAGTATTTGTACAACCGCACACCCATACCACAGTGAACCACTACAAAAAAAATGACACAACACAGGTTTAGAAAATAGTTATTATTTTATCTAAATACACAAGACCAAATATGATAAAAATCCACAATACACAGTTAAAGATATAAATTTAGCACCTAAAAGCACAAAAATAGTGCCTAGAGGTACAAATGCTGCAAGTTGGTATTAAGCGGCATCATGATGGAGTTGTTTCCTACAATGTAATGCCAATGGCACCGTTTACAAAGCCATTCAACCCCTAGGCACAGTAGCTTAGCAAACAAGTAGAAAACAGGCCGGTGCACGGCGTCGGTGAGCGCGGCGTCACGGGATCCAATGCAGCGTCGGTTCCACTGCCTTGGGGCAGAAGGGCAGAGGTGTCGCGCAGCGGCTTTGGGTCCTTACTGCAGAGCGGTGGAGGTGAAGCGGTGTCAGTTGACTTGGTTCCGGCAGGCACGAAGTCCAGCAAAGTCACGATGCTGTGGGGTGACCTCACAGAGTCACGATGATGTCACAGGGCCACAGGTGCTGAAATGGCATTGGGTGTCATGGACATCGAACTTACGCACTCCAAAGTCAGTGAAATCGGAGGGGAGCAGAGGCTGCAGCGACGCAAAGCCTACAGGGTCGTTAGGATCGTCATACTTCTGTGAGGTCCACGGCCTCGGGGCAGGTGCCGTTGAGGTTCCAGGCAACCACGTCCTTTACGAAGTTGCACAGCATCATCCGGTGTCGTTTCACAGGTTTTCTCTCCAGAAATTCACTTCCAGGGGCCCAGGAACTGGAATGGCACCCTCTGGCAAGCTAGAATCCATGCCAGACAGACTCAGAACTGAGTGATGAAGCCTTTGCTGTCCCTGAGGCTTCAAAACAGGAAGCACGCTCCACTCCAAGCCCTTGGAGATATCTCTCAAGCAGGACTGCAAAACAAAGTTCAGTTTCTGTACCCTTGCACAGGTAGAAGCAGCAACTGCAGGATACCCCAAAACAGCACAGTAACAGGCCAGGGCAGCACTTCTCCTCAGCTCTTCAACTCTTCTCCAGGCAGAGGTTCCTCTTGAATCCTTGAAATAATCTGATTTGCAGGGGTTTTGGGTACAATACGTATACCCCTTTCTGCCTTTGAAGTTGGTAAGCTTCAAAGCAAAGTCTCTCTTGTTTGCAAGATCCTGCCTTGCTCAGGCCAGGCCCCAGACACACACCAGGGGGGTGGAGACTGCATTGTGTGAGGGCAGGCACAACCCTTTCAATTGTGAGTGACTACTCCTCCCGCCCGTCCTAGCACAGATGGCTCATCATGATATGCAGGGTACACTCCAGCTCCCTTTGTGTCACTGTCTAGAGGAGGGGTGCAAACAGCCCAACTGTCATACTGACCCAGACAGGAAATCCACAAACAGGCAGAGTCACAGAATGGTTTAAGCAAAACTCACAATCCAAATAGCAACTTCACTAAAAGATGTATTTTCAAATTGTGAGTTAAGAGATCCCAAACTCCAGATTTCTATCTGCTCTTTAAGGGAATCTGCACTTTAATAATATTTAAAGGAAGACCCTATGTTAACCTATGAGAGAGATAGGCCTTGCAACAGTTTAAATCAAATTTGGCAGTATTTCACAGTCCGGACATGCAAAACACATAGGTACATGTCCCACCTCTAACATACACTGCACCCTGTCCATGGGGCTACCTAGGGCCTACCGTAGGGGTGCCTTACATGTATAAAAAAGTAAGGTTTAGGCCCGGCAGGTGAGTACACTTGCCAAGTCGAATTGTCAGTGCAAGACTGCACACACAGACACTGCAATGGCAGGTCTGAGACATGTTTACAGGGCTACACATGTGGGTGGCACAACCAGTGCTGCAGTCCCACTAGTAGCGTTTGATTGACAGTCCCAGTGCACCCCTATTACTCTTTACTAGGGAATTACTATTAAATTGAATATGCCAATCATGGATAAACTAATCAACAATGCAATATGCACTTTAGCACTGGTTAGCAGTGGTAAAGTGCCCAGAGTCCTAAAGCCAACAAAAACAGGTCAGATAAAAAGGAGAAAGGAGGCAAAAAGATTGGGGATGACACCACAAAAAGGGCCAGGTCCAACACGTATGAGCCAATGTTACCATGTTTTAAGGGAGAGAGAACAAACACTTTAGCATTGGTTAGAGGTAGTAGAGTTCACTGAGTCCTAAAGCTAGCAAAAACAAGGTCAGAAAAAGAAGAGGGGGAAAGCAAATCGTTTGGGGTGACCTTTCAAGGAGGGCCATTTTCCAATAGAAGCATAAACATATGCTATGGGCAATAATTTATTCCGAACAAAAGATTAAACCCACGCCCAGTGGCCTTCTTTATCTGTTTGGCAGCAATGTATTTTGTTTTCAGAAGATCTGCAATGAGCATAACTGCTGGTCTATGGGCTGCACATGATGAAGAAAAGCATTGAAATCCTGACAATTTATGAAACATACTAAAATGTAATGCTCTACGTGTCATCTCCATTCAGCCTATCCCTTGAGAAGCAGACCAATAGTACTGCTGTCATCAGAATACAATAATGCACCATCATTCTTAGCATAAGGAGGAGATCTATCTTTCATTTCGTTTCTGTGAGTGAGCACCTACTCACTACTTTGTTCATCTCTCTTTTCCAAGCAAACTATAATACACTTTAGCCTTTGTTTTTTGTGTTTAATTCTTGTATTGAGTGGTTTCTTTTCAGTATGTTCAACTCTTTTTTTCTCTACTTCTGTATTAGTCTCTTTCGTTTTTTATGTTAGCTCTGTCGCAAAAGCAAAATGTATGCTCTTGAGATGTTAAAATGGAGCTGATTTAAAAAAAAATGTTTCTATTGGCCACGTGTGTTGCAGTTCAACATACAACTAGAATTCAAAAGGATGGAAGTACAATTACTACTATGCTACTATATTGTTTTGAAATGTCAAATTAACCATAATGAGGCATTCAAGAAATAAAACTGTTCTCATTTTGAAGTCATATAGATGTATGTTCAAAAATTGTTTAAAATTACTTATGCCCATTATAGCCCTCTTGCACTGGAAGTGAGCCCTTCTCTTAAAAACCAAACTCACTACAACTGAATCCATCAGTATATCTTTCTATTGTCTTTCTAGATCACAACATTTATTCAACTGCATCCCTTTATATTGTTAAATATGTATCATTCCCACTCTCCCATCCTTTGCCTCATATGTGTTATTGGCATCCTGCTGTCTGTGTTTCCTTTCCTTAGTCTTTTTTGTATTTCTCTTTCTACTTTTTTCATTCTTTATGCAGTTCCTGAATTATTTCTCTGAAAACTCATCCTCTGGTTTTAAGTTTACAATTTCTCATTCACAGTATGTATCTTTCACCATATTTTACTCTCTGTTACCATTTCTGTATTGTTATGCACATCATACTCAATTTGTTTAATTCACTTTTCTTTCCATGCTTTTCCATACTTTCTCTCTCTCACTCTTTCTGTCTATATGTTTATTTCCTACTGTGTATCTTGCTTAGTCAGCACATTAATTTTACATGTATCTCTTTTTTTGAGAGTCTGAATGTTTACCTCTCCTACCAATTCTCCAACTATCATACTGTAGAATTCTCTCAGACTCTCCAATTTCATCCTTGCCTCCCTTCATCAGGTGCTTTCTACTATCTTTGTATTTCTTTCTCAATAAAATGACTGACAAAGTATATCTTGCATTTTATATTTCTTGCCACTCTATGATAAACAGAGAATAACTAAAAAATAAACAAAGTAATGAATGTGTGAAAAAAAGTTACCATAAACAGTAGCCAACGATTTCAAAGTTGAGATAAGCATGCATCATCAATACAATTTTTTTTATTATTATTAGGGAAAAACATACTTAAAAACACAATTATACTTTGCAGAATCACTTACCAAGGAGATAGTAAACTGCCTACCAAAAATAAAAAAGACAGAATCATGTAAGAAGCTATTCAACAGAAACATACACTTAGCAAATGAATGAGAAGACCAGTGCTATGAATAACAGAATGTCAGAAACTATAAACTGAGCAGCAGGTAGAAATTAAAACAATCAATGACTAACAACAATGCTAACAAAGGGCAACAACTACAACCAAAATTAAAGAAGAAAAGCCAGGAACAAATACTGACCGCTCATGCAAATGGAAGATTGCAAGGCAGATTTCAACTAAAAGGAGAAGAATTATGAAGATTTATGAAGAACCTATTCTAAAAGAAAAATAAACAACGGGGAAAAAGGAAAGCTACTTGAAGGAGTATTTCCTGAAGTAGTAACAATCAAAAATGTTCAATATATTAATGAACAAAATGAAAATATTAATAAAAAACTTTCAAGGTCTGAAACAAAAGGGCAAGAAAAGCAAGGGAAAGAAAGTTAAAGGGAAGGATATTGTAGGAAAGTCCTTCTTTTTGCCCTAGTCACCCCCACACTTTTTGGACAGGTACTGGAGTTTACGGACTCTTGGCTGTGTCCTGGGCACTGCTTACCAGTCCCAGGGCCAGTGTTCTCTGTAAAGCGGATATGCAAATTAGGCTAATTATATTTGGCAAAGTTAACCTACCTATAAGTCCCTAGTATATTGTAGGGCATGGAGGTTTAGGGACCCCAGCATAGGTAGTGCCCCCATAGGTGCACTGCTGAGGTGCCCAGTGTCATTTTAAAGGCAGGCCTGCCTTGCTGGCTGCTTTTAAATTAAAGTTACATTCAAATTCGACTTTGGAAATAAAAGCAGTTCCAAAGTCTTAAACAACCATATTTTTTACATATACGTCACCCCTAAGGTGTGCCCTATGTGCCCCTAGGGCTGGGTGCCATGTAACTATAAGCAGGGACCTTATAAAATTAGTTTTATAAGCCCTGGTGAGGTAAAACAGCCACATACATTTTTCCCTCATTGTAGTGAATGGCCTCCATAGGCTAGAATGGGGAGACTTTATTTTAATTTTTAAAGTCCCCTTAACTAACAGATACCAAGGGTTTGGTATCAAATTAATTGTTATAATAAATCCCACAACTTCCAGTTGTTGGATTTAATATAACTGGTTCAGATAAAGAGTTTTAAACTTTACCTAAAAAGTTGCTAATTTCAGCCCTGCAGTGTATTTGCTGCTGTGCTCTAATTGGCCAGCCTCTGGCAGCCTGGCCAGGCTGCCTTGATGAGGTGTGAAGTGGCCTGGCTTCACACAAAGAGATGTGCCTGGGGGAGGAGATCTCCCCTTAGCAGATGGTGAGGCAGGAAGGGGGAAGGCTGCCAAACTGGTCTTCAAAGGCAGAGAAGGACATTTGGAGCAACCCAGCAACACCCCCACATCCTGCAAACTCAGACAAGTAGGTGTCCCCTTGATTAGACTAGGAGAAGGCAGGAGAAGGTTGTGTTTAGGATTTTTAGCCCCACCAGTGGGTGGGCTCAGCCAGATGTAACCTCCAAAAATCACTTTCAGACATGATGGATTTTTTAGGAATGTTGCCTCCTGGGATTCATTTTTGCCACACTTCCCAGGAAGTGGTCATCACCAGGGGAGGGACCCTGCACCTGATTGGAGAACCAGGACCCCCCTGTTTTTCACCCCAGAGCAAGGATAAAACTGGCAGACCTGCACCCACACCTCAGATCCCCATCAGATTCCAACAAGGAAGAACCACAGGAGAAGAAGGACTGCCCTGCTGGACCCTTGGCCTGCACCTGGACCCTGCACTCTGAAGGACTGCACCTGCTGCACACTTGGGCTTCACCACAAGAAGGACTTTGCCTGGCTGCAACTGGTTCAAAGAGGGCCTCCCTGTTTGCTACAGGTGAAAAATTGCTAACCAGAGTCCCCTGCTGCAACTCCTGAAGAAACCAACCAGCTGACCACTGTCCAGTGGCCAAAGAGGAGTTTGCGCCAGGTGCATTCTGGGAGTTGTAGTCCACACCCCCAAGGATCATCTCAGAGCTTCAGGAACCTTGGGGTGAGCTGTGTACCCCAAAAGAACCTGCAAGGAACATCCGGAAGATGATCCAGAAGTTTGGAGAAGTTTGGAGAACATTTGAAAAAAAGCTCCATAAAGGGAACGACCCACCGCAGCAACTCTAGCCGGCTTGCCTCAACCGTGACCCGGCCTGACATGCAAAAAAAAGATTAAGTCCGAATGTAGGAAGTTGACCGGGACCTCCCAGCCAGCATATCCGAGGAGTGTTCCAAGGACGTCGGATCAAGATCCAGGTTTGTCCCGGTCGAAGGATTTTCACCTCGAAAAAACGACTAAGTCTTAAGGTAAAAATCTCCACCGAGTGCTTCCGCAACGCGTATCCGAGGAAGATTTCCAGGAGGTCGAATTGGACTGGCAGGTTCGTACTGCTGAAGAAAATCTTCAGAAAAACAACTAAGTCCGAAGGTAAACTTTTGACCGAGACCTCCCGCGGGAGACCTAACTGGACCTAAGTGGAGGTTAGTGGCCTATTGCTAAGTGTAGCTACCTACCTGCTCCTAATATATAACCCATTTTCCAACTGATATTCTTTAAAATATGCCATATATGTAGATGGTTTGTGTTATTTAAAAGGAGAAAAGGAAACCACAAACAAAAGGAAATGTTAATCCCAGAAAAGAAAATATGGAACTTCAAGCAACAGTGACTTGAAGACTTGGAATCCCATATATCAGTGGGCACTTTCTGCATTATGCGTCCTCAAAATAAAGAGACATTCACAATTCCAGGCTATTTTAAAGAATACATGCTGGGAAGCATCAAGTAGAGAATTTTGAAAAAATGGGCCTCTGCAAAGATAGCGAAGTAAGTTAAGTGCAGAGTCAGTTACTAGCATACTGTCCATAAAGGCAAATGACAATACATTCCATTATATCAGAATGATTTTGGTACAGTACACATGCATGTGTTAAGTGGTGTGTTCACTGTAGCACACAAACGTTCATGTTCTGTTTCTTGAACAACTCAATGGTCCACTGCTGAATGAATATGTTTGCTCATGTAGAAGGGTTAGCTCTAGATATTTAATTTATGTATTTTGGTAGGCAACGTTTGGTTGTTGTTGCATACATGGAACCAAGAGTACAAAAAGCAGAAATATTCCATGCTCATTCATTTGAACAAAGATTCCAGAAGCACATAGAAAAGTTTTAAATAAAAATTAGAAAAATGGCAATGCATGCCTGGGTATTGCATTGTCACTCATGGTACAATGAACAAACAACCAATAATAAAAAGATTTAACATAATGATGATAGTCAGTGGTTTAAATTGGTATGTTTGTTTTGTAACAGACAATAGGTTTGATTTGTAACTCTTGCCAACAGCAGGAGTGCTCAACATCTATGAAATCTAATGGTGTGCATTCCTTTCAAGCAATTATCTGTATGCGGGCCAAGGCCACCACACTGCACCTAAGTGAATTATTGAAGTAGTTCAAGGGCAAAGGACTATTTGATATTAAAATCAAAAGAAAATAAACAACATACATTGCTAGCCACATAGCAGAACCAATTGTTCTTTTGAATGGTGTGCCAACAGAAGGCAACAGAAGACAAATATTCAAGAACTATTTAGTCTAGAGAAAGTAAAAAGATATCTGCAATGTTTAAATGCAGAAACAAATAAATAGACCTAAATATAGAGGAAATGTGGTCTGCTGTTGGAAATGAAGATAGTTCCTTTAGGACCCTGGGAAACAGTAGAAGAAGAAAGACAAGAAGAACTATTTAATCACTATTCTATCTACCCTCTGCAATTTTGAGAAGCACTGGGAGGTGGGAATGACATGTACCAGATATTTAATGCAGAAGTTGAGCTTGTATGTTTGTGCAAAAATAGCTTAGAAGCTAGATGCTTCCTTTTACCATTCCCTTTTGGATCAGCAGGACACAATCAGGAATGACATATCAAAATATCTACATAGTAATACCAAGCAAATTGGTCACATTCTGAAGAATTATGTTACAGACAAAGCTTGTCGCATGTCTTCTGTATTCTGTTTAAATGTGAAATGTCAAATTTATTCTGCCCAGCAGGCCACTTGTGCAATGTGGATGTATGCTATAGGAACATATATGCAGTGAAACAAATGTACAACAAGTAAGAAATGCCTGACTCAAGCTTCATTAACTTTTTTTCAACTCACCTTGGGACCAAAATTATAGGTCCTGTGTAGACAGGAATATCAAATGTATGTTATAGAAGTTAGGGACTGATTCAGAGTTTGGTGGCTATCCCATCCGTTGTATCACAAGTTTAATGAGCTATAACAGAATTGTAATATGGCAGACGGGGTTTCTATCACATTTGTGATGGAGTAAACTCCTCCTCCAACCTCTAAATCAGGTCCTTAGTCTATCAACATAGTTTGTGACTCTAAGTTGCACTGAGCATACTTGTGATGATGTTCATGATTTTCTCAGGGAAGCAAAGTCAGATGCTATTGGAGATAACTTGGTGACCTTTGCTCAATACACGCTGCAAATTTTAAGAAGATAGATGCACAGAAGATTTCTGAAGTGCTGCACTATAATTTGTTTTGTGTAGAACCTGCAGCCAAATGCATACATATTTTAAACTTTTTCAGTGAAGTAGAAACAATCAAAATGAAGGATGCATACTATCTATAAAGAATATCAGCCTCTGAATTTGTTAATATAAAATAGTACAATATTACTGACATCACAGAAGACTGAAACCTAATGAAGTTGCTAGTCACTTACCTGATACAGGTTGAGAGGGAAGGTTAGTGAAACACCCATAACCAAGCTCAATTAATCATTGCTGCCTAATGTGTGAAACAGCACACACAAAGTAATTTTACTACATTGCCTTGCTGCAGCTCTCTAATCTAATGCAGAAAAGAAGGGGGGTTGTTGGAAGAGCCCACGCATATGAGGGAGCCTTTTAGGCAGCTGAGAATGATTGCCAAAACATGTCATTCATGAAGTATTCCGTTGGTAGAGAAGATAGCACATGAAGAAATAGACAGTAATAACATTTCCAAAGACACACTTGAAAATATCCAAAGCTCTAATGTAGAAATGGTTGATCCACTTGGTGAACCACTCATCCAGAATAAGGTGCCCCATATAGAATTAATTAAAGATGCGTTAGTCATGGAACAAGCAAAAAACGCAAGTGAAGAAATACTTAGCAAGCATAAAAAAGTGAATTGAGGGGTTGGCCATGGATTCTACATAAACCATCAAGTTGCACTTTGCTTAGAATTTACACCTCTGCTGGAGTAAGTGAGTGCACAAGCAGGTACAGTCAAAGATTTTAACTGTCAGGCCGTAACAGTCAATGTGAATCTAAAAACAGGATCAAACCTGTCATGCACTATCACAGCACCAACTATATTGGCCACCCACTATGACATGGGCATAACAGCTCATTGGTGCTTGATTTCATATGTAGAGCATGACAATAAATTGGACTACAAAAATTGAGTCCAGAGATTCCACAGGAACTTAGTTGTGTCCTTTGAAAAATTATGATGTTTATCATATCCGAAGTTGGCAAGATGCCATTTTAATGCTTGCTTTCATACACCTTGAAATGTAGGAAGGTTTAGGAACAGGTTATGATGAGTTGTTTAGCTCCTACCAAAGTTGATAAAATTGAACGTTTAAAGCAGCTTAAAAAGAAAAACGTCAGAACACAACTTCATGCACAGTACTCCTTGAGCATTTGAAGAATAACACTATCCCTGTAGGCTTACAGGTGAGAAATATCCCAGTAATTTTTGTCTTAGATAAACCTTATCTATTACAATTTAGTGGAGTAGGTACCAAATGCTCTCGTGATTGGCTGGCCCTTTCTATTGAGACTGCATTGAGGATAAGTGAAACAGAATTGAAAGAAATTGAAGTGCTGGAACTTGAAATTTCACAAGATCAAACAATTCAAGATGTAAAACAACTATTAGAATCAGCAAATAAAACTATTGCTGAGTTTAAAATTTGTACTATAAATAAAAAAACATAAAAAGTGGCAAGGGATATTAAGAACTTTAAAATTGAGGAGGTTTATCCTTTCCTGAAAGAAGACTTCTATAAATATAATAACCCTAGTAATTTGAACTTACAGTCTCAAACCCGTTCACGTAGGAGATTTATCACTTTCTCTGATACTTCCTCGGACTCTGACACAAAACACTTATCAGATACTTTCTCAGGACCCCCACACTCTACTATTCAACCTTTTTTTGGCAGAGGGGGACACAGAGGAAGAGGGGGAGGTGCGCGAGGCAGATTCCAATATCAAGATAAGAACAGAGATTTGTATACCCAACAAGGGGAATTTCGCACCAGGAAGAGAACGTACAGAAGATAACTGACGAGTGTTTAGACAATATACCTGTCTATAATTTGTCCAAACATGTTCTATCAGAAATAGAGTATGAGGTACTAAATAAGGGTCTTTCTTTTGTTCCTACTAGACTTCAAGACCATGTAGACACTAAAACTGAAGTGCTGCAGTTCTTACGTAAAGTAAGACTACGGGCCTTTTTTCGGGATAACACTGAGGAAATGTTTTCTATTGGAGATAATGTTAGTGGATTACATATAAAATCCACGTTTTGCCCTGATATCATCAATATGCCACGTCAAATCCAGATCTTTGAAGATGTGGTTCTACATGAAATTGATTAATTGAATACGACAAAAATGTCTTTTAGAACTAACTGCTCTAAGGAGGAAAAGAATGCTATTTATTCCTTGTCACAGAGTGACAGCATCATCATTAAGCCAGCTGACAAAGGCGGAGGCATAGTCATACTAGACAAGGATAAATATAATATAGAAGTACATCGCCAACTAGCTAATAGGGATCACTACCGTTTGATAACAGAGGATCCCATACCGAGACAGAAAGCTACCATTGTGACTGTTACTGATGAAGCACTTAGAGAAGGATGGATATGTAAAAAAGAATATGATTTTTTAAATCAAAGTCAGTCACGTATTCCTCTCCTCTATATCCTTCCAAAAATTCATAAAGACATAAATAACCCTCCTGGGAGGCAGATAATTGAGGCATGTGGATCCATACTCGAACCTCTGGCCCAATATGTAGATTTCTTTTTAAAGCCATTAGTGTACAATACTAAAGTATATGTACGTGATTCTATGCACATGATCAATAAACTTGAAGGTATTCTGTTTGATGAAAGAACACAACTTCTTGTCACTCTAGATATAGAAGCACTGTATACTAACATACCACAAAATGAGGCACTAGAAATAATAAACATCTATTTAGATGAGAGAACTGCTCCTCACAAGGTTCCCACTTCTTTTTTATTAAATCTGGCCGCACTGTGTCTAAAAAAAAATGTTTTCACCGTTGACAATGACATGAATTTGCAAGTCAAGGGGGTAGCAATGGGATGTAATTTTGCTCCCGAAATTGCGAATTTAGTGATGGCATTTTTTGAGGACAGATGGATTTTTGACATAAATAATCCCTTTCAAAAACACATTAAAATGTGGCTACGATATATTGACGACATCTTTATGATTTGGGAAGGCAACTCACTAGTTCTTACCAATTTTCAACATTGGATTAACCATTTAACATCTGATCTAAATTTCACGTTGGCATCTGATTCCAAACGGATTAATTTTTTGGATCTATGGATCCAATCGATTGACGGTTGCATTTCTTTGAATTTATACAAAAAACCCACAGATAGAAATAATTTACTTCATTTCTCAAGTAACCATCCTCGGACCCTCAAGGAGAATTTACCATACGGCCAATTCCTCCGGATTCGTAGAAATTGTACCAATAAAGAAGATTACTTTCAAAACGCAGAATCTTGAACATCAAGATTGATAGATAGGGGCTATCCCAAGAAAACCGTCAAAGGAGCCCAAACCCCACATGAATATCTGTTGACTCCTAAACAAAAAAACAAGGAGTGCTCCTTGACATGTGTGCTAACATATAACCATAAAGCGAACCGTATTAGGATGATTATTGAAAGGAATTGTAAATTGCTTCTCCCTGTAGGGCTAAATAAACTCTTGTTTGCATTTAAAAGAGGTCGTAACATCTATGACTCTTTAGTACATGCTCCGTTCATGTCTAATACTAAGAAAAGACCAGATTTGAGAAGTATGTTAGACCTCCCTCCAATCATTGGCCATTTTCAATGTAACAACTGTTTGGCTTGTCAATACACTGAGAAAAGCAGACAGGTAGAGGTGAATGGCAAAATCCATCATAAAAGTTGTTTTTCGAACTGTAACACACGTTATGTGATTTACTGCATTACATGTCCCTGTTTGCTTACATATATTGGTCAGATGATACAGCCTGTGAAAACACATATACTACAACATATGTCCAGGATTCGCTGCGCTGCTCGTGGGGCTCCACTGGTTGACCATTATATTGAAAAAAATAATCGACCAGAAGATATTAGATCGTAAATCCTGTATGTAGTGAATAAAACAAAAACATGCGGATTGACAGCTTCTACTCTGGACAGAATGGAAGCATGTCTGATAGAAAAATTTGGAACAGCCAGGAAGGGGTTAAATGATTTGTCAGAAATGTGGTCTTTAATTAAGGTGTAATACTTTCATAATTTACATTGTCAAGGTTTCATTTGAAATGTTTATTTACCTTTATTTATTTACCTTTAGTGTTTTTTTTTTATATTTTAACATAGTGATGCAAGGTTCACTTTAAGATGGCTGATATGTCTCTGGGGCTGCTCTGATAATGGATTCAAAAATGCTTAAAGTTATCTCCCTTTTTTTGATAAACATTGATATGTTCTTCTGTCGTACAAATGTTGTTTTGAGGGTATTTAGGCTGTTTACATATTTTTCAGTTATGCTATTTTTAGCAATCATGCTGCGGTTGTTGTTGTAGTTGCATTAGTCTTGTTACTTTCAAAGATGGCCCCCACATGAATAATTGCTATTGCTGGTTATGTTGGTCACCTTCTTTGTTTCTATTATGAGTGTGCGTAGCCATAGCGACTTCCCGACGGCGTTTTGCCATTTAAATGCGCGCTTCATTTAGCTTGCATTTGATGATTCCTTCACTTTAAATAAATGCGTGTGGATCCTTTTTCTTCCCTGCACACTAATGTGGTAAGCCTGAGCCCTCAGATTTCTTTGCCAGCCCACCACGTTTATGCTAGTTTACTTTGTGTAAACAACTTGATGTTTCTATGTTTTTTGTATAGCTTTGTGGCAAGCTGCTTGAAGCCTCAACTGATATAGCGGTACCGCAACCCTTTGATTTGATTTGATTAGAGGTTAGTCTCTGTGGCTACTCACACTACTATTTAATTAAGCACTTTCTCTAAATTAATTTGTAATTTTTTGAAAGACGCTGCTTTCAGGAGACCGATGTAATATATATATCTTTGTAAAATATTGTTCTTTTAGCTTTTCAACATACCAAATTTATATCGTTGGGGTTGCCTTTTTTCATTCATCTTTATATTGGAGCCTCGAGTTGGTTCAGCTTAACTATTTTTATCACACACTGGTGTTTCTTATGGTGAACAGGTGTGGCTTGCTCACACCTGGTGGTTTTTATTAAGTACGTTTTTATCTTGTAGTTAATTTGGTTTGTTGTGTATACAGGCACTGTTCCCATTGTCCTGAGGAGGCCCGATTTATAAAGGCCGAAACACGTCAACTACAATTACAGAGGCTTGACTGTTGGAATTTTTGAACTATTGGATTCAATAACTCTTGATGGTATCGGACACTTATACCAGTGATTGACTCTTTTTGCTGCTGGAAGATACCCTCCTTATACAACTGTCATTACCTCCGAGTGATACTGCTTGCCACTGCATGGCTAAGCAGCCTATGATTAATGTATTTAATTTTTGGCTTATAAGTATTGCTTGTAATTTTTCGTATTTTATCTTCATGTTATGTATTTAGTTGTGGAATTGTGTCTAGGTGACTCTGAAATGTAATTAATTTAATAATAATAAAGAAATTATTTTTCAGTGGAAAATTTTGGTTTTCACTTAGATATTTGATTATTTATTCATCCCTGCTGTATATATTTTTATTCTAGTATAGAGTTGTTTGGGGGAAGCACATGATTGCTTTTCTTTTGATAATTAGCGCAGTTGACACCAGTAAAAGGTCAGCCAAGTTTCAATAGATTGAGTCAGGAAGAGAGAAAAAAATGCTTTGGTTAGTTTAGTAAATATTAATATATACACACATTCCAAGCATGATGAATTAATAAAAATTTGTGAAAAGCAGCACACTCAGAAAAGGGGAAAATGTTGCACGAAGTAAGAATCCGCATTATCAGTAAAGCTGAAAAACCGAAACTGACCTTAAGGTCCTTAAACCGATGTGTGTACGCTAACTCTACAGCAATGTGTAAAGTTTAAAACTGCCAGACTGGAGTCTAAAAATCAAATAAATTAGAGAACTTTCCAGTAGGGAAAAAGGCAGCTACGAGAGAGCTTGAAAATAAAGTTTCCAAAAGCTGCAGAGTTAGCATTACGTGTATGCAAAGTTCATATAATTTTCTTTGCAAAATTAACACATGGGCCTTAGATGAAAATGCAATGTCTTTTAATTCAAGTAATACCAGCACGCTGTCTCATTTAAATGTATTAGGCTTGAATAGGTTAAGAATGTGAAATGTTAAGCTTTCAACAAGCTAGCATGATGTGAAAATGATGACTTAATGTAAAGGAAGTTAGTTTTGACCTTGTCATATAAATATTTTTCATAGAATATAATAATGTGTGAAGGAGCTTATTTACAAGTCCCTTTCGTCGCCAGAGCATCACTTTTGGGAAAAAGTGATGCACCAGCAATGTAAGGGGCTTTTAAAAAAGCCCCTAAATGTTTTAGTTTTACTCTGCAAAATGTTTGTAACCATAAAATGACTTAGCTTACAGAATCAATAGGTAGTTTGTAGTTTAAAAAAAATATGTAGAGGCTTATTCATGGAACTGGCATTTTTTCAAGCAAAGTACATGATAAGATCCTGCAAGGTTTTATACAAGCTATTTGATAAAAATGATTCACTTAAACATTGCTGTGTGAAGGCTGTTGGATTCTCAGTGATATGACAAACAAAAGCTCCTGTTCCCATAAAGACACCACCTAATGATTGGGTAACAACAAGAAGAAGAAACATGTTGCAAGAGTTGAGATACAATGTAATATATTAATTAATGTGTGCTCCTAGATTAGGCAGTTAATTCCTCACTGCTCATTGACTTTCCTGCCTGAATCTATGTTGCTCTGAGATTCTACTGAGTTTCCTGAACATCTCATTATGAGAAGTTCTGCTTTGACTAATAATTGACTTTGGATTCTGAAGCTTTAAGCTTTAATCTCTTTATTTGGAATTCTTGATGGGTTCTGACTGACACATTTTTCTCTTCCTCCCAAAGCCCATTCCTAATTTTAGATTGGGGATTCTTTCCTTCATGGAATGTGCTTAATGTATTTATTATTTATTGATTGATTATCATGATTTAGTACTTATTAATTGATACTGATGAAATTCTAGGTAGGGTTCAAATAAGATCGGTTATAATGACTGATAAATAAAGCTTTTGAGCTCACACCAACTCTCATCATTGACTGAAAAATAATAATTGAAATTGTGATGACTATTTATTGATGTGCAGGTTCTGGTTAATCCCATCTATGTCCAAGGTCTGTCAGCCTGTAATGCAGGGATTTTTACTCGGATGAGTTAGTAAGCCATATTTCATAAACTGATATTTAAATGATATTCCTGCTTCTGCAAGCATAACATGAAATTCCTGACTTTCCGTGAACTACATCAACGTCATTTAAATTTTACCCAAGCCTGGTTAGTAAAAGCATACGTCTTAGCATTATTCTGTGCAGAGACCTCAACATCAAGTCACGTTTAGTAAATGGTGCTATTGTGAAATTCATTACTTAGTTAGAATAGAATCCTATTTGCTTCCCATCTTAGACACTATTAAATAGCAGAAAAATCGTAGACACTGAAAAGACAAGAGACAACAGAAAACAAACAAAATAAGAGCAGAAAGAAATATTTATTTAGGGATGCAAAATACCTAAAGGCGTTCCAGAACTGACAGAAAATCCGACAGTAAAAGTAACATTGATCATTTACAGATGACACAAACATGTTTTTACCCTAGGTTTAAGGAATTAAGGCCCAGATATACAAACACAGGCATTAAAAGGAGAAATGCATTTATTTCTCCTAACTTTTCACATTTTGCATGTGTGCTGCACTATGCAGCATACATCCAAAGGGGGAACGGTTTAAAATCTAAGCATCGTAGTTTGCACAAGAAAAGTACCTGTACAGTACAACACCTATGCAAGAGTCAGGCAGCCACCATTGTACTACGGTGCAAAGGTGTACGCATGGGGCTCACCTGCCTGATTGTTTGCTGGTGCTAGAGACAGAGCTGAATAGTGCCATATCTCTGTACATATGGTGCTTTCCTGCATTCTCACTGGCAAGCAAATGTAGCTGCAAATTTGGTTACTGCGCTGAGTACAATGAAATCTGTGTAAAGCTAGTCCTTAGTTTAGCTTTACAGGTGGTATGGCAGCACATTCCAGTAAATGGCCACATGGCAGACAACTATCTGCTCCTTGGTGAGCTTTCTTGACTGTAAGAACATCACATCAAGGAAGGTGACATACAATGAGCCCGATGTTCTTGGAGAAACATTCCAAGTAAAACGTTGTTGATAAAAACTGGGCGAAGGTCATACAATGCCTTAAAACAAATGCATAGAATCTGCTAATGACTTGTCCCTTTTTGAAAAAAAGACACATTTGCCACCATCTTATTTAGTTTTAAGATTTATTTTGCAAGTTGATTAACAGTCACTGTTAATAAATTTCTACCAAATGGCCAGTATAGGAGATTTGGTCATACAAATAAATAACTTTTCCTATAGAAACAGATTTATTTTTCTTAGTCCTTTTCTAGAAATGTGCAGAATGTAAAAAAATTGTATCTCATTATTAGTACATAGAAGTGTTTATTTACAGGAAAAGAAGCAGCAACATTACCAATCAACACCTTATATTTGTCCTCCTAGAAAGAGAGGCTACTTGGACTTTTGTTGAATGGCATCCCTTCAGTGTGATTGATAAAGTTGGTGGTATCTTTGCTATATGGGGTTGTGATTTTTGGGAATGTTTTAAGAAAAAACTACTAAATGAATTTGGGACGTGGGGTATTTATTTATTTTGGGAAGAAGATATAACACTGGAATCTCAGTGTCTTGCTGAATGAAAAATCAAAATCTTCTGGACTAATCCACTCTTCTGATTGCCTATGCTCTAACTGGTGAGTATTTTTTTCTATCAGTTGTCTGCTAGGCTATTCAGGTTTTCTGTAGTGGTTTGGGTTTTAAATTTGTTGTAGGCCTCAGGCAATGTAGTCATCTTTCTAAAAACCACTATAGCTTCTCCTTTGAAAAGGCTATGCTTTTAGCTATCAATCAAATGTAGAAGTGAACAAAATATGTTAACCCTAATTTGTCCAACCCACTGGCACAAGCTGCAGCGGTACCAAAAGACCTGATCACAGAACCTGCTAAAACAGAAGAAGCAATATTGATTGCTCAAAAAATCAATCTGTTAATTATAGGTGTGGACCAATGTCCAACAGATGCACTGCCTCTCCAGTGCTTCTGGTGGACATTGGCTGACAAAAGGGAGGGATTGAAAAATTCCTGGTGTTTCCACAGGAGAATTTTTTTCTTATTTTTTTACAAAGGGGGAAGATGTGGAATTGCTTCTACGTCAGTTGCCACACACCCTCCCGCCCATTTATTATGAGATTTCCTACTAGAGCAGTGAGCAGCAGCAGGTGACTGCTCTCTCCTGCTGTGGTGAGGGATAAATATCAAAAATGACCTCCCCAGATTTCAAGGAGGCCTTGTTGAAAAGAGGAGAGTCTCTTCTTTCTAACAAAACTTTCTTGAAAGAACTTTTTGACTGTAGATTGTCGTGCTGTGATTCACAGCCAGAAACCCCCTGGACCACAAGAGACCTCTGTTTGTGTGGTCAGCCCTCATAGTTAACAGGGCACTTTCTTTATTTAAAAAAATTACTTAACCTAGGGAGTGTAATTCGCAATTAGGGGAAGTGAAAAAGTTAAAAACAAATAAAGTGAAAATAGAAGGGAGTCAGCCCACATTTATTTGGGGAAATGTGAGTTTCTCTGGGGGTGGGGTGATTGTGGTGTAGCCTCAACTGAAAATACCCATTCCCGAAAAAAATGTAAAAGAATTTTAGGTAGGGGGTCGGCCCTCAGGACATGGGTCGATCCCCTTCAGGGAAAAAATATATATATTTTTTAACAAATGTATGGTTTTCCCCCATGAGACGATTGCATCCCTATAGAAAGCACACATTTATAAAAAAAAATGCCGTGTCATACAATGCATAATGTGCAGAAACAAAATGTCTGTAGCTCAAATGGACCAACAGTTACTAAAAATGAGGAGACATATGTATGCATGGAGGGGAAGACCCTGAGCAAATGTTGAGTGGTCATCTTTTAGTTGCTTATTTCTGTATTTGGTTTATTTACTGCTGCTGATGAGGTGAGTAGGCAGTATTATCATGTTTTAAATTCACAAAATAAGGATGAAATATCAGTAAACAATGTGGCACATTATGCCAAAGTATTTGCCTTTCCTTGCCACATTATTTAGTCAACCCTGTTCCATAATTAGGTACTCTCCTGCCATATAATTCCAGTGACCTGGTGATAGCACGGTGTATTTTCACAAGGAGCACACCTTCACACAAAGCTGCTAATTGAATGGGTACTTCTTGAGATCAAAGGTAGGTTTTTGGTTTTGGGAAATATGTTTTATGCTGGAAAAGTCACGGTGGCTCCCAAAACAATAACGTTTTGCATAAGTTATGACAAAACTATTGTGCAGTATTGTATTTGTAGCAAGGCGAAGTAACACTGTGCTTTTTTGGTCCCTTTTTAGTGTCTTTCGAGAACCTGCAACTTCAGCAAAATTGTTAAGTAATTTTGTGTTTATTTACTATTGCATACATCTCACAGATGAACACACCCACCTAGAGATTTATAACAACACATATGGCTTCTTTGTAGCTTAGGGCCAGATGTAGCAAACCGTTTTACCCATTCTGTGTCAATGGGAAAATATGTTTGTACATATGGCCCTTAGTGTTTTAGAACAAACTAAACACCCAGAAATGTCCAGCCTGTTGTACCTTCCATAAATTCTGCTTAGTTTTCTATAATGCACTACAAGATTTGAAAGTGCATTCCTGGCTAAGACTACTCATTTATTTACATCTTATGCTGGAAACTTCTGTAATATATTGAGATTCACAAACTGACAACCAACCATTGTTCCTATGTGTCTCCACATAAAATGGACACAGCTCTGGGAATAGGGTGACTTTAGCACAGCTAACCATTCTTTGATGCTGTTTTTATGAAAAGAACACATGCACTTTTCATATTTTTACCAAAAAATAAGAATTTTGCTATATTTTGCCAATTTACATTTAGAGTCCTCACGATGTTTGATAAAAAGGAAAAACTTTAGGTGGGCAAAAAATTATAAAGACATAAGCGTGAACTACTCCAAATAGTCACAAATTGCTCCGCACAGGGGGGAAAAAGGCCCAGCAGATTAGGAGGTAACAAAGATTAATAAATCTCCAAAGCAACACAACACATAGGGGGTGATTCCAAGCTTGGCAGGCGGCGGGAGCCGCCCGCCAAGCAGGAACCGCCAGAAGACCGTACCGCGGTCAAAAGACCGCAGCGGTCATTCTGGGTTTCCCACTGGGCTGGCGGGCGACCTCCAAAAGGCCGCCCGCCAGCCCAGCGGGAAACACCCTTCCACGAGGAAGCTGGCTCCGAATGGAGCCGGCGGAGTGGAAGGGGTGTGACGGGTGCAGTAGCACCCGTCGCGAATTTCAGTGTCTGCTAAGCAGACACTGAAATTCTAAGTGGGGCCCCCAGGGGCCCCACGACACCCCATACCGCCATCCTGTTCCTGGCGGCCGAAACCGCAAGGAACAGGATGGCGGTATGGGGGTCGGAATCCCCATGGCGGCGCAGCAAGCTGCGCCGCCATGGAGGATTCCCCTAGTCAGCGGAAAGCCGGCGGTACACCGTCGACTTTCCGTTTCTGGCCGCGGCTGTACCGCCGCGGTCAGAATGCCCAAAGGAGCACCGCCAGCCTGTTGGTGGTGCTCCCGCGGACCACGGCCCTGGCGGTTTTTACCGCCAGGGTCAGAATGACCGCCATAGTTCTGACCTAAATCACTAAATAAAACAGGAGGCCGTCCCTAAAAGACAAGTGATGGAAGGAATTCCTCACCATTTGGAGCATAGGCAACCAGATGGCTAAATTGGCCGGAAATAAATTGATTTTTGTCCAAAAGGACACCAGGTTTTATATCTTTCCAATATACATAAAGACCCCAAAAATCCTCCAGGAAGACCAATTGTCTCTGGATGTGATTTCATTCCAGAACCATTAGCCAAATACATTGACATCTTCCTAAATATATTCAAGAAGACCACAAAATCTTACATCAAAGACACACTTGGCTTTATCAGTCACACTGGAGGGATGTCATTCAACATGGAGAAACAAATCTTAGGGGCTGTTTCTGAAGTTGGTAGAAGGCGTTTACTTCATCAGCGTACAAGTGGAAATTACACTGTTGCCTTGACAGTGTAACTGCCTGCCAGTTTTGAAATGTCCATCACCCTGATAGACATTTCAATCATTGAAAGGAATCACCATCAAGACAGTTTCTACCACTATATTGGAACTTTGCCATATGGGTCAATGAAACATGACAGACCCATACAGCTAGTTTCAAAAGTTTTCATATATTTAAAAACAAAACCCCAAAATATGTTTTTGTTTTTGAAAATGAAAAAGAAAACTATGCCCCCTTGCAATGGGAATCTCCTCGTGTTGCAGTGGGGGCATTTTAATTTTTTTATTACCCCGTACCGTGAGGCTATGCCTGGCAGTGACGGGTAGTAAAAAGCAGCTATATGTATGCACTTTTAATTTGATGGGCACACATAGAGTCAATTCTCTGATGGCCCTTAATTTTTTGGGCTGTTGGAGACATTTGGCCCTCTATATCTGAAGGACTGACCATTATCTTGGTGGTAAGGATACTACATTGCTATGGTGTACCCCTACTTATGAGATATAAATCAGGACTTTAATCACAGGAGTCTACCTAGGTGAAAGGTAAAACCCCATCAGGTGCCACCAAACTCATCTTAACTGTGGTAAAAAACACAATGAATAGGAAGTTCTTCTAATTTAATGGCAGTTTCTACCTACAAATAAAAAGAATTTCAATGGACTGGCCATTTGTTTCCGAAATAGCAGTCCTCTTTATGGACAAATATGAGGAAAGATACATTTATCAAAACAATCTATTTGCAGAGATGATAACATTGTAGTACAGATACATGGATAACATATTTTGCATCTGGTCCGGCAATGATAATGAACAACACCAATTTACAAAGTGGTTGAAGGATGGGTCATTCTTTATCAAATTCAACATGACTTGCAACAACTCCAAAATCAGCGTCATGGATTTCAAAATAATCGCAGGAGATGGGCATCTAGCAACCATGTTATAAAAAAATGGATAGGAATGGTCTTCTACAATATGACAGCTTCCACCCAAAACAGATGTGAGACATCTGTGAGACAACTTACACTATGTGTAATTATTTAAGGATCTATGGAAAACATCCCAAAGAAGCTGATGAAAAACACTTGTAAGAGGCCCTTGTTCACTCTTTGTCAGATGTTACCGGAATGAAGACAGAAAGATAACAGACAAGCCAAGATATGTCACCTCCTTTCCTCCTTCTACTTATCTTTTCAGTGTATCAGAATTGGCACATTCTGTCTATACTTATAACAGTTATTCCACAGTATATCTGTGCATTAAAGAAGAGTAGAAATATCAGAGACCATCTTGTGAAAGACTATACAGAACCCACCTCAACACCCAGAGGACAATCCGAGGTCTGTGAACCTATTCAAGGACATCATTGATGTGCAGAATGTTCATACTACACCCAAACCATAGAGCACACCACCTTCCAAAACATGGACTTAAAACACACAAGTAAATCATTCTCTAACTAAAAGCTTAAGAATGTTGCAAATGTCATAATTTGCCCATGCAAAACCTGTACAAAGACAAGACAAAACAAGATGTCAGAAAGAGGATTGTTAAATGTAAATCACACATCTGATGTAAACCTTAGTAAAATAATTTAACAC
Source organism: Pleurodeles waltl (assembly GCF_031143425.1). Lineage (NCBI taxonomy): Eukaryota > Metazoa > Chordata > Amphibia > Caudata > Salamandridae > Pleurodeles > Pleurodeles waltl. The sequence goes on from NC_090442.1 coordinate 550,536,668, forward strand.
TAGAATTAGTTAAAAGGGTTAGTGCACACAGCTAGAACAGCACTTGCAACACTGCACAGAGTTTTGTAGTAGGTTGGAACTTGAATGAGTGTTAGTAACAGACAGAGAAAGATACGTTGAAGGTGGGTTGTCATCTTAAAGACAGATGAGGGTTGATACAATACTGTATTTAAAACATTCACTGGCACCATTGAGAGTCTTGAAAATGTGATGCTTTATCCATCACCCAACAGCAATTTGACAGGCATTTGTCTTTGAATATATCTGCACTATCATATGAACTGATTCCTCTCAATCTTTGAGGAAGAACTCAAACGAAGATTGTCATTACTTTAACAAGCACTGTGATCATTTAACTTATTTCAAATGTAGGTATCATCATGAGTTTCTAAATCTGCTCAATGGTCTTTTTGTCTTACAAGCCTCAAAAACAAAAGCTAATTCAGGTGTCTATACTTTTATTGCATTACTAACATATTTATACACATGAATGGACTTAACATTAATTGTAATTTTCTGGATTTATAGATTTGTCTGAGAAAGCACTTGCAAAATTAATCATTTACAGTGTGGTGCTATGTTGCCTTTTATTTGCATGAGTCAGGTTGGGATAGTTTTGCCTTCCTCTTTAACCTCTCACTGCTAAGTGTTTCCCCATTCCCAGTGCTGAGTCTTTTTTAAATGTTTGGGGAAGTTCACACTAGCCCTCATTCCTTTTTCCAGAAAGTTGTGCAGGACAAGATTTTGTCTAGTTCTCCCCATATGCTGAGAATTCTAATGATACCCAGGGTTTGTAGACATCCCTGAAGGGAATTGAGAACATAGGCAAAACATAGCAAAAAGTGTTTTATAGAAAATGGGGAAAAGGTTCTGAATATGGAAAGTGAGTGTGTGTTTTCCTAAAAATGGCATCAACAAAAGGTTTGCTAAAATCACCCTCTTTCCAGCTTTCAGGAAAAGGTAGAGTCATAAAAATAGTTTCCCCATAGGTTTTGTGTTTTTCTAAGTGGTAGTCACTTGTTTTTTCATGGTTTCTACTTATTTGCATTTTGTAGTGCTGGTTGTGGTGTAAACAAAAACTATATATCAGTCCCAAAATTAGATAAATAACATTCCAAATAATCCTTTTCTGTATCCTTTGGTTACATCACTCATTATTTTCTCCAAGGAAAGTAATCATTGGAATAAACAAAAATAAGTAGGCAAAATAGATGTAAAAGATATTTGTATCTGATATTTTTTGCTCAATTGAGTGATTTACAAAATTAATATAATGTTACGCCTATGAAGCCCTTCAGGTCTCTGAGACATGTATTGTTTGTTTGATGGTTGTTGTTGAAAAGTGGTTTGTTAGTAATGGCAGATAGATACCTATAATTAGTAGTAAGACCAAAATCACAAAGAAAGTTCAGTCAAGGTCTCAGTAAATCAATCCTTGCTCAACACATGGTAGCTTTGCCCACAAGCAGTTATGCTCAACTTAGGAGACAGGTGTGTAAATCATTTAATATCAACAAAAGAGTAGAAAAGAAAGACATAACACACAATAAAAAATAAAAACCTAACACCCATGCATAACAATAGAAAATATTTATATCTTTGAAATGACACCAAAATGGCAAAAAAATCAATGTGGGGAACCGGAGATATGATTTTTTAAAGATTACATTGAAAAAAGAGCTTTCTAGTGCTTAAAAGCAAAAAATAAACCACTGCAGCCATCTGGTCGAGCCTGCCTTGTACCCAGTCAAATTTTGAGGCCAACCGCAATGGAGCCCAAGTTGGATATAATGAGCTGTAGACCTCGGTCAAAATTTTACATTCAGGTTTAGGGTCTGATGTAGACTTTGGTGGATATCCTCTCCACTGCTTTAAGATTCCCATAGGATATAATGGGATCCTAATATGGTGGATGGTATATCCATCATGTTTGTCATGGACTGACCCCATCTACCAAACTCTAAATGAGTCCCTTCATCTTTTTTTCAGAGCTTTTTCTCTCATCATTGAATGGGTTTACTCCTCAGGTCCTCTTGTGGTTCGATGATGGAGGCTTAACTCAGTGTGATGCCTTGGTCAACTTCTGAAAGTCTTGTCGACTACAAGAAACTCTAGAGTTTCAGTGGGGCAAACCTGAAATCAGGCTTGGTCGTGGTTCGACTTCGACAACTTTGCTGTTGATGACGAGTCAGTCACCCTGTGGAGCTTTTTAAAAAAAATGTTCTAAACTTCTCGAAACATCTGGCCTATGTGAGGTCTGTTAGAAATGGGGTCGTCGGTTGGCAGTCAGGTTACCCCTTGTCCAAGCAAGGACCCTCACTCTAGTCGAGGGCAAAGGAGAAACAAACCTGGTTAACCCCCGCTCACCCGCTTGATAGCTTGGCATGTGCAGAAAGGCTTAACCGAGAAACAATGTGTAAAGTATTTGTACCAACACACACAGTAATACAGTGAAACACTACAAAAGGGACACCACGCAGGGCTAGAAAAATAGTAAATATTTACCTAAATAAACAAGACCAAATACAACAAAAATCCACAATACACAGTTAAAAATATGACTTTAGCAATTAAAAACCTAAAAATAGTTCCTAAAAGCCCCAATGCTGCAATTTGATGATTAGCGGCATCGTGACGGAGTCGTTTCCCACAATGCGACACCACTGGTGCCATTTACGGAGTCACACGGACCCCAGGTATAGTACCTTAGCAAAAAGTGTGGAAAAAAGGCCGAATCTCGGAGTCAGGGAGTGAGGCGTCACTGTATCCGAGGCAGTATTGGTTCCGGTGCTGCTGGGCAGAGGAGCAGAGGCATCACAAAGGCATTGGATCCTTACTGCGAAGCGGATGAGGTGTGGCAGTGGCAGTTGCAAGGTGTCGGTCTCTTGATATCACCGGGAGAGATGAAATCCGACGAAGTCACGATGATACAGGGTGACCTCTCAGAGTCGCGGTCACATAACGGGGTCACAGGTGCCGTGACGGAGTCGGGTGTCACAAAAGTCAATGCTATGACACTCTGATCTCAGGGAAGTCGTCTGGAGTCAGCAGCTGTGGCGATGCGAGGCCTACGAAGTCATAGGGGTCGTCGCGCTTCTGCGAGGTCCACGGCTCCAGGTGGAGGCAACATCACGGGTTCTGTGCAGAGGCATCCTTAGGGAAGTTGCATGGCATTGTCCGGCATCATTTCACAAGATTTCACCAGAAATTCACTTCCAGGGGCCCAGGAACTGGAATGGCACCCTCTGGCAAGCTAGAGTCCACAGCATGCAGACTCAAAACTGGATGGTGAAGCCTCTGCTGTCCCTGAGGCTTTAAAAAAGGAGGCAAGCTCTACTCCGACCCATTGGAGATACCTTTTAAGCAGGAATGAACAACAGAGTCCAGTCTATGTCCCCTTTCACAGGCAGAAGCATCAACTGCAGGATAGCTCAACAAAGCACAGCCACAGGCCAAGGCAACACTTCTCCTCAACTCTTCAGCTCTTCTCCAGGAAGAGGTTCCTCTTGAATCCTTCAAGTTGTATTTAGATGATCTAGAAATCTGGGGTTTTGGGTCCAATACTTATACTCCTTTCTGCCTTTGAAGTGGGCAAACTTCAAAGGAAAGTCTCTGTTGTTTAGTGGATCCTGCCTTGTCCAGGCCAGGCCCCAGACACACACCAGGGGATTGGAGATTGTATTGTGTGAAGGCAGGCACAGCCCATTCAGGTGTAAGTAACCATTCCTCCCTCCCCTACAGTTTAGATGGCTCATCAGGATATGCAGGCTACACCTCAGCTCCCTTTGTGTCACTGTCTAGAGGTGATTCACAAACAGCCCAACTGTCAGTCATACCCAGACAGGGAATACACAAACAGGCAGAGCCACAGAATGGTTAAAGCAAGAAAATGCCTACTTTCTAAAAGTGGCATTTTCAAATCTAAAAACGAACTTCACTAACAAATGTAATTTTAAATTGTGAGTTGAGACCCCACACTCCATATTTCTATCTGCTCTCAAAGGCAAACTACAATTTAAGATTATTTAAAGGCAGCCCCATGTTAACCTATGAGAGAGATAGGCCTTGCAACAGTGAACACTGAATTTGGTAACTTTTCACTGTTAGGACATGTAAAACACATTAGTACATGTCCCACTTTTATCATACACTGCACCCCGCCCATGGGGCTACCTATGGCCGACCTTAGGGGTGCCTTACATGTATAAAAAGGGGAAGGTTTGGGCCTGGCAAGTGGGTACACTTGTCAGGTCGAATTGGCAGTTTAAAACTGCACACACAGACACTGCAGTTGCAGGTCTGAGCCATGTTTACAAAACTACTTATGTGGGTGGCACATTCAGTGCTGCCAGCCCACTAGTAGCATTTTATGTACAGGCCCTAGGCACTCCTACTGCACTTTACTAGGGACTTACTAGTAAATCAAATAGGCCAATCATAGAAAAGCCAATTACACATGTAATTTCACATAGGGAACACTTGCACTTTAGCACTGATCAGCAGTGGTAAAGTGCCCAGAGTAACAAAAACAGCAAAAACAGAGCCCAGGACACGGTCAACAACCTGGGAAGCAGAAGCAAAAGGTTAGGGCTGCCCAAGACAAGGATGTTGGGTCTAACAGGGTCTTAAAGTATCCACAAACTTAATTCAAGATTCCAGAAGTTCTGAGTTGCTCATTGGGAGTGGGAACTAAAATTCCCGCAAGGCACCTGGTCAAATCCATGAAAGTCTACTGGATACTGCTCAGCTGGGCTCTTCTTGCAGGACTTGGTGCAGGGGACACTTGTTCACTCCTTCATACCTGTTGCTTTCAGGGAGTCCACTCCTGAATCTTTAAAAGCAAAGCAATGTCCTTCCTGTGTTAGAGCCCAGAGTGTGCAGCATGTGAAGTACTTCAGAGTGCAGTCCTTCTTGGTGCAGACCAGGATTTCAGCAAGGCAGTCCTTCTTCTTTTGATTTCTTTCAGCAGGGATCTGAGTTACTGTCCAGCTCTTCCATATTCATCCAGGGTCCTGGGCTGACAGGCAAGGGGGCACCCCAAATCAATGAGGCGCAGGATGCCAACTTCTGTGAGCATCACTTCCTGAGAAGTGTGGCACATTTCAATACCGGAAAGCACTGTTTGCCTAAAATTCAAGATGGAGAAAATATCTCCTGGAGGTTCAGAACAGGCTAAGCCCACCCAGAGGTGTGGCTAACGTTTCCCTGCACTCCCCTACCAGCCCCTCTCCTAATCTAATTACAGGGGATCCCATCTGACTGGGGGTGAGGAAATGGGGGAGGTCTGGTTTCTGTTCCAAATGTCTTTCCCTTTTTCAAAGACCAGTTTGGCCACCTAACTCCCTTTCTACTCTGGCATCGGCTGCTGGAGTTCTCCACCCACCAGATGGCTCCTCTGTCTCAGCCCAGGGCACTATATACCTCATTAAAGTAGCTTGGCATATCCTGTCAAAGAAGTCTGACCAATCAGAAATGGCCACGAAAGGGCCGATTTTAGGGGACTTTAAAAAAGAGTTCTAAAACACTTTCCCTGTAATATTTATAATAAATTTAACATTGGCAAATTGTTGGATCAGTTTTAACTGTAACTTTGACCCCTTAAATGACATTTTAGCTCACTCCTATCAATTGCAAGACATTATTAATTTAAAATGAAGCCTTTCCATGTTAGCCTTTGGAGCTAATCCACTACAATGGGGAAAAACTAAGTTGGCAATTTGTCCCTCATCAGGGCTTATAATGTCCCTGCTTATAATTACAATGCACCCTACCCTTTGGGGCACTTAGGGTAGACCTTAGGGATGACTTACATGTGAAAATAAGGTAGTTCAAGACATTGGAAGTACTTTTATTTCAAAAGTCAAATTTGGGCATGTTTGTATTTTAAAAGCAGCCAGCAAGGCAGGGTTGCCTTTTTTTAAATGACATCAGACTCCACAGCAGTGCACCCATAAGTGCCCTAACTTTACTGGGGTCCCTAAACCTACATGCCCTACCTTATACCAGGGACTTACAGGTAGGTTATCAGAGCCAATTATAAGTATGCCTAATTACCACATACCTTTTAAACAGAGCATTTGCCTTGGTCCTGGTTAGCAGAGCCCAGGGCACAGTTGGAGTCAGAAACCACCAGTATCAGTCAAGAAATGTGGATGATCAGGTTTAAAAGGATGATTTTTATTACAGTTGTCGAACAACAAGCGATACCCGGAGCCCAGAACTGATTTGCAGGTTACAATGATTTTGCATTGTGTACCAACGATGCATCAATTCCTGTGGTAAGGAAAGGTCGCAAAATTGCAATACGAAGACTTCATGATTTCACCTTGACAATTTACATATATTGTCAATGTGGGTAGTTGCAGTATTTGGGCGTGAACTAAGCTGCCACCCAGGGAAACCTACAAAACACAGACACTTATGAAAACTAATCACCAAGGGGAATCCAGGTTAGTGTGAATTGTGTGATAATTTTGTGAGGGAAAGATTCAGAATCTGTGGGGATCCACAAAATTTAAACCAAACAATATTCACTTGCTTCGCCTGATAAAAATAGTACCCCGCACTTGCGGCTGGGCCCCATAACCGAGACATGAAAAGGCCATATTAGGGACCATGTAAAGACCACATTGTTGGTACATTTACATCAATAATGTTGTGGTAAAAGAATATCGAGGGCAGATTATGGAGGGACAAAATATTGAATGGTAAGTGCATGTGTGCAAGTATACATCTATAGTTACTATCTCCACATATATGTACCCTAAAGATATACCTACCACATAGACATATGTATGGATGGATGGATGTACGTGGAGGTATATATAGAAAATATAGACTTAATAGCCTGTCATTATTTTCTTTCTATATTTTGTGCTTGATATTCTACTTCACCAATATTGAACGTGAAGTAGAATATCCAGCCACCCATTAGACCTGTTATTTCTCAAACGTAGTGCATCATTTCCAGATAGCGCATCAAGGCAAAAACGAGCAAAGTTTGCATTTTTTTATTTCTAAACTGTGTTATCTGAACATAAAGCATTAACTCAGAAAATATGGGGTTAAACAAATTCGCTTTGCACCTTGCAAACTCACAAAACAGGCTCTGTGCCCTGCACTATACCAGAAAAGACCTTCTTAATACCCTCCCTGTCCACACACACGCACTCAGGCACATAAACAAACGCACACAAGACTGAAGAGAAGCGCTTACTAGGTGTGTGCATGTATTTTTCTGGAAGCACTGCCGTTTGTCAATTTTATCAAGTTTGATAGGTCATCGGATGAAAAACTTCAGTAACGATATAGTAGGAATAGAAGTAGCCATTCACCGAGGGCAGACACCGTAGCAGAAAAACGCAGCACCCTAGCACATTGATGCATGAAAATGCTATCTTTTACCAGGTAAAGCAAGAATTTCCTTTTCAGTGTAATGCTTAAAAATGTTAAACATATAACCGTAAAGATATTAACCCTAACATAAAGTCTTCACCTCTAGGCAGAAAGACAATAAAAATAAATTCACCTCTGTCATTCAGCAGCTTCTCCATTATGAATCTGTAGGTGGCAAGGAAAGCATTTATACTCATTTCATTCACATGTCAAGTAAAGACTTTCATTTAAAACTGAGATGTTGAATAATGGATCTTTTGAATAATGTAATTAAGAATTTATTAAAGCATCCTGAAAAGAATCGGCAAAATGCAGTACATGCACAGTTCCACTGAGTTTTATCCTCTGAAAAATGCACCATGTGATTAATAATAGAAATGAAAAATTGGTTAAAAGTATCTGCCCAACGCTTGCAAACTTCTCTTATATTTAATGGTCAAGAATAAAAGATAACTTGCAGTCATTTAAGATATGCAGAAAGCGTTATCAAGTTGAACGTCGCTAAAATATACAATTTTGAACAATAATAAAACTTTTTTAGTATTTGCCATTATATCTTATGTAATTATCTTGAAATTGATTCATAACTTAGTCATGGCTGTAACTTTACTGTTTCAAAGATCTACACTCTTAATAAATTGCACCTTGCAAAAACCATATTTGGAAACCCGATTCTATTTTGCCAGAATAGAGTGTATGCTAACAAACAGGATTAAAGGTGCCTAGTTTCGGTTTTTCAATTGTTCTATTTTATCGGCTATTTATTCAATTTCATTTCACACTCTTAGATTATTTTATAGGCCTTAAACTGCAGCCTGAACATAACAAATAGGAACCAGAGAACCAGACAACAAGTATAACACGAGCTCACAGTGCATTGTAGAAAAATGAAGTTAGTAACATATGTAAAATAACAATGAACCTCTCTTATTTGTCTCCTACCAGCTTCCCAACTGTCTACACTATTTACACTTGATGCAGATGTCATTTATGGAAATTCTTCCTCTATTACGAACCACTGGTAAGTACTCTATGCATCTTTTATTCAACTACTGTGTACCTCATATGTGCCAATACATAGACAAACCAAAATATCAATGTAACAGTTCAAGGACAATTTGGTGAATACCCATCTGTCATTGTAAAGCAATAGTTATCATACGGAGGGACGATCCTTTAATGTAAGCACAAGGGCATGCTTGAGGGGCCGTGGAGGTCTAAGACGAGTGAGTGAGTACGAGAGCGTTAGTGAAATGCAGATGGAAGTGAAAGAGATGAAGGTGACATGAGGTTAACAGAAAAAGTCAGAAAAGGGTGGCAGAACAACCTAATGCAGTCCTCTAAACTAAATAATGACGCAGGGAGCTGGATTTCGAATGCCTTCCCTCAGCTTTTTGAGTCTCTGTAAGTCAATATTGTGTAGTAATGTAAAGTCGTAGTCAAACAAAATGACAGTGTTTTAATTAATTGTAAATAAAAAACATTGTCTCACCGAATATATTTTTGTACAACTAGGTTTGCAAGGGGAATTGGTTGATTTGTGATTGGTGGAGTTGTAAGTGCCTTGCTTCAGGGGGATAAATTAGCTTCTGTATTATATCAAACCTGTTGCATCCAATGTGTTCATTGGTGAGCCATTAGAAAGAAATACAGTATTCGGAGAAATAATTCAAGTCCGTACATTGCCTGACCAAGATCCAGCACATTTTATAACCTTTGCACATCCAGTATGATGATTTGTTGTGTGGAACTCTTTATGCCTGTACTGAAAAATAAACCCTACCAATGATAATGGTGGAGATGAGCAGGCTAGTGCAAATACGTTAAATTGTTAATCCACACGATATTAGTTCGGAATGCAATACTTTTCAAAGGCACCAAACCAAAAGGTAGACACAATTTCATCATACAGGTAAAATGTTATTTTCTTTCTATCATTTTGCCTAGTAACCAAAAAGCCCCATGTCAAGCACATTGTGTTAACCCAGTTCTAACCTTTTAGAAAGAAAACTTTGTCCCAACTTCAAAAGAAAATGACGGAGCACGAGCTGCACCACTTTTGGCAGCACTGTGCTCCATCATTTTCAAAACACAGGGATGCACTGTATTTAGTAGAATACGGCGCACCCCTATGTTGCTCCCCTCACTGGCATTAAATTTGCTGCAGAGCGCCAACTCAGCCACCCTTGCACCATGGTGCAAGAATGACTATGCTGCGAGCGAGATTGTTTTTGTGCAGGAATGGATACCTTCCTCCACAAAAACAATCTTCAATGTATTTTTGCTCTTTCTATGTGTGCTGCAGGATCTTTGTCAGCCAGCAATAGTAGATCTTCCTGATGTTGGAGCAGAACAGGAAGTCAAGCTTCCTGCTGAGCAGGAACCCTTTTGTTTTAGAATCAATTACTCCCAGATCTCCAGCATCAAAAAGGTAGGGCACTACTCCACAATCGTCTTCAAGCCCCATTTCTGATGATGATAATAGGGACATGAAGTGGACCCTGGCAGGGCTCTGGAGATGCCAGGAGAGACGAGGGAAAAAAAAAAGTTCCAGAAAGCCTTAGAATCATGGAAGAGAATGTTGATGAGGAGGATGAAGATAACAAGCCAGTTATTGTGAAACTGCACAGAGGAGTCTGACATTGCTATTCAGCCTGCTCCAAGGGATGTGGCACCAGCAGCATTCCCAGCTACCATATTTGTAAGGCCCTAGCAGGGACCTGCACCAACCCTCACCTCAGAAGAAATATGCACTCCAGGGAGACAATCAACATACCCACCTACCTCCAATTCTTCTTCAGGCATTGGCAGTGGCACAATAAAAAAATACTTCTCCTCAGTTTAGGACTTTTTTACGACAGCATTCAGGAAGAAAACATTGCGATTTGCTCCCTTTGCCATGCAAGTGTTCGTCAAGGTAAATCTGGTTCACATTATGGTACTAGAGGCCAGATGACCCACACTTTCTGATGGGAGGAGCAACTTAAAAAATTGCTAGACGTGGTTGTGATGGTGAAGGTGAGGAGAGCCGGGAAACATCAGCTCCAACTGATCAAATCACGGTGGAAGGTTAGGAAGAAGAGGGTGACATCCTCATACAAAGGAGCCCTGTCCCCAGCAGTGCACCATAATCACCCATCTCAACGTGCTCAAAGTAACACAGGAAGACTCATGACCAGGTGGAGACACCACAGAATATGGTGACTGCACCACAATGCTCATTGAGTATACCACCACTGGCATCTCAAAAGTCACCACTGACATCTCAAAATTCACCTTTGTCAGTGGCCACACAAAGGAAGAAAATCCAGGCTACAATTACAGGCATGAATAGGCAGGAGAGCCCGTATGAGCGCAACCTCCCAATGGTGTATTTATATAATGGGAAGCTGGCAAAAATGTCAGCGCTGCACCTCCTCCCTTTTTCTTTTGTGGAAGAAGTTGGATTCTTTGAGTTTGTGGCAGCCATCTCCCCAAAATTAAAGGTTCCAAGTTGTACCTATTATGCCAGCGTTGCTTTTCCAGCTCTGAATCAATCTGCTGCAATCGGTTGAACAAGCTTTGCATCAAAGTGTTGTCCACTCTGTCCAGCTGACAACAGATAAGTGGACCAGTTGTCAGGCCACAGATTACATGTGCATCACTGCACATTGGATCTCTTTTGTGGGGGTAAAGCAAAAGCTATCTAAGGGTCTTAGCTCTGAAGAAGGTTTTAAGAGCATTCAATAGCATGCAACAGTAGCCATGTTGGCCATTTAGGGCTCACACACAGCTGCAAAAATCTTGGATGGATGTAATAGCAAGGTATCTAAATGGTGGCGACTCAGAGGTCTTGAAATTGGATTTGTTTCCATGGACAATGACAGTATCATAGCCAAGGCCATGGCAGACAGTGGCTATTTTAGGGTCCTGTGTTTGACATGCTGCATCAACCTGGTCGTGCAAGACTTTCTCAAGAAAGAAGACATAGCAACACACTGGTCACCTGCAGATGACTCTGCACTCATTTTAGCCATTCTTTTAAGGGCCCGGAAATAGTTGCAGATTATTCAACGTAGTAGCAGAGTACCAGTTAAAGCCCTGATACAGGAAGTGCCAACAGGTTAATACTCAACCTATTATATGTTTCAACGTCTGTTTAAGCAGTGCAGCCAGATCAATGACTATGTCATTCTAAGGGAGGGAATGCAATTGGGAAAGCTATGTCCATCGATGCAGACAAATAGGGCCTAGTCAAATGCCTGACACAGATGCTGCTCCCTTTTGAGACTTTCACATGGGAAGATAGCAAGGAGGACAGTACGGTGGGCCAACCTATCACGTTGTTGCATCTGCTATAAGACCATCTAAAGAGGGTGTCTGAAAGGTTCACACTCAGAAGTGTGAATGAAAACCCTGAAGAACATTCCTTGGTTGAGAGCATAAGCATTGGCTTGACTTGTAATGCAAGGCTACAAAATGACATTATCTCAGCCAAAGAGTACAACTGGGCCATTTATTTCCTCTTTCATTCCTTTTTCTGAAGGCGATTTTCAAAATAAAAGAAGTGGATTGTTCAGCAAGCCAGAGAACTGAAAGAAGAAGTGCTGTAACTTAAAGTCCTACTCTGCAGTTCTGTGGTGCCGCCTGCAGCTTCCAGAGAGGGCAGTCTTGTCTCACATCAGCCAACACCATAAACAAGAACACCAGCAACCACAGCATCAGACGAATTAGACCCAACCTCTGCATTGGCTTGGTTTCAAGAGCCAGGTCTTAAGTACAGTGCAGAAGCAAAGTCAAAAGAGGTCTAGCAAGTCGCAGCCCCAATGACACTTCAGATGATATTCAAGGAGTATCTGGATGACCCAAAATAGGTGCATGTGGATCAAAACCCATTGGTGATTTGGTATGGGAAGATCAGTCAATGGCCAGAGCTTAGCAGGTTGGCAATAAAATATGTGGCTTGTCCTGTAGCCAGTGGTTCTGCTGAGCATGTGTTCAGTGCTGCTAGTGCAGATGTTATAGTGAGCAGGACCATTTTCTCGCTTTAAAATGTGGAGAGACTAACCATGGTCAAAATTAACCAGCATTTTATACCAGCTGATTACACTGTTCCCAAAACACCACAGTAGGAGAAAGAGAATGATTGGTCAGAATCAAGTTTGCTTGCTGACCAACTTTTGGGTCAACTACCTGAGTTTGAGGATGAACCCTACTTTCATGACTGAGTATGACAGTGCCACCATAAAGTGCCACCTGGAGTCCGTATTGTATTTAAGCACTAAGAATAAAGGCCCCAATATCAAGCTTATTTCTGCAACAATTTTTTTTAAAGAATGTTTTTATTTGTTGATTTCATTGTTTTATATTTGATCTTACTGTGCTTTAATGGATGTGTGCCTAAATAAAGCTTATATACATATATGCATAACATTTTACATGTGAAAAGTATCAGGATGCAAAGGAAAAAACTGGTTTAGCTTCTTTGATATGATTTCAAACAACTGCAAATCTCACTCACATCAGTTTGTAACCACATACTGAACAAAGAAGTGTGCCCTTTAGATGCCATTGTAACATCATTGTTCATCACCCTGACACTCCTACTGCACATCACCCATTTCCACTATAATGTACACTTTTCTGTGTCTCTAAACTCTACGTCATCCACATCTTCCTTGGTGTAGATACACAGAGTTCCATGAGTGGACAGCATTCATTGCCTAAATGAGATTAATTACTTAGTTCTCCCATGGGGAACAGCACCAATTACTTTTCTTTGGCAAATGAACTAGTGCTCTTGTGACAGGCATCTACCATTGTTGCTATAGGCACATCAACCTATACACCCTAAGGCTCTTCACCCAATGTTCCACTGATGTGCATTTCCCAGTGCTCCACTGAAGCGTAACACTAAAGCTCACATGGTGCATATCAGCCTGTTCTTTCCAGCTGCAAATCACACCATGGACCCTGATTCACATCACGTTATTCCCCCCTTCAAATCACCCACTTCCTTCTAAAGTACAAGCTCATGTGTGACTTTCAGTCTGCCTGCCCTGACGGTAATATATTTCTTGTCTTTTGTCATGGGGGATGATTTGCATGTGGACTTTGACGAAAATGGGATTCTATAGGTGTGTTATTAGTTTCCATGTTCAATGAGTAAATGATTCTTGTGAGAAAGTGATTTACTAGCTGAAGTGCACTGGTGTCCACCACAGCTAATAAAGTAACTATTCAGTTAAGTCCAGTCAAAGGTTTCAATAACTTAAACATGACCTCAACCCCAGGTAGCTATGGCACAGAGCAGACAAGTTTAACTTACGGAAACTGTGTGAAGCATTTAGAAGGTCAAAAACAGTTCAAATATCTAAAAACACCATAAACTTCTCATTCTAATTTATAACAGATAAATAAACATTTTAATAAGCAAACTGATACCAAAACAACAAAAATCTATTAAAGGGAACCAGAGATATAAATTTGTCAGTATTGGAATGAAAATAGCAAAAATAAAGGAGCAAAGCACTAATGAAAGTGAATGGCCATGACAGACTGGGATCTGGGCAAGATTTGAGGTCAACAGCAATGGAGTACAGGCAGGATACAGCAATCAAATTAGCCCCACTAGGGTTTAGAAGTAGGGAAGTTTGAAAAAGTTTCTTAGTTCCAATATGAAAAGGGACTTCATTGTTTTTCTGAGTACAAACTCTTCTCCAGGCATGACAAATCTGAATTTCAATCTGATGTCTTGGAAATTCCAGTTGGATATTTTTTCACAGATTTTTCCTTTGAAACTCTGGGGCTCTGGAGCAGTGCAATGAGTTTTGAAAAAGTTCTAAAGTTCCTTTTTGGCCTAAACAAATTATAGGAGTATATTTCCATTGCCATCAGGACTTAGAGACTCTCAAGATGTCAGGTAGAGGGAAACAGCAAAGTCCACTGGTCTGCTGGGATTCTACACAGGAGTGCCCGCTTTATCATTCGTATGTTCTTGGAGCCACAAAGGGGAGCAAACGTATGATACTTGATGATCTTTCTGCCCTTGGATTCCAAGTACAAGGAGGCCCAATCTCCACAGGTTCTTCTCAAGGTCACATATACCAAGTGGAGCATGTTCAGCTCACCTGGTATACTTTTGCAAGTTCAGCAATATTCTGAGGAAAGTGCTTTGGAGTGCTACGTTTATGCGTGGCACCAGCTAGTGGGTAGCTATGACAACTATGTACTCCCTAACTAGTGGGTGAAAGTTACCAGTGGCAAACCCCACCTATCTTTTCAGTAGTTCTAGTTTGTTTTTACTGCGAACAAGCCTAAAATGCCATTGTACCAGGACATGTCCAAGGTGGCATAAGTATTCAGCCTCACTAAACTTGTGCTCTGAGGGTGGGTCCTCACACAGTATCCTTCCACCTCAAACACTAAAACCCAGTTATAAGCAGTTGCTCTACCCACAACAATACCAGAGGCAAATGTCTGGTAGGAAAAAGCAGGATCTTTCAGCAAACAGAAAGGGGACACATAAGAATTCTCTTGACATCCTGCTATCTTCCTTTCAAGTGCACCCTAAGTGTTAGATGTGGCTCAAAAGACCTGTAAAGAAGGATTTGACAGTGTGCTATGAACGGGATGCTCACAGCTCTTACTCTGAATATTCTGTGGGATTCAGAGCAGTCATGTCTGTCTATCCGGGTAAGCCTATTGTTTAGATCTAGGAGGAATTTTACACCTCGCTCACACCTATATATTGTCTTCCATGAAGGCAGCCACTTATGCTAATAATGATTGTGAGAAATTGGGTTGTTGGTTGACTGGTGTGTGAGCCCTGGTCAAGCAACAGCCACAATCCCTTGTGGGGTGAACTACGAAAAGACACAAATTTAACCTGCAAACAGCAACACAGTGAAAACACAACACAATAAAAATCCAAAATTTAGAACAATAGAGAACATTGTAATACGTTATTTGTCAACAAAACCATGAAAATCCATTTAGTAGAACCAGAGTTCTGAATTTTTAAAGGTTAAGGCTCAACATAGCAAGTCCCTAGTTTTGTAAATTGGCCACCTGGCCTTCTTTAGAGCCACAACCAAGGGTCTAGGAAGGGATGGATACTTCTTGAGGGGTTCAGGACTCACTCAGGCAGGGTCCAGGTGCAGCTTTGAGATGGTGGGAGCCTGTGATGTCCCTGTGTCTCAGAACAGGAGACCAGCTAAACTAGCCCTTGGAGCCACTTCTGAAGTCCTGGGTGCAGGTGGTGAGGCAGGGCTCTACAACAGGGCTGGCCTCTGAAAGTTCAGGCTCCAGGAAGCAAAGCAGTCCTTCCAGTTATAGCAGCAGTCTAGCAGAGTGTACCTGAGGTCACAGTAGCTGGCAGTCCTCTGACAGTCCTTCCACTGGTCCAGTAGTGAACTGAGGAGCAGGTCTGAGATCCTAATTTTTATACCCTGGTGTCTTGCTCCTGGAAGGTGGGTGAAGTTTCCAGAAAGGTTCTCTAAAGTTCCAGGAATGTCCTGCCTCCCCTGCCCTGGCTTCTAGCCGACTGCCATTACAATTCAGAGTCTTTCAGCCTATTGTGTGGTGGCAGAGCCCAGACTATTCTTGTGGGGCTATGCTTATCTCCACCTCATTCAAGTCAGTTAATGGCCCATTCAGTCTCTGCTATTCCACCTATTGAGTGACTGAGGTGAATTTACAAAGTCCTAACTGTCAGTTACACCCAGTCATGTGACCAAAGGCAGGTTCTTGCACAGAAGGCAGGCAAATGCCATCTTTTTAGAAGTGGAATTTTCAAACTTGTGATGATAAATCTGACTTTACCATTAAGGAGGTTTCATCATTACAAGTTTATAGGTACCAATCATGACATACCTACCACTTCTGGCTTAGGAAGTACAGCTTCTTAATTTCAATTAGAAATCCCTTATGTCAGCTTATGGAAGAGGTGGGCCTCTCAGTAGTGAGAAAACCAATTTGGAAGTTTTTCACCACTAGGACATATAAAACAAACAAATACATGTTTTACCTTTTAATTACACATCACCCTACTCTATGGACTACTTAAGTTCTACCTTAGGGCTGACATATATGTAATATAAGGGGAGCTTAAGATTTGGCAAGAGGTTATAAATGCCAAGTCGACATTGCAGTGGGTCACTGCTTTCAGGCTGCCATGGCATGCCTGGAACAGGTTTTAAGGTGCTACTTATGTGAGTGGCACAGTAAGTGCTGCAGGATCACTGGTAGCATTTAAGTTGCAGGCCCTGGGTATGTGGTATACCACTCTACAAGGGACTTATGTGTAAATGAAATATTCAATCCGGTAAATGCCAATCAAACCATGTTTTAGGGGAGAGAGCACAAGCACTTTAGCACTGGTTAGCAGTGGTAAAGTGGACAGAGACCTAAGGCCAACAAGCAAAAATCCAACAAAACTTAGGAGGAGGAAGGCAAAACGTCTGGGGGTGACCCTGTGGGGAGGGCCATTTCCATCATTGATTCAGAGAGTTTAGACAGATAAATTTCTAAAACTTTACTTTTCCTTACTATTTCTTAAAAATCTTTTTTGACCATTTAGCTCAATTTATAATAACTATTAAAAATAATGGCTTCATTTTTTTTATTTTGCTTGTCCTATTCCCAAGATAGCAGTATTAGTATTTTATTTTGTACTCTGGATTTTCACACAGCTACGCCTGCCACAGTGATACTAGCTTCAAGGGTGTTGTTACTGCAGTTGCAGGCAACATTAATTTTTCTTTATCTCCCACTTTTAGATACCCTGCAACCTATCTTGTGGGCTACAACTCTTAGATAAGTGTGACTTACTAGTGTTGAAAAGGGAGGATTTTATTTGTTAAAAAGGGTTATTTCAACAGGTTGCACTGCAGAATTCGTACTGCAGCAGCCAAATATAATTGTAAGCCTGAAGCCAAGATTTCCTTTGTCGCACTAATGAATTGCACAATAAGTACTGCAGTCCACAAGTGACATTTACATTTTCAAGCCATTGGTGTATTTCCCATCATATACAATGACCTTATAGGGAATGGAAATAAGCCAATCAGGCATTAGCCAATTTCTACATGTTTATTGTTCACAGCACATACATTGAGCACTGTAAAGTAGTGCCCCAGTGAGCAGAGCCTAAACACCAGCAAAGCACAGCATAAAAATGGTGGTGCCTACGTTAAAAGATTGATTTCTCACAATTTCCCTTTATTTTGTTTTCCATTGTGCACATGTACTACACAAAATGAAATCAGTTGTCTTTGTAATAGTTGCTTAAAATGCATTTCTTGAACTCTATTGACAGCTTTCTGCCTCTTATGCTGCATATTACTCACTCACCTTGTTGAACATACCATGCATATTTATTTTAAAAAATTAAAACTACCACGGAACCTAACATTTGTACTTTGTAGATTTTTGAAGAATGTTTCCAAAGCCTCACAGGGAAGCGATACATATACTTTTTTTCAAAGAGTAAACAACATAAAGTTTTGGAGAACACTGTTATTAATGACATCAATTGCAATTCTTCAATAAAAATATTTGGTAAACTTTTGCTTGTTAAATATTTGAAAGTTAACTTGGATTTTCATTTGTATGTATTTAGGTGGGTGTGTTAAAGCAAAGACGTTTCCTTGCCAGCAATACCTAAATTAGACATTACTCACGCAGCTTTTACGTGGGCCTGATGAAAATATCGAACACAGAATATTGTGAGATAGAAATACTGAGGACAAAATATTGAAACAAATTTATAGAGGTAAGTGCATTTTGTGGTAGTACAGATTTTCTATACCTAACGCCATATATATTTGTACCTTGACATTATATATGTTCAAGGTACATAGATGTGAAATTGATAATAGTAAATCTACAGTTCCTTCATATACACTTACCTTTCGCTTTGTTGGTCCTCATTATTTTGGGAACGATAATCTTATATAATGATGTTTTCATATCTGAAACAATTCTGTATCACTCGTACTGTTTGGACGTGTTGTATTTGTTTGTAGCTATAAATGTGCATTTACGAAGTTTATGAACCATGTGAGGTGAATCACAACAAAGGCGAATTACTGATTTTAAGATATTGCACTCTCTAAAGTGCGTACACTTTAGTTTGAAATTCTCCTAGATAGTGCATGAGCTGCAGACAGTTGATGATAATTCAAATGAGTGTATGAGACTATGTGGGCCGTATAGCAAAGCTCAGAAAAAAGGACATTATTTGACTCTTAATGTTTCTGAGATGTTCTGTTAACAAATCGTGCTGTAACTTAGAGATATTTTGAGGTAATGTAAGCGCTCAAGACACCAGAAAGAAACATGCAGATCCGCTCTACAGTTGTACACCACAAAAAATGGTATTATGATGCGCCCCCCCACCATTTGCAATTCTTTACACTTTAAAAATTGTCTAGGAAACTTGGCCTGTCTTTTCTTCAATACCGCTCAGATTGTCCTTTTCTTTGATATGTGTGAATAATGGAAAATGAAAACTCAGATTCCATGTTGAAGGAAACTGAATCATGGAAAAGCAACTTTAAGGAACAACAAAAAAATAAAAACTTTAAAATTTTCGAGGAAAGATTATATTAAGGAAAAAATCCAAAACTAGGCTAATCTTGGGTCAAGTTTAGGACTACTGTTAGTTTTTTTTTGTTCAGGGATGGGTAATGTGTGGGGTGATGAGGGGTTTTAGAGGCCACAAATAATTAGACTTCAGGCAAAGAAAGATGTTTTTTAGGATTAAGAGATGATTTGTAGTGTAAGGGTAGTGAGGGGTTTGTAGGATTCACAGATGAGTGGTCTTTAGGTGTGTGCTGTGGTTTTAGGTTTGAGGGTTGGTGGAATGAAAAGTATGTTGTGGGATTTTTGGGCTCATCGATGGGCAGAGCGTAGAGCTGATGAGGGTTTTTTAAGGTAACATTATTGGTAGCTGCTGGGGTAGTCAAGAGTCTTTGGCGTTCATGATGGGGTGGAGTTTAGGGTGGTGAATGGTTTTAAGGATTCAGATTGGGTGGAGTTAGGATGTAGAAATGTGATTTTAGGGTTCAGGGATGAGTAGTTTAGGGGGATGAGTTCCTATGGATCATGGATGGCTGGTGTTTAAGGGCGGAGGGACTTTTAGGGTTCAGGGATGGAATTTGGCTGTGCTGACGTGTTTTGACGAATGTGGGATGACAATGGTTAAGGCATGTATAGGGGTTTTTAGAGTTCAGGAGTGGGTGGAGTTAGGGGTAGTGAGTAATTTTATGGTTCCTGGATGGTCGATTTGGGGGATAGAAAGGGCTTTTAGGCTTCAGGGATGAGTTTAGTTTAGGTATGGTGAGAGGTTTTAGGGGGCAGGGATTGATGGTATTTAGGGATTTTTAGGGGTAAGCAATGGATGGTAGTTATGGGTGGTGTTGGCTCAGCAAATTCAAAGTATCCAAACTAATTGTTTGGAAATGTGAAAGAAAGAAATATGAATTAATGCCCCCTTAAGTAAAACACTGAAAAAATATCCCCAACAAAAGTGTTTCTGAAAGTAAGAAATGCAAACATTTCATTTACACTTAAAATTAGGCCTGGTGTAGAACTTTCTCCACTGGCAGAGTTTGCATTTTTCGGGCACTTTGCGCTATGGGGAATAGCACAGAGTTCCTGAATTCCACACTCCAGCGTGGAGTGGAATTTTTTTGTGGATGCGAGAATGGGTTTTGGTGCTGTCTCTTGAGCGTGATAATACTCCAGGGCCACTAGAGAGCATGCACAAGACTTTGCGTTCTCTCACATTGCTTCCAACTGCACTGGCGGACACAACAGGGCCTCTCACAAGTGCAAACTCACTTCTGAAGTAGATTTTATCCTCCAGAGCCACGAAATCTAGTCAAAAAGAGATTTTCTTCTCCAATAGACCCTGCAATTTGTTTTTTTTTCAGATTGCAAAGCCTTTCTTTTCAAACAGAAAGGAAGTAGGTCAGAGACTCCAACTTTATGTTCCTGTCCAGCAGGCTACTCCCAGTGCTTTATCCATCTCCTGGTCACTTTTCACTTAGATTTAAGGGTGGAAGGATCACTCTCTTTGTCTCCTGGATATATCTTTGGATAAGGAATTTGTTTTTGTTGAATCAAAAACTGTTGTAGAAGGGTGTTGTGTTTGTTTTCTTGGGCATGCACCAGTATTTCTTTTTACTTTAATTTGATATTTGATTTTAAAATCCTATAGTGTTGGGTGGGCTGGGGTTTCAATATGGGATTAGTTATTATTTATTTTGCATTTCATTGATTTTTTACCTTTTGTAAAGGAAATTTATTTCACAGCTCAGTATCTTTTCTACATGTTTGTAACATTTGTAAGATCATTTTACTATGTGGCCTAGGTAGCCAAAGGGCCATCTAGCTGGTCGGCCTAGTACTGGTAGTCATCAGTGCATCAAATAAATGTTTCAGTGGTATATGTTTTCAAAATTTACTTTAGGGCAGGGATGGCAATGGATTAAATTTAAAATGTTGGCTATTGTTTGCATTTAGTTTTTTGCAAAACGTGTATGTATATATATATATATATATATATATATATATATATATATATATTGTGGGATAATAATACTTGATTATTTGATAGGTGGATGTTGTTCGGCCGTGTGGCTGGCAATCACTTTGTACATGCAGCCAGTGTCCCATTGCTATAGGCCTGCATGTGTTCTTTGCTTGTCATTCCTCTTTGCTCCTTTTTGTCGTTATTTGATAATGTGGCTGGCTGGCAGCCATTTTATTTCTGCAACCTTTGTCCATTTCTTTGCCATAGGCTTGCATGTGTTCTTTCTTTGCCATGTCTCCTTGTTCATATCCACCATTTTATTTAAGCCTTACACTCTCTCATCCAGGCTTGCACTATTCCAATTCAACATCCATATTTATCCACCCATCCATCCATAGACTCACGTATCCAGTATCTACCCTTTCAAACGACCTGCGTTCACCTATCTATCCATTTACCCATGCATCATTCGTAAACATCTATGCACTTCTCACCTAAGCACTGGCTTTTACCTATCTACCCCTCACCCACTGAGGCATCATTTCACCCATTTCATCTATCCAGTCACTCACCTGTGCATCTTTTACTTTCACCCACACACCTTTTCACTCATAAACATTTTATCCATTCTTTCTTTTAGCTGTCCATCCTATGTTTGCTTTTCCATCAAACCATTTGTAGCATCCATTCAGCTATTATGAGCTTTTGTCCGCTGATTTACAGAGAGAAGAGGCCATTAAGATTAAGAACTAAAACCCCACTCCAGCTGCTGAACCAGGGGCTTCACAAGCAATGCCCTTACAGTGAGTATATTAGTAATTCTTAATGAGCAAGAGCAATATGACTTACCAGAGCACATCCCCGCTGCTGCCGTTCTCCCCTTCTGTTGATATATCCGCCACACTAGTGCTACCACTGACCCCAGCACTGGTGGAGCTGGAAAAACATTACAAAATTTAATAAAAAAAAAAAAAAATACAACCACAATAGATCATTCCAGCTCTATCTTCTTCTATAATTCATTTTAGGAATTTTGTCAGTTGTTAGAAAAGAAAGGTATACAAATCAGCCACAAACATTTCATAATGGAGCTAAGTCACTAAAGCGCAATAAAGGGGTGGAATACTTTGGTCAGTCCAGGAGAACCTTTGGTAACGACTTGGGCATGAGTAAGGCAAAGAAAACCTTCACACATGTATAGAAAATAAGACTTGGGCATGC
Organism: Pleurodeles waltl; assembly: GCF_031143425.1. NCBI lineage: Eukaryota > Metazoa > Chordata > Amphibia > Caudata > Salamandridae > Pleurodeles > Pleurodeles waltl. Next base: position 550,558,803 of record NC_090442.1, read on the forward strand.
AATCTTGTCAGTAGAGTACCTGTCCTAAACATCTATCCTCTTAGTGTTAAGTACAGTCTGCAAGATATATAAGGGGAGTAGGGAAAGCTAAGCTTATTAGAAGAAAGCTAGTACAGACAGGAGGAATTCAGGTACAGACAAAACACATGTGAAATAGATAAATGCAGGGATAGCAAGAATTTACAAAGCTTACATAGAATGAAAATAAGTACAAAAAAGTTAGACAGGCACAGTAAAACTAAAAGAAACATTATCTGAAATGAGGAGAGGTGAAAAAAATAAAAGTAGGGAAATAAAAATAATATAATATGAAGAATTACTCGGGCCAGCAGATCCCCCGGCATCTGCAGTGGTGGTGGCACTAATACTTGCACCCTCCCCTACTGGACCCACAGATGATGATGCCCTCTTCTTCACCGTGGCTGAGGTAAGAAATAAAACAAAAACATTAAAAAAAGATTAGTGGTACAGGTAATCTCACACATTTTTTTTTTTCAAGCAGGGGCAAACAAAGTAATGTTGTACTTTTCTAAATCAGATTGCCCAGTATGATGGACTCAACTCAAATTGACCCATTACTTTTACTTTCTTAATTCCTGCACCTAATCCCTACTCCAAATTACCTAAACTATTGGCTATATTTACAAACTTTTGATGCAGGGCAACACTGCAAGTCTTTTTGCAGCACTGCCCTTCGCCAATAGGAGAGGGCAGGAATTTGCTGTATCTACAACAGATATGACACATTTGTGTCCTTTTCTCCTGCGTAGGTGCACAGTCGTCTGCCAGGAGTCAATGCAGGCACCCCTGCACCATGCTTAACGGTGCTCGAATTGGGGGAATGATTGTTTTTGTGCAGAAAGGGACAACTTCATGCAAAAAAAACCACAAGAGGAGTTTTTCCTTTTCTATGTGTGCTGCACATTGCAGCACACATAAAAAAGGAAAAAATGAGGAGAAATAAAGTTATTTCTCTTCGTTGCATCTTACTCACACCTCCCCTAGGGAGGCGTAGGTGAAACATTTCCAGATTTGGAGAGTGTTTACGGGAATTGGTCTGTATTCTTTGAGGGCACTAATCCAGGGAGTTTCTATGACATGGCTCCAGTTGCAACGGCTGAAGGTGAAGCGTTTCATTGCGTCTTCCAGTCTTTCCTCGATGGTGAAGTGGACAATGTTGTGGTTAGTCCAAGTTACCTGGGAGGTGTGGGAGAATTTGGCTATGTTACTGGAGGAGAAAATGGAGATGAGTGTGTGTCCTGCGCTGTGCATGGGTGTGGTGAGAGATGCGGATGATGCTCATGTTGTCATGGAGTGAGGCAGAGTTGGTGTCATTCGGGTCTTCTAGGCGGAAGTTCAGGTCCCCCAGGAAGATGAAGTGGCTGGACTCGATAGCCATCTGGGCAATGAAGTCTACGATGGAGTTGCAGAAGCTGTGTTGGGGGCCAGAGGGTCTGTAGGCGAGGGTTCCTTTGATGGTTGTTTTGATGTTGTATTTGATCTGGAAGTTGAGCTGTTCCATGATTGGTGTGATTTTATTATCTGTGGCGGTGCAGATGAAGGATTCCTTGTGGATGGTGTGATGCCCCACCATGTCTGTTGGAGGGGTTGCGGTGAATCATCTTGTATGGGTGTGGTGGTGGCGGTGTCTAGTGCAGAGTCGGGGTAATCAAGGTTTCAATGATGAACAGGATTTTGGGTTCGAGGGTGGTGATCGTGTCCCAGATTTCTATGACATAATTGCCAAGGGATCAGATGTTGATTAGAGCACAGTGGAGTTGATTTTTATGGCTTGGCGTGGTGGGGGTTGCCGTGGTTCCGTTGTTGCAGGAGAAACAACAGTTGTGGCAGGAGAAGGAGCCTTCAGTGGATCATGGTGACACGGTGCTACAGTAGGGATGCCAGGTCTTTGGCCAGTGGTTCTTGATTTTGTCGGACGAGTACCGGTGCCTGGGGTTGCAGAACCAGGGGTCCTGGTGATGGGCGAAGTCCAGACGCAGACAGGTGCAGACAGGCTTGCCTTTGGCGCACCAGCGGTGCACCCACTGGAGGTGCCTGAGCAGGGGCACACAGGGGGTGAAAAAGAGTAGGAAGGAGATGGAGACTGGGCTGGCCAGAAAGGGGCTAGCAGGAGGCAGCAAGGAGGATAGGCAGCAGTGAGGGCAGGGTGGGCAGGCACTGGGCTGCAGGCTCTATGAAGCACTATGCAGCAGCAGTTGTGCATATATACCATGGGGAAGCTGGAGGGACTCCTCAATGGTCCTGGGACGTCAGACCATAGGGGCGTGGGAGGGGAGCAGGGCAGGAGAAATAGAAGGAAGCAAGGGGGCCTGAACAGGGGCACGCAGGGGGGTGAAAAAAGTCAGGAAGGAAAAGGAGCCTGGGGAGCCAGAAAAGGGCTAGCAGGGAGGATAGACAGCAATGAGGGCAGGCAGGGCAGACACTAGGCTGCAGGTGCAATGTAGCGCTATGCAGCAGTGTCCTAGTGAGCACCAGCAAAGCAGGGCGGTGGGGGGGCCTGAAGGGGCTGGCAGGCAGCAAGAGAAATGGGGCAGCTGTCTGGGCAGTCACTAGTCTGCAGGCACTATGAAGCATTATGCAGCAGCAGCCATTCACAGAGTCCAGAGGGAGCTGGAGGACCTGCTCAATGGGGTAGAGCAGTGACCACCATTAATTAGGCACTGGTGGGGAGGGGTGCATGGCGGTGTGAGGGTAGCAAGACAGGAGAAATGATGGGAAGGGGGGCCTGACATGGGGCCCACAGGGGCTGAAAAAGGGCAGGAAGGAAAAGGAGGCTGGGGGTCTGAAAGAGGCTAGCAAACAGTAGCAGGTAGGATAGGCAGTTGTGAGGGCAGACAGGGCAGGTACAGTGCTTCAGGCACCATGTAGTGCTATGCAACAGTGTCCTAGAGAGCACCAGAAGAGCAGGGATGCCAGGTGGGGCCTGAAGGGACATGCAGGTAGCAGCAGAAACATAGCAGCAGTCTGGGCAGGCACTGGTCTGCCGGCGCTATGAAGCTCTATGCAGTAGAAACCTTGCATAGAGACCAGGGAGGAGAAGTAGGGCCTGCTTACCACTGGTCTCTGGTCTCTGTCTTCATTTAAACATGAAGAACAAATAAATATGAAAACATGTTGTTAACATCAACACAATTATCATGAATCACAAAACATTTGTTAGATTCAAAATAACTGTCCAGCTATTTTGTATTTCCATCACTAAGAAGCTAACTTTAATAATAGTTATTTTCATTTATTCTGCGGCAAAGTGATTGATTCTGTCTAGCACCATTCAATGCCCACTTGCTCAAAAAGGCATGAGAGAAGGGATTTCTTGATGCACCACATTTATTGAGTACATTAATTAGTTTACTGATGTAGATTATTTGTCATAAGGTACTCAGAGGAGAGGACAACAATTAAGGATAATAAAGTTACTGAAAAGAAATTATATACAAGTGAGCAAATATACCATTAACTTTGAACATGTAGAATGCATGTAGGGAACAATATTAGGCACACTTCATTGGAGTAATATAAAAAAACATATAAAGTACTACAGAGACAAAAACAACATAGAGTAAAGGTGAATTAATTAAAGTCAAATTTGAGTAATCTAACTACATCTCTCATTGTATAACTTCAGACCTGTTCCTCAGAATCCCAGATATCTGTCTCAAATCACTAAAGAGTGTATGTAGACTTGTAAAGGAAAACATACAAGCAGATCACCTACACATTCCAAAACTATATTGGCTCCCTCTGTAAGCCAACAGCTGCAACCTTCCACACATACCCTTCTAGAAAGTAAGACCAAGATGTCCATTGGTGAAACATAACCCTACTAGACAGTAAGAGCATGATGTCCAGTGGTGAATGCACACATGATTGGTGTTTGAAACATAGAGTATACATTATTTTAATCAGTGTTAAGCAAGATTGCTGGAGAACTTTATAAAACAAATTTCTGATTGGGGTTTCATAATGTAACTATAAATTGTGTTAATTCTAATTAGGTAAATATTTGGTTAGTGCACTACATAATCCAGAATTCTTTGCATTGCGTCTAAAAGAGAAAATGGACATAATTAATAGCAGGAGAATATGGCATTCACCATGTGTGATCAAGACTGCTTAGTTGAAATGCATAATTGTTTTTGGTGTTGATGGAATTTTTTATAATAAATGGAACTGGAAGACTTTTGGGGTATCATATATCTATATCAGTTTCATAATATGTATATATTCACCTAGTAAACCAAAGGTTACAGGGTGATATAGTTAGATTCTGAGTTTGCTTGTGCAAAACCATAGAAACTAAGCAGTTATAGTTAGAGTTATTTCAAGTAACTATAACTTGCCCCCTAAGGTAAATATAACTTGCGCCACAGCCATGCATTGTTTTTTCTTCAATAATTTGACTGCTAATGCTTTATTTACATCTTTAGTGAAAGTAATAATTGGGGTAATTAGCAGTGCATGGCCAGGATACGAGTTACAGTTGCCTTAGGGAGCGATGTATAGTTACTTGAAATAACTCTAACTATAACTGCTGAATTTCAATGGTTTTGTGTGAGTAAATTCAGATCTAACTATAAAGTCTCTGGAACCTTTGTTTTTTAAGTGAATTTATGTTTTTAAATTGTATTTCTTATCTATAATGTCACTGTAACCTTTGTTTTTTTTCAGTGTATTTCTATGGTCTTTTTAACAATAAAGCATTTTGAATTACTATACGTTAATTCAACCACCTATGTACACTGCCAAAGGTGGTGGTGTGGCTGGGATTGGCTGCACGGCCTGTCCTGCAGCCAGTCCCTGTGACCACCCCCCCAACCACCCAACCCCATGGCGTGCACAGCCATGCGTAGCGTGAGTTGGCCTCATGGTCCGTCTCTCTGGGTGTGATGATATATTTGAGAGGGTACCTATGGGTGTGAGAGTGGGTGTGACAGTGTCTGGCTGGGTGTGAGGGGGTGTATGTTGGTGTGAGAGTGGATGTGAGAGTGTCTGTCTAAGTGTGAGAATAGGTTTGAAAGGATGTCTGGTATGAGAGTGGGTGTGAGAGTGTTTCTGTGATTGTGTGTGTGTGTCTCTGAGAGTCTGAGTGGGTCTGTGAGTGAGTACATGAGTCTCTCAGTGGGTCTGTGCGTGAGTGCATGAGTGTCTGAGTGAGTGTCTGAGTGTGTCTGTGAGCGGATGAGTGAGTGTGTGGTTGTGTCAGTAGCTATGTGAGTGACTCAATCAATCAATCAGTCAATATTTGCAAAGCATGGCTAGTCATCCATGAGGGTCTCAAAGCGCTGGGAGGAGGGTAGAGGCCTCATCCAAAGAGCCACATATTGAAGTTCTTCCTGAAGATGATGAGCAACGGCCATTGTCTGAGGTGCTGGGGGAGGTTGTTCCAGACTAAACCACAAAGGAAACTCACCTGCCCTTTTATCCAACAAGAGTCTATAGTTTTGCACAAAATATCTACCCAAGTGGAATTCTTTCTGACTCCTTGGTAAATGCCCAGTGTGTATTCTACACTACAGTTGCACAGTGGACCACAAAGAATTGTCTCTAATGATCTTTTGTGCATTTGTCAATGTGACTCCTGTGTCTTTCTCCAAAATACTGTGATAACATGAATTCTGTTATAGACTGGCCAATGAGTTTACAAAGAAGTAAGGGGCATATTTAAGAGTCCCTAAGGCCACCGGAGTGTCACTTTTCATGATGCTCTAATGGTGCAATGCCCTGCGCTATATTTACAAGGTGGTATTAAGCCACTTTTGTGGGCTTAACGCTACCTTGTAAATACGGCCCCTTCACATGCAGCACTTTGTGTGGAAGGGGTGTGCAATGGGTGTTGCTGTGGGCGTGCCACAGCAACACCCATTACATTTTGACGCTGCCTCTGATTTGTGAGCGGTGCCCCAGGTCATCAGTGGCACTCCAACGTAGAAGAAGCCCAGGGAGGTGGTGGTCCCCAGGCCTGCAGGATGTCCGAAACAGGTCTCCTTTCTATTTTTATAACATATGCTCCGGGGATGTGGTTGTCCCTGGGGCGCGGGTACCGTGTGGCCCCCTGCACATAATTTCTGCTTCACCTCAGGGAGGTGGCAACCCCTGGGCTTGCGGAGAGAGCCCGGCAGCCCTCCGCACTCCAGTAAAAGAATGCCCTCAGGACTTGTCTCACCTGGGGGTTTAAAAAAATTTCACCTGATCCACCACAAACCACCACAAATTGTTTTAAAATAATCCTTTTTAGCCCAGAGCTAAGGGGCCAGGGAGTGTGGCCCCTTTACTTTCTTTTACTCAAGTCCCAAGATGGCTGCCAACACTTCCTGGTTTGAAGTGTTGGAAGCCAATCAGAGCTGTGCATTTCACTGCACAAGCTCGTCATTATTCACAAAGTCATCGTGGCTACAGATGTCTAAATTTATTTTCACTTTAACATATCCAAACTACTAAATGGATTTACACCAAATGATAATAAACACAATCTGTGTACTGAAAGCTAGATTTCAGCCTAATTTGGGGTAATTCCATCCAGTGATTCGGGCTGTAGTCGTATCTAAATGTCCTATGGGAATTAGCACGGGAAACACAACTTTTTTGAACCCCCTCCTTTTTCTCGGCCCCCGCTTGAGGGATCACCCCAAAACTTTCAGTGTACAACAAGAATCATCTTGCCACTTTTTGTTTTCGAAAATTTCGTTAAGGTCCATCCAACTGTGCCAAAGATATAGGCAAGTCAAAAAACGTCTTTTCTATAGAAGCGTGGTCCTAACTGGTGGCGAGCGACCAGCAGTAGATTGTATATTTAGATATACTTAGGAACATATTTCCATAGAAAAAGCATTTTTTGACTTGCCTATATCTCTGGCACCGTTTGACGATTCTTCACTAAATTTTCAAAAAAAGTGCTCCTGTGATTTTTATTACGCACAGAAAGTTTCAAAGTAATCCATCTAGCGGGGGCTGGGAAAAAGGGGAGGTAAAAAATGGGCCTTTCCCATGTTATTTCCCATAATTCATTTGAAGACAACTATAGCCCAAACCACTGGACAGAATTACACCAAATAGGGCAGAAATCTAGCTTTCAGTATGCAGATTATGCTTTCATTTAGTTGATGTGAGTCCATTTAGTAATTTTTGAGAAATTTAAGGGAAACCAAATTTGTATATCTCTGCCTATGTGACTTTGTGATTATTTTGCGAATAACTTATGAAAATTCATGAATTTTCACGAATACGCATGTGAAAAGAACCACTGTAATTGGCTGACTGCAACATAACTAGAAAGTTGCAGCTGCCATTTTATTTCATGAGTCATGGTCCTTGATCAAAATATGCTCCCCACACTTGGTGGCACTCACAGAAACCAAATTGGCATATAGGTGGTCATTCTGACCCTGGCGGTCTTTGACCGCCAGGGCGAAGGACCGCGGGAGCACCGCCGACAGGCCGGCGGTGCTCCAATGGGGATTCCGACCGCGGCGGTAAAGCCGCGGTCGGACTGGCACCACTGGCGGGGTCCCGCCAGTGTACCGCCGCCCCATTGAATCCTCCGCGGCGGCGCAGCTTGCTGCACCGCCGCGGGGATTCCGACCCCCCCTACCGCCATCCAGATCCCGGCGGTCGGACCGCCGGGATCCGGATGGCGGTAGGGGGGGTCGCGGGGCCCCTGGGGGCCCCTGCAGTGCCCATGCCACTGGCATGGGCATTGCAGGGGCCCCCGTAAGAGGGCCCCTACATGTATTTCACTGTCTGCTGCGCAGACAGTGAAATACGCGACGGGTGCAACTGCACCCGTCGCACAGCTTCCACTCCGCCGGCTCGATTCCGAGCCGGCTTCATCGTGGAAGCCTCTTTCCCGCTGGGCTGGCTGGCGGTCTGAAGGCGACCGCCCGCCAGCCCAGCGGGAAAGTCAGAATTACCGCCGCGGTCTTTCGACCGCGGAACGGTAACCTGACGGCGGGACTTTGGCGGGCGGCCTCCGCCGCCCGCCAAGGTCAGAATGAGGGCCATAATATTGTTATTTATTAGCATAATTGGGGGTATAATAATATTATATGTACTTTTCAATCTTCCTCTATTAGAAGGGTTGCTATTTTGGCAGCCAAGAATATGACTGTCAAGGTTCTTAAAACAATGGCGAACTCTCGGGGGAGATGGGCAGTTGCACAGCTTATGATATATGGGCAGAAGTATGTAATTTATTTGACATATGTCCCAAACATAGATGACCCAGCGATTTTCAATTGGCTTGCCATAGAACTGTTGGGGTGGCCTAGGGATCTACTTGTAATGGGATGGGGGATTTTAATTGTGTTTTGAATTCTAGTATTGATTCAACAAATTGGTCTGCTATGCCGTGCATGTTCATAACTAGAACGGCGATTCGGGAAATTTTGTGTCTTCCTGGGCTTATGGACATCTGCCAGGCAATTCATCCAAACTTCCCAGAGTTAACTTACTTCTTGTGTCCTCACAAACAGTACTCTAGGATAGACATTATTTTTGTCAGAAGGATTTTGGTCCAAGACATGGATATGAAGGTCTGTCCTAGAAGCTCTTCAGATCATAACCCTATACTACTTTCAATTAAGTGTCCAGGGACTAGAAGGGAAAAGCACCAGTTTCCCTTTCTCTGGATCTTTTGAATAATATTGAATGCTGTCAATTCTATAGGAGTTCCCTTATGTAATTTCTGGAGATCAATACAGGTACAGTCTCCCTTCTGGTGGTATGGGATACTATGAAGGCATATATTTGGGGGATCATGGAGCAGTTTATTGTTAGGGTTACCTCTACCACTTGAAGGAAGCTGATGTTGATGGGGAGGAAGCTAACAGGCTGGAAAGCTTGCATGCTAGAGCTATCAGCAATGGGGGCACTGGTACATGTGAGGAACAAGAACTCCAATTACAATTGACCCATAAATGGTCCCTCTGGGGGCAAAACCTGAAAGATAAATCGGCAACCAGTTATGTTAAATATAAGACTCAGCAACACTAGTACAAGGATCAGGTGATTTGGTTTTAGCTTACCAAATTGCAGATAAAAAGGCGAAGAATGATGCTCAAAGAATAAGAGGTAATGACGGACTGATTCACACTGACCCTCATGATATTTCTGAGCATTTTTTCTTTTTTTATTGGGAATTATATGGCCAGTCCCAGATTAGTCAGCAGGCTGAGCTGGAAGCATATATTCAAAATCGCAGACTCCGTAGAGTGGAGGACCTTTCTAGGATAGCACTATAGAGGAATTTTACTATTGGGGAAACAGAGGAAGCTCTGGTGGCCCTGCTTCCTGGCAAGGCTACTGGGGAAGATTCTATTCCCCTGGAATTCTACAAAGTTAGGGCACTATATTCCCTTCTTTTTTTGACTGTCATGCAGTGTATCAATCAATTTGGTGTAGTCCTGGACTCATGTAACAGGACTAGCATCATTATATTTCCAAACAAGGGCAAGCTGCCTGAAGAGAGGGGGGTCATCTTGTCCTATATCATTGATCAATGCCAATGCCAACATATTTCCTAAAGTGTTAGCCACATGGCTCTCTTCTTTAATGCCACGATTGGTATCAGGTCAGCAACACAGCTTTATCCATGAGCGGGACACCATCGGTCATACCAATACAGCCATCGCAGCCTTTTATATTTAGGGAAAACTCAGTATGAAGTTGGGTATGATCTTATGAGATGGAGAGAAAGCATTTGAAAAGGTCATATGGGATTTTTTATTGGCTGTGATGGGAGCCTTTGAGATTGGCAACTGGTTCTGTCGATGGGTACAATCCCTCTTTCAGGATCCGTGTGCAAGGCTTGTCTGCTCTGGGGTTTATTCTAGGGTTTTGGAGATTGGGTGAGGCACCCGGCAGGGGTGCCCACATTCCCCTCTATTGTTTGCTTTGTGCCGTGAGCCCTATTTGGTGTCACTACTGAATAATAAGTGTATATAGCCTACGGTGACGGTTGATTCTGAGCTTCAAGTTACAGCATAAGCAGATGATGTTGCTGTGTCCTCATCTAATCCAATGGAGGCCTTGAAATGTGTCACTTTAGAAGCTGAACTTGTCAGGACACTTTCTGAATATAATTTTTCATTATGACATTGGCTGTAAATACCGAATACCTCCACGGTGACTGTCACCAACATACTGCTGAGGAGGCTACAATCAGTCTGCCAGATTATGACACATCCACACAAAACCTACAGAAACCAGCCACAACCACAAATCCACAAGACCCACTGAACGTGATAAAATGTCGGAACTAGCACCCATTGTATTTACGCCACCAAAACAACGCCCTCCAAATAATGACCCACAAATCGCCACAGCGGACATTCGATGGCAGTAAACCATTGGCGGTGCATACCACTGAGGTGGGAATGGACACCCAAATACAAAACAATACAAGACTGGCCAGAACAAAGAGAACAAACCTGACACAATTACACACACCATACACACCCACCAACAGCACTATAAAAGACATCCCCACACACATCCACAAACCTTTGCAAACACGAGAAGCCCGCCATACCTTGCCACGTCAATCCCAGAGACAACTGCAAATACAAACCACAACTACCCATACATCCATCACGCACCACACACCATACCCCACACCACATCATACATCACCCACTGCACAACAAAGGTACCCCCATTTCACTGATGAGGAGTTGGGGATCATGGTGGAGGAAATAGTCAGGGTAGAGCAACAGCTGTTTGGAGCACAGATACAGCAGATCTCCATTGCCAGGAAGATGGAGATATGGGGGAGAATTGTGCACAGGGTGAATGCCGTGGGACAACATCCATGCACAAGTTCTATTGCAGCAATTCACCAGCTCGCCATCAAGAGGACTGGCGGTAGACCCCCACCTCCTCCCCCACAGCTGACAGCATGGGAGGACCAAGTCTTGGCAATCCTGCATCCCGAGGGACTCACTGGAGTAGACAGAGGACTGGACACTGGTGAGTCCCCATTTACAACCTATCACCCCCCCAGACCTGGATGCCATCTCACCGCCTCACCCTGACTCCCTTCACCCCACTCCATATCACACAGTGTTCTTCCCCAATTATCACACCTAAATGTCAAACCCTGCATGCCATGCCCACTGCAAGCACATCCCTTGCAAGCACATCCCTTCCAGCTCTGCATGCACACCCACCACCAATGCATGCATAACACGTAGAATTACCAATCCGACAATCCATCACCACACACTACCACAGGTGGGAGGACAACACCAATATAATTGGGAAAGGTAGAAATGCAGAATATGTCACAGACAAGTACCCTAACACATCACTTATATCCCCACAGGTGCCACAGCCAATGTCAGCGGCAAGGACATGCCACAGCTACCCAGTCCCCCACCAGAGGATGCCCTCAGTGATGACAGCAACTGAGGAGGTCTGGATCTGGATGAACTCCCTCACCAATCTGGGACCACTGGTCAGTCGGCTACCCCATCCCACAGCCAGTCCACTACAGGCCCCCCTCTGAATCAAACACCACAGCAGCCATCCAACACCCCCAGGACACGTCATTCAGTAGTGTGCCCACCTGTACAGGGATCCGAGTCCACACCACACAGGCACGACAATGAGGGTCCTAATGGCAGTGAGAGTGGGCACACCATTCAGGGGATACAGGCACAGGGGGGCAGGCACAGTCGGAGGACAGCTATGCGCCAGAGGGAGGACAGGCCCAGGGAACCCATTGCCAAGGCGGCACTAACAAATGTCCTGGGGGCATACCAACAATCCCATTACAGGATGGGTCAGGTGCTCAACATCCTGCAGGAGAACCAGCGGCTTCGGGGGAACACTACCAGGAGGTCAGGCAACAATTGCAGGCCTTGAATACCACCATGGCCTCCATTGCAGGGGTGGTGGTGTCACGTAGGCTCTCATTATTCTAATGAGACCACTCGACTAGAGCAGCAGAATCGCCTGCGGTGTGGGGGACTGAGTCTAACCCACTACAGGAGACAACTGTCGGCCTAATCCGGGTTTTGCTCGGCTAACTAGCATTGCCTCATCTTCACCGAAGAGCAGGGATGATTTGGCAGCCGTGCGCATGACACAATTGACTCCTCAGGGAAATCGTGGTCACTCAGATAACATCCGTTTCTCTCAGTTACATTATTCTCACATATACAAGGACAAACAAAAGCAGTATATGTTTCAAAAAGGTTTTAAGCAAACAACTGCATCTTAGATAATAAAGCATGTGCTGCAATGACCAGGACGATGGAGCATAACAGGATTGAAATTGTGACAAGGAGAGTAAAGCATAAAAATAACACTACCATATTGTCACTAGAGTCACTAATATAATTCCTACCTAGGCTATATTAGAGCACAGCATGCAAAGCTCTAGTTCTGTCCTTCAAGTTCCCCTGGGAAGACATCATCCCTCATACCTGAGCAAGAGGCCTGAAGTCTGCATAAGCAGCTGTAGCGAAGTGTTCAGCAATCAGCATACAGTTGTGGTCATCTGGCTGGAATCTCCCTAAAGATGTGTATGTTTCTATGAATACCAGAGACAAAGCTTTACCACGTTTACCGGCAACCTATCTTAGTGCAGCCTTGAGAAAAGCTTAAAGTGAAAGAAATGTCTTGTTTAAGAATGCAGTGCTGGCCTAGGCAAAGAACAGCTAGATAGAGAGAAATAAAACTTGACCACAAATGTGGCTATTGTTAAAATAATAAATTAAGCTGAATAAAACATATCTAGGTGAAAGTGCACAGTGGCAGGCCTAGTGTGCTAAAATAACGTCCATGGAGCTATAACTAAAATTGCTGCACAACATGGGCTAACATGGGCAACATCATGCGGGAGCACACAGCACACCAGCAGGCACCTACCACTAGCCAGTTTACTTACTGACCAGCCCTCCACATCTTCTGCAGCTAGTGGACAGGAGAAAAAACAAACAAAGTAACCTGAAAAAAAAATCAATAAAGGAGCTGGACAGGAACAAACCAACCAAATTAAAAAGAAACCCACCTCCTATCTGGGTTACAAAACTTGAATCCCCATAGCATGTTTAAACGTCAAGCAAAAAACATATACATACAGAAACAATGATAAAAATAATTGTATTTATTTAATTAATCAATAAGAAAATATATATTTTATGTCATCATATACAATATTGATAAAACTAGGACCTGACTACAAACTCCCTATCACTCTCATACCAACAAACTCACATCATGCTAGCTGGCTAAAAGCTAAGGATGACCAAAAGATCAAACAATCGGCCTAGCAGGTATCTCTCAAGAGCCCCCCACCAGTAAGAAAGCATAGATATCAATATAATATATTGCACTGTAGTACATTCACAGTATTCAACCATATACAATTAGAACCTGTTCCAATTCTTGTAACTAGAAATTGATTATATTTTACTTATTATTTCTTTTCAAGTCCATAAACTCATCAGTCCATCAGTGCAAGATGTACAGGATCCAAAGAGAGAGACACACAAATAGTTTTATCCGGCCAGGGATCATGCTGACGCATGTTTTGGTGCCTAATGACCAACTGGTCATACATCTTCTTCAGGGCGCGTGGTACATCCACTGTAACTGGTTAAAAACCGCAGGGGAGAATCTGGTCCTAAATCCAATGAATCTACTACCCCTTTATAAATTAATTCATGTCAGAGATGGCCGTAGATACTTCCTGTTTTGAAATTGGGATATCTGGTAACAACACAATGGAAATTTTGACAAAGTCCCTGTTATAGTCCTGTGCAACGAGCTTTTGGAGCAGTCAGACAGAAGCGTGTCATTTTCATTTGGCTAGGGGACAGGAGGCCTTGCCACAGGAGTCACAGGCCACCAGCACCCCTCCCCCTGCAGATGTTCCCTGCAACTCAGACAGACACCAGATACAGTTGCCAAGACCAAGGCGACCTTCAGGAAATGAGCCCCTCCAGAATGTCCTCCTTGTGTTCCACTGTGTCACCTTGTTCAATTTTACCTGCCATTGCTTCTTATGGCCCTTTGGACACTGGACATGAGCTACGAACAGACTGGCCCACTACACTGGACTATTCCCAACCATCACCCCACTCTATTGCACTTTGCATTGTATGGAATTTTTTCATAAACACCCTTGGACACAACTTGAGTAATAGTGCTTTGTCTGAAGGTAATGTCCAATGTATTGAACTGTAATGAACTGCACAATCCTGTGTAAATGTCCAGTAATATGTTGATCCATCCTCCAAATGTGTCTCATCAGTCTATACACATTACAGCTTTACACTGTTGTAACCACAGCAACATCTGCAATAAGGGAAGGCATAGGTGACAGTCAGGTGGGGATGCAAAGGTAATGACTGGCATTATGCTACAGCCATACATCATAACACTGAAATGGAGAAATGTTTAGTTCAACAGTCTTACCTGAGTGTCATTGGACGTACTGCTGGAACACATATGTCCTGTTGTCCACATCTTCCTCCTCTTCCTCCTCCTCACTGTCCTCAGTGTCCACTGCTGCCACAGCTGCATTGTCAACCCCCTCCTTCTGCAGATATAGCACATGCCTTCTGAGGGACAAATTGTGCAACATGCAGCACAAAACAACAATCCTGCTGAGCTTCTCAGAGGAGTACCAGGAGTACAGGAGTACCTGTCAGATTGGGGCACCTCAACCTAGCCTTCAGGCCTCTGAAGGTCCTTTCAACAGTCCTCCTGGTATGCCCATGAACATTATTGTAACTATTCTCAGCCCCTGTTCTTGGATTCCTAACAGGGGTCAGGAGCCAGGGCAGGTTTGGATAGCGCAATCACCTGTAAGAAGTGAGGGACACACATTAGCCCTGCACAATGGCATAGGGTATAACTCCTGAAAGCATACAGTGACATAGATTGGGTGGGGACTGAGGCACAGCTATAACCCACACTCTGTGCCTCTCTAGTTGTGTTGTCAGCTGTGGGACACTGCTATTCCTCAGGACAAAGACATCATGCACCGACCCAGGATACTTGGCACTGACGTAGGAGATGTACTGGTCAGCAAGGCACACCATCTTGACACTGAGTGAGTGGAAGCTCTTCCTATTCCTGTACACTTGTTCATTGGCCCTGGGGGGGACTAAGGAAATTTGGATCCCGTCAGTGGCCCAATAACATGTGTTATATGTCCCATTGCTTAGAATCCAGCCTTCACATTGGGTAAATCATCTACCTGAGGGAATGCAATGTAGCTGCCCATGTGTTTGAGCAAGGCTGCCAAAACCCTTGCAAGCACAATGGAGAACATTGATTGTGGCATTCCTGCAGCCAAGCCAGTTGCCAGGAAATTGAGCACTGAGAATACCTGCACAAGAGGGGGTCTTTTTTTGCGCAATGGATAGCAGGTAGCAGATAAAGCTCCAATTGTGCACACAGCTCTGTGATATTGTCCCTGTCCAGACGATAAGTGAGTATGATGTGAATGCCCTCCAGTGTAGCAAAGTCCACAAGGGGTCTGTACACAGGTGCTTGCCTCCTCCTCCTACTCCTCTGCAATTGTTGGTATCTAAGGAAACCAAAAGTAAGAAGGGAGTGACAACAGGAACCATGAACACACTACAGCAGTGTACACAGAGCATGCTTGTATGTTGGACACTGGAATTGTCTAGGTGAGTACATTCAACTAAAATTCACTTATTAATCTGTATATGTGTACTAGTTGTAATGGCAACTACCTGTCCTGTATGCAGGGACAGGTAGAAGTGACCTCACTCTGCCGGCGTTCACTTCATGGAGGGAGGCAGTCTGCACTGCCGTGCAATTCTTCATTTGCTAACATGGCCCTCTATGGAGAATGGGAACCACTGATGATTAACACCAGTGGTGACAGTGTTCATCCTGTCCATGTGTCCATTAGCATCATCTGGCGAAGCAGCAGAGACTCCGGTGAGTGAGGGAGCTGCAGCCCACACGACCCAGGAGGCAGAGTCCACCGATACCGAGGGGACCAGAAGGACGGAGGGGAGCACCATGGCAGGGACAGGAGCTAATACCACTGACTCTGATTCCTCCTCCGATTGGAGCTCCCTGGTGGTGGCAGGCCACTCTGGGACAACCTCAGCTACAGATTCTACCGTAACCCCCTTGTACCAGCACCACCCTCCCAGTAGCCCCCACAGAGTTGCCCAGTTCTCCAGAAGCAGAGTGCAAGGTGCCCTCTTCAGAAACAATGGGCAAGGAGCCCCCTCCAGAACGAGTGGGCAAGGACCCCCATCCAGAACCAGTGGGCAAGGTGCCTCCTCCAGATCCTGTGATGCCGCGAGGACCTGCGGCACCCCACTTGTGGACCTCAGTCATATCGGTGTCCGTGTCCTGGATGGGTGTTTCTGTCACAGGTGGTGTTTTGAGACGCTGCCTATTTTTCAGTCCACAGCACAACAGGTACATCTTTCTTTGGGCGCTGCTTGGTGCTGCGCCCGCCTTTTGCCCTTATAATCACTCTTTCCTATTTTTTCTGTCTTTTTTCCTTATTCTTGTTTTCTCTTTGTTTACGGTTTCCCTCTTAGCCATCTTTTCTTCTTCCCAGGAGTCTGTGTTTCCTTCCCTGCATGTTTTGCTTCCTCTTTTACACCATGGCTATTTTTCCATTCACTCTTATGAGGCTTTTCCCAATTCAAGATGGTGTCTTTGGAACTTCGTGCGTGTGACTTCCTGTTTGGCAGTATATAAGCACAGTTGATCTTCTGTTCCTTGTGCTGCAAACACTTCCATTCTGGTGGTGCTCCTCGCTCCAGTATCCAGTGGATTTCTCCTGTTTTTTCTTGTCTGCAGTTTTTGCTCTTTCCAGTTCATATTATGCTTCTCTTTTTTCTTACCTCTTTTTCAGGAGTTCCTTGCTTCTGAGGTTTTTCCCAGGATTGTGTTTTTTCCTCTGGGACTCCTTCTGGAGATCACTGTCTGCCTGGTGTTACTCTATCAGCAGCACCATGGCTACAGGAAAGGGTCGCCCTTACCTTGGTCAGTCTAGAACCAGCAAGAGACCAGGTGATGCCTCGAGATTGACAGATAACCGCAGGAAGAAGCATTCAGATCATGACAGAGCCAGTGGGCAAGGAGCCCCCTCCAGAACAAGGGGGCAAGGAGCCCCCTCCCACCCATCCCTCCTCCCCTGCCCCCTAGGGTGCCTGCCCATTTTCAACTAGATTCCTTTAAACAGTGGAGTCCTGATGTTATCAGGAGTCAAGTTGGGGCTTGGACTTTGCCCTATGGGCATTACAGACTTTGAACTGGCCTTTGGGCCTTAATGTAAATATGCATTTGTGTATGTTTTTAAATTTGGAATTTACATCCAACATGATTACAGTGGTTGAAACAGAGGTATGTGTCCTGGCTTTCTTTGATTCTGGGTTTGTTACCGTCGATTTACTCTGCAGCTGGTTCTCGGTGTGTGGTTTGTATGTATGGTATGTGGTGTGTGTGTGTGTGTGTGTGTGTGTGTGTTTCCTCTCCTTCCCTCCCTCCTTTGTGTGGTAGGCGGCTGTACTTACTGTTGTCATCTTCATCAGCGTTGGTGCTCCAGGATGGCCATGGCACGGTACAGCATCGGGAGGGCTTGTAGTTCACGTTCCATGGCGGCCGCAGACTCCTCTGTGTCCCTGGAGGTGAGTGTCTCCTTTTATATGATGTCTTTCCGCCAGGCTTTTGGTGGCGTTGCTACCGCCCTGGAAATCCCAGCTGTGTGCTATGACATAGTATGGTGGGCGGATCCTTGTCTTCCGTCTGCCTGTAGGTGGCTACCACCTTGTTCAGTGGTCATACCGTGCTGGTAGTTGGTGTTGTACATTGGCTGTCTATGGGAGGAATCACCGCCATGGTCATTATTTGACGGTCATTACTGCCGGTCTGCCGACGGTACTACGGCCATCGCCAGTGTGGCGGTCACCAGACAGCCAAGGTCATAATGAAAACCATAACCTGAAAAAAACAAGATACTAAGGCCCTCATTTTCACCCTGGAGTTCTTCTGACTGCCAGCCTTAATGTGGCGGTATCACTGCCAATAAGCTGGCGGTGTATACTTCCACATTATGAGTGTGGTGGGCTAGCCGCAGCCAACCAGCCACATCACCACTCCTACCGCCATGGCATCTTCGGCCCGGTGGTCGACACATGACCGCCAGGGGTATAATAAGCCGGCCTACTGCTATGGTTTTTGTGTGTTACCACCGCCACGAAAACCACGGCGGTAGGGCTACTGGTGACATGGAATTCCTTCCCTGTCACCGGTAAAAGGCTTCCCCACACCCCCCAGCAATCACCTAACCACCCCACTGCCCTAGAATCAGAGCACCCCTCAACCCCCCACTGGAATCACAGTGCTTGCCCCAACTCCCCACCCCTTCCCCACAATCATGTACACCCACACGCATGATGCATGCACCCATGCACACCACTTCCATACATGCATTCACTCACACTCATCCATACATGCATTCACTCACACAAGCTCACACACATACACTCTGAAATGCAGATATGCACTCACTGTAACATTCATACACGCATTCACTCATATGCATATAACCACACATACGCCACAGCACTCACAGACGCATACACGCACACATTAATACACACATGCAGACACCACACACTCACACACAACATTCACCACCCTCCACCCCTCTCCCCCGACGAGCGCCTGACTTTACCTTCTTTGAGGAGGTCGTCTGGCAGGGAACGGGAAGTGGCACTGCTACAGCCAGCAGCGCCCCATCAGCAGGACACCGCCAGGCCATGTGAATGGCCATAATATGTCTGGCGGTGTCCCTCTGATGGGCGGTGCAGGTGGTAGCGCCGTCCAGGTGCCTCGTCCGCCAGTATGGCTACTGGCAGATTTCTGGCCTAATTGTGTTGGAAATCTGGCAGTGTCCATATTATGGCAGGCGGAAGACCGCCAGCACTGGTGATCTTCTGGCGCCCATGGCATTGGCGGTCTTGGGAAAAGACCGCCAATGTCATAATGAGGGCCTAAATGCCAGCCAATCACTGATGGAGTTATATGACTCCCAATATGTGATAACTATGAATTAGGAGTCAATGCAGAGCCCTCAAAGTGCTTATAATTGTTGGATACAGTAAATCTTAAATGATTATTGTACGGAATTGATGAGGGTTGCCTGTTGATAAAAATTCAACCTGTATATCTTGTTATGTTATGATGTTATTTTATGTGGGTTTATAGCGTTCACTATCACCAGGAAGGATATCCTGAAGCTAAGCAGGTGTGAGTCTAGCTACACCTAGGGCCTTATGGGACTACTTTAAAAGCCAGGTCTTCAGCTTCTTGCAGAATCCAAGAATTGAGGAGGAGTCTCATATGTCGTGGCAGACCATTTAACACTATAGAAGTGGTGTAGGAGAAGGTTTGACCGCCAGATCTGATTTTCCATAGGTGTGAGATGTGTGCAAGTAGGAATCTGGATAAGCGGCTGTGTGGTAGGTTTGTGAAAGCAGATGTAATTGTTGAGGTATGCTGATTCAGTGTTATGTAGTGCCTTGAAAGTGAGGGTGAGGATTTTGAATTGTGCTGGATTGAGTGCAGGGAGCCAGTGGAGCTCCTTTAGGTGTAGTGTGATTGTGGCATGGGAGTATGAGAGTGGATCTGGTCATCAAGTTCTGAATGATATGCCGCCTTTGGATGAGTTTTTTCTTGATCCCAGAATAGAGAGTGCTTCTGTAGTCCATCTTTTGTGACAAGAACATGTGTGATGGTTTCTGGATGCTGATTAGAAGTCATTTGATATTCTTCCTCTGTATCTTCAAGGTATGAATGGATTAGGAAGTGAGGCTCTTGATTTGGGCAGCCATGTTGAGTTTGCTGTTGATGACAATCCCAGAAGTGTTGTCATGGTTGGTTGGGGTATCTGTCAGTCATTGCTCTGTAAGCTCCATGTGGAGTCCCATGGTGAAGTGCTCTTCCAAAAGATCATGGTTTTGGTCCTGGTGGTTGTTGGGCCTGGCTCTCTCTGTAGGGTCACCACCAAACGATTTGCCTTTTCCCCACCACTGTTAGTTGAATTATGTTTTTGATGGCCTTAGAACTCTGTTCAAATTACCACTGCTAACCAATGCTAAAGTACTTATGCTCACTCTCCTAAACATAGTTTAATTGACGTACATCTGATTGGCATATTTAATTTATATATAAATACCTTGTAGTGTAAATTAAATGCTATCAATTGGTCTGCAACACTTATTGTGCCACCCACTTAAGTAGCACCTTAAAACATGCCCCAGGCCTACAACTGCAGCCTGGATGCAGTTTAAACTGCCAATTCAACTTGACTCTAAAATCCCTTTGCCAAGTCCTAAGCTCCCCTTTTATTACATACATGTCACCCCTATAGTAGGCTTTAGGTAGCCCAAAGGGCAGGCTGCCTTGTAATTGAAAGGTTGGAAATGTACTTTTTAGGTTTTCATGCCCTGATAGTGAACAACTCCTAAATGTTTTTTCAACACTGTGAGGTCCACCGCTCCCATAGGATAACACATGGGATTCCTTATCACATTTGATAAACTGCAATTTCCAATATAATGCAGGTAGCTATGCCACATTTGATGTTTTAAAATTTTAATGAAAAAGTCATATTTTGTTATTACAATTTTTGAAAATGCAACTTTTGGAAAGTTGCCATTTTTCTACCCTTGTATGCCTACAGTCTGTCTTGGGTCAGATGATGGGTTCTTATTAGACAGTTATGCTTTAAAAATTCCTCCAAGACAGTCGCACAATAGAGAGATTCGGTCTGCCTGAATTGTCCAACTGCTGGCAAGATGTTAAGATGGAGATGAGCACAGCCTGACTTGCAACTGAATAGGGTGTGCTCTACACTCACACAAAGGACATATCACCTCCTCGTTATCACTACACCCAGCCTGGAGCCAGGGCAGGGGAGTCAGGAAATTCTGCGCACTTCAAAGACACTAGGCCTGATTTAGATTTTGGCAGACAGGTTGCTCTGTCACAGACGGTATTGTGTCCGCCATAATGGAATTTATATTTTGGTGGATGGGATATCCATCACCGTAGTGACCTAGTAACCGTTCCTCTGAAATCTAAATCCGGCACCCTGTCTAGAAGCTTTGCCAACCTTCCAGAAGGAGGGTATAAAAATAAGACTTCAGGCACCAACTCTTCAGAAAACTCCTGGATGTGCAGAAGCAATCTTAGAGAGCTGCTCGCTGCTGTGATCTGCTGAACACTCTGTATGATTGCTCTGCTGTACCTTGAAGGGCTGCTATGCTGCCCTGGAGCATGCCTTGACCCCTCAGAGGCCAGCCTTGCTGTTGAGCCACACAGTTTCATCAGAATCCATGACTACCAGAATGACTCCAATGGCTAGTTTGCTAGCCTCCTGTTCAGAGCCATGGATACACCAATGGCTCCCACCATCTTCGGCCTGCCCCTGGACCCAGTTTGAGTGAGTCCTGAGACCTCAAGTGGTTTCCCACCAGTCCTGGCCCCTTGGTTGTAGTGCTACATGTGCCCAGATAACCAAATACCAAAACTGAGGACTTACCTTTTTTTAGCTAAAATCTGCTCTCAGAACTAGGAGGAGGCTTGGACAAACCTGCTCATATATAAACCTGATGTACACCACCCATTAGATTGACTTTGTGGCTTTTCCAGCAATGGTTTCTCCACAGCAGCAAATCCTTTTTAGTGGTCCTTCGCCAAAGGGGTATCTGACCTTGTGAAACTGTCTTTGGCTCATCAGGCTGGAAGCTTTTGACTTCCAAAAAACAGGCTATGTCTGAATGAAGAACTCTTCACTGCAGCTTCAATTCAAGGATCCCTGTTGATGACGCTTCCTCCTCGGACACTGCCTGCAGTCTTGTCCAGATGAATTTTACCTTCTCAGAATGAGGGTCGGTTGGTGAACTCCACTCTGCTCTTGGAGATTGCAGAGTTTTTCCCACTCGGTAAAACACTGCGGAGTGGATTTTTTCCTCGTTTGCGCTCGCCAATGTTAAGTTGGCAAGCGCAAGTGAGGAAAATCACTACCTCCCAGCGAGATTTTTTCAGCACGGGAGGTCGTGGATGGTCACTAGCGCCCACGTTGAGAAATCTTCTGTTTGTGTTGAGAAACCGCTCACTGGAGCAGCAGAAAAGAAGCAGCGTCATTTTGCACGTGGTGCCATTCACACTGATTTTTCTGCACAGGACAAACACCTGGCACTAAAAATGTGTGCAAACAGCATGACCTAGCGCACTCCACCGCTTGCAGATCTCCATGTACCACAGCTGACTTTTTTGGTCACTTCGCAGAGTTCCTCATAGCGGAACACCGCCAACTCCATCAGGCCCACTCAGAACGTGTCCCTCAAAATGTCTTCTAAGTCGAAGGTAAGGACTGACTGGGCCCAATCTATTTCTGTTTTTGTGTGACTAGACGTCTGTGGTTGTACCTTTGATCTTTTAGGCTTTTATGGGGGATTTTTAAAAAAACTTTAAAGATTAATAATTCAGGACCTCTGATTGGATTTTTGATGTTTTGGTGTCAAGTAATTTAATAGAATTTGCTCTGTTTTCAAAAAGTCATGTAGGATTTTTTTGTGTTGTGTTTTCGTTTTATTGCTGCTTGCATGCCGCATAAATACTTTACACATTGTCTCTAAGTTAATCCTGACTGCTTTTTGTGCCAAGTTACCCAGGGTTAACCACAGGTTAATTTAGTGAATTTTTGTAGTTCACCCTGCAAGGGATTGTGGCTGTTGGTTGACCATGGCTCACACCTCAGTCAATCAAGAACACATATTCTCACAGTGGTGTTCATCTTCATACATTTGGTCTTCATCCAGTGGGCAGTTTAAGTCATGCAGGCAATAAACTTGATCTTGGTACTAGGCGACTTGTCCCGAAGGGAGAGAATGAGCTGTGTGTTATTGGCAAAGGAGAGGATATTGATC
This sequence comes from Pleurodeles waltl, assembly GCF_031143425.1. NCBI lineage: Eukaryota > Metazoa > Chordata > Amphibia > Caudata > Salamandridae > Pleurodeles > Pleurodeles waltl. The sequence continues at coordinate 550,581,767 of NC_090442.1, forward strand.
TCGTGAGATTGGATGGTGTTGGTTAGAGGTTTCATGTATGCGTTGAAGAGAATCAGGCTCAGGGAGGATCCTTGCAAAACTCTACAGATGAAGTAGCAGGCACCTGAGGTGTATGGTGCCAGCCTTTATGACAGGGTTCTTCTAATCAGGAAACAGCAGATCCATTGTAATGTGCATCCTTGGATTATGATGTTGTTTGGACATTGGATGAGGATGGGATGAGAGACTGTGTATGGGCAGAGAGGGCCAGGATGATAAGTGCCACATTGTCTGCTCATGTGGGTGTTATCCATAGAAATGATGAGGGCAGTTTTTCTGCTGTGGATAGGTCTGAAACCAGACTGAGTGGTATAGAGAAGTTGTTCATTGAGGTATTCAGCGAGGCATCTGTTGATGATTTTCTCCAAGACCTTGGCTAGGAATGGTAGCAGGGAGATCATTCTGCAGTTGGAGAGTGTTGAAGGGTCTGCAGTTCGTGTTTTGAACAATAGGAGTACAGCTGCATGTTTCCAAGCAACTGGTAAGGTTGCACAAGATGTGGAGGCATTCACAATAGGTGTGATCATGCTGATATTTTGCAGTCCTCTAGCATAGGCGTAGTTAGAGCAGGGGTATAATGGGGTTCTGAGTGGAAGGATTTCATGGTGGTAGAAGTTTCTTGTGAGGTGATGACAGGCCTTGGTTATTTGGAGAAGATAAAGAATCATTTGACAAGGTCAAGGTCCAAAAATAGCAGTGATTTTGTTGCTGATGAGTTGAGAGGAATTGTTGTAGAGTGCCACTGGTCAGCTGAAATCCTTCATGATGGCAATGATTTGTGTGCTTCTCTTGGGGCTGGCATTCATGAGGTCCGCTAGAGTGGCATGATTGGTGGTCCAGATCATTTGATGGTAGCGCCTCAGAACGGATTTGAACTTGCTTCTGTCTTCGTTTTCCTGAATCATTATCCTGGTTCCTTCTCCATTTGCCCTCCAGTTATTTGCAGTCGGGTTTCATCAGTCTGAGTTCCTCTTTGTGCCAACTTGGGAAGCATGAGTTCACTCCCGGACTCAATTGTGATGGAACAGGGAAGAAGATTCAAAGGAAAGGAGGTCCAGGTAAAATGAGGTACTGAAGGCTGGAGATTTAGCAATGCAGCATTATCTTGTCACTAAATCTGCAACCAAAATATATCACAATTGGAAGGCATACACTGAGTAATTATCAAACATTATTGGCAGGATTTCCCATGAAGGGGATTTTTGATGCTGCTCATTTGGGTTATTTTTTAAGGTTATCCACTTTAGCAGCAGACAGGTTAGTGAAGGTAGCTGGATAGAGAGAGACTCTCTTATGATGGTCTTAAAAGAAGTAAATAACTCTGAAGGTTTGAACACTTGAGGAATGTGTCTCAGATATTGTGACCTAGGTTCATTTTTCTCCAAGAAACATATTTGCTGACAATGGAACAATTCCACATACAATATAGACTGTAACCAAAAAAGGCATCTATCACAGTCCTGATAGTGGGCTTCTCGATCTTTTATAAAAATAAGTTGACTGCTGAGAAAATCAAGGTTAGCAGAGATGTACTGGTGATGAAAAGAGATATCCCTAGATTTTAACCCCTTTGTAGCTAGGCCTCTCCTCCACGCTAAGACATTTTTGGCTTTTTGGGGTAGTTTGCGATTAGGCTCCCATAACTTTCTGTCCACGGAATCTATCCACACCAAATGTGCATCCTTTTTGTGGATTCCCCTGGCGGGGACTGAGAAATTTGTCAAAATATAGCAATTTTCTTTCTGGGGAGGGAAATGGGAAAAGAAGAGCTACAGAAGAAAGCATCTGGATTTTTCACTTCAAATGGCATCAACATAGGGTTTGTGGTGATACAATCACTACATTCCCAGCTTTCAGAAACAGGCAAACTAGAATCATAAAAAAAATGTCAACACAGTTTTGGCATTTTACTGTGACACTATGGGAAAACTGGGCTGATTGCATAGGCCCCCTCACTTTCTGCCCCCATTTTCAGCTGATACTGGTGTTTTCTGACTCAGACTGTGCCATGGGCCTTGCTAACCAGTCCCAGGGCCAGTGCTCCATTTAAAAATATATAATTATAGTAGGATCTTACACCCTACCTATACGTCCCTAGTATATGGTAGGGTGTGTAGGTTTAGGGTCCCAAGGGTATAGAGAGCACCTATGGGTGCACTGCTGTGGTCCCTGGTGTCATTGTAAAGGCAGGCCTGCATTGCTGGCTGTTTTTAATTTAAAGTTAACCCCAAATTCGACTTAGGAATTAAAAGTACTTCCAAAGTCCTAAACTACCTTGCTTTTACATTTGTCACCCCTAAAGTGTGCCCTAAGTGCCCCTAGGGTTGGGTGCAGTGTAAATATAAGCAGGGACTTTGCAAAAGTTGTTGTATAAGAACTGGTGAGGGAAAAACATCCAAATTAGTTTTTCCCCATTGTAGTTAACGGGCCCTTCAGTTAACATTTGAGACTTTATTTTAAAATAATAAAGTATTATATCCAAGATGAGCTAAATATAGCATGTTTGGTACCAAATTAAATGTTATAATAAATCCAACAACTTGCCAGTGTTGAATTTCGTATAACTAACTCAGTGAAAGAGTTTTAGAACTCTTTCGGAAAGTTACTAAATTCAACCTTCTAGTGCCCTTTCCTGATTGGTCAGCCTCTGGCAGCCTGAGCCAGGCTGACTTGATGAGGTGTGAAGTAGCCTGGGCTAAAACAAATGGAGCATCTGGAGGGCAGAAAACCTGTACAGCAGATGGCAGAACAGGAAGGTACAAGAGTAGCCACACTGATCTTCAAAGACGGGAAAGCCACTTGGAACAGAAACTGGACCGCCCCCATTTCCTGCAGACTCAGACAGCTAGGAGCTCCCTGATTAGATTAGGGGAGCGGCTGGAAAGGGGTGTGTTATGGGAAGCGTAGCAACACACTGGGATTGATGGTTGACACACTTCCCAGGAAGTGGTCACCTAAGAGGGTGGGGGCCTGCACCCTATTGGACAGAAGCACCCTCTGGCTTCCCACCCCCGGAAGCAAGGATAAATATGGCAGACCTGCACCACAATTCAGAAGACATTGGAAGAAGAAGAACTGTCCTGCTGGACCACAGGCCTGCACCTGGACCCTACCCTCTAAAGGACTGCACCAGCTGCACACTTTGGGCTTCATCAAGAAAAGGAAGTTTCCTTACTTCTGCAACTCCAGGAGTGGAATCCCTGTAAACTACAAAGGAACTAACCAGTGTCCCCAGCATCAAGTCTTGTAAGAATCGCCCAGCTGACCAATGGCCTGTGTCCATTGAAAGATTTTGACCAGGTCCATTCTGGGAACTGAAGACCCAACTTCTACGGAGCAACTCAGAGCTGCTGGAACCTTGGAGCAAGTTTGTGACCACATTGAGGACCCAATAAGTACTTCTGGAAGAATATCTACAACTTTGGAGACGATTGGAGCAACTTTAGAAAAAGGCTCCAGAAGTGGACCGACCCAACATTGAGAGTCAAGCTGGCCACCATTGACCCCAACCCGACCTGAATTTCAGGTTTGTCCCACTGAAAAGCTTTGGAGTTCCTGAGGTCTAAGATTTGACCGGGGGCTCACTGAAAGGCAATCAGATGACATTGCATTGAAATTGAATTGCTGAGGTGAACCGTCCGACGTCGGGGAAGAAAAGCTAAGTGTGAAGGTAAAAGTTTTACCGAGGCTTCCTTTGCAGTGTACCAGCGAAGGGCTCCATCCCGTTTGGCCTCAACTTTTTATTTTGCCCCGGTCAAAGAAATTCTCCAAGAAATTTTCTAAGTGTGAAGGTAAAACTTTAACCGAGGCCTCCAGCTCAATGTATCCGAGCAGGGCTCCATCGCGACTGGCCTCAAATTTTGACTTTTCCCCAATCAAGTGCAACGAGATGTCCCTGGTTGGTGCTTTTGGCTTTTAGGTACTAGAAAGCATTTTTTTTATACTTAGGGCCAGATGTATGACCTTTTGATCTGCGATCCCTTTGGGAATTGAAAATTGCGAGTCGCAAAACAAAATGTGAACAACAGTGTAAAATACCCAATGGGGTCTCAAATGACCCACCTCATCAATATTCATGAGGTAGATCGCACTTTGACCCCATTGGGAATGGCTGCACTCACATAGATGGTGTCCTGCTGGTGACAGCAGACCACCATGTCTGTGACTGCTTTTTAAATACAGTATTTTTTTTTTAAAATGCAGCCCTTTTCCCTTAAAGGAAAACTGGATGCATTCCAAACAAAAACATGAAAAGGACCACTACCTGCTCTAAAAAAAATATTTTTGCTTCCATTTACAAAGGGGAAAGGGTTAATTTGAAATAAATGTTAACTGCAAATGTTTGGTGACCGCATTCACTGTCACAAAACAATCATACATACCACTGCGACTCCCTTGGAACTCCCCTTCCTAATTGAGACCCGCAAACCCATTTTTGTGATTCAGTAAATAAACTACCCAATAGCAAAATTGGGTTTGTATATTGGGAAGTGCTTTTTTCTTGTCGCAGATGGCCCCATTCTGTGAATCGGGCCATTTGCAACAAGAATAAAGCTCTGTACATCTGGCTTCCAATCTTTAAAAATTCATATCCATGTTTCCCCACATCGGAAGCTTTGTCATTTTGGTGTCATTTTAAAGGTAAACTTTTTTTCTGTTCTTATAAATTGGTGTTTAATTTTTATTGTGTGTTTTGGTTTACTCATTTACTGTTTTGTTTATATGAAATGCTACATTAAGCCTAACTGCTCGTGGGCCAAGCTACCAAGGGTTGAGCAAGGATTCATTTACTGGTACCATGATTGGACCTAGTGGGGGTTTGCGGCCTATTGCTAAGTGTAGGCACCTACCTGTCCTTACCAATAATCCACTTTCCAACAGACACACTCTTGTTTTAAATTTTTGTGTTTTCGACCTCCAATAGTTGATCCCAGAAATATATACATTTCTGAAAAGTAGACAAAATTGTGAACTCATTAAGGGCTCATTTATGTAGATCCTTCAAGGTTTTCCTATAGAAAGTAGTAGTTGAAATAAAACAATATGGAAATGTAATTTAAAAAAACAGCCATTTCTGTCTGCATTTTCATCTGTAACGTTTTCCAACTATGACAGAAAAGCAATATACTGTTATGTTCACTGGACCCTTCTGGTTGTGGGGATATATAGCGCTTGTAGGTTCACCAAGAACCCAAGGTACCCAGAGCCAATAAATGAGCTGCACCTTGCAATGAGTTTTAATTGTGTACCCTGTATACAACTATTCATTTGGTAAAATATAAGGAGTGAAAAAAAGGCATCAAGGAAATCTATGTTTTCCGAAATGGGCACAAGATATAGAGTTTAGAAGCAGTGGTTATTTGCTTATCTCTGAATTTTTGTGTATCAATATTAGCATTGTGAACTCATTAAGGGCTCATTTATGTAGATCCTTCAAGGTTTTCCCATAGAAAGTAGTAGTTGAAATAAAACAATATGGAAATGCAATTTAAAAAAACAGCCATTTCTGTCTGCATTTTCATCTGTAACGTTTTCCAACTATGACAGAAAAGCAATATACCGTTATGTCCACTGGACCCTTCTGGTTGTGGGGATATACAGCGCTTGTAGGTTCACCAAGAACCCAAGGTACCCAGAGCCAATAAATGAGCTGCACCTTGCAATGAGTTTTAATTGTGTACCCTGTATACAACTATTCATTTGGTAAAATATAAAGAGTGAAAAAAAGGCATCAAGGAAATCTATGTTTTCCAAAATGGGCACAAGATATAGAGTTTAGAAGCAGTGGTTATTTGCTTATCTCTGAATTTTTGTGTATCAATATTAGCATGTGAATTAGAAGGCATTTCTCAAAATGACTTCATTCTTACACACTGTCTCACATTTGGAAGGCACAAATGCAGAGAAAGACAACCGGTGATAACACTTGTTTTTACTATTCTGTGTTCCCACAAGCATTCCGATAAAAATAGAACCTCACTTGTGTGGTTAGGCCTAACACCCCCGACAGGAAATGCCTCATAACGCAGCGTGGACACCACATTTTTCCACTGAAAACTGACTGATTTATTTCAATGTGCTTAGCAATGGATTTTGGGTCCTAGCTAAGCCAGCACCTAGGGAAGCATAGAAAACCTGTAAATTTGTTTAAACTGGACACAGTGAGGAGTCCAGGATGGGAAAACTTGCATGACTCTTACTAAATATTTCTCCCAGAATCACTTGCCTCATATGTCTGTGATACAAAGTTCTGAAATCTGTGGAGAACCACACATTTCCTTCTGCCCAGCAGTCACCAAGTCTCCTAATTAAAATGGTCCCTTATTGGTGTGGGTAGGCCTAATGTCCTTATTAAGAAATCAACATCACATTTTTGCACTGAAAACTGACAGTTTTTTGCAATGTGCCTAGCTGTATATGTCAGACCCCAACTAAGCTCAATTTTTTCCCCAAAATCCCTTGCAAACCACAACATTTATCTTAAAAAACACATTTTCAACAGATTTCTATGATGAAAAGATTTGGAATATGAGGGAAGCCACAAACTTCCTTCCACGCATCATTTTCTGAAGTCTCCTGATAAAAATGGTCCCTCATTTGTGTGGGTAGGCTTAACGTCCGCATTAGGAAATTCCCCAAAACTCAATGTGACCACATCACATTTTTGCACTGAAAATGGTCCTAGCTGGGATTTTGGGCTCAAGCTCAGCTGGCACCAAAGAAAACCCAGTAAACTTGTACATTTTTAAAAATAGCCTCGACCCCTCGGAGAATCCAGGACAGAGGGATTTGTATGACTCCTAACACTATTTACCACCAAAAATCTCTTGCAAATCTCACAATTTGTCTAAAAAAAATCAAATTTTCCCCACATTTCTGTGAAGCAAAGTTTTGGAATATGAGGGGAGCCATAAACTTCCTTCCACCAAGCATTTCCCCAAGTCTTCTGATAAAAATGGTACCTCACTTGTGTGGGCAGTCCTAGTGCCTGTGACAGAAAATGCCCCAAAACACAATACAGACACATTACATTTTTCGACTGAAAAGTAACTGTTTTTTTGCCCTGTGCCTAGCTGTGTATTTTGGGCTTTAGCTCAGCTACCACCTAGGGAAATCGAGCAAACCTGTACATTTTTTAAAACTAGACACCAAAGGAAATCCAGGATAGGGTGACTTGTGTGGCTCTTACCACATTTTTCTACCAGAATCCCTTGCAAACCTCAAAATATATATCTAAAAAAACACATTTTCCTCAAATTTCTGTAATGCAAAGTCCTGGACTATGAGGGGAGCCACAAACTTCATTCAACCCAGCATTCCCCCAAGTGTGGGTAGGCCTAGTGCTGGCGAAAGAAAACGTCCCAAAACGCAACATGGACACATCACATTTTTCCACTGAATTGACAGGTTTTTTTACAATGCAACTAGCTGTGGATTTTGGGCTCTAACTCAGCCGGGACCTAAGGAAACCTAGCAAGCCTGTACATGTTTTAAAACTAGACACCTAGGAAAATCCAGGAAGGGGTGACTTGTGTGGCTCTTGCCACATTTTTCCACCCAGAATCCCTTGGAAACCTCAAAATGTGTCTAAAAGAACACATTTCCCTCAAATTTCTGTGATGCAAAGATCTGCAATTTGGGGGGAGCCACAAACCTCATTGTAACCAGCATTCCCCTAAGTCTCCCAATATAAATGGTACCTTACTTATGTGAGCAGGCCTAGTGCCCGCAACAGGAAATGCCCCAAAACGCAACATGGACATATCACATTTTTCCACTGAAAACTGACTGTTTTTTTGCAATGTCCCTAGCTGTGGATTTCAGGCCCTAGCTCAGCCAGCACCTAGGGAAATCTAGCAAATCTATTCATTTTTTAAAACTAGACACCTAGGGGAATCCAGAATTGGGTGACGTGTGTGGCTCTAACCACATTTTTCTTCCCAGAATCCCTTGCAAATCTTAAAATTTCTCTAATGTAAAGTTCTGGAATCTGAGGCAAGCCTCACATTTCCTACTACTCAACACTCCCCTCGGCCTCCAAATACATATGATACCTCACTTGTATGGGTGGTTCAAGTGTCTGTGATGGAGAAGGGACAAAAACATGTAGAGATTGAGGTGGCACCAACTCATCTTCATATGCACAGTTTTTGTTAATACGTTTTGAGGCTGACTCTGCTTTGGGCATCCACACAATTGAAGTATCATTTTTATAGAGAGACTGAGGGGTGCAGTGGGCCATAGGGAATATGTGGTTTATTTATGTTTCTGCCAGAATATGGAACAGAAATGCAAGGGGAATCTGTGATTTTTTTGGTCACATTTTGAGGTTTGCAGAGCATTTTGGTTAAGCAAATGTCTTGGGATCCACAAGAAGCACACCACCCTGTACTCCCCTGCATGCCTAGCTTAAGAACATATCTAGAATGTTTAGATTTTCCCTAGACAAAAAGCGAGAATGCTATCACTTCTCATACTTCTGTGATGTCCCAAACTCTCAAATTGTGAAAAAAGACACCCCTAGGTTTTGTTGAAAAGACCCCTCACTCTCCAACCTAGTTGGTGGCATGCTTCATTCTTGGGATCCCACCCAAGACACCTAGCATGTCAGGGTTGTGCTGTGACATTTGATTACAGCACAGTGTTTTTTTTTCATGAGTTGAATTCCCAACTGAGAGGAGAAGTGCAATAAAAATGTTGTGTGTTTACCCACCATTATTTTTATACTTACATACTGGTTGGATTTGGCACAAGGGTGAATGATGGCTCAATATATAGAATTTTATAAACAAGAGATTGCATAAAAAGGAATGCACTGCTAGTAATTGAAAGGTCAAAAACCTGATCCAATGACTCACAGCTTGTGAGCTTAAAAGCCACGACAAGGCACTAACCACTTTACAGGACATTCACACCTTTCACACGAGACCATTCATGCTGCCAGCTGCGGGCTCAGCACGTTACAGCACTCACTTCAACAGACAGTGTCTTTCAAGGGACCATCACTTTCATACACCTACATCCCTGAAACAGCAATCACACTGGCTGACGGAGCGTGTGGAATGAGGTTTGGCTTGCAGTGTGTGTAGTGACCAGCAGCAAGTCACTACTCACATACTGCCAGCCAAGCATCAGCTCAGACAGAGCCAGCCAAGCGCCAGTCTCTGCACACTGTCAGCCAAGCGCTAGTCCACACACACCCTCAGCCAAGCGCAAGTCCTTGCACACTGCCAGCAAAGCACCACTCCACGTACGCCAACCGAGCACCAGTCCATGCACACCACAATCACAATTTTTTAACAAAAAAGAGAACACAAACTAATTTCAAGCAAATACAAAACTACAAATAACAAAGTTCTAACTAAATACATTTTTCCCAAGGAGCCATGGCCAACAGTCAATAAAAACCTACCTGTAATATTGTCCATCCTTAGAAATAGAGTGGCTATTGGGAGATGGTCAGAGTAGGCTAAGTAAAGTGAAGTAACATAAAAACTTACTGTGAGGCTACAAACAGTGCAGAGCTGCCTAAGGCAATAAAACATTTGTTGAGATAAATATAACTCAGGATGCATCCTTCACCACTTTTTGGGATGCCCTAAAGGCAGCAAGTGCTGCGGGCTTGAGAACATGCATTATTTCTAACTTTTGATTAGCTCCTGTGCCTGGTTACATACAAGACACCAATACATTAAGGCCTATATTTATGCATTTTGGGTTAAGAAAACAGAACTTACTGCCAAGAGTAAGTTGATGGAAAATCATACCCCAAGAACACATTTTGTGAGGGCGAGCAGGTGATTACACTCAATAATAGTATTCTACTGCATTTATTACTGTTTTGTAGCACAAAAATGCATTCTCACATCCAGAAATAGTTCTAACTGTAGAATTTGTCTTCTTGTGTAATTCTGTGTAATCTTACAGAATTATTGTGTATTTCTGCATGATTACTCTATACAGGCTAACACACGTTAAGCCCACCCCTAGTGTTAATGGTGATTTCTAATTCCAGCAATTGAAGTAACATGTAACAGAGGAACCAGAGAAGATAGAATTCTGAAGCAGACTGTGTTGCTCATCTGACTTTGGAAATGGCGTGGACCTAGGCCCACATGAATCCAAGACAGAAAAAAAGAAGAACAGGTTTTTGGCATGGAGTTTCATGCCATACTAAATGACACAGTAGTGACACAGATTCCCCCCCACCCATGATCCTTCATCCCCCTTGAGAGATTCTGGTGCTCCCTTTAACTTTTAGCAGGCAGACCACCTCTTAAGGATGATTAATTTTGCACATCCGCACTTAGGAAGACCAGACATACTCCAGAAACCAGTATGTTGAACCAACCATTATTGACTAGACCATTAATATTCCAGAGCATTAAAGGGTTTTGAATGGCTTACAAAGGTGCCCCTAATGGTAATGTAGCTGCTCTTCTTCAGCATGCTGACACCTTGGATCGGCAAGAAGCCCACAAAGGAGGCAGGGCTCAACACACAGGAACTGCCATTTTGCATTCAACCAGCAGCATTGGAACCTAGATCAACGTTAAAACTTGTGGCACTACGTCCCCTTATTTCCAATTGCTCTCTCAAATATAACTATATCAATTAAGCAGATTTTAGATATTAAATGTAATATTACAAGTAAAAAGTCTTGCAACAAAGAAACAGATACTCTTGTGAAGCAGGCTCTTGTGAGAATCTGTTTGGTGCAATTACTGTGAGCTGGCAATAAGTTTAGCTATGCATGGAAGCAATTTATCATACCGACTTATGTTCCCTGAGACAGTTCCTGAAAGCACTAAAAAGTTAATGTCCCAGCCCCCAATTGCACCCATAGATGCTGAGCTGTCAAAATCTATAGTGGACAAACAAAAAGGTATCAAAATCTCAATTGAGACAACAACTGCAATTACTAAGAGAGACAAAATGTATGCATGATCAACTAGCCAGCATTTAATCACAGATCAACCTGCCAAAAAAGTGTCCGGGTGAACTAGACACATGGATCATGATGATCCCAGATCGTTTTTCTGATTTCTGACAACTGAAGATGAAGGAGATGGAATTGGTAGAAACAAGAAGGAGGGATTAGTCACACATTTTGAGTCTTCCTGAGAGCAATAAAGGGACAGACATGATACTAGGCCAAGAATTCAGCCACCACAATGAATTGGAACACTTCATTAGAAGTGTTATAGAAAATGGAATGAAAGTTGTGACACCCAGGCAGATTTGTACTGATTCTCCTTTAACATTGAGAAGTTGTACTACCACTCAGGATGAAAGCCACCATCAGGGTGCTCATTTCCTCCCTACAGACAGCATCAAAGAACAAGAACCCACAAAAGACAAGAGAAAAATCTAGATCTCTATTAAAGACCAAGTACCCAAAGAACCACGATCAACACAATCAACACAAAATGCCACATGTTCATCAATTCATTTGTCAAGCACATTTATAAGGAATCATACTTTTCAAATGTGATGGGACTTAACAGTATAGCCCACCAGTTTAAAGAATGCAATGACTTTCTATCACAACAGATGATGTGAGGCAAACTCTTGAATACCAGCACCTGTGACTCAACATACCTACTATCTTCATCAAGAAGGGACACTTGGAATAAACCATGACTACACAGTGCTCTGGTTTACCTTGGCATCTATCTCTTAGGATTCAGAGATTGTCACATTTTAGAAGACGCTAGGGCAGTCATGCCCAAAATCATACACATATCATCCCCATGCATCTGAGTATCTGGTCCCTAAAGGTTAAAGGTCTAACATAATGTATGAAAAAAAGAAAATACTCACTTAGCACATGGAAAATCTGATATTGCACCCCTTTAGTAGATGCATCTTACTTTAGCAGAGTCAGATATGGGTGGAGAATGGGTGGGAAAAGTCATCTATTCAACATGAGATTTGCACTAGAAGATGTGAACCGTTCCAGAAGGTAGATTCATGTTGGCAAAGCTCTCCATCCAGGATCACACCATCATAGTGGGGTCAGTATAATCTTCATACAGCAACAAGGCTGTTTCTTCTCTGAACTCAAACAACTCTTCACCAAATTCAGCCATGTACAATCTTTAGCTGGGTCTAGAATACTACTAGTGATCCAATAATCAACATATCCAGGAAACAACATATCAACAACAAATTAATATAAAAACATGTTAAAAGGCCTGAAGAATGATCAGGGTCTACAAGATACATGTCAACTACACTATCCCTCCATCAGAGACTATACTTACTTTTTATAACCCCACATACAGGAAACAAGAATAGATTTCTTCCTCATGACAAATGTGCTAGTGCCACATCTGTCTGACTGGTCTCTGTGATTGGCTGCTCATAACATGACCCTAGATTTTTAAATAATTGCACGCAAGCCAAGGACTTGAAGAATGAATACCTTCTTTTTTACACATCCTGAGAAGAATAAATAGATAAATATGAACTTTAGAGACTTTCTAGCCTGAGAGGAGAAATGTGTTACCATTGGGCTTCAGAGAAAGTCTATAAGAGGTGCTTAATGATCATCATAAAAAAGCTCAGAGTAATCACCTCAAAACAAAGACATAAATACTCTCCCTCTAATGAGATCCTTAGACTGTTAACCAAGAAGATATACAAGCTGAATAACCACTGTTGGAAAATGGGTTATTGGTAAGGGCAGGTAAGTACCTACACTTAGCAATAGGCCACTAACCTCCACTTAGGTCCAGTTAGGTCTCAGTAAATTAAACCTAGCTCAACCCTTGGTAGCTTGGCAACGAGCAACAAGGCTTAACTTAGGAGACAAAGCGTAAAGCATTCAAATATCACAAAACAGTAATTAAATAAAACACAGGAAACAGTTTAAAAATCCAACATCAATTGATAGAATAGGAAATATTCTTAGCTTTAAAATTACACTAAAACTAAATAAATCGGATAAGGGGAACCGGAGATATGAATTAAAAAAAATGATTGCTTTCTAGCGCATAGAAACAAAAAGCGCCAATCTGGTCATCTGGTCGCACCTCGACCAGGGCAAAGTCAAAGTTTAAGACCGACGACGATGGAGCCCGGCTCGGCTACAGCCCGCCGGAGGCCTCGGTCAAACCTTTACCTTAGGTCTTAGTCGTTTTTCTGGAGATTTTCTTCAGCGTGACGAACCTGCCAGTCCAATCCGACTTCCTGGAACTCTTCCTCAGATACGCTTCGCGGGAGCCCTCCGTGGAGATATTTACCTTCGGACTTAGTCATTTTCTTCGAGGTGAAAATCCTTCGACCGGGGCAAACCTGAAGCTTCATCCGACGTCCGTGGAGCCTTCTTCGGATACGCTGGCTGGGAGGTCCCGGTCAACTCTACGTTCAGACGTAGTCTCTTTTTTGGAGATTTTCTTTACCGGGACGAACCTGCAAGTCAGTCTGGGTCGCGTTTGAGGCAAGGAGGCTAGAGTTGCCCCAGCGGGTCGGTCCCTCTATGGAGCTTTTTTTCAAAAGTTCTCCAAACTTCTCCAAACTTCTGGATCTTCTTCCAGGTGTTCTTTTAAGGTCCCTTTGAGGTCCACAGTTCACCCCAAGGTTCCAGAAGTTCTGACATGCTCCTTGGGGGTTCAGACTACAAATTCCAGAATGTATCTGGTGCAAACTCCTTTTTGGCCACTGGGCAGTGGTCAGCTGGTTGGTTTCTTCAGGAGTTGGTGCAAGGGACTCTGGTTAGCAAGTTTTCACCTGTAGCAAACAGGGAGTCCCACCTTGAACCAGTTGAAGCCAGGCAAAGTCATTCTTGTGGTGAAGTCCAAGTGTGCAGCTGGTTCAGTCCTCCAGAGTGTAGTGTCCAGGTGCAGGCCTGGGGTCCAGCAGGGCAGTCTTTCTTCTTCTTCTGTAGTTCTTCCTGGTAGGGATCTGGTAGGGAACTGAGGTGTTGGTGCAGGTATGCCAGTTTTATCCTTGCTCTCCAGATGTATTTTTATCCTAGCGTTTCTTATTACCCTCTGAAGCTTGCTTGGAAAAATCTTTCTTAGATTTGCCCTGAAATTGTGGTTTAGTTGGTCTGGCCCCTAGACTATCTCGACCAACGCTAGAATTGGTCTCTGCGATAATCTTTGGCAGCTCGCGTTCCTGATCCTGTTGAAGAACATCACGGAGCTGCATGCACACTGCTAGTGCAATTGCTTCCCCTTTAAGATTACTTAAAATAATTGAGGATACTGTAGCAAAATTGTCCATTAATTGCATCCCCAAGTCCAGGGCCGGGGCAGCCCTGTATTCATCTTGAATTTGCTTCAACACTTCCGGTAAATTTGCAAGTGTCGGTGTACTGTGTGCGCTAGCATAGAGCACAGCAAATACTGTGCCACAGGTATTACAGTTATCTACTGTGGGGACTATCCCAAATGGCAAGCACATTGTTAGAATTCTCTGTTTATCCTGAGGTCCCGTATGGGGAAACACTGCTTCCAGCGTATTTATTTTTTGTGCTAACCAAAACGGAGTTTCCTCTCATTTGGTGGGTACTTTACCCATAATCGAATGTACAGTCGTAGGGTTTATACCTGGCATCACTGCAAGTGGTTGTGCTGGAGCAGCATGTGCTGGGTTTATATTTAATGTTTGCATCACAAACTGTACTAATCGTCTATATGTCGCTGTTAGTTCAGTATACAAGCAACTGACCTCAGCTACTGCTAAAGTTGCTACTGCAGGGTGAGGTGTATAATTAGCCAATAAAGGCCAGGTAGGACCATCATTACTTAGAGGACCTAACCTTACTGGTAAAATTGTGTGCGGTAGGGTGCCATCAAGCCAATTATTATGCTCTTGATAAGATAAAGGTATTTCTAAATATGCATATACCCTGTATTGTCCAGGCACGTTTGCAAGTGTATAGTTATGAAATGTGTTTGTGTTCCCATCAACTGCTGGAAATGTGACCCAAGAATAGAAAAGTTCTGTTCTATAAGCTGCATGGGCGTCCACCACAAATGTGACTGGAACCCCCTGGGCCTTTTAGGCCATTTGCTAATAAATTTGCAGTCAGAGATTGTCTCATTTGACTACTATTGCAACTTTTTGTGAAGTCACCATTTTAGATAGTAAATTTGTTCAGAGAAGGCACACCAAATAGGGTTTTCCTTTTAGAGTTCAAGCTTGAACAACCTCCAGCATCAGATAGGATTCCCTACGTAGTTGAGGAGGAAGTCCTCAATACCACAGACGTCTCCGTATATAGTACTGAGGTATTGTTGTATATAGTGAGACAGAGATACCCAGGAGGATTCAAAAATTAGAGCCAGACCAAAAATTGGCGGCGCCATGTCACGTAGGCTCTCATTATTCTAATGAGACTACTAGATTTTGAGTGGCAGAATCGCCCGTGGTGTGGGAGACGAAGTCTAACCCACTGCAGGGGACAACTGTCGCTCCAATCCGGGTTTTGCTCCGGCTAACTGGCAGAGCCTCATCTCTACCCAAGGGCAGGGATGACTGGGAAGCTGAGCGCATGACATAATTGGTTTCTCAGGGAAGCCGTGATCACTCAGGTCTCATCCGTTTCTCTCAATTACATTAGTCTCATATATAGAATGACAAATGGAGGAAGTATATGTTTTAGTGATGATTTTAATGAAGCAACTGCATCTTAGATAGCAAAGCGTGAGCTGCAATTACCAGGATGACACAGCATGACAGTATTACAATTGTGACAAGGAGAGTGAAGCATAAGAATAACGCTACCATATTGTCACTACAGTCAACAGACTAATTCCTACCTAGGCTATGATAGAGCACAGCGCGTTAAACTCTAATTCTGCCCTTCAGGCTCCCCTGGGAAGACATCATCCACCATACCTGAGCAAAGGCCTTAAGTCTGCAAAAGAGCTGTAGCGAAGCGTTCGGCAATCAGCATACAGTCGTGGTTCTCTGGCTGGAATCTCCCTCTAATGTGTAAGGGACAGGGAAGTGTTTTTATAATAAAACAGCTGATGTTCTGAGAAAATGTCCCTACGTAAGGATGTGTATTTTCTACGAATGTTGGAGACTAAATTTATACCACTTTCACCGACAATATACCTTCTGCAGCCTTGGAAGAAGCATAGAGTGAGCAGGAATGTCTTGTTTGAGAACAGTGTGCTGGCCTAGGCAAAACAGTTAGATAAACAGAAAATAAAACAAGACCGTAAAAGTGGCTATTGTAACAATAATAAAATAAAGCCAAATAAAATATATCTAGCTTAGAGTGCACAGCGGCTTGGCCTAGTGTGTTAAAATAACATGCATAGAGCTATAGCTAAAATGGCTACGATCACTAAGTTAAGCCTGACTGCTCAGTGCCAAGCTACCAGAGGGTGGGCACAGGTTAATTTAGATTGTGTGTGACTTACCCTGACTAGAGTGAGGGTCCTTGCTTGGACAGGGGGTAATCTGACTGCCAACCAAAGACCCAATTTCTAATAGTAACAATATGTAAACATGTACTCACAATTATGTGAAGAGGTTCTCAGTTACATCATGACGTACATTTTTTCCTTCCTCTTCTGCACTATCCTGTTCATTTGGCTTTTCAACACCCTCACCCTGCTCATCATATTCTCAATTCTCTGCAATGTATGGGATGTTCCATTGCTGGGCAATGTTGTGATATATGCAGCAGGCCATGGTGATTTTGAACACATTATTGGGTGAGTAGAGGAGGGCTCTACCAGTCCTATCCAGACATCTAAATCTGGCATTTAGGACCCCAAAAGTGTGCTTCATTGGCCTCTGTGTTCTTCCACTGGGGACATTGAAGTGGACTTCCCCTGACATCGTTGGATTCCTCAAAGGTGCTAAAAAACATGGTTGGTTAGGATAACCTGACTCTCCTATATGAAATAAAAAGATAAAATGAGCCAAAATATATAATCGCATTGTAGATCCTTCAAGTGGAAATGAGCCAAATAATTATATTGACAGATTGTACTTACTAACAAACTAGGCCCTCTTAAGTCAAGGTTAAATTTGCAGGGATATGCTGCTGTTCCATAGTACAAAGGAATCATATGTTGATCCTGGGAAACGCACACACATGCTTGTGATGTACAAATCAGCTAAGCAGAGAACTTGCACATTGATTGAAAGGTAGTTCTTCCAATTACTGTAAATCTGTTCTTTGTCATGTGGTGGCCCTAAGGCAAAATGTGTGCTATCAATTGCTCGGACCACTTGTGGTAGGCCACCCAAAGCATAAAAATCTCCCTTCATATTGCCAAAATACGCACTTTGTGGAAACTTTATGAGGCTGTTGATGTGTCTCATCATTGAAGAAAGAACTTCTTGTAGCAAACTTCTGAAAGTTGGTTGCGACATACCACCAGAGACTGTCACAGTGTAATGGAATGATCCTGTGGTCACAAAATGGAGGACTTCCATGATTTTGACTACTGGTGTTATTAATGTGGGATTTCTATTGAGAGGTAGAAGATCCGGCTGATGACATTAATCAATAATAGTTTGCCTATTTAATATGAACTTTTTGATAAAGTCCCATTCTTCCATTGCTGCAAGGTCTGTAAATGGTCTAAAGACTCGATGGGTGTCATCTTCTACCTCTCCTCTGTCTGCATTTAAGAAATAGGAAAAATATATTTTAAAATGTGCAAAACTTTTTTTGATAATCAAAACAAATCTCATGTCTTTGTAAAATTCTTTATGTTTTTGTGATATATCTGTCGAATTTTTAGTGATGTTAGAAATCAATATAACTATTTTTACAGCACTGAAAGACTATCATGGTCAGATTAAGGCTGCCAAAAAAGTTATTTTTTCTACTCAGATTCATGAAGCTCAATCTAATAAGAAAACTATTTTTAAGTTGTCTCTATCTTTTTTACAAACCAAGGCACATGTAAGGAGCATCCCGCCCTTTCAAACTCTATGTGATTCAATTTTCTTTTTTTCTAAGAGAAAATACAAAGTATCCAATGGAACTTTACAACTAATATCCCTTGAGGAATGATGCTGTGGTGAAATACCCCCTTGAAATTATGGGTCTAAAACCTTAACAGCCTTTCAGAAAATCACTTTAGCCCATTCATGCCAGGCCATTTTGTCCTATACATTGGGGTCCCCTAATGACCCTTGCCTTCCTCTCATTCTTCACAATGTTGTTGGTTAATGGCCAATAATCGCATGTCTGGAGGACGTGAATGTATGTCATTCACAGCAGTCTGTGTTTTACCAAGACACTCCACAGAATCAGGTACCAGTCGCAGACACCTTAAAATTTACTTTGGATGCAGAAAACAATGCAGTGTTGATTCTATTAGATTTGTTATGCTGCATTCAATACCATTTCGCAAAACATTTTGATCCAACACATTAAGGGCTATGGGATCTCTCACCTTGCCCTGGATTTAGTGCCAGATGTACGATGCAATTTTTTGGTTGCACCGTTTGCAACTGCAAAATGGCCTTCTACAATGTACCATCCTTATTTTGTAAGATAATATCTAGTTTGCGACTCTCAAAATAGGACTGTGACTTGCAAGTAGGAAAGGACGTCCCAAGAGTGTCCCATCCTAATTGCAACTCTCAGTGGGATAGATGATTGTTTTGTGACTGTAAATGCGGTCACCAAACAATCACAGTTAACACCAATTTCAAATTGGTGTTAACCCATTTTCAAATGCAAGGGATACCCACAGGGCCCATTCCTCTTCGTTAATGGGAGCGAAAATGATTTTTCAGAGCAGGCAGTGGTCCCACGGATCACTGCTTACTCTGGAAAAATGAAAAGAAAGACAAATTTTCATTTTTTTATTTGAAATGCATCCCATTTTCCTTTTAGGAAAAAAAGGTCTGCATTTAAAAAAAACAGTTTTATTGAAAAAGCAGACACGGTGGTCTGCTGACCCCAGAAGGCCACCATCCCTGTGATTGCAGCCATTTCCAAATGGTTCGCAAATTGTGACCGTCTTCATGAATATTCATGAGGCAGGTCCCTTGCAACCCTTGGGAATTACAAGCAGTGTGGTTAACATTGTTGTACATTTTGTTTTGTGAGAAGGTTGTACATCTGACCTTTAATTCTTCCTCACGGATCGTAGGCAAACTGTTTCGTTGGGACCTTTTTCATCCCCAGAATGGACTATGACTTCATGGGTTCCATAGGGCTTTCCTCTTAGCTGTGCATTGTTTTAATATATAAATGATCCCCCTGTTTTCCTTGATTACTTATTTCAGAAGAGAAACCAACTCATATCCAGATGATAGGCAGCTGATCTTATCCCTGGACAAAGCATCCATTGGCTCTGAGCTCAAATTTAAAAACTGCTATACCATAGTCATCAGTGCATGCAATCCAATCATTTAAATTGTAAAACTGACTAAACAGAGATTATGCTGCTTGCCAAGTCAAACTCCAGGTCAATGGTGTCCAAATATTGTAGTATAATGTGATGCCTCCTAGTTCTTCCCCCACAAACTCTTGCAGTGGCAGGCACGTGTTTAATCTATTAAAATCATTGAAAAAATATTTTGATTAATTCCCACTGGCTGAAAGGTAGACACTTGCCTTCACCCTGATAACTTCTAGATTGAACTCCTAAAATAGTCTTTCTGCAGGATCCTCAAAATAAACTATCCATAAAAGTTGTGCAGCATGCAGTGGCCAGACTTGTACTGAAATTTCCCAGACAATCATCTGCCACCTCAATTCTGAAAGCCTTACACTGACTTGCAGTGCATAAGAGGGTCCTTTTTAAAATTCTCCTTTTGACTTTCAGAGCTTATAAATTTATTGGGCCTAGGTATGTAACAGGCATGGTTACCCACTATACAACTGAATGAACCGTGAGTTCTTTCCATGCACATTTCCTTAAACTCCTCGCTTTAGATTCAAATCTCAAGGTGGTAAACCCTTCAAAGTTTTGGGTACTAAGGCATGGATCCCACTTCCCAATCATGTAGGATTCATTGAATCTGAAGCAATTTTTAAAAAGCAGCTGAAGACCTGGACTTTCTTGGCCCTGGATATACATTGTTAGTCTCCTATCCTCTGACCTAGTATCCTCCTGCAGTTTGTCTTGCTTAAGTTATTATTTGCCTACAGTACTGGGATGCTCCATTAGGATTGGCAGTGTGCTTTACAAGTTTCTACATCATTCATTCATTCACTGTTTTAACTATACAAAAATTAGTAATGTTCACATTTTTATATGTGAACAAAGGAGCTGCCATTTGGAGTGGTGTTGATGCACTCAACAATTAAAATTGCAGTGATTCAGAATCTAAAATTGTGGTCGCCTGACCTTGCTGTTAGAACATTTGCAAAAATATGGTAATTGGCAGGCTTTGACCGTGTAGTGGGTATAAGCTTGGTGATCGACACAACCATAGTCTAATGTGTGTGACGGCAACATGCGACAGCCAATAGATGTGTCCGTCTATATTGACGATCATGTACATCTTGAACATGTACGCAGCATTTATAAAAAAGCTCACTTGTCTCCTAACACTGCAACCAACAACACCTCCTCTACTTTTGCTGCTGTTTCGGGACTCTGGGAACAAGGATGCCATGAAGAGCAGGTGACAGGGCCCATATTTTCTCAGATGGATTTACTGCCCAAGGAGGTCCAGTCCCTATATAGCCAGTTGTATGGCTCACCAGAGGAACAGGTACATGATTAAAATGAAAGCGTTGATCTCATTAACTTGTTCTTTATTGAAACACAGGATTGAATGTCACTTTTAGTTCCAGAATGAAGTGTAGTGAATTGAGTGAAATGGAGCTGTGAACAAAATGATGTTTCTGAATGCTTTTAAATGTCAGGAAAATTGAATAGGAAGCTACCTTGAAGATTGAGATACCTCTTCTTTCAGTTTACTCAAATATAAAATGGTTGCATTTATGAAGTACAGGCCACTTACTCCCATAGGCAGTAGACACTGTGCCATAAGTATCAGTGAAAAATACAACCATATGTTGAAATGAGAGAAATGTGACTTGCATAAAACTAATTCATGTTATGAACTTGTCTACATAAATATTTTCTGCCCTTTAAAGTTTTCATATTTTCAAAATAACGAGTGTCTATTTGTGTTGTACATGTAACTGCACCACATATGATGAAAGATATGTACTCTGCTGCAAGTGCATATGACACAGGTCTCAGTCACCCATACAAATGCCTCCCATTTCGACACATACATGTACATCGCCAAAGACCGTTCTCTCACCGACACACATGGCAGCCCTTTCATAGTATATATTTCTAACCATAGTATCTGTCTCAAATGGGCATTCTGCATTGAGGTAATGTAGCTGGACATGGGAGTGTATGGTACCAATTTGCAAGTTGTTTAGCCTTCAGTAGATCACAATAATTTGCACTGATCAGAAGTAGCTCTCACTACAGAAAATGTTTCAGACCCCTGGCCTAGATGATGTTAATGGGCTGGATTTGTTAAATAAGAACCTGAAAAGTGATGGGGGTACTCAACAGGTCACTACAAATTTGTAGTTTGAAGTAAGAAATATATTTATGAAAATATGCTTACTATCATATTAGAAATGTTTGTGATAGATTTATAGTTAGTTCAATATAAATGAACACAACCTCACAAAACATGTATTTTCTTTCTTTTTTCAGTTTCAGATTCAGGTCAATGGCCATCACTAAGGAGCTGGACCAAGACCAAGAAGTTTTCAGAAGTCCAGCTCCGCCAGTCCACCCATTGTGGGAAGCTCATGTGCTGCATCCCAGTGGCCTACCTCAAGCCTGATTGGTAGTTAAGAGACAAACAGTAGCATCAAGGGGGTAATTTCTGTTATGGGTTTTTAGTGTTAGATTTTTTTTACAGCAACAAAATCTGCCATTAACATAAAGGTTGATACATGTCCAATGCACAAGGAGTGTTCTAGAAGGTGTAAGTTTTGCACAAAGTGCATGGTGATGTGTTCTGCGTATTGATTTGTGGAAAATGTTAGCACTAGATTTCTGTTGACAACCAAAGGACTATCTGGAGCAGACACATGCCTGCCTAAGAGAAAAGAGGTACCTGAATTGTGTCTATGTTATTAGCGACAGTTGTACCAAACAGGCCACAATTTATGATTGTGCCAGGTGTAATGCTCCATCACAATTGTGAGGAGGTTATATTGGCCCTATTACAGGTGTCATAGAATACAATGCACTTAGGATACAGTGGATGCTAACAACTTCACATTGGTGAGTTGATCTAATTAACAAGCAGTAGTGAGCATGTGATCAAAATGACTAGGAACACTTGAACAATGGCAAACATTTTTTAGCAAAAACATAAAAAAAATATTTTCACTTCAAAATTCAATGCTGTGTTGATGGAGCCACAGTGAAAAGGGTACTGTGTCGATTCTGCAGCTGAGAGACTAGTGCTGCATCAATTCTCCAGCTGCACGATAGGTGATGCATCAATTTTTCAGCCGCAGCACATCAGTTCATGAATTTTCTCCTTCAGATCACCAGCATACACCTCCAAGGGCCCCGGGACTCGATTTTGCATCGCATAGCAAGTCAGGACTCTCAGCGAAAGGAACCAGACACTGTCAGATAAGATATTTGATGGCCTTGAGACTTCCTAAAAGGAGACAAGCTCAGTTTAAGCCCTTAGAGAACCTTGGAAAGTAGGATATAGAAAGAAAAGTCCAGTCTTTTCACTCCCGGTACAGAAGCAGCAAGCTGCAGGCCAGCACAATAAAGCAACAGGTAGAGTGACAGTTCCTTCTACAGTATCCAGCTCTTCTTCCTGGCAGAATTGTAGGAAAATACCATCTTGCCTGGCATGTTACCCCCATATTTCACTGTATATATGTTGTTTTAGTTGTATGTGTCACTGGGACCCTGCCAGCCAGGGCCCCAGTGCTCATAAGTGTGCCCTGTATGTGTTACCTGTGTTATGACTAACTGTCTCACTGAGGCTCTGCTAATCAGAACCTCAGTGGTTATGCTCTCTCATTTCTTTCCAAATTGTCACTAACAGGCTAGTGACCAATTTTACCAATTTACATTGGCATACTTGAACACCCTTATAATTCCCCAGTATATGGTACTGAGGTACCCAGGGTATTGGGGTTCCAGGAGATCACTATGGGCTGCAGCATTTCTTTTGCCACCCATAGGGAGCTCTGACAATTCTTACACAGGCCTGCCACTGCAGCCTGAGTGAAATAACGTCCACGTTATTTCACAGCCATTTTACACTGCTGTGAAATAAGCATAAGGTGACGTATAAGTAACTTATAAGTCACCTATACGTCTAACCTTTACCTGGTAAAGGTTGGGTGCTAAGTTACTTAGTGTGTGGGCACCCTGGCACTAGCCAAGGTGCCCCCACATTGTTCAGGGCCAATTCCCCGGACTTTGTGAGTGCGGGGACACCATTACACACGTGCACTACATATAGGTCACTACCTATGTATAGCTTCACAATGGTAACTCCGAATATGGCCATGTAACATGTCTAAGATCATTGAATTTCCCCACCAATGCCATCCTGGTATTGGGGAGACAATCCCATGATTCCCCGGGTCTCTAGCACAGACCCGGGTACTGCCAAACTGCCTTTCCCGGGGTTTCACTGCAGCTGCTGCTGCTGCCAACCCCTCAGACAGGTTTCTGCCCTCCTGGGGTCCAGCCAGGCTTGGCCCAGGAAGGCAGAACAAAGGACTTCCTCAGAGAGAGTGTGTTACACCCTCTCCCTTTGGAATAAGGTGTCAGGGCTGGGGAGGAGTAGCCTCCCCCAGCCTCTGGAAATGCTTTCATGGGCACAGATGGTGCCCCTCTCTGCATAAGCCAGTCTACACCGGTTCAGAGATCCCCCAGCCCTGCTCTGGCGCGAAACTGGACAAAGGAAAGGGGAGTGACCACTCCCCTGACCTGCACCTCCCCTGGGAGGTGCCCAGAGCTCCTCCAGTGTGCTCCAGACCTCTGCCATCTTGGAAACAGAGGGGCTGCTGGCACACTGGACTGCTCTGAGTGGCCAGGGCCAGCAGGTGACGTCAGAGACTCCTTCTGATAGGCTCCTTCAGGTGTTGCTAGCCTATCCTCTCTCCTAAGTAGCCAAACCTCCTTTTCTCGCTATTTAGGGTCTCTGCTTTGGGGAATTATTTAGATAACGAATGCAAGAGCTCATCAGAGTTCCTCTGCATCTCTCTCTTCACCTTCTGCCAAGGAATCGACTGCTGACCGCGCTGGAAGCCTGCAAAACTGCAACAAAGTAGCAAAGACGACTACTGTGACATTGTAACGCTGATCCTGCCGCCTTCTCGACTGTTTTCCTGGTGGTGCATGCTGTGGGGGTAGTCTGCCTCCTCTCTGCACTAGAAGCTCCGAAGAAATCTCCCATGGGTCGACTGAATCTTCCCCCTGCAACCGCAGGCACCAAAGAACTGCATCACCGGTCCTCTGGATCTCCTCTCAGCACGACGAGCGAGGTCCCTTGAACTCAGCAACTCTGTCCAAGTGACTCCCACAGTCCAGTGACTCTTCAGTCCAAGTTTGGTGGAGGTAAGTCCTCGTCTCCCCACGCTAGACTGCATTGCTGGGAACCACGTGTTTTGCAGCTACTCTGGCTCCTGTGCACTCACCGACGATTTCCTTCATGCACATCCAAGCCTGGGTCCCCGGCACTCTAACCTGCATTGCACGACCTCCTGAGTTGTCCTCCGGCAGCGTGGGACTCTCTTGTGCAACTTCAGGTGAGCTCCAGTTCACTCCACTTCGAAGTGCCTGTTACGGCACTTCTGCGGATGCTGCCTGCTTCTGAGAGGGCTCCTTGTCTTGCTGGGCGCCCCCTCTCTCCCCTGACGCAATTGGTGACATCCTGGTCCCTCCTGGGCCACAGCAGCATCCAAAAACCCTAACCTTGACCCTTGCAGCTATCAAGGCTTGTTTGCGGTCTTTCTGTGGGAAAACACTTCTGCACAACTCTTCTCAACGTGGGACATCCATCCTCCAAAGGGGAAGTTTCTAGCCCTTGTCGTTCGTGCAGAATCCTCAGCTTCTACCATCCAGTGGCAGCTTCTTTGCATCCACAGCTGGCATTTCCTGGGCATCTGCCCACTCCCGACTTGATCGTGACTTTTGGACTTGGTCCCCTTGTTCCACAGGTAGCCTCGTCTGGAAATCCATTGTTGTTGCATTGCTGGTGTTGGTTTTTCCTGCAGAATTCCCCTATCACGACTTCTGTGCTCTTTGGGGAACTTAGGTGCACTTTGCACCCACTTTTCAGGGTCTTAGGGTGGGCTATTTTTCTAACCCTCACTGTTTTCTTACAGTCCCAGCGACCCTCTACAAGGTCACATAGGTTTGGGGTTCATTCGTGGTACGCATTCCACTTCTAGAGTATATGGTTTGTGTTGCCCCTATCCCTATGTGCCCCCATTGCATTCTATTGTGACTATACATTGTTTGCACTGTTTTCTATTGCTATTACTGCATATTTTGGTATTGTTTACATATATCTTGTGTATGTTTGCTATCCTCATACTGAGGGTACTCACTGAGATACTTTTGGCATATTGTCATAAAAATAAAGTACCTTTATTTTTAGTATATCTGTGTATTGTGTTTTCTTATGATATTGTGCATATGACACTAGTGGTACTGTAGGAGCTTCACTCGCCTCCTAGTTCAGCCTAAGCTGCTCTGCTAAGCTACCTTTTCTATCAGCCTAAGCTACTAGACACCCCTCTACACTAATAAGGGATACCTGGGCCTGGTGCAAGGTGTAAGTACCCCTTGGTACTCACTACAAGCCAGTCCAGCCTCCTACAAGAATGTCCTCAGTTTAGTAGTATTCTAACTATGTGGTGTCAGAAGTCCAGTATTTACGTCCATTTCTGTCTTTGGAGTAGGCAAACTTCAAAGAAAAGTCTTTGAAGTGCACAAAACCCTACCATTCTCTGCCCTTTCCTCAGACTCACTCCAGGGGATTGGAGACTTCTTTGTGCGAGGATGGACACAGCCCTATTCAGGTGCAAGTGTCAGCTCCTCCCACCACTCTAGCCCAGGAACACCCATCAGTCTGGTGATAGGTCATCAAGATATACATGAAAAACCTCAGCTCCCTTTGTGTGACTCTTTAGAGTAAAGGCACAAAGAGCCCAACTGTCAACCTGACTCAGATGTGTATTCAGCAGACATGAAGAGGTACAGAATGGTTAAGCAAAAGCATGCCCATTTTCAAAAGGTGGCATTTTCAAACTACCAATTTAAAAACAAACTTCATCAAAAGATGCATTTTTAAATTGTGAGTTCAAAAACCCAAACTCCATATCACGATCTTCTCCGAATGGAAATTTACACTTAAAACCTATTTCATGGCAAACCGCAGGTTGCCCTGTGGGAGAGCTTGGCCTTGCAATAGTAAAAACCGAAATAAATTAACAATATTTCACTATCAGGACATGTAAAACACACCAGTACATGATCTATCTTTTAAATACACTGCACACTGCCCATGGGGCAGCATTGGGCCTACAATAGGGGTGAAATACAGGTAATAAAAGGGAAGGTTTGGGCCTGGTAGGTGGGTGCACATGCCAGGTCGATCTGGCAGTTCAAAACAGCACACACAGTCATTGCAGTGGCAGGCCTGAGAAGTGTTTTCATGCCGATTTATGTGAGCGTCACAATCAGTACTGCAGTCCCACTAATAGCATTTGATTTACAGGCCCTTGGCACACCTGGTGCACTGTACTAGGAACTTACTAATACATCATGGAGAAACTAATCACCAATGCTGTTTAGACAGAGAGTATATGAAATTTAGCACTGGTAAAGGCCCAGAGTCCTAAAGCCAGCAAAAAATAGGTCAGAAAAATAAGAGGAAGAAGGCAAAAGGTTTGGGGATAACCCTGCAAAAAGGGCCAGGCCTAATACACATCAATAGCACACTCATCCAAACAGACACACTCACATAAAAGTACACACACAACAGCACAAACCAAATACAAATACACACTCTCATCTTCAAAGAAACACACACACAAACATATACCACATACATCAGACCCACATGCATCTAGAAAACAGACAAATACACACATTGCCCACTCCAGCTCCCTCTACCTCCCAAACCCAATCCTCTCCCATCTCTACTACCTCTTGTCCTCTACCCGATTTCACTTCTTACCTGTCCCTGACCCCATTGAATCCCAAATCCACCCCTCCCAAGAAGGATCCTTGAGGTTCCTCCTCTGTACCTACTAGTTGCCCCTTCCTAAGAAAGTTGTCCATTTGCAGTTTAATTAGGAGGCCATGTTCTTTGGCAAATACCCATCCATTGATGCTGTCCATCCTGTTTTTTGGACATTTAGCCATCATTTATTAATATTGTTTTTAAGAGACGGAGCTCATTAAAAAAAATATATATATTTTCATAAAATTTGTTCTGACATTATTTTTTATTTAAAAGTAATTGATTAAAGACAATATTATTTATGAAAATGTGAGTAACATGAACTTAATTTCATTTATGACAGTGGAAAAAAACAGGATATATTTAGCATACATTTGTATAGTGCATAAATAAGTGATGAACATTTGTAATGGACATGGTAACTTTAGTGCAAGCATTCATCATGATAATGGACACTACACCAAAATTACACGTTTATTTTTTGAATTGTTAATGCAGATATGTTTATTTTAAAGTGATGTATTTATAATAAACACACGCATAACAGAAAAAATAGAGTTAAAAATAAATGTAATGATATACAGAACATTCACTAGACAAGGGGGAATGTGACATTAATACATATATGAAATGTAAGTTTAGAAGAGACATTGAATGCAGATTTCTTGTAAACCAACTTGTTGCACTTTGTAGTGTAATTACAAAATTTGATTAGGTGTATGCTGTTCAAATAATATGTGATGCATGTGTACCTGATGTGATACTTTAGGGGAAATACAACTTTATGGACACTGTTGGAAAATGGGTTATTGGTAGGCCAGGTAGGTACCTACACCTAGCAACAAGCCACTAACCTCCACCTAGGTACAGTTAGGTCTCAGTAAATTAATCCCAGCTCAACCCTTGGTAGCTTGGCAACGAGCGTCAAGGCTTAACTTAGGAGACAAAGTGTAAAGCATTCAAATATCACAAAACAGTAATTAAATAAAACACAGGAAACAGTTTAAAAATCCAAAACCAATTTATACAAATAGTTTATATTTTTATCTTTAAAATGACACAAAAACGATTAAAATCGGTTCAGGGGAACCGGAGATATGAATTTTTTAAGAATGATTACTTTTCTAGCGCTTAGAAACAAAAAGCGCCAATCGGGTCATCTGGTTGCACCTCGACCGGGGCAAAGTCAAACTTTCAGGCTGACCGCGATGGAGCCCTGCTCGGCTACAGGTCGCGGGAGGCCTCGGTTAAAAAGTTACCTTCTGACTTAGTCTTTATTTTGAAGTTTTTCTTCACCGGGACGAACCTGCCAGTTGAATCTGACCTCCTGGAGCCCTTGTCCGGATACGCAATGTGGGTTTCCTCGGTGGAGACTTTTACCTTCGGACTTAGTCGTTTTCTCGAGATGAAAATCCTTCGACCGGGGTAAACCTGGATCTTGATCCGACGTCCATGGAGCCCTTCTCGGATATGATGGCTGGAAGGTCCCGGTCAACTTTTTACCTTCGGACTTAGGGGGTCATTCTGACCTTGGCGGTCTTTTCGCAAGACCGCCGAGTTACCGCCGCGGTGAAGACCGCCGACCGCGGCGGTATGCCGCTGTGCGCATTCCGACCGCTGGGAGCGTTCCGCCAGCAGCCACAATGGCGGTCGGCGGGAAAGTGGAGACTGGTCAACCTCCACCGCCACGCCAGCAGAACGCCGCCCACAGAATTACGACCCACATTTCTGTGTGGCGGTCTTCTGTTGGCGGTCTTCTGTTGGCGGTCACCTCCCCATGGCTCCTGTCGCCTCCCGGAGGACCAACGCACAAGGTAAGTTGATCGTCCGTGAGGGGAGGGGGTGGGGGGGTGTTGTGTGATGTGTGCGTGCATGGGGGTGTGCGTGTGAGTGTGTAGAGGGGGTGTGTGAGTGCGTGCATGCGGGCGGGGAGTGCTGCTGTGCCTATGGGCAATGTGTGTAGTTCGGCGGGTGCGCATGTCGGCATGTATGTGTGCGGGTATGTGTCCCCGTTGTGTATGTGTGTGTGTAGGGGGTGTGTATATGTGCATGTTGGGGGTGTGTGCATGTCGGGGTGCGTGTATGTGCATGTCGGGGTGGGGGTGGGGAGGGGGTTCGTACCACCTCTGGGGGGTGGCAGGGGGGTGGAGGGTGTGGGGGGAGGACTCGGGGGGGCAGTGGGGGTGGGGGAGACCCCTATCAGTGCCAGGGAAGGAATTCCCTGGCCCCGATAGTGCCTACCGCCATGGTTCGCATGGCGGTTCCCGACCGCCAGAAACCGCGGCGGTAAGCAGGGTCATGATACCGTTGGCGGTCTTGGGTCGACCGCCGGACCGGAGTGCGCAGACTCCAGCCTGTCGGTCATGACCGCCGAGGCTGTCGGAGTGGGGAAGTGGCGGTCGATCGCGGCGGTGACCGCCGCGGTCAGAATGCCATTTTTTTGACCGCCGGTCTGTTCGCGGTCCGACCGCCGCCTCTCCGCCGACCGCCAAGGTCAGAATGAGGGCCTTAGTCTCTTTTTTGGATGTTTTTCTTTACCGGGACAAACCACGAAGTCAGGCCGGGTCGCGGTTGAAGCAAGCCGGCTAGAATTTCCGCGGCGGGTCGGTCCCTCTCTGGAGCTTTTTTCCGAAAATTCTCAAATCTTTTCCAAACTTCGTGGGGCTTCACCCAGATGTTCTTTTAAGGTTCTTTTGGGGTCCACAGCTCACCCCAAGGGTCCAGAAGTTCTGTGATGGTCCTTGGGGGTTGCGGACTTCAACTCCTAGAATGCACGTGGCGCAAACTCCTTTTTGGCCACTGGACAGTGGTCAGCTGGTCGCTTTCTTCAGGAGTTGGTGCAGGGGACTCTGGTTAGCAATTTTTCACCTGTAGCAAACAGGGAGTCCCTCCTTGAACCAGTTGAAGCCAGGCAAAGTCCTTCTTGTGGTGAAGCCCAAGTGTGCAGCTGGTGCAGTCCTTCTGAGTGCAGGTTCCAGGTGCAGGCCAGGGGTCCAGCAGGGCAGTCCTTCTTCTCCTTAAGTTCTTTCCTCTTGAAATTTGGTGGGGATCTGAGGCGTGGGTGCAGGTCTGCCAGTTTTATCCTTGCTCCTGGGTGAAAAGCAGGGGGGCCCTGGTTCTCCAATCAGGGACAGGGTCGTCCCCCTGTGATGACCACTTCCTGGGAAGTGTGGCAAAAATCCATCCCAGAAGGCAACAGTCTCTAAAAATCCAACATGGATGAATCTGATTTTTGGAGGTTACATCTGGCTGAGCCCACCCACTGGTGTGGCTAAAAATCATAAACACACCCCTCTCCTGCCCTCTCCTAATCTAATCAAGGGGGCACCTAATTGTCTGGGGTTGCAGGATGTGGGGGTGTTGCTGGGTGCTCCAAATGTCCTTCTCTGATTTTGAAGACCAGTTTGGCAGCCCTCCCCTTCCTGCCTCACCATCTGCTGAGGGGAGATTCTCTCCCCCAAGCACATTCCTTTGTGTGAAGCCAGGCCACTTCACACCTCATCAAGGCAGCCTGGCAGAAGCTGCTGCAGGCTGGCCAATCAGAGCACAGCAGCAAAAACAATGCAGAGCTGAAATTGGCAACTTTTTAGGTAAAGTCTAAACTTTTTACCTGGACAAGTTATATTAAATGCAACAACTGGAAGTTGTGGGATTTATTATAACAATCAATTTGATACCAAATTCTTGGTATGTAACATTTAAGGAGACTTTAAAATTTAAAATAAAGTCTGCCCATTCTAGCCTATGAAGGCCATTTACTTCAATGAGGGAAAAACTAATTTGGCTGTTTTTACCTCACCAGGGCTTATAAATCTATTTTTATAAAGTCCCTGCTTATAGTTACATGGCACCCAGCCCTAGGGGCACATAGGGCACACCTTAGGGGTGACTTATATGTAAAAATAAGGTAGTTTAAGACTTTGGAAGTACCTTTAATTCCAAAGTCGAATTTGCATATAACTTTAATTTAAAAGCAGCCAGCAAGGCAGGCTTGCTTTTAAAATGACACTGGGCACCTCAGCAGTGCACCTAGGTGTGCACCACCTATGCTGTGGTCCCTAAACCTACATGCCCTACCATATACTAGGGACTTATAGGTAGGTTAACTTAGCCAATTATAATTAGCCTAATTTGCATATCCATTTTACACAGAGCACAGGCCCTGGGACTGGTTAGCAGTACCCAGGGCACCATCAAAGTCAGGAAAACACCAGCAAAAAGAGGAAAATGGGGGCAAAAAGTTATGGGGCCTCTGCAATCAGCCCTGTTTTCTCACACAACCACCCCCCCAGCCCACACGCCCAGGAGACTCAGCCCAACCCTGGGAGAGTCTTCCTGGCTTGTTAGGCAAGGAAGACAGTGAAGAAAACTGGCTGTCCCTTTGCAGGGCCTACTCTGCCTTATATCCTCCTGTCAGGGTCACTCCCTATGGGTAGTGAAGCCATCCCAACAGTAAAAGGACCCAACTCAAACTGAAACTTTCCTCTAGGGGGGTCTTCCTCCTTTCTCTCTGCCAACTTGGGTAGTGAGGTGCCCACCTCCCCTACTCCAAACTTTGCTAGGGCAACACCTAGCTTACCCAAAGAGGTCACCCAACACTTGAGCAACCCCACCATGACCAATAGGGTCAGGGGGCCTACTTTGCTATTGGCCCTGGGGTCTGCCTTCCAGGCCAAGTACATTGCTGCCAGGAAGGCTAGCACCCAGCAGAGGCTACTGACAGCTGTCAGTATCCAGAACCACACCCTAAGCTCTCCACTGACAGGTGGCTGAGCTGCTTTAGGGGCATCTTTGGGGTCCTGGCACCCCTCTTGCTGTCTAGAGTGGGGGGCTACCACCTCCTGTGGCAGACACCCTCCTTCCACTCTCCCTTCTGTCAGTGCAGGGGCAACACCTTGCATCTGGACAGCTGCCTGACTACTCAGGACTTCCTTGGGGTCAGGTGAGGCCTCACCAGTGCCAACTCTGGGCTCCCCCTTACTGGGGCAGAGGGCCCTTGGCTCCCTGGAACTCTCTTTAAGAGTGGCCTACCCTTCCCTTTCTTCTTTCCTTTTCTTGGGGACCCCTGTCTCCTAACTGTAGGGACTGACTCCCCAGGACTTTGGGTTGGGGGGGCGCCCTGGGCGACCACCCCATCTGTGACCAGACTCACCTCTGGGAGGTCATTGCCCAGGATACAATCTAGGGGAAGGTCAGCACTGACTACCACCCTAATCCAGTCAAGGATACCCTCCCTCTCTAGGGGCACTATGGCTACAGGTTTGGAGGTGACCTCCCCTGTGGCTATCCTGACTTTCTTTGTCTTTCCTGGGACATACATGTCTGGGGTCACTAACCGGTCACTCACTATAGTGTGACTGGCACAGGTGTCTCTCAGGCCAGTGGTAGGGATCCCATTCACTTGAATGTGGTGGAAGTGCCTACTCCCACCCTCAGGGATCACCAGCTTACCATCTGGTCCTGTCTCCCAGCTCAATGCTAGGAGGACTTCATCATCTGAGGAATCCTCCTCTATGGCTACACTGGACAGCCCAGTGCTAACCACCTTCTTTGGACAGGCTGCATCTCCTCTGAAGTGACCTGTCTGCTGACAGTCAAAGCAAGCCCTACTGTCCAAGAGCTTTTTTAACCCTGGGTCTAACTGTCTCTGCTGGTCAGAGTGGGATTTACTCTCCTCCTTCTTAGGGTTCTGGGGTACAGAGGGAGTCTCTGTGGTGGGCTTACCACCTCCCTCCTTAGGTTTTTGGGGACCTGTCCCCCCCTTCTTGGAGTCTCCCCCCTGGGACTTGACAACCACCCTGGTTCTCAACCACTCATCAGCTGCCTCCCCTAGCTCTCTAGGGTTGGTATGCTTAGAGTTCACTAGATGCTGGCGTAACCTTTCTTGGGTACAATTGGTCAAGATGTGCTCTCTCATGATCAGATTGTATAACCCCTCATAAGTATCTACTTTGTTACCAATAATCCAGCCCTCTAGTGCCTTTAGTGAAATGTCCACAAAGTCAACCCAAGACTGGGTACTGACCTTCTGGGTGTCCCTGAACTTCATTCTATATTGCTCTGGGGTCAGACCAAACTTCTTGGCTAAGCACCTCTTCATACTAGGGTATGAATCTGCCTCCTCCCCCCTTAAGGTCAGAAGCCTATCCCTCCCTGAGTTGGGGACCAACTCCCACAAAAGGGAACCCCAGTATTGAGGCCTAACCCTTCTCATTTAGAGTGCCCTCTCAAAGGCCCCCAGCCACTTATCTATGTCATCCCCCTCTACATAAGCAGGAACTACCCCCTTGGGTAACCTGGGGCAAACTCCCCCACCCATGGACACCTCAGCTTCTTTATCGCTGCTTCCATCTCTTTTCTCTTTGTATGCCCACTTTTTCTTTTCTAGGGCCAGCTTCTCTGCTTCCAAAGCTATGTATGCTAGCTGGGCCTCCAGCTCTCTTTCTCTGATGGATGGGTTCTCTCCTCCTGAAAGGACCCCCTTCCCACCACTAGCTTTGGATCTGCCCTTAGTGACTGTATTTACTGAGGACCGTTCTTCCTCGTCCTCACTTAGGGTCAGATGCCTTCCCTCCCCTGAGTGGTTAGAGCTTGCATCCTCCCTTCTTTCTCCCTCCTCTGGAGCTTCTTCTGACTCTACCTCTTGGGCCTCAGCCCATGCTGTCAGGGATGTGATCAGGATTTGCTTCCTGATATCAGTGGTTGCAGGCAACCCTCTTTCAATACACAACCCCCTAAGCTGGACTACTGTCAGTGTGGGTAGGCTAGCCAGATCAAGCTCCATGGTTCCCTAGTTTTGTGTCAACAAAAACTTTTTGCAAAAATTGGAAACAAGAATTTAGAAAAATTACAAAAACCAAATAATTGAAATTAATCCAAATTAAAAATTAAAAAATTTTTTTGCACTAGGACAATTTAAAGGATTTTTAATTTGTTTTACCTAAAACTGTAATGTGATATTGAACACAAGTACAGGATCCCGTCGCTGCTTCCAATTATGTTGGAAAATGGGTTATTGGTAGGGCAGGTAGGTACCTACACCTAGCAACAAGCCACTAACCTCCACCTAGGTACTGTTAGGTCTCAGTAAATTAATCCCAGCTCAACCCTTGGTAGCTTGGCAACGAGCGTCAAGGCTTAACTTAGGAGACAAAGTGTAAAGCATTCAAATATCACAAAACAGTAATTAAATAAAACACAGGAAACAGTTTAAAAATCCAAAACCAATTTATAAAAATAGTTTATATTTTTATCTTTAAAATGACACAAAAACGATTAAAATCGGTTCAGGGGAACCGGAGATATGAATTTTTAAAGAATTATTACTTTTCTAGCGCTTAGAAACAAAAAGCGCCAATCGGGTCATCTGGTTGCACCTCGACCGGGGCAAAGTCAAACTTTCAGGCCGACCGCGATGGAGACCTACAGGTCGCGGGAGGCCTCGGTTAAAAAGTTACCTTCTGACTTAGTCTTTATTTTGAAGTTTTTCTTCACCGGGACGAACCTGCCAGTTGAATCTGACCTCCTGGAGCCCCTGTCCGGATACGCGATGTGGGTTTCCTCGGTGGAGCCTTTTACCTTCGGACTTAGTTGTTTTTTCGAGATAAAAATCCTTCGACCGGGGTAAACCTGGATCTTGATCCGACGTCCATGGAGCCCTTCTCGGATACGATGGCTGGGAGGTCCCGGTCAACTTTTTACCTTCGGACTTAGTCTCTTTTTTGGATGTTTTTCTTTACCGGGACGAACCACGAAGTCAGGCCGGGTCGCGGTTGAGGCAAGCCGGCTAGAATTTCCGCGGCGGGTCGGTCCCTCTCTGGAGCTTTTTTCCAAAAATTCTCAAATCTTTTCCAAACTTCTGGAGCTTCACCCAGATGTTCTTTTAAGGTTCTTTTGGGGTCCACAGCTCACCCCAAGGGTCCAGAAGTTCTGTGATGGTCCTTGGGGGGTGCGGACTTCAACTCCCAGAATGCACGTGGCGCAAACTCCTTTTTGGCCACTGGACAGTGGTCAGCTGGTCGCTTTCTTCAGGAGTTGGTGCAGGGGACTCTGGTTAGCAATTTTTCACCTGTAGCAAACAGGGAGTCCCTCCTTGAACCAGTTGAAGCCAGGCAAAGTCCTTCTTGTGGTGAAGCCCAAGTGTGCAGCTGGTGCAGTCCTTCTGAGTGCAGGTTCCAGGTGCAGGCCAGTGGTCCAGCAGGGCAGTCCTTCTTCTCCTTAAGTTCTTTCCTCTTGAAATTTGGTGGGGATCTGAGGCGTGGGTGCAGGTCTGCCAGTTTTATCCTTGCTCCTGGGTGAAAAGCAGGGGGGCCCTGGTTCTCCAATCAGGGACAGGGTCGTCCCCCTGTGATGACCACTTCCTGGGAAGTGTGGCAAAAATCCATCCCAGAAGGCAACAGTCTCTAAAAATCCAACATGGATGAATCTGATTTTTAGAGGTTACATCTGGCTGAGCCCACCCACTGGTGTGGCTAAAAATCCTAAACACACCCCTCTCCTGCCCTCTCCTAATCTAATCAAGGGGGCACCTAATTGTCTGGGGTTGCAGGATGTGGGGGTGTTGCTGTGTGCTCCAAATGTCCTTCTCTGCCTTTGAAGACCAGTTTGGCAGCCCTCCCCCTTCCTGCCTCACCATCTGCTGAGGGGAGATTCTCTCCCCCAAGCACATTCCTTTGTGTGAAGCCAGGCCACTTCACACCTCATCAAGGCAGCCTGGCAGAAGCTGCTGCAGGCTGGCCAATCAGAGCACAGCAGCAAAAACAATGCAGAGCTGAAATTGGCAACTTTTTAGGTAAAGTCTAAACTTTTTACCTGGACAAGTTATATTAAATCCAACAACTGGAAGTTGTGGGATTTATTATAACAATCAATGTGATACCAAATTCTTGGTATGTAACATTCAAGGAGACTTTAAAATTTAAAATAAAGTCTGCCCATTCTAGCCTATGAAGGCCATTTACTTCAATGAGGGAAAAACGAATTTGGCTGTTTTTACCTCACCAGGGCTTATAAATCAATTTTTATAAAGTCCCTGCTTATAGTTACATGGCACCCAGCCCTAGGGGCACATAGGGCACACCTTAGGGGTGACTTATATGTAAAAATAAGGTAGTTTAAGACTTTGGAAGTACCTTTAATTCCAAAGTCGAATTTGCATATAACTTTAATTTAAAAGCAGCCAGCAAGGCAGGCTTGCTTTTAAAATGACACTGGGCACCTCAGCAGTGCACCTAGGTGTGCACCACCTATGCTGTGGTCCCTAAACCTACATGCCCTACCATATACTAGGGACTTATAGGTAGGTTAATTTAGCCAATTATAATTAGCCTAATTTGCATATCCATTTTACACAGAGCACAGGCCCTGGGACTGGTTAGCAGTACCCAGGGCACCATCAAAGTCAGGAAAACACCAGCAAAAAGAGGAAAATGGGGGCAAAAAGTTATGGGGCCTCTGCAATCAGCCCTGTTTTCTCACAGACACATTTTGAATTAAGGATTAAAGTGACTTTTTGTGTAGGTGTCCATAAGCATGAAGGCAACTTGGACCAAATTGGTAAATGTACAAAAAATGGGCAGGTGTGTTTCTTTAAACTAAAACATTACACATATGCTTTGGACATTATTATACTATTGCTTATAAGTATTTATAAAAAATGCACAAGTCCAGAACTAATGTAAACAGTCAATTCCAATTGTAACAGTTAAAAAACCTCATTTACTTTCAGTTCCGGCAACAACAGAGTTGATTTGAGTTGTGTCAAGTAAAAGCAACAAGAGAAGGACTTGTACAATGGGGTCCATGACAGAAAGGGAAGTGAAAAGAAGGAAAAGATTAAGATTCAACCTTATATGCCTTCGAATTGGCCAACTTAAGTGTGGAGGTTTAGCTGCTACAGTTACGTAGGCAGGAAGGCAAATCATGATTGGCCCTACAGTAAAACTGTCTGTGGTTCTGCCGCCAGCCACCAGCCGCTTTTGCCTATGGCGCTGTTGCTGCAGGTATAACATTTTGAAGGTGGCTGCAGTTCACTCATGAACTTTCATCTATGGAGGAGTCAGCATCTAAATGAATTGGGCGGACCGACTGTTCAGTGGACAGATTATTCGACAAAAAAACAACAGTGGGACCAGTTCTGCAAAGATCTAAATCAGGCCCTACATCTCATTATTCCCAAACTCTGGAACAGATCCACTACACCCCTGAAACTATTAGCCTATTTCCATAATAAATTATGATATGAAAATACTGGCAAAAGCTTAGTAAGTAGATTAAAGAAAAATGATACCCCTCCTATTACATAAAAACAGAAGCAATTTCACCTCGGGCAGATCCTTATGGAGTCATTTCAAAACCCTGCTACATTTACTCTGGCAAACCAAGAATGGCCTGAGCAAATGGTGGCCGTATCCCTCAGTGATGCGAAAGCCTTCAATCAAGTGGAATGGGGCTACCTTTTCAGTGTCACTGCTACGATGGGATTTGGTAATAGAGCATGCATATATCTAAAACTTTGTTGGCTGACACCTTAGATGTTGGCCATTCAAGTGAATCCTTTGTAGGATGAAATACGTATGCATCCTTTTTAGAAGCATCATAAAACATATGGAACAAGATATCACACTCTTAATAATTGACTAGATGCAACATGAATTTGTTAAATGGGAAAACACACAGGCCCTCTGTTACGAGGCTGGTGGTCATAAGGCGTGGAGCCGGCGATAGGGACTGCCACAATATGAGTTGTGAGGCTTGGTAGACGCCAAGCCTTCACAACTCTGCCGGGTCCGCCAGTGCAGTCGCACCACTGTGGCTGGCTGTGAGCACCTCTAATCCAGCGGCAGTCCCCAGCCTTCCGTCCGGATTACAAGGCTGCAAACCGCCAGGCTTTCCTTGGTGGTCACCCCACCACGAAAACCCTGGCGGTCATGCACCTGGCAACTGGAATCTTCATTCCTGTCACAGGCACACATATACACATGCCTCAAGACATGCACACATCCCCCCACTCATCCACACACTCACACAGACCCACACGCCCCTTCACAAACACATGCATTCACATACACACCCATTCAGCTGACACATACATGCACTCAGACACCCCCACTCACTCACATTCATCCACACAGACACCCCACTCACTCGCAGACATGCAGACACACCCCCATTCACTCACACATACATCCACACTAACATTCACATTCAAATACATACATGCACACATTCACCACCCCCTCCTACCTCTGCATTCACGCACTCACAGTAACCGCCTCCCCCTCCGCAATCATGCAATCACAGTACCCCTTCCTCATATTCGCACCCACTCAATCACCCACTGACACCACACTCATCCGCAATCGTTCACTCCCCTTCACACACGCATGCATTGCACACACCCCACTCTGCAGACATGCAACTACACACACAGGCACCCTCCTTGCCCCTCCTTTTGGACACCCACTTACCTTTTCCATCGAGGAGGACGTCAGGGAAGGGATGGGTCCTGGATGTCTTGCACCGCCAGCACCACCACACCAGCAGGACTCTGCCAAGCCATATTACAGCTTGTATACGGCAGATGGAGTCCTGCTGGCATGGCAATGCTGGAGATGCACCCACCTCTGCACCACTGACTTCCAGCACGAGTGCTGGCGACTTTCCACCAGTAACATGGCAGACGGCTGCTAGCACTTGTGATATGGCGGTCTGCAGACCGCCAATAGTGGCAGTCTACTGGCGGGTTTGGCTTCGGCGGTCTGGCAAAAAGACCGCTGAAGTCCAAATGAGGGCCACAGTGTTTACCATTGGGTAGGGTCTTAGTCATCAAGATGATAGTGGCCCCTGGGTTTAACTCTGTCTTTGGAATTATACCTTTATTCATCCTCATTTCACTGCCCAAATCCATGGATGCCCATATAAAAGCCTATATTTTGGGAGCACACCTGCAAAAACTTAACATATTCAAACTATATACTGACAATCACTGTACATTGCACATCAGACTTCACAACTAACATAATACCTACACTCTATCAGAAAACCCTTGACTGCACCACTGTTGAAAGCCATATCCAAAATGATACCACAGGTGTCTCTATCTTAGCTAGAAGATCTTCTACAACTAGGGACCCACAAAACTCGATGCTGTGATACAAGCTCAAAGTCCCTCTATCGTTCATTCAACAGAGTTAATTTTGTCACCTAGGTATCCACCTTTAGCAAAATGCAGAGCAACGTTTTGATGAGCCCCCCTTTCTTTGGAAAAACTGGCCCTATAAATGTATCCAGACCGTACAACAGGTGGTGACAGATAGATTTCTGAAGAACTTCTCTGCTCTGCAGGAGGAATACATGGGTAGCAAAAATCAACACTAGAGATATACACAACTAAAGAGCTGAGTTGGCAAAATACTGGGCAGAGCACTAAATGCCTGGGTCCCTCAGGTGTACATGAGTATGTGGTTAAATGATGAGCGTACAAGGAATGAATTGCTGGGCTCGACAGCCTAAAAATGGAAGATCTTTATATGAAACACACATGCACACATCTACATCACATGGTGAATCTCCACTGAGAGAAACACTATTCAGGGGAAGCTTGGGTGCACCTATTTAAGGGCCATGACAAAGGCCAAATGAAAGCAAGACTGAAATTAAGCTACTCTAACATCATATAGAAATGGAACTGGAATATAACCATACTTCCTAAAGCAGGATTACTTTGATCCACGATCTGCTGGAGATATGGACATTCAAATGTTACTTGATGCAAATCCTGTGGTCTTGACAGGACGTCTCATCATACTGAGACCAGATCTTGGAAATGCTGCTCTGCCCTGCTACGTAAGCCACTCACTCTGCCATGGAGTTAGCACTGCTCCCTAATACAGAGAACATCAGCACTCATTGTGAAATATGGCTGGATTCTGCATTTGCG
This sequence comes from Pleurodeles waltl, assembly GCF_031143425.1. NCBI lineage: Eukaryota > Metazoa > Chordata > Amphibia > Caudata > Salamandridae > Pleurodeles > Pleurodeles waltl. The sequence goes on from NC_090442.1 coordinate 550,621,911, forward strand.
ATGGCCAAAATTTGCATAATGTGTAAATGTAAATCCATCTGACTTTACTTCAGTGGTCAAAATGGATAGCTAATTGGGCAACCTTTGAGAAATGAACTTACTAGATCAATGCTCAAATGTTCAAATACATGGTAATTTGGAACACCTTCCATAAGAATCTTCAAAAAACACGGAACCCGTACAGCCATCCCTAAACCCCAGGCATATTTCAGTTCCCGTTAATGAGTACACATCAGTGACAGCTGATGCCATGCTTATCTAACCTTCTCAAACTATGCCGGCTCATAACACAGTCCATTCATGATCATTTATTGACCAAACTATGAGATGCTCAGCTCAGGCTTCTCATAGCAGGTCTGGACACAAACGTTTGCTCTGTTATAACCCCTCAGCACTCCCTAAGGTTCATTATGATCTTAATGTTTACAGAGAGGACTGAAAATATGTATTAGCAGTACAGTGAGAAAGATAAAATCATGCTATGACCCTCACCCCTTTGTACACTTTGAGACTTCCCTAATACCTTTACATTTATTGGGTTAATTGTGATTTTTGTAATGGTAATTTGAGTGTAACTAATTATAAAATCCTTAAAAATATTTAGACACAAAACATCACGTCAACCTAGGAAGGGCAAATAAATTAGATCACATAATGTAAAGGAACTGGTTCATTAAAGAGATTAGAAGCCAAATAATGTCTTGAACACAAACATTGTACTCTTTTTAAGTAGAGTGCAACAAATTAAGTCATTATGGTCCACATTATGAACACAAAAGGGATAATGATTAATAATGATAAAAAGAAAATTGATCCCTACCACTCATTTTAATATTGAGTGTACAGCAGAGGTCAGGAGACTAAGAAAAATGATGGAGTATCTAAAAATATCCCAATGCCACAGCTCCTAGAAGAATATGCAGCCAAGCTTAATATACAGTTGGATCATGAGAAATTGGTATACTGATCCTTTCCTGAAAGCCAAGCAAAACTCTCCCCACAGATGAATACATAACAAACCATCCACAAAATATTTTCACTACTTCTCACAGGGTATAGGTTTAGCACTCTTCATGAAGGAGAGCAATGTCTCTATTGTCCCCTAAACCTGAGACAGGCTGGGACAATTTATGGTGTACTGTCCCACAGGATTGATTAAAATTGACACAAACATTTTCACCCAGACACTGATAGATTGAGTAGGATCATCCTTTCATGTGGCGGTTCATCAGAGATAGGCAAAAGGACATTAAGGAAGGAGAATTGCAAGCATAATCGGTAGACAAACCCATAGCCTCAAATGTGGCAAGCTTATGAAATCACCTTTTAAAAGTAAGTATCAATGGTACCTCACAACTCATCACCTTTGCTAGATATACTTAGCACAATAATATGTGTTGGAGATACAAGAAATGTGAGGGGATTATGATTCATTGTTTGTGTATTCTCTTCATACTGAGACCCCTCTGTAAAAAGGACTATGAAACAAAAAATATCATTGAACTTCAGGCAGAGGCTTGATCCTGGAGAAGCTGAGTATATCAATAGCTAGCCACTGCAAAGAAGGTTTTTGTAAGTATCATAAAATGGTTCCAAATGCTTGCTCTAAAGGAAATAATGCTTGACCGTCTGCAATGCATTAATTCCAGGGACTATTATTAATAATACATTTACATATCTGAATTGAAAAATCTAAGAGTATTGTTCAAATTTGAGGTCACTCCAAAATGTATTTTAAATTAAGGGACTGGACCCTATGTATCTAAGGAAGCGGTAAGTCTATACTCTAAATCATTGTATATGCAAGTTTCATTCATAGCGTGGGATTGGCAAGAGGGGGATAATTAAATATTCTAGTTAAGTCTGAATTTCTATTTGTCAACTAATTGTAAAATATTTAGGGCCTGATTTAGATCTTGACAGAGGGGCTACTCCTTTGCAACGGTGACAAGTATCCCCTCTGCCAAAAACTAAATACCATAGAAAACAACAGTATTTAGATTTCCGCGGATGGGATATCTATCACCGTTGTGATGGTGTATCCCCTCCTTCAAGATGTAAATCAGGCCTTCAGTTGTCATGATATTTGTTGCTTGGATATTTGTTGCTTGGAACTTTGGAAATCTGCCTTGTTTTAGATAGTCACCTTATTTGATTTGCCTTTTTCTGGACTCTGTTTTAGATGGGCTTAGAAAGCTGTACACTTTTATCCTCACTAAACAGGAGTAAGTAAAGTACTTTTGTTCCCCATTAAACATGGTTAAATTAGCTTACCCCTGATTTATATATTTAGTTGTCCTAAATGGTCCTAGTAAATGGTGAAAATGTGTCCATGATACAGAAGTTAAATGTCACCTGTGGACTGCAGCACATTTTGTGTCATCTAAACGTGGGCCTGTAAAACAAGGCTGCAGAGGCCTACAAATCTGGTGTCAAACCACTCATAATAAAAAAAATTCACATGCTTCAATAAGTCACCCCTAAGTACAAATTATAGCTCACAAGGTAGGGTGCCTGATACTTAGATGTGGAACATGTGTAAAATTCAATTTGGCATGTTTCTCTAGTGACTATGTTACAAAAGGTATTTTTACTGGGAGGGCTGTAGCTCAATCCTAGAAACTGTAAAATTATAGATCTGTAACCTTTGACAACAGGACGTAGCTACAAAAGTCATTTAAGAACTATTTTAATATGTATTAAAAATCCAGTTCAATGTTTGTGTGTGCGTTTAATAAAAAAAGTTTAAAATTTTTTTTTTTAAGTGTTGCCTGGACCTCCATTCTGGTAATTATCATACAAACAAACAGGTCTGACTGTGCTTGACCTTGAGGTGTGAAAATTAAACTGCTCCCACAGCAGAAATAAAGCCAGGGTGTGCAGATGTATTTTTATCCTCTTGCAGGAAGACCAGTTAGTGTTGACCCAGGAATATCATTAACTTGTAAGGTGCATGCTCTTGCACAAGTAAATGTAAGGTGAGATTGGGAATGTATATATTTGTTTTTCCAGGTAAGCTGCTGTAAACCTAGTGAAAGAGGAGCTAACCACAGAACCAGTTTCGAGTGACTTCAAAGAAGGGGGCTACTTCCCCGTGGGAAACTTTGTACAGGCACGCAAGCTGTGGAGAATGGAGAAGTTCCCCCTCTTGGATTTTGGGAATAAGGTACATTCTGGGATTGTTTGCAGTATGGCAAACAGGAACTACTGAAAGAGGTGCAGGATTAAACATTGGGAAGGGAGGAGCTAGGAGTAATCCCACCCACAAGCCCCCATAAGTGTGGTACCTCAAGGCACTGTAGTCAGAATGCTCAATGGATCGAGAAAGATAAGAAGAGGACTGAACCCTGTTTTTTCTAACTTGGGAGGAACTCTTAAAGACAGGAACCTGTATATCAGGGACACTGGAATGGGCTCCAGAGAACAGTGACCTCTGTGTCGCTACAGGGAAATAACAAGCTGAAGAACCACTTTTTCCTGGACCATAGGTAAGGAATTTTTTGATCTAATTCTAGAATTCCTACAAGCACCCCTGATGCCTGGAAGTCTTAGGTGAACAGTAGAGGAAAAGAGGTTTTACCACTGCAAAGTTTCGGAACTTTGACCAACCACCAGAGACAATCCTGTAAAAGTGTGGCTTTGATAGGCAGAAGAAACAGGTTTGTGCTGTCTGGAAGTTCTCCACAGCAGCAAAACCTTTTCAACTGGTCCTATGTGAGAAGGTATCCAAACTTATGGTGCTTCCTTAGGATCTTGTCTCACTGGAGAAATCTAAGCTCCATTTCAGAGACTAAAGGGCATATTTATTACTTTTGTGGTGCAGGGCAGCACAGCAATCTGCCTTGTTGTGCTGCCCTGCGATATCGAGGGAAGAACAGGAATGTGCCATATTTATCCAATATTGTGCACTCTTGTCCTGTCCCCCTGCACTGGGAACCTTTTGGCAGCCTAGCAGCAACACCATTGTGCAAGGGTGCCTGTGTTGCATGCTGGATCATTTCTGGGCAGGAAGTAGGATCTTTCTGTAAAACAACAATCTTGAGAGGCATTTTCCTCTTTCTTTGTGTGCTGAAGAATGCAGCACTCATCGAAAGAGGCAAAAATGAGGAGAACTAAAGATATTTCCCCTTGTTAAGCCTCTCCTGGGGAGGAGTATATTTTTGGTGAATTCCTACGTTTTCCAGGTTTGGTAAATCTGGAAATGCATCCAAAACCATGGCAGTGGCATGGGAACATCCACACAACACCCAAGGAATGCCTCCCTTTGTGCAGAGTCATGCAACACAGTATTTTGCACTTGGGTGCATTACTCAAAATATGACTTAGAGGTTTGTTCCACACAAGTACCACGCTGCGTGGTGCAAGCAAGGCGCAACCCTCTCGTAATTATTGCTGCAAGATTCCCTTGTCAGAGCTGGAGGACAGAAAGTCTGGGTTCACATCATAATGAGACTCTTTTGTAAAGAAGGGCTAAGAAAACAAAAAACAAAAAAAAGAGCATTGCACTTCCCAATGTCTGATGACCGCAAGTCATTGCGATGGATCTGAGGGATAAAGAGCAGGCGGAGAGTTGATCCTGGGGAAGTTGAGTATATCAAGAAACTGACAACCAACCATTGCAAAGAAGGGTTTTGTAAATTTTGTGTAATGTTTTCAAATGCTTGCTGTGTATGAAATAATGCTTGACTTTCTGCAATAAGTCAATTCCAGGGGGTATTATTGATAATACATTTACGTATCTGTTTAAACAATCTGAGAATGTTGTTTACATTTTAGGTCTCTCCAAAATGTCTTTAAAGTTCATCGCAGATAGCTATACTTGCCCTTGGGGACGAAATGATGGCCTAGGCTGGCCCATGAGGAAAGCAAATGCAAGATTGATATGAGGTCCAGAATGATATCAAAGTCCAGTGATTATGGTGCTAGCCACATCTTGGGAGTTGAGAGGCAGTTGACTCCTAGACAAGTACCTATAAGAAGCGGTCTGTAGTGTAATTATTGTTTCAGGGGGGGAATATGACGGCCCTTTGTCTGTGATCTCCCTAAAGTGGAGGGGGATAGTTGCCCAACGGAAGACAGCTGTGTGTCCTTGCTTTCACATACATTGTATCCTTGGCAGTGAGATCTTACAGGCAAGAAAAGAGCTAGGAGGGGTGGCTACCCAGGGTGCCCCAAAAACACAGATTTATATGAATACTGTTGCAAAACAGAGGCTACAGAGACCTCGGAGAGGAGCAAGTGATAGGAGTGGATATCATCAACAGTGGAAGGACCAGAGGGCCAGGGGTAATATGTTCTGCCAGGAAATATCCCCCAAGGCTGTTACTGGTGAGGACACATCTGATTTGGAGGTGCTACTTTCACTGCCACAGTAATGAGAGACGGAAGCCTTGGGAGAGGTAGCCCTCTGCATAACATAGAAAGAGTGTGTCACCCTGATTTGGGCTGTGTCCTCACGCAAAGTCATGGATTGCCAGGTGAGTATTCTGTCTTAGAGTTTAGGCCCTAAGCTGAATAGCCAGTCTCATGATGTAATTCCTGATATGGTAGAAGTGGGAGTAGAAGGATGGTGTCTGCAGCCTGAGGTTGTGCCCCCCCCACTCTGAAATCCATAGTTGGTCTGAGTGGTCCTAGGGAGGTTTCTTAGCCAGTTGGTTTGCGACAAGTGAGCTTGCCCAAAGGGAAGGATGTAAGTGGCAATCTGCATTGTCCTCCTAGGGGACCCTTATGTGGTTACCAGTGAGAAGAGAGTTGTAAGTCAAGTGCATAAATCTGGCCTGGAAAGATTGGCCTTGGGATGGGTAGTTTACCTAGGGCTACTTCTGATGAAAGGGCATGGGCCCTGTCTGAGAAGGCCACGGAGACCAGTGGGTAAATCCTTCTCATCCCACAGGCTGGCCATGAGGCTATATAATACACTGGATTTGAGCATTCATCTGCAAATTCATGGCCAGTGGCCTGGTGTAATAAACGAACAGCTGGCATTTGTTTATGCTTGTTGATTGGCTGGTGGGTAGAACTGATTCTAGGCTTGAGGCAGAATTCTGACATGAGAGGCAGAATGGGTCTTAAGAGCATGTTAGCCACAGTGGTACTGGGATGCATCTATGAGTAGGCTAGGATTAGTCATCTCAAGGTGAGGATGAGGTGAAAATTTCCCATGCAAAGGGTTAGTATCAGGCCAGATTTGGAGAGAGCGGTTCTGGAAATGTCATAGGTGAACAGAACAGGTTTGCCACTGTAGAGGTGTTTGTAGCAAATCAAAAACATCTCCAAGATTACTGAAGACTTTTTAACTTTTTCTGAACCCTATCCTTGCTGGATTTAGAACTCTGTGCACTTTCACCCCTACTAAATAGGAGTAAAGTGCCCTTGCTCCCCCTTTAACAATGGTTACATTTGCTTATCCCTGATTGACATATTTAACTTGCTTATTGGTTATGAAAGACTGAGTCATCTATCTTAGGCTATGTGACTGTCCTTGTGAATCTGAGACCTAGTACATGTAACACTCTGCTTGACTCAAACCTATGTGCCCACTGCTCATTTAACAGCCTAACCTTCATGTTCTGAGTAAGGGTCAATCTCCCAGAGAGATTCATGCTGAAGACTAAATACTCATTGCAGCTACTTTTGGGAAGATGTTGCTAAGTGTCACCGATCACCTCAGCGCTATACCCATGATCGCCAACATGTTGAAAGAACAAGATATTAAGCCACCCAAAAGGTCTGTAAATATGTCTCTGGAGGCAGCAACAGCAGAACTGCAATCCCTCAGAGGGGTGTTAACAGCTTTCAAGAAACAATTGGCAGTGGAACAGAGGATCCCTGATGTTGACACACACCTCAATAAGCAACCAAATAGGGGTAATGTACAAATCAATTATTGACAGTGCACCACTCTCAACAAAATTCATAGAGTCCAATATAAGTCCATTTTATATCTGCTTTTTATTCTTCTTTATTTTTCTTTATAGTAGCCCAGACATCACAGAAAAAACACAGCCACAGCCAACAGGTTTCGTCCACAAACGGACTTCACCAGGGCTGTGAGTTCAATGTAAGATAAGCATACATATTTATGACTCGAACCGAGCATCCAGTGTATTGCACATCACCACTGCTCAACTGTACCATAAATCACTTAGCTGCACACATGATGACAGCCGGAGATACGATCAACAAAGGAACACCGGAATGGAAACAGAACGCAGGAGCATGTCTCTCGGGATCAAAAGCCGCAGAGGAAATGACAGCCAAACCATGGTGCTCCGAACTTACAGAGAATCCAGAATAGTGAGCCACCAAAGCTGCAGGGTGGTGGCTCAGCACAGCTCCAGAAGTCTCCAGAAGGTGAAGGGCTCCAAGGGAGACCAAGAAAGAGGCCATCATTCTACAGACATTCAAAGATGATCCAGAGACCAGCTCAGGGCCTCAGAAATGGTATGCATGAATCAAACTCCAAGAGTTGGAGAGAGCTCCAGTTGCAGTGTCATCCAATCTGGTGAACAGTAACAATGCTGCCACCTTCCTGAAACCACCACCACCTTTTGATACCACTATAAAGTAAAATATAGGAGATAGATGGACTGCTTGGATTGAGCATTTTATGATTTCATTGATGTGTACCTCAAATCTGGGATGCTGGTGATGTTGGGAAAGAAGTAACAAAGGGAATGCTGAGAGTTGATGACGTTATGTAGGGTCAATCAAAGAAGCTTTGAAACTTAAGTCCAATCGATTGCCAAATGTATATTACAAAATGTATATTTTCAGTCAAGAACGACAAACAGTTGATGAAACCATAGGCTAATATGTTGAGAGACTGCATACCCTCACAAAACACTGCAGATTTAATGAATGTGATGATGAAGAAGCAATACATCTCAGAGTTATTGATGGATGCCTGCCAGATTCATTCAGACAATGAATGCCGAGAGATATTCTTAGTCTATAGTGAGTTCTCATTGCTGCCAGAGCTGAAGAGCATGCTGATTGACAAGCTGCTGACATTGAGGCTGGAGGTGCCCAAGCCCAAAGTGAATCAGTCATGAACATGAAAAGTAAACAGAAGCACAAAATTGTTGGTGACTCCTTCAAAAAAGAAGTTATATTTCAGATGTGGACTCTCATGGTCGTTTCCATACAAAGTTAAATGTTCTGCCATTGGAAAATTATGCAAAGGCTGTGATAAAGAGAACCATTTTGTAACAGTCGGCAACAAGGAAAAAGTAAGTGTGTCACTGCAAGAAAGCAAAATGGCTGACGGAACGCTCCAGAAGCGTGCCCACAAGGCCAAGTGACCTCATCAGTTAAGACAAATCAACCCCAAATGAAGATGATCATGTAACTCATTAACGAAAACTTTGTCAGTAACAGCATAGCGTGAAAATAAAGAAGATGATTGTGTGATGTCAATGTTTACTAAAAAAAAGACACATGTTGGACTGGCTGCATGTGAAGAAAAATACCAGTCAAAGAAAAGTTGACATGAGAAAACACCCAAAATCATTCAAACATTGTCCAAACAGTACGCTGAAAATAAATGGCTATGCAATACCTTTTATCATCAACAAGGGTGTGTCGATAAATATACAAGGAATTAGCTCCTTTACAGCCACTGACACTATCGAAAATGAAAGTATACATATGGGCTGTATTAACACATCTGAAACGTAAAAGCTCATTTGTAGCCACAATGAAACACAAAAAGACAAATGTGCAAGTGTCCATTCACAGCATCAAGTGCCTATTTACTCAGTTTCAGCATGGCTGCTGATATAGGACTGATATGGTTGAATTTCACTATGAATGCTCACCACTAAATAGTAACGCAGTTTCCATCATTATTTCTTGGGTTAGGAACACTTAAGACTATGAAAGTACAATTATATGTCCATGAAGATGTTAAGGCTGTTGCTGAAAGACACAGAACAATTGCATTTCATTTACGATAAGCTTTTAAAAAGGAACTTGAATTATCATTGAACATTTTACTGGTCCGATGTCATGGGTTTCTCCCATAGTATATAGTGTCTACAAAGGACAGTGAAGGAGCTGTACATATCTGTGTATATGTGTCAAACAAACAAGGCAACTTGAAAAGAAAGACATCCAGGTCTGCACATTGCTGATATGATAACACAATTAAACTGTGTGAAAGTCTTCTCTCATCTTGATTTAAACAAAGGATATTATCATTTGGAACTCAGGAAGAATTGAAAGTACATTGCAACCTTTTCTATACATATTGATCTGAGGGCCTTATTTAGAGTTTGGCGGACAGGTTACTCCATTACAAACATGGCAGATATATCAATTGCCTCATTACAATCTCCATAGGTTATAATGCGATTGTAATACAGGGTACAGGATATCTTTCATGTTTGAGACAGAGTAGCCCCGGCCAAACTCTAAATCAAGCCCTCAGTTTTGTTGTGTCATCAACTGCAGAGATTTTTCAAGCTGTCATTAGACGTATCATACAACCAGTTGTAAATGCTTTTAACTATACCAATGACATATTGGTTTTCAGAGCTACGCAGAAGGAACACGACAAAGCTTCAAGGTATGTTGTTTACTTGTTGATGGTGGTTTAATGCTAAATGATGGAAAATGTGAACTCAATGAGACAAAGTTTGTTACCCATATCTTTTCTGATGGGGACATGACACCCATCCCATCTAAAGTACAAGCGTTGTCAACTGCCTGTCCCCCACAAGATGTTTCCATGTTGCATTCATTCCTCGGGGTGGCTAGTTACTGTTCACAATATATACAACACTTTGCCACTGTGACGGCTCCACTGAGAGAGTTGACAAAAAAGAATATTTCATTTGACTGGTCACATGAATGTGAGCAGAGTTTTATGAGAAGTAGGCAAGACAAACAATGATAGATGAGTGCTGAAACATTTCAAGCACTCACCCTGAGTTACAATCTGGGCTAAATCCATAGTTTTTTTGCTCACCATGCCACCCCAGTTAGGACACAGCCATATGAAAATCAGTCTTGAGCCTTCTCCCCATGGAAAGGCCAGGCCAGGTCTTCCCTGCTGCGGAAACAAGAATCCTGGGACCAGTTTTGGGGTATCACCCCTCATCAGCCAGGCTAGCTTGAATTCAGTGACACAGTGAGCAAGAGACCCACGTACTTGAGATGACTTTAGCAACACAAAAAGATGATGGACGGAGTGCTGAAACATTTCAAACACTTACCCCCAGTAACAGATCTGGGTGCCATATCTTCTTTCACGGAATGAAATGTTTTGTAAATCTGGGCAACAGTGCATGTCAACCAACTTTGCAGGTTTAAATTTGTTAACTCACACCTGAAAGAAAGACGCTTACAATGGAGCAACTCACAGGGCTCAGGTGGGACTCGACGATGAAGCATTCCACATAAGTGTTGGTGAGGTTCCAGTGTCTTTTAAAATAAAGATGGGTCAATAATAACTTGCCTCTAGGGAGGAAATCTAATTAAACCATCCAAAATGAGTGGAATCAAAGGGATTCGTGTGACTAAAGTGCTCTCTGTACATTTATTAAATTGCATCCTTACTCATTCTTTCAAATATTTAGAAAGATTTTTCTTATCACTTCGTCTTGGTGCATGTTCAAAAACCTGAAAACCTTTCTCTAAACGTCTGATTCTTTAGAAACAATTAGAAAATACATTTTCCATTCCAATTATTTCACAGATATCATGTAATGGCCTGTTTAATTCTAACATCAGGAATCTGGCCAAATTGCATAACAGAAACAGCGACTCTTCAAATACTTAATGGCACTCAGCACTTATTGAAGGAGTAGACATCTGCCTCTTGGTGCTGTTAGGGATATCAACAGCCTTCAATACTTAGGACTTTTGAACCTTACTTATCCTACTCTCCAACATAATGCAACTCAAGCAATGAAGTTTTTTTTATTTTTTATTTTATCTTCCCAGGATCAAACTAAACTCTTAACTGTGCATCCCTCAAGGCACAATTCTCTCTCCTTTCCCATTCAACATTTACATGGAAACAGGTGGCCCAGTAAATTAAACATCAGAAAATTAAAGAAGATACTTAAGCCAATATATCAATAATACCAAAATGCACCTAAAATATCAAACCATTCAAACATTGCTGCTCTAGACGTTTTCCAAATGATACTGACAAGACAAAATTAGCTTGTTTCTTTAGACCTAAATCCATGAAATACTACATTCTTCTTGCTTTATCTCCTCGATGCACCACCTCTGAACAAAAAATGGACAAACCCACTTCATTCAACAAACCCCTTCCTCAGAAAACTATAATCTGCCATCAGATTTTAAAACCACTGTTCAGAATGTAGTTCTCCTACACTTAGGCGGCCATAATGTCAGTCTAATGGGCCTCCTAAAACACCCCCCTCCGATTCTCCCAAGATGTCCTAGATGTGGCAGTTCTTTTTGCAAAAATTCTAAAAATCGATTGATATTACCTATATTTTGAGAGAACTCCACTCCTTTCACTCTTTCATTCAACTAATTATCTAATGATGGTGTGCACCACGCACAACTCTCTTTACTTTGGACTACCTGGTTATGTAAAAAACAATGGTCTCTTTACAGGAAAGAAGAACAACAATAGATACACATTTCTATTGTAGAGTAGAGATCCCAATTGTAAAATAGAAATCTGAAACAATAAACTACAACTTTTGATGTAAAGCACGAAAGCCTTTGCCGCTGTCTTCTTGAGGATCTCATATTGAAACGCTTGTCCTTAAGGAAACACATAAACATCCATCCTTCCATAGTTTACCTTGACACCTCACCTATGTTTCAAACTTATAGTTGATTTCTGCAATGTCTCTGATTTGGCACATAACATAAATTCCTGTTTCGCTTGAAGCGCTCCATATACCATCTGGCTAGGTTCATGCTATTCAAATACAGGTGCTAATTAATAATAATTGGGTGGTAAATGTAAGAAATAAGATCTGATTATTCTTTTGAAGTAATACTTCCTTCAAAAACTGCACCTCTTTACTTAATGATCTGTAAGACCCTGGTGGAGAATCAGATGAGATGTTTTCAGTATGTACGTGGTTGAGGAGAACTTTATTTATAAGTTAATGATAATACAATGCTAGATGGTAGCTTACAATGACAATTCTTTGCAGAGTTTGGAGATATAGATGCCAGAACATGTCCACTGCAGAGTTCTCTGATTCTGCTAATCCTTTAAGAAAGAGAGATATATAAGGACTCTGCGGGTCCCACTCCTTCTTTTACACTGTTCTTCACTAGATTCATTCTTTCTCTCAGAAGCTGGTTTTGCAGGCAGAAAATAAGGTGGAAAACAAGAGTGATCTAGTTCATACAATGTAATGCCTTTTGATCGTCCTCTCTTGATTTGATGCATTCTTTGAGAGTAGCCATACCCTCCAGGTGGCTATGATGAGCCCAATTCGATGATAGAAGGCCTTACCATCTGTCTAGCTTGTCAGCTCTTACCCACAAGTTGTGGACATGATTAATTTGCAAATCTCTCAGAGAATACGTACTTGCTGCTGCTTGACGACTTTACCACCTCTCCTACCTGTGTTTTTGTATCCAGCTCCTTCATCAGACCCAGGTCCATTTCACATTGTGGTCTTTCATGTGCCGCCAGCCCCACCTCCAAACACCCAACTGTGAACCCTTCTCAATCATCGTCACACCACTCATCTTTAAATCATGCCCCCTTTGTTCTGACTCATATATTCTACACCTGTTTAGCTCAATAGCACTACGATGCATTATAAATAATTTGGAGTGCTAATATGTATGCTTGCTGCTGTCATTTATTGGTAAAATGTTATTAAAAAGAGAGTTTTCAGGTTTACGCCAACCCCTTTCTTTTAAAGAACGTGAAACCCATAAATTTGATTTTGGAGATTGTGTGATTGGACAATGCTATTTTAGATTCACTTATAACACATTTTAGTAACACAAGATAGCAATTCATTTTGTAATTCTTGTGTTATTGTTTAGTCTGCAATACATTTTTTCATGTAAGTCGAGGCTATTACCTGAAGGATAGAGTCCAAAGGCACAATAGTCAGTTCTACATTTGTGAGAACATATCAGAAATAATGAACAAGGGATTTTTAAGGAATGCATAGAATGGGATATATGCATAAAAGAATATGTATGTACTATATCTCCAAATAATTATTTGACAGCCAGATGAAACCTGACACTGGGAATAAAAATATTAGTCATATTTAGGCCATTCATTTGGTGAATACACACAAGGATGAATTATTACTTGGTCTATAATACTGAGATTTTTAATTACTCAACTTGTTAGAAGGCATTTTGTCATCTTAAAAAGGAGAAAAAGCAGAGTCGGCTCTGAAGTAACTAAAGGTTATGCACAGTCCTCGTCAGAAAACACAAAAATTCTATAAATCTAATTCATAGCTAATAGTATATGCAATGAGGGTGAGGGCTCAACCCACTGAGCTATCATAGCGCAAAAGTTGGAAGTTTGCACTCATTACTGCAAACAGAGAGAACAAATTAATAGAAAAAGTGATGGATGTAATGCTGCAATTAATCTCAGACCCTGGCAATTACTCCAGGCTGCATCCCAGTTTGTCATATTTTTGGCTCGTTTTTTTTGCTCACCATGCCACCTCAGACTAGACCCAGCCATATGCAAATTAGCCTTGTTCCTGCTCTAATGTGAACTGGAACAGTCCAGCCAAGACTCACATGCCAAACAGGAACACAAGCAACTCATGCCTCAGTGAGAATGGCACTCACTTCTTGAAATACCTGTTGACTTAAAATGTAGCACTGAGGAATAAAAAAAAGTGATGGACTGTTAGAAATGGGGTCTTTGGTTGACAGTCAGGTTACCCCCTTTTCAAGCAAGGACCCTCACTCTACTCAGGGTAAAAGAGAATCACCCCCAGCTAACCCCTGCTTACCCCATGGTAGCTTGGTAGAACAGTAGGCTTAACTTCAGAGTGCTAGGTGTAAAGTATTTGTACCAACACACACAGTAACTTAATGAAAACACTACAAAGTGACACAACACCAGTTTAGAAAAATAGGAAATAGTTATCTAAACAAAACAAGACCAAAATGACAAAAATCCACAATACACAAGTCAAGTTATCATTAAAAATGCAAAAAGAGTCTTTAAGTAGTTACACTAACACTGTTAGCATGAAAAAGTACCTTGGGTGTGTCAAAAGTAACCCCGCACGAGAGAATGCGCATCAAAAAGGTCTTTCGATGCGTTGATTCCACTCACGAGCGGGACTTTGCGTTGTTTCTCCTTTCGCCAGGTCGGGCGCGTCGTTTCTTCTCTCCACAGGAGAGCGATGCGTCAATCCGGTCGCACTCTCGGGTCCAGGCAGGCCTTGCGTTATTCTTTCACGCCCAGCAGTACTTGAGTCAGAAATCCAGCCGCATGATGATCCTAAAAATGCCGCAGCGCTGGTTGTGATCTCCAAGCCTCCGTCAGCTATGCTGTGCATCGTTTCTCCTGCTCCGTGCGTCGATTCTTTGGACGCGTTTCCTGCGAGCATCGGTTTTCAGCTGCGGAGCCAGCGGCGCATTGTTTCTTCAGCCGCAGATCGGAGTTGCGTCGATCTTCTCCCCGCACGGCACACTGTGCGTGGATTTCCTTGTCTTTAGGCTGCCAGCTTCTCCTTTCATGGTCTCAGGAACTGGATGGGCACCACAGGACAGAGTAGGAGTCTCTCCAAAGTGTTTCTAAAGTCTGTGGTTTTGGGTGCCCTTCTTCTACCCAATTTCTCCTTTGAAGTAGGCCTACTTCAAAGTAAAGTCTCTTTTGAATGTGAAATCCTGCCTTGCCCATGCCAGGCCCCAGACACACACCAGGGGGTTGGAGACTGCATTGTGTGAGGGCAGGCACAGCCCTTTCAGGTGTGAGTGATCACTCCTCCTCTCTCTCCTATCACAGATGGCTCATTGGAATATGCAGGCTACACCCCAGCTCCCTTTGTGTCACTGTCTAGTGAGAGGTGCAACCAGCCCAACTGTCAAACTGACCCAGACAGTGAATCCACAAACAGGCAGAGTCACAGAAATGTTATAAGCAAGAAAATGCTCACTTTCTAAAAGTGGCATTTTCAAACGCACAACCTTAAACTCACTTTACTAAAAGATGTATTTTTAAATTGTGAGCTCAGAGACCCCAAATTCCACAAGTCCATCAGCTCCCATAGGGAATCTTGATTTTAATCAGATTTAAAGGTAGCCCCCATGTTAAGCTATGAGAGGGACAGGCCTTGCAACAGTGAAAAACAAATGTTTACAATATTTCACTGTCAGGACATATAGAACACATTTCTATATGACCTACCTTAACCATACACTGCACCCTGCCATTGGGGCTACCTAGGGCCTACCTTAGGGGTGTCTGACATGTATGAAAAGGGAAGATTTCGGCCTGGCAAGTGGGTACACTTGCAAAGTCGAATTTATAGTTAAAATTGCACACACAGACACTGCAATGACAGGTCTGAGACATGATTACAGAGCTACATATGTGGGTGGCACAAGCAGTGCTGCAGGCCCACCAGTAGCATTTGATTTACAGGCCTGGCACCTCCAGTGCACTTTAGTAGGGACTTACTAGTAAATCAAATATGCCAATCATGGATAAGCCAATTACATACACATTTTGTAAAGGAGTACTTGCACTTTAGCACTGGTTAGCAGTGGTAAAGTGCCCAGAGTAACAAAACAACAAAATCAGTTTCCAGCACACATCAACAACCTGGGGAACAGAGGCAAAAAGTTAAGAGAGACCACGCCAAGGATGAAAAGTCTAACATGGACTGAATGTTTAAATTAATCTCAGCCACTGGTAAATCAGGCTGCATGCCAGTCCATCAGTTTTTTGCCCAACATGCCACCTCACATTAGACCCTGTCATATGCATACCAGCCTTGGTCTTACTTTAATAGAAGCAGCCCAGCCCCAACCCCCAAGACAGCTCCTCTCTGAACCGGAACACAGGCAATCCAAGACCTGTTTAGGACTATTTGGGTCTCTGCAGTCGGATTCAGCTTGGTTTCAGTGTCTCACTGAGCACAGGATTCATGTCTGGGTTTACCTGTTACACTTAGAACATCTCATGTGAGGACTATTAAGAAGTGATTGCTGGGATGCTTGAATTAATCTCAGCCACTTATAACTATATGAAAACATCCCAGCTTATTGTTTTTGTCCAATATGCCACCTCAGATTAGACCTAAGCAACACAGCCTCAGTTCTGGTCCAATAGGAACAGTGCAGCCCGAATTGCCTAGCCATGTCCTCTCTGAACAGGAACACAAGCAACTCATGACCCATTTCAGACTATTTGGACCTCTTCAGTTGAGTATGGCATGATTTTAATGGTACAGTGAACACGGGACCCATATCTAGGCATACTAGTCACAATTAACGCATGCAAAAAAGTAGTTACCTGTGACTGAGATGAATTCAAATATTTTATCCATCACTTTTGTTGTAGTTTACAAATAGGGAGCATTTTAAACATTGTAGCAGCTTTTATTTCCCATTAGTGGCATTAGACTTAACACCTGAAACGGTTACTCAACTTCTCTCTTAATTTTCCTGACAAATAGTATTCATTGTCATCGGAATCTCATTGGTGGCTTTTAATAGTGACTCAGTATGTATATATGTCTCTGTATCATCATCGTCTCATTATCATCAGTTAATGAGAGTTAACAGAAAATAAAATTTGCTCAGTATCAATCTTTGCCCATTTATTTATTATTTAGTATTATGTGTGACTGAGTATTATCAGTGCCTAGATCACATTAGTGGCTCAATATTGTGAGAGACATATTAACATCAGAGGCTTAGCATTTAAATGTATTCACTGTTATCAACACTGTGTCAGCAGTAGCACACAATTATTTACAGCTACATATCTTTTTGTCTGTATTTGCAATGGCTGTATAGTGTCAATGGTTAGATACTGTTCTCAAGCGGTCCAGCGAGGGGTCGCTTTAGGCGCACAGCGAGCGCCTCCTTTGACGTAAGCGTGACTATAAGGGGACACTCCCCCTCCTGGAATCTGAGGCCAGTAGCCTTAGACATTGGGGCCTCCGCGAAGTAGTTCCTTGCCACAGGTAGGCCCCTTCAATTGTTATAAACTCCTTTCCACCCCCTTATTGAGGGTGGACTGTCTATCTGCACTTTGCATGATGTTTAGAGATCCTAGGCCCTGAAGAATGCCCCCAGAACTTCCTTGGCTCATAGTAGAGGGCAGAAACATGTTGGCCAATTTTTAGATAGGTGACCGAGTGAGTCCTTACACTCACTGAGGTGTCCCATTCTTGTTTTTAATACACCAGCATTATTAAAAGTGTAGATTACACACTGGTAACTGCCTAGGTGTTTTTATTTTCCCTTAGCTTAGCTGGATCCCACTAATTCCAGATAAAAATATATTTACGCACTCCCTCCCGTTCCTTTAACGGTGAGGTTGAGTCCGCCCAGGTGGCACTGTCCTACTTGGGTGGGGATAGGTGGTCATATGATGAAGCATGACACTATATAGTGTGTGAGACCACCTAGTCCGTAACTAAATACCCCCCTCCCGTCACTCACCACCTTCCCACAGCACTCACACTCCACTTTTTGATACCCAACGAGGTCTAGGAGCCGGCGGACAATCTCTTGTGACTTTAGCTCCATATTATTGGTGAACCCTATACTTTTTTGTGTTTACTGGCTTTAGATGTAGGGAGCTAGCATGGGTTGATTCCTACTAACTACATGTTTCTAATCTCCCTTAACTCTCCGGTTGTGATACGATGGATACTGTTCTTATCAGTGTCATGATAGAACCAGGCACTTGTTATCACTGATAGCCTCAATTTTAACAATAAATCAATGTTATTAATTCCTTAGTATTAACACAGATTTAGGATGATGTCTGGAAGCTTCTAGAGTGCCTAATTTTCATCGGTAGCTACACATATTTACAGATTCATAACCATAAGTGGATTGTTAACATTAGAGTTACAATGTGAACAGTGACTTAACATTATCAGTGACTATGTTTTATTTCAAAAGGGTCTTATTATTAACCATAGTTCACTGTAATGTCAATCCGTATTGTAAGTGGCTTGATGTGATCAGTGACCCTCTATAGACAATGACTCAGCATTATCAATGATTCTTTGCTATCAGTGGTGCAGTAATCTTAGTGAGATTCACTGACTCTTCAGATTTATTAATGGAATTGTGCTATCAGTAGATCATTAACAATATTGGCATTAATAAATGCTCAGTACTGTAAGTGACTACAGAAGTTTTTAAGAGTTTGAAAGATGGGATACTCAGTTGTGTGGTAGGTGTCCTGTCCAACATATTAGAAGTACGTTATAGTCTATGGCACTTGTAGTACGGCAGACCAGATAGCCACAAAATTTTGACCGAATATTCAGGCAGCCAAACTGTGTTTCAATGTTGGGTTCACAAGGTTTTCCACAAGCTTTGGGTATTGGTTTATCCTTTTTTAGCTTTCAGGCAGGTTTAGTTATTTCATTAATTTCACCACTCCCAAGTCAATTTCACTTTTGTCTGATCTTAAAGCTTTCAGTATAAAAACGATATTATTCTGCAGTAGATGGTTTATGTATCATATGTAAAATCTGATGAATACAATGTGGTCAGTGTTCAGGTTCTTCTCCTGGTGGTCCTGTGATGTTCCGTGACACGATTTTGCACTTCACGTGCTGACACTTCATGTCAGCCTGTGGAGCGTTATTTGAATGTTGGGCAGGTATAAGGGGACCTTAACATGGGGAACCAATCAGGAGGCTAAACTCTCTTTGGTAGTTTGCTGGTCACAATGGTCAGGCACCCCTACATCTAGATCTTCACTTTCTCCACTTCCCCTCCAACAGTATGTATCCACTGAGTTTTGCAAAATTGTCTGTGCAATTAAAATTGTCTTGTAGTTGTCAACAGGTGCTAGACAGTTACAAAGCAGTCATTTACAAAGGCTCTCCTTCTGCAGACCTGTACAGGAATAATGGGTGGTTGAATGGGTGAAGCTCTCAAGGATCATAGTTTAATCAGCTGATTCAGCACTCCTTGACTGTTAGCAGGCCATCCATAGTTAGACACTAATCAATGCTGTTCCTCCCACTTCATTCACTTCCACCTCAGAATGTATCCACTGGGATTTACAAAAGTGCTTATACAGGAAAAAAGGATTTTGTAACAATATAGACTTCAGTTAGAGACTGTGACAGGTGACGTTTTATGAAGTGGAGCTCTGGCTGCTAGGAAAATAATCTATGTAAAAGGTACATTTTGCAATGAAAGGAAAAAGGGGCACTGCTAAGAAACTAGGGAAATAGTCAAGACAAGGGCATTAGGAGAAAACACAGTCATGAAAAAAAAAAAAAAAAATAGATTGATGTGGGCAAGAGTTGTTGAGGGATGAAGTGATGCATCATTATCATGGGTCTCTCAGAATAGAGGAGGCAATGTTGCAACATGAGAGATGGACAAACTTTGATGAGATATATGTAGAGAGTAGCGAAATAACTCTATGCTTTTTAATTAAATTTGTTAAGGTGAATGTCATATACCATTTGGTAGAAACCAGTTGACAGAATGCCTTTAATTTAAGCTTTCGGAATCCTTATTCATACACCCAGACACCAAAATTAAAATTACTTTTCAGCTGTTCTTCAGCTTTTAGTCATGACATACCTATTATGATTGCCCTAATAGTATATCCATTGATTTGTTTTTCCTAGTAACCAGTTTACAACAATGTTTGCATTTCTATTTATCTTTTTCAAATATATTATCTGAATTTGATAGAATAAAAATCAGCAATGTAGTAGCGATGAGAACACTATCTATTTAGCAGTTTTTTCATAAAAAAATTGTGCTGTTAAAAAACGTTATATAATAGAGTAAAATTTAGTTCTTTACAGTCTCTGCATATGAAGTCAATATGTCTGGAAATTGTTCCACAAATGTTACCATTAGGTCAATTTTTTATTAGAGAATCCTGTGGTTAACACAGCCCCTAACATCCCACTGAGAAAAGGGGCATTTTCTTTCCATACTCACTTACTCCATGGCAAATAGTTTGTTTTCAATTGTTATAATCCAGTTAGGCCGATCTGGGAAAAATTGTCTCAGCGTAGATTAATTGCTGGGCTGACTTTTAAGGACTTCAGCACACTATCAAATCTCCTCCAACAGACAAAAAGAAAGAAGTGGTACTCTCATACCCCTGTCAGGTTCAGAAATGTATGTATTCCTCCTTCCTGATTTTCTACGACCGTGATACTATAAAGGTCATCTGCCAGCTAAGAGTGAGCAGCATAACTACTGACTAATTATACAAGCGTAATTTGCTCGATGAATATTTATTGATATTCAGTGCAAGGGCAGTTTTTTCTTTTTTAAATAAACAACTAGCATTTAATTTGGTAACTCGCTTATAGCTAGGGTGGTAG
Source organism: Pleurodeles waltl (assembly GCF_031143425.1). Classification (NCBI taxonomy): domain Eukaryota; kingdom Metazoa; phylum Chordata; class Amphibia; order Caudata; family Salamandridae; genus Pleurodeles; species Pleurodeles waltl. The sequence goes on from NC_090442.1 coordinate 550,642,415, forward strand.
TGCGATGATGGGTCAGGATGTATTGATGCTATGAACTGCTGGGATCCATGACGGTGTAACATTGAAAGCATTGTAATATGCATTGCTCAGTTAATACATTCATATTTTCATATTTATTCAGCAGCATAAGATATTCAATCATATTGTTCCCTTTACTTTCTATGGTACTGTTACCTTACCTAAACAGTGTCATCAATAAAGTACAGCGATTCTAAAAGATCTTTATATTCACAGCACTGTTTTTATTGACCTAAACAAGTGAACACATTGAATAGGTTATTCTATTTTAGGTTTCAGCTTAGATTTTAATGTTGTGAAATCATTTTAACTATTAGACTTAGAAAATTACAAAAGTCTTCTGTATATCATACAGGACCTTATTGCACGTCATAGGTTTGATTTAGTAGTATCAGTAGTAACATTATTAGGCAGTGAACAAATACATCTATTCCGTTTTTAAATCAGAATTTCCCACTTGAATATCTATGGTGTTAGTGCATTCCAACCACATGAGCATATAGAATGAAACAGCATTTTCTGTAAATCAAATGAAATAAGGGAAAAGTAAAAAAGCAAATAAATAATTTATAAAAATATGCAATAAAGATGTGGCGTTCGTATATTAAATGTAAATTCCATGAAATGTCAGGTTTCATGTTTTCAGTGAACATTATAATCTGTCAGCCTGATCAGCATTATTAAGTACTAGCCTTTGACCTATTGCAAGTGCAGTTTTAAAATAAATATCACTCTTGTTTCGAGTGTACGTGGGCTAGATTAGCATTCGTCTTTGAAGCAAGCAATAATTCAAATGTCCTGTAATGCAATGTTCTTCGAAAATAATCTGATTGACCTCAAAGTCCGGAAGACGGACCTGCAGAGAAAACGGAAAACAATACTGAACTGAATATATCCCTGTATCTGTAAAAACGGTAATGTCCTTCAAGGCTACTCAGTTGGTGAAGGTGTTTGCAAGAATTATTAGAATCTTATTTACAAAACAAGAAATAAGCAGCCCAATATCCATAGACAAACCAAAGTCCAATAGAGGGTACACTATGGTCTTGAATAACTAAATACTTAAATACTGTGTTCTTAAATGCAAAATTGGATGAATATAGGCAAAATGGATTGTACAACAGTATACAATTGTGATAGTAACGGTTGTGCTGGCGAAGTGCCAAATGTTATGTCAAGTACAAATTCCAGAACGCCCCTAGGTCAATGATAGATGCAGTGAAACCAGTGTCTGGTAAATCTCCCCTTCCCACACCAAATCTGAACAGGAATGAAGGAAGATGCAATTTAGATAGGACAACATGTTCCTTGTCTGCAAAGAAAGAGTCAAGGTATAGTCTAGATTTATTTCCACTGCTAACTCAGGAGTGTAGAAATACAGTCGAAAATTGCCATGATTGTGTTCTTTAGGGACAAACCATGCCAGTGCGCTGCCATGGATGAAGTGGATATTGAGGTGCGAGATTAGAGCTCGCTGACCTCAGTGGACCACACCGCTGAGCCCTTGTTGCTCATATACGCCAATGAATGGTCAAGCAGAAGCAACTGCCTGCTAATTTGGTATGCATGCTGGGCCTGAAAGAAACTCAGACATTGGGCACCTGCACTCACTGCCTACGACTGTTCGCTTTCACAGGCCCTACTGTCTTTTGGCACATGCTGTCTTTTGAACAGCAGATGCACAATAGGAGGGAAAACTGTCCTAAAAAATACGCTGCTATGGCTCTGGCAATTGAGACATTTATTTATGTATATGCTATGATTGTATTCCAAAATACTGAAATGGCTTGTCTTTACTCGCCTGCCTTTCTGTTCCAGTTCTAGTCGTTAAGTTAATCCCCCTCACTCTGGTTTCTGTCCTTTTCATTTGAGACAAATTGTCCTCACATATAGCTTATTTTAAAAGTTCTGCTTACCATCAATCACCTTGTATCCATTCTTACACTTTTTGACGATCTACAGCCTTCAACACCACACTACTTTCTCCCTAAAGACCCCTGGTCTTATTCTTCCTGCTTTTCTCGACAACCCATCTTTGTTGCTGACAACCAGACAGATCACCACACCAAGCCTTTTTTGGAGCAGGAATGTGAAACAGGGTGGGGCCAAATGTCCACAGAAAAGGACTGCAAGAGGACAGGGAGGAACACAGGTTACATGTAAAGAGGGACATCTCAGATTACAGTTCCCACAGGCATCCCCTAGACATGAAGGAAGGTGTTATAAGGTTGGCTGGAAGTCATGCAGATAATCAGAATACAGAAGTTAGGAGTGAGATGTAAACCTGTTAGAATAATAAGCATTTACAGTTGGAAGAAAACTTGAGATTTATTCTCCAACACTAAAGTCCCCACACATCATCATCTCCTCACTCTTGTCAAGACTGACTAAATACCTTTATTCACACTATTTTCTAATCATGGGAACAATGAAGGAGAGGGTTATAGGGGGAATGTTTAGGAAGGAAGGCGATAAGGTAATAAGGGATGAACCAAGATAATACAAGAAGACCACTGATATTTGTATGTGGTTACTTGTGGGTGAGTCCACCAGTTCCATGAAAAGTAGGAGGTGGGAGTATGTAAGCTTAGTGATAGCCTGCAGAAACTGCTTGAAAACATTCTGCAAAAGTTGTAGGGCTTCCTGATTTAATTCGTTTTTCAATGTCACCACTCCCATCACTTTTCTTCTGTTTTGCCCACTTTGTATTTCTGTGGTATTTGCAGGGTTAGGAAGGGTTATTGTTATTTGCTTGTTTTTCTTCCTTACCTGCAAGTAGTTAGTGGACTTTCTGAAGTCTTGCAGTCCGAGACATGCATCATCATGCGTGTGGGGCTCATCATGGAGCATTCCACCGTAGAGTTCAGTAAGCAATGAGCAACATTTTCTACTTTTGCTATTGACTCCTTATGCCCAATTCACAAAGGTAAACTTAGATGTTTGGTCGAAACTTAGATCAAATGTCTAAGTTTACGACGTTTGTAATTCACAAAAGGCATTTACGAATGTTATTGTTAGGTCTGCAGTCAGGAAGGATCTTTTATTCATGCTCTTATATTCATGTATATATCTGTCCCGCTCACTCCAAAGACTCATCTCCAGTATTTAAACTGCTACCCCATCATTGAATCTAAGACACCAATGTTTGGCATGTGTTTATATCTCTCTCTTGGTACCTTCTTTCTTTTCCCCTCACACTCTCGGATTAATGTGACCATTATTTACTTATCTCCATAGGGGAAACAAGAGGAGATGGGATAATATTTGGAACCAAACTCTGTGCTCAAGCTTGACAATTGTCATTTTCAAGGTTCTGTCCTGGGTCCTCTCAATTTTTTCTAAATGCCATTTTCTTTATTAACAATATCTCCTCTCTTGGTTTCTCCAACCACCTACACACAAAAAAAGACCCACATCTTCTTCTACTTCCAAACTTTTCAAGACTTATACAAACACAGATATCAGACAATGTTACTGCTTTTCATTGTTGAATGGTACTTTATTCCCTACTGCTCGATGTTTTGGAGGTTCCCACGTCCCCTCCTTCTTTACAAGTACTTCCATGTCTACCTCTATCACCCTCCCAAATGACACTACGTCAGGAAATCTTGAAGATCCTTTCATCTCTTTCATTTAGCTGCAATCACTCATCACCACCATGGTCACTGAGCAAAATCTGGGTATGTGTAAATCGTTCCTCAAAACCACTCCATTTTCATATAGAAAAAGCAATGATCAGCTCATAGGGTAACTGAAAATTATATTAACGCAACAGTCTTCTGAAAGGGTTTCTGTGACACACCTTTGTTTCCATTGATAAAGTCCTAAACGTTTTCAGTCAGCTATTATAAAATCCTAGTAGAGAAAATATGATTATGCACTACTGTCATCAGGCTGGCTGGCCTTCTGCTAAGAGCAGGGCTTCTAAATGTTGTCTTTAAATCTGGTGATTAAACAAGACAGCCCTGCTAAAATATGATCTGATGTTATTATGTTGACTGCATAACACCCATCCCAGCAGAGGCCAACAGCAGGGTCAGGGTCCAGGGGGCCCAGTTGGAATTGGTCAGCTAGGAAGTTGCAGGAAGGGCCTCTTTTAGCTTGTTGTGTCCAAGTAGTTTGAAAATGAGGTAATTGTTTGACTCTTGAAGTCTCCCATTTTGTCCTGGTACATGGGGCAGAGCCTGTCTAGTCTTCTGTGCTCTTCTCAAATCTCATAAACCAAGTCCAGTCCTCTTCTTACCTCCCTCTTGACCAGTAGTCTTCTGAAAATGGTACTGTAAATGTCATCAACCTGCTGACAGGGGTGACTCTCAGCTCCGACCTAACCAATGGGGTAAAAGTTCCCAGTTGTAACTATACCAACTTTTGCAAGTCTCCCTGCATGCCCTACAACAAACAATTCCCAGTGCACTCCTGTGCCTAAATCCAAGATGGTGAATCCCTTCTCTCCTTGTGCAGAGCCTGTGGGCTCACCGAATAGGTATGGCAAGGGAATTGGGAAATACCTCCTTTGTGACCTCCTTCGGGGGCAGTGCCTCTCCCAATGTGATTGAAACCTGTCTGACTTGGGGTACAAAGAGGTGCTCTGGCCAGGTGTCAGCTAACATTTACCTGTGACAGGTTGCCCTATTTAAAGTTAATCAAGTTCGTAGCACAGTCCAGATGGTCATCCTCCCAGAAAAACAGAAACACATTCCCAAGACCAAGTCTTTGTCCTGCTCTGGGAGCAGTTTTCACACCGCTCTAAGGGTGGATATTCAGCTGCCAGATGACAGTTGGATCTCATGCAAATGGGCTTCCGAACGTAATAGCCAGGGAAAAAGTAACTTTTAAAAATCACCATTTCCTTATTAGTCATAGATTTTGAATAGCTATTAAAAGGAATCTTTGAATCATATTCTCTCTTTTCTAACAAGATTTTGCATTATCAAATATAATCTTACCCAGTGTTTTCTTATGGAATAGCCAGCCTTAATACAGTCAAAATGGCATTTGGGCGTTTACACTGCAAGGACAGGTTTGACAATAATTTTGCATCTGCCATGCTTTTAAACATAATGTACTCTGCCTAAAGGGCAGGAAGGCCTACTTATGGCTGCCTTATTAATATATAAAAGAGAGGTTTAGGCCTGTCAAATAGAAATTATTTTTACAGGTTTAATCTGCCCCAAATTGAAGGCTTGCAGCCATTTTTGTCCTGCCACTGTGGTGAACAGCAGTATTTTCTGCGGTCCACTAGGAACATTTTACTCACAGTTCCTGAGTACTTTTTGTGCCAAATACTATGAACACATACATAAGTCAAATATGCTACTTTCGGGGTATACCAATTCCATCATGTTGATAGGAGAAGCACAGGTACTTTGTTATTGGTTGGCGGGGTGAAGTGCACAGAGTTCTATTGCCAGTAAAAAAAATAGGGGAAAAAATCTGAGGGTACAGCAACTACTTAGGGAATCTCATAGCTAAGGAGGACAATCCTGCAAAAACCATCAGCATCGGTGTGGGCAGTCCCAGGACAGGTTTTCACCTCAACAGCTTAGGTTTCTCACCTTGCATTTGCATTATTCACCTGAGGGGCCTGTGGTCTGTGCCTGAATTCAGAAATGCACATCATGTTGAAAGGAGCAGCACAGGCACTTTACCTCTGGTTAGCAGGGGTAAAGGAAAAAGGCCCACAATTATACTTTTTTAGTGCCGCATTTCCTTCATTTTTTGACGCAAAAGCAGTGCAAATTTACAAAATACAATTGTATTTTGTAATTTTGCTCAGTTTTTGCGTCAAAATGTGGCGCAAATGCAGCACTAAAAAAGTATAAATATGGCCCAAGTGGTTTACTGGAAACAAAATGTGATAAGGCATAAACCTGGGGGTAAATCATACAAAAGATAATTATTTTCTACCATGTAAAAGTAGCAAATATTACAAAGCTTATTGTTCATATCTTGGGACAAAGATTTAAGTGTGGTCAGTGTGTCAGGACACACCTGCCTTGCACACATGAGAGTCAATTGGAAATTAAGGAAATTATCGAAGGTATATTAAACAAACAGGAAATACAGAAGTTGTGGCAGGGAGACCAACACATGAATTAGATTTTCAGGGCAGAATCATACTGAGTTTAATTTAAGAACCTAATAAAGAAGTATATGTTCATAATTTTTGCATTTGTAACAAACAGTTTCTATTATTCGCAGGTCCAAAAATGAAAGCTGTATGAATGATGTAACATTTGCAATATTTATTATGTACACAATGATATCCAACTTTGATTACAATGTATAATGTGAAAATTTTTGAATAATTTACATTTATTTTTTTCAGTTTTTATTTTCGCATAGTTTACCCGCAATTAACGTTTCAGTCCCTACCCCTTTTCAAAGACTAGGCAGCTCTGCATCCTAAACTCCAGTGCATGGATTTCAACAACCTACGCTTCCACTTGATTCCTCCTCACTTTCCTGTGCAGGAAAGATACTTTCTCTAGACGGCACTTGTAATATCTGCAATAGATGAAGTAAAAATGTTACCTGGGCAAGGTCCTTAGCCACATTGCTACTGCAGTGTGCCATCTCACCTTTGATGCTCATGGTGGGTGTGAGGAGACACTGGTCAGTGTGGCCTATTTCTCCACTGTTCTTTCATGTCAATTAATTCTTGAAAGCATGCAATGCTGATGACATTCTGTGCCATGCTCTCATTACTGAGAGAACCACAAAGTGCTGTAATTGCCCCCATGAGGTAGTTCATGAGTCCATGATACTAAAGCCATTTCTAATCTCAGAGCACTGTACACAAATATACATCCACTTGCCTTTATTGCTATGATTTTCTTTTGCTGCACTATTAGTATACATTTTTCTTAAAGGAATAAACTCTTTCTGGCTGGAAGGCACCACCCATGCCTGCCTCTTGATGGAGAAGGTCCCTGACCCACATTAATGCTCTTTGTACGGTTAAGCCTGCTTTTATTGCATGCGATCTTTCAGGGTCTTCTCACAATGTTATTTGTGCATGATGTATGCTTGTGAATGCTTTGCGTCATTGTCCTGGCTCTTGTTTTAATTTGTGACAGAGGACTTATGGGTGGTGTGTCTCCTCTCCCAGGTGCATTCTGTCCTTCCAACATCTCCTTTTCTTGTTCCCCAGGTTCCATAGCTTGCAGTCCTTCATTATCTGTGTGAGACTAAATAGATAATAAATAGATAGATTGTGGGTTGATCAGTACATGCCAGATGAAAGTGTTTTGGGTCATGGGCATAAGAGATGTCTAATATCCCTTTGGATACATAAATGTAGAATATATTATGTGTGGGGAAGAAATATTATCTTAATTATGTTATTATGTTCACTGTACAGATTCCACAATTGAGGAAAGCTAGCTCTTTATAAGATATACCAAAATATGATATACTGTGCAAAATGTCCAAGGCTTCCCTTACTAGTGGATAGGGGCTAGGTCTAGCAACCCCAAAGTGCACTTTTAGGGGTTAGTGTGGTCGAGCAGCCTTAGGCTTATCAGAGAGGAGTATGAAACATTTGCAAATACACATAATCAATAAGTGAGACACAGGACTCAAGAAGGAGATTTACACCAAATTACAAACATAACATGTATCTTTATATATGTTTTGGCAGAAGAATAAATGTACATTTTGGAACAAAAATCTTTACAGTTTTGAAAAGTTGACAAGTGGAATTTCTGAAAAGCTGCAAAGTTATCCTATGGAGAGAAAAAAACTACTGGATTCAAGTGTAGTACAGTGACTTACGGGACCAGTCTCCTGGACTTAAGGTACGTGCTGGGCAATGGTCAGGAACACAGCAACAGATCACACTGGGCAGCACTGGGGCAGCCAGGTGAAGAGGTGTATTACAGTATCGGGTGCCCAATGTTAGTCAATGGGGATCAGTCTGGCTGACAGGAAGTCCAGTCAGAAAGAACCAACCTGTGGATTCAAGTCTTGAGACGCTCAGGGACAGAGGCACATGTTTGTTCCTCTTCTCCATGTGCCAGGAGCAATGGATACAAAGTGGCCTGAGGTGTTGGGTTTTCTCCACTGGGAGCACTGGCAGTTGAGGGGGCCAGTGGCAGAGACTGCGGGTGGCGACAGTGAGTCCACAGTGGCAAGTTCAAGATGGCCTTTGTCTCTGGAGGGCTGGGGGACTACGTTGGCACCATTGGCACACTTCAGCTCGGGCTATGTTGCATGGGTGCAGTGATGCTTTCCAGTGTTGGGTTTTCTGTGGTACAGAGTCCTTGCAGTAGTCTTGGGGTGCCTGCAAGATGCAGGGAAGCAGCTCTTCTGCCCCTTGGAGTTCCTGGGACTTTGTTGTAGGCAGGCAGGCCTCCCGGGTTTTGGAGGTGCAGCAGCTTGCAGGGCAAGTTGACTTTGGTGCAAATCAGTGGGAACAGCAGACAGGCTGGCAGGGCTGGAGCCAAGTCAGGTGCTTCTTCCTCAGGCTTTGCTTTGGGGGCCTGGGGGCTTTTCTTCTTCGTAGGTCAGCAGTAATCAGCATTACTGGTGTCAGGGGCTCCTGTAAATACTGCATTTAGGGGTGTTCTAAGGAGTGTAGCATAGTAGCTAATTGGTACTTACCCCAGAGGTCACTGCCCCCATGTGGCCACTTCCTTTGGGAAGTGGGCATAACCCTGTCCCAGAGTTTCTAAATCTGTCAACACCAAGATGGCAGATTTCTAAAAGTTGTGTCCACCAGGCAGCTCACCTTAGGTGTGGGGCTGACCCAAGAGATGGACACACATCTCTGAATACTAACTGTCCAGCATGTCCAGGTATTAAATGGCACCTGTGCATTGGGGTCAGCATCTCTCCTGAGAGTGAAGCTAGATATGCATGCCAAGGGCAGTGGGCTTCTATGAAGCCCACTGCCTTGAAATACAGGTTTGAAGATCATCCTGTTGGGTGAGATGTATAAACACCTCTCCCAGAGCAGGCTTTGTGGTTGACCACCCAAGAGCAAAGGCTCTCCCCTTAGGAGGCCAGACTTGAGTCTGGTGGTAGCAGACTGGCTAAAACTAGTCAGTCACCACACAGGTAGTTGATAGGTTTTCAACTACCCATGTGAAAGTGCTACAAAAACTCACACCGGTTTCATGTAGAATAAGTGCAATGTATTGTAGGAAAGTGCCCATTTTTGACATGGTCATCCCACCTATTTGTCTGGTATTAGATACCATATTGACTGAAACTGCTCTGGATTCCTGATAACCAGGTGCCCAGTACCAGATCTCTTTCCCTAAAACTGTGCAGTTGTTCCCCAATAGGCAATAACTTTGGTCAACTTGTAAGTCCCTAGTAAATGGTACCCCTGGTAACTAGGGTAAAGGGGTACCAAATTAGGTAAATCCTGGTGAAATTTTGTGAATTTTGTGTCATGGTTGCTAAGTGAAATTACCATATTTACTGCAGTCATGTATTATTAAAACATAGCCTAGGAGAGTAAGAGCAACGAAAACAAGCAGATCATGAGAGACTGTTGTTCATAGTGATTGATTTTGTTACGCATTTTTATGGGTGAAATGTTTTATCATGTTACAAATTGACAGAATGATACATTCCAAGTTAAAACATAGGCCCTCATTATGACATTGGCCAAGGCCGCCCACCAATGTCTTACCGCCATCAGGCCACACAGGCGGCCTGAACCCGGCCGGCCCTATTTTAAGTTCCCCGCCAGCTCAGCAGGGAACAGGGCCTTAACATTGCAGCCGGCTCCCAATGGAGCCGGCTGCAATGTGGGGATGCAGCAGGTGCAGCCGCGCCTGTTGCTCATTCCACTGCACGTAATGCGGGAAGTAGAATGCGCAATAGGGCAGTGCAGGGGCCCCCAGGAGCCCCCGAGTTCCACATTCCGCCAGCCTATCCATGGTGGTGTTAACTCAGTTGCCGTAAATAAAACATGTAGTGTAGCATATGGCCTGGTCAAAATTACATAGGATCTTGAACAAGACCTTAGCATTAATTGGAAGTCAGAAGGGAAAAACAGCTGTGGGCGGTAGCACTGCTCTAATAAAAGTTTAAGGAAGGACTCTGATGCCACAGAAAATGCAAAGAGGCCCACTTTGGTTCCTAGTTTTTCACCAATGTCACTAGAATGCGACAGGCCTCCCATTCTAAGAACTATAAGGTGGGAGTCACCAGGCAATGCCTTGTACATGCCATACATTTTGCCAGAGTTTAGTTTATACCACCAATCCAGCCCTGGATCTCCATTGTAAGTTTTCGCAAGCAAAATTCCATGGTAACTCATTTCTGTCCTCACAAAGACATTTTAGGGCCCTGATTTCTTATTCTTTTGTGTCTGTACTTATACAATGGTAAGTGGTGCTTGTTGACGCAAACCAGAACAATTGTAATTATCAATTGAATTTCTGTTGCTAAAGGGTTTTAACACAAAAGGTCGCTAGCACTGCAGTGCCAAAAATGCTTTACATTCTATAGTGCCAGCCCTATATTGATGTCTGCAATTCGGGTGAAACATGGCAGCAACAGTGCAAATATCCAGAAGATTTGACCGATTGCCAGCCCTACTAGCCTAGCATGGCCTCACTTCGCATTAAACCTAATAACAATGAAACTAGACACACACATAAAAAACAGACTATTGTGTTATTCCAAGGATGAAATATAAACTTTCAAGAAATTACATACTTTACAGTTTACCTCTTTCCAATTGCCATTTTATTAATATTTATACCTGAGGCTGTACCTAGAGTAAATATGTAGCATTAGAGGAGACTTGCTTGTGATTGCACCATAGCACAGTGATTAGTACCATCCTAAACAGGCTATTTTTGTGTGAGCTGGACCCATGACATCACTGGCATATCTATATTACTAAATCTGATGTGCAAAATGTTTTGTAATATTCAGGCAACTAAGTGCTGTGTTCATGAACCTTAACATATCTAGTCCAGGTTCTTATCAGCATACTTCACGAAATTGCACAATTTCAATTCTAAAGAGGATGGTGTGAAAAGGTCTCTTTTGTCATGGTTAATCCCCACTTTTTGCCTAGTATTTAATGTAGTCTCAAAGTTGTTAGTGCCCAGGGCCTCTGCTAACCAGGTTCCCTGGGCCAGATCTCTTTCCCTAAAACTGATGTGATGCATTGGCACAATTGGCATCACCTTTAGCTGCCACTATAAGTCCCTACTACATGGTACTTAGGTACCCAGAGCATGGGGTACTAAGGGTATGCCCCTGAGGGCAGCATCACAGACTGTGCCACCCTCTAGCGTCATGCATCCTGAAGCACCCAGCACCACCATTGTAGTCTGAGTGTTCTGATGCAATCCTAAGAGACAAACCCAACCTGGAACACAGCATATGAGCCCTGTCCACTAGACACTGTGTGCACTATAGGTAAGTCACTTCTCTGGCAGGCTTCCCGCCCTAAGGCAGGATGCACTATATGATATGTTTTGGGAATGGCCCTTTGTGCAGGGTTGTCTCCAAACCTTATGCCTTCTTCCCTCTATTTTTTCAGATTGTTTTGCTGGTTTTTGTCTCTGCACACTTTACCACTGCAGATCAGTGCTAAAGTGCAAGTTCTCCCCGTGTAAATTGTACTGGTGATTGGGTTATCCATGATTGGCATATTTGATTTACTAGTAAGTCCCTAGTAAAGAGCACTATGTGTGCCCAGGGATAGTAAATCAAAGAGTACTAGTGGGCCTGCTGCACTGATTGTGCCACCCACACGAGTAGCCCTATAAGCATGTATCAGACCTGTCACTGCAGTGTCTGTGTGTGTAGTCTTGTACTTACAATTTGACCTGGCAAGTGACCTTCCCTTTTTACTACATGTAAGTCACCCCTTAGGTAGCCCCTAGGTAGCCCATGGGCAGGGTGCAGTGTATTTAAAAGGACATGTACTGCTGTGTTTTACACGTCCTGATAGTGAAATACTGCCAAATTTGTTTTTCACTAATGCAAGGCCTACCTCTTTCATAGCTTAACACGGGGACTTCCTTTAAATGTATTTTAAGTGCAGTTTCCCAATTGGAGCAGATAGAGTGTTTGGGATCTTTGAACTCACAATTTAAAATAATCTTTTGGTAGAGTTGTTTTTTATTTTAGATTGTCTATTTGAAAATGCCACTTTTAGAAAGTGGGCATTTTCTTGCTTACCCATTCCGTGCCTCTGCCTGCCTGTGGAATCCACGTCTGGGTCAGACTGACAGTTGGGCTGTTTGTGAATTCCCTGTAGACAGTGACACAAAGGAAGGTAAAGTGTGTCCTGCATATCCTGGTGAGTCTTCCTGGCTAGAGGCTAGAGTGGGGTGTGAGGAGCTGACACCTACACCTAAAAAGGAGTTGCCTGTCCTCACACATTGCAGTTTCCAACACCGTGGACTGTGTCTGGGTCCAGACCTAGACAACGCAGGATGTTGTGAACAACAGAGACTTTCCTTTGAAGTTTGCCTACTTCAAAGACAGAAATGAGAATGAGTAGTGGCCACAAAACCACAGACGTTTAGAACACTTCTAGATCAAGAGGGACCTCTGCCTAGGAGAACAGCTGGAGGAAGAGTACTGCCCCCTTGCTATGTGTTCTTTGCTGGGTTGGCTGCAGTTGCTGCTTCTGCCTTAAAGAGGACAAAGACTGGACAAAGACTAGACTTTGCTGTGTATCCTGCTTGTGAAGTTTCTCCAAGGACTTGAAGTAGAGCTTGCCTCTTGTTGGAAGTCTCAGGGATATCAAAGCCTTTAGGTTGATTTGCCTACAGCACTGGGAACTGTGCGTTTTGTAATGCAACAGAAGAACAACCACCATGACACAGTCAACATCGCTGATGCCTGCACCGTGTCCTGACAAGGATGCACAGAGCTATGCCCAACTGTGCACCGCAACCTGGGTCTTAGCGATGACGCCTTTACTGAGCCGCTGCTTGCACTGTGACCTGTGGGCCCCACACTCCGCATCACCTTACTCACACTGCAGCCTTCGTATCCCTGATGACGATGCTCTACGCTGACAGCGACGCCGCTGCGTGCATCGTGGCCTGAGGACAATGCTCATGAGGTACACAAAGCATTGCCTCATACCGCAGTGCAACCCCAGTCCACTGATTCCAGCGCCATTGACTCCAGCATTTTCAAAAGATACCCCTGTCGGCACGGTGACCCAGGGGCACTGCCTGGAGCCCGCCCAACATCATACCACTACCTTGGGCCTACCGACGACAGCGCTTCAGCAGCAACGACGCCGCTGCCTGCACCACGACCTGGAAACACTGTATGTCGTACCACCCCACTTCACACTGCAGCCCTGGTCTCACTTTGCTGCAGGATGCCATCACTGAGCTGCTGCCTGCATCATGACCACTACAAGTCACATCATCCCATTTCACACCGCAGCCCCGATGCCATCAACATCAGAGCTCCTGGCTTCGTCCTCAGCCCGGAGTTCCATCTGCAATGCGTGTGACTTCAAGGACCCGATGACCCCTGCTCCAACCTCCGGAACCAAAGCCCGCCGATGCCAGCGACACCATACTCTGGATTTCATTGTGAGGACCACAATGCCGTACATCTCCAAGGTACTGCTTGCAGGTCTTCCAGACACCGTAGCTGGCCTGCGACCCGGCATTCGGCCTGAACTTTGGATTTGTTGTTCACGACATCGTGATAGCCCCAGATGGAGCTATCGACTTCAAGGAACTGTATTTGTAAGTCATTTCTTGCAAAATTCATATCTTTAATACTGTATATTGAATTTGTCTCGTTTTGGTCTTGTTTTACACAGATAAATATTGGCTATTTTTCTAAAACTGGTGAGGTGGCCTTTTTTAGTGTTTTAGCTGTATTACTGTGTGTTATGTTCAAATGCTTTACACATTGCTTCTGCTATAAGCCTTGACTGCTTGTGTCAAGATATCAAAGGGGTGAGCGGGGGTTATCTGAGCTGGGTATCTCCCTTACCCTGACTAGCGTGAGGGTTCCTACTTGGACAGGATGTAAACTGACTGCCAACTAGAGACCGCATTTCTAACAGTAGGTGTGGGTATAGATGCATAAGCAATTTGCCCCTAGTGTGTCCTTGACAAACCTGGAACATAGTAAGTGAACAGGGCAGCCATTTTAATGCTTTCGCTGAACACTGGTCAGTACGAGTTTCACAGCTATATGATGGCTACCCTGAACCTTGGATGATAAATCCAAACTGACACCAGTATTGGATGTATTACAAAATGTACCCAGGGGTCACCTTAGAGGTGCTCCCTGCAAATTCTAACTACACTTGCATGGTTGCTGGCTGGTCACAACCAGCTTGCTACCATCAGACAGGATCTTAGCACTCTGGGATTCAGAACAAAGCCCTTCTTTGGTGGAGGTGCTAACAGCCCCTCCCTCTAGAATGTGCACTGCCCTGCTAATGAGCTTCAAAGGGCTTACCGACCTTGAAACTCAACCCCTGGCCTGCTGGTAGCAGCAGGTGGTCCACCTGTTGCAAATCCCCACTTTTGGCAGGAGCAATGACTGGAAACCAGACAAAGGACAGGAGGAGTGATCAGTCCTGGCTTGCGCCACCCCTAAGGTGTCGCATGCGAGGTGACCTCTCCATTTCATTTTCCGCTGTCCTGCATGGAAGGAAAACAGCCAATCAGGTGTAGGGAAGTGGCCTTTGCCCACAGGAAGTGGTCACTTAGTGGGTGTAGCCACCCTACGGTAGATGGCCCATTGGTCACTACTAGGTACCCACTAAAAGACCCACTAAATACAGTATTTAGTGGGCATCCATAGACCAAGAAGTGATATTCTAAGGACAAAAGAAGACCACCAGCAAATAAGACCCAAGGCTTGAGAACTAAAGTCCTGCTGCACTACGAAAAGGTGCTAAATCCTGCTTGGTGCACCCAGGACTGTACAATCATGGCTGAGGGTTTCCTTGGATATTGAACAGACTCTACAATACCCCAGTGGATCCCCACTCTTCACAAATCACCAACAATCTCCCTCCAGAGTGAAGGCATCATACCATACCATCAAGGAACCAAAGACCCAGTGAAGCCCACTACACTGACCGTCTGCTACCCAAGGAACCAGATGCCATCAACCCATGAGGACAAACCCTGTAAGTGTGCCAAGCTTGGTGACACTGTGCCCTCCAGTGGCCAGACCCTGCAATAGCCCTAGGTACTGGTCACCTCACATCAGACACCCAGAAAGACAGTTTATATTAGACTGCAAAAGAACAATGAAGAAGCCCCAGTTGAGAGACTACAGGAATCACCTAGACCTCACACCAGGGTGCCCCTGCTGACCTGCAAGTGACCCTCAAAGAGACCTACCTCGTGCTTCCAAGGCAATCTTTGCTCACAACTCCTGGCTCACCGATTCGCTCTGTACCCAGTCGCCCTGAGCCCTGCACCGAAGATCCAACTGTGCCCTAAGAGTCCCCCACCCCTTGTAACCTCAACGCCCCAAGAGGACCCACTGGACTTACCTTTAAGTACACCTGTGCAGCGCTTTTCTAAGTGGCCCCCTGCAGTGGCCTGGCACCGGTTCCAACAACTTGCTGCAGTTGCTCCCACTGAAACTGGGAGCTGCCTCAGCATCTCCAGTTGGTCCATTGTGCCCACTGACGACTTCAACATACCTGCGAAAGGAGACATTGGTTAATGCACTGCCTGATTTTATATGCATTTTTAAAGAATTTTCTCCATTGATTCCTATTGTTGAAGTAAGCCTCAGCAAGGCCTACTAGTGCAAGGGGTTCACCTTTCTCTGCACAAAATCCTCAGACCATGTAGGAAGAAGTTGGCACAGAAACTGGAATAAAAGACAAAAGTTTATTAACCTCATGAGGTGGTACCACAATTCAGACAGCACCCTTTGGTAATGTCTGAAGTAGCACACTGAACTGAGAGAGCATGGTCCGTTTATACACATGCAGGGGCCAAAAGGAGATGGTACAATTATGGAAACAAGACTTGTATACATGTAAGGTCATGTGGAAAATGCACAGTCGACAGGTAGGAGGAGCTAACAGTTTCCAAGGACTAACAGCTGCAGACCTTACTGAGCATGTGCGAGAGTAAGGGATGCTAAATATAACTTGTCACTAGGCAGATTTCAAGAGCAGTTAACAAAAAGGTAGGACAGAGCACATGGTGAGCACATGGCAGCATGTAGCAAAGAAAATGGCTGCCATGAATACAAAATGGATTCCGCAAAATGTTTACAATAGTAACTAAATACAAAATGTCTTCCGCTAATGCTTAATCTGATCACTGCTAAATTACAAGAGTCGACCCTTTCAGCACTAGCTGAAGACATTCGTCTTTCTGGGATAATCTAAATATTCATCTTGTATATTTATGCTCATCATTTCAGCTATTTCCTTATCTAACATATGTTGTGCTTTCATTTCTGTAATATTTCTTTTGGTAGGCATACAATCAGTAATACACATGGAGCAGAACATTGGACCACACTGAATACAGATACAGCATGTAAAAAATATTGCAATTATTACACACAGGATAGTCAATAGTTTCCAGCCCCAGACGGAAACAAGAGCCCAAAACCATCCAGAAAAAGTCCAAGTACCAGTCTCTGTATGGATTTCTGCAGCAATTTTATGCAATTTAGATATTGCATCATAGACTGAAGGTGAGTGATCTGGGATAAAAACACAACAACTACTACCGATGATTCGACATGCACCACCTCGATCAGCTAATATCACATCTAATACCATACGATTTTGGAGCGCTACAATCCTTGCAATTTGGAGCTCCTCAGTAATATTCCCAAGTGCCAGAGCTGCCTGATTGGTAACAGTTTCCACAACCCTAGTCAATTGTCTCAACTTCCTACTGTTTAATACAACACCTACAAAGGGGAACAATCCTAAATTAAAATCAACATATTGTTGCAGGCTAGTATCAGTTTGGTCTACCTCATTTGTACTTATTTCCCTTTTATATCTATTGTTAATGATGTCATTGAACAGTTTTAAATCTCGGTGATATGATGCAGGAGCCAAAAACACAGGAGGTAATAGAAAAGATACATAACACACACCTGACCACCCAACAGGTAGTTGGTAATATCCATAGTTACCACAAACAAAATATGTATTATGTGAAGCTGTAAAACTACTATTATTTAAACCCTCAATAGTTAAAATCAAGGTACAATCGCTTATCCCTACTGGAATTCGTCCAATGCTTCGTATACATAAATCTGCTTTAGTTTTTGTAATAGAAATCACAAATTGTTCTTTCTTGTCAGAGTCTCGTATATTTGTGAAGACATATGGGGGTCATTCTGACCCTGGCGGCCGGTGGCCGCCAGGGCCACCGACCACGGGAGCACCGCCAACAGCCTGGCGGTGCCCCTTAGGGCATTCTGACCGCGGCGCTTTGGCCGCGGTCAGTGCAGGAAAACCGGCGGTCTCCCGCCGGTTTTCCGCTGCCCGTCAGAATCCTCCAAGGCGGCGCAGCATGCTGCGCCGCCTTGGGGATTCTGACACCCCCTACGGCCATCCTGTTCCTGGCGGTTCGGCCGCCAGGAACAGGGTGGCGGTAGGGGGTGTCGCGGGGCCCCTGGGGGCCCCTGCAGTGCCCATGCCAATGGCATGGGCACTGCAGGGGCCCCCGTAAGAGGGCCCCGCTTGTATTTCACGGTCTGCATAGCAGACAGTGAAATACGCGACGGGTGCAGTAGCACCCGTCGCACCTTCCCACTCCGCCGGCTCGATTACGAGCCGGCTTCATGGTGGGAAGGTCGTTTTCCCCTGGGCTGGCGGGCGGCCTTTTGAAGGCCGCCCGCCAGCCCAGGGGAAAACTCAAAATACCCGCCGCGGTCTTCCGACCGCGGTACGGTATTTTGGCGGCTCCCGCCGGGCGCGCGGTTCCCGCGCCCGGCGGGAGTCAGAATGACCCCCATGGTATTGAAACATTGTCCGGTTGATACTCTTCCAATTCCCATTTAGTTCCTTTAGCTTGGGGATACCCATCTTTGTCTTGGTAGCATACTTTATTAAGGCGAAAAAGAAGTCCGCCCTCTGTACGTTTTCCAAATGCAAACAAAAGCATGTACCAAGCTTGACAAGAACCATTGTGTGAAAAAGGAAGAGGAATGAAAGGTGTTCCTCCTTTCTTTTGATGCGCAGGTATCATTCCACATCCCCAACAGTTAGTAATATTTGTAGCATTATGAGTATGATGCAACATCTGAATGAAAGTATTATTGAAGTATGATTGACGGTGCTTCTGCTCCTGATAGGGAAGCGTAAAGTAATAGTGATCCTCCGGTACTGGAGTAGTGGCAACAAAGAACTCACGAGCAGGAGACTTCTTTTCAATAAACCAGGTGACTGTTGCTGTAACAACCAAAACAACAACAAACCCCATAATAACAATGATCAATTTGTTATTCATTTTAGCAACAACGACAATAGACCCTTTTCAGGAATGAATAAAGAACAATCGTTGGAGCTCTTATCCCTGGGCAGCCGCTGATTTCTTCACCACGGGCCAAGACGGGTGTCACTACTCTAATGCACGGCTGATCCACCCCCCTTGCCACATTGGCTCTCCGTTTCACTAACCCAGGGCGGTAGCTCAACCAGTCTTTTCAAAACAATTTTCAGATTCTTTCCTTGGTCTCAAATTATATCGCGACACTCCAGAAGTCGTATGGTCCGGGAAGACCTCTGCAGATTCGTCAGGTGATATAGCACGGCCTTTCTCCGTAGTCAAAATCTCTCGATGATCGGTCAGCACAGCAGGTTCCACCAAGGTAGGTAGCACTCTCTTGCAGTGAGTACTATGGACCCAATTCTTTCGGTTCGTCACTCGAACTGCTGTCCTTGTCGCAAGGAGCACCTGTTCTGGGCCTCGCCACCTTGGTTCCAAGCTGCTTGATCTTTCAAAAGACTTAATCATCACCTGGTCCCCAGGTCGGAGTTCATGGCCTTCACCTGTGGATCTGTCAGGAAGTGCTTCTCGAACCTGTTGATGAATAGAAACCAAATTGTCGGTGAACTGTGCCAAATAATCATTCATCAGGACACAAGGTACATCATATACAGATTTTGGTTTAGGAACTCCCCAAATGTTCATTGGCCTCCCGAACACTACTTCATAGGGGCTAAGGCCAAGTCGGGAGTGTGGTACTGACCTAATAGACAATAATGCCAATGGTAATGCATCCGGCCAAGTTAAGGATGTGGAAGCCTGTATCTTCGCTAATTTCAGCTTCAATGTAGCATTATACCTTTCCACCAACCCTGCTGATTGTGGGTGGAAAACCGCATGGAACTTCTGTTTGATCCTTAATCCTTTCAGGACATACTTAATAACTTCCCCAACAAAATGAGGTCCGTTATCACTCCATAAAAGTCTACAAACACCAAACCTAGGGAAAAATTCTTTCATAAGCACCTTCGCTGTGGTAATGGCAGTATTATCCTTTGTGGGGTACGCCTCTATCCATTTACTGAAGGCACAAACCACCACCAAGACATACTTTAAATTGTTGCAGCGTTCAAGCTGAATATAATCCATTTGTAGAACTTCAAACGGTGCAGTTGGTGTAGCAAACCCTCCCGCAGGAGTACGTGTCCCTTTTCCAGGATTGTATTGTAAGCAGATCAAACAAGACTGTACTACTCTCTTAGCTGTACTGGAAATTTCTGGATGCTCCCAAACTTGTGTAAGCAACTTCGTTATTGTTGAAGCTCCAACATGTGCCAGCCCATGTGCCATCTGAACCATAGGTTGTACAAAAGCTATAGGCAATTTCCATTTATCCATCTGCTTATTCCGCCAACAGCCCTCATCATCCAATTCTCCATCTTTAGACCATTGCTCACGTTCTTTCACAGAAGCAGATTTCTGTATATCTAATACATCTTGTCTAGCATTATGCCAACGTTCAGCTTGTGACTTCACTACATACATGGAAGTAGTACTTCGCTGCATCGCCGTCTCACGTGCTACACGGTCCGCAAGAGCATTACCTTGCCCTATCTTATCGGTCACTTTCTTATGTGCACTACATTTCACAATAGCTAGTTTCTTTGGATATGTCAATGCAGTCAAGAGGTTATGCACTAATTCTCCGTGCATTATCTGCATTCCGTGGGATGTGACAAAACCTCTCTCCTTCCAAAGCAAACCAAAATCATGAGCAACTCCAAAAGCATAGCGGCTGTCTGTGTAAATGTTCATACTTAAATCAGTACTAAGCTCACATGCTCGTGTCAAAGCTATTAGTTCAGCTGCTTGAGCTGACTTCTGTGGTATACGAGCTGTCTCCACTACCGTGTGTATTGTGGTGATTGCATATGCAGCTGAGGTCGTACCATCTGGCAACTTCAAACAAGACCCATCAACCCACAGTTCCTCGTCTACATTTAAAAGGGGCGTATCTTGTAAATCAACACGACCCTTTGTCTGTTCTTCGGTAAGGAATATACAATCATGTGTTTCTTGTGACTGAGGCTGAGTCACCGGATATGGCAACAAAGTAGCTGGATTTAGTGTCGCACATCTCTTCAGTGTAATGTGAGGAGCCAACAATGTCAACTCCTAACCTGTCATGCGGGCGCTAGTTAAATGTTGTGTCTTTGTTTGATTTAAAAGAGCATCAACCGCATGGGGTACTAGCACCAACAGCTTATGTGACAAAACTATCCCTTCACTCTGACGTATTGAGACAGCTGTTGCGGCAACTGAACGAAATCACCCGGGCAACGCTCGAGCGACAGGATCAAGTACTGCTGAAAAATATGCACAAGGACGCTGCTTATCGCCATGTGTCTGTACTAAAACTGGTAATGCACATCCATCTTTCTCATGTACGTAAAGTACAAAAGGCTTCATGTAATCTGGAGTACCTAACACTGGTGCAGAACAAAGGGCTTGTCGCAGCTGTCGGAAAGCAGTCTCACATTCATCTGTCCATGGGAGGGGCATTGGAGTATCTTTAGTCAAAAGTGCTTGCAAAGGTTTGGCAATGTGTGAAAACCCTAATATCCATTGCCTACAAAAAGAAGTAAGGCCAAGGAATGCACGAACATCTTTCTGAGTAGAGGGTACTGGTGTGTCTAAAATTGCTTGAATACGATCTGATGTAAGTGCATGGCCCTCCTTAGACGAAAGGTGACCTAAATAGGTTACCTTTGGTCTACAATATTGCAATTTCTTTCGTGACACTTTATGATGGTGTGAAGCAAAAAAAGAAAGTAAGGACAAAGTGCACTTTTCACATTGCTCCGGGGTATCAGTTGCCAACAAAATATCATCAACATATTGTATGAGAGCCACACCTTCTGGTAAAACAAAAGAATCAAGTTGTCGTTTTAACGCCTGACTATAAATGCTTGGGCTCTCCGTATAGCCTTGAGGAACTCTGCAAAATCTACATGATCGTTTATTCAAAGTGAAACCAAACAAATATCGGCTGTCAGGATGAATAGGGATCGAAAAGAAAGCATTCTTCAAGTCTATCACAGAGAACGTAGTTGCTGTTGGGGGAACCAGAGTAAGGAGTGTCGTGATGTCAGATACCACAGGATATTGAGGTATCACAATCTTATTGACTTCTCGTAATTCAATAATGAATCGGTAAATCCTAGTATCAGTATCCTTTTTCAGAATAGGAAGAATCGGGCTGTTACAAACATTATCATTACACATGGAGAGAGGAAGAGGGAGAAGGAGGACAAATGTGGAGGAACACACCGTACTTAGCTCCCTATAACTCAAAATACACAAGAAAGTACGGGGTTCTCTTAACGAGGGCGTCGCGGATATCAGCGTAGCCCTGGGTTGTATGTGTTCCTATTTGGAAGGGAAATGTCAGTGAAATGTCAGTAGGTAACTGCAGAGTGCATGCGCGGGGAGGAACAGCGGGGGAGGAAATTCCTTTTACGGACTAGGTGGTCTCACACACTATATAGTGTCATGCTTCATCATTTGACCACCTAGACCCACCCAGGTAGGACAGTGCCACCTGGGCGGACTCAACCTCACTGTTAAAGGAACAGGAGGGAGTGCGTAAATAAACTTGTTTCTGGAAAGATCGGGATCCAGCTAATCTACTGAAAAAATTAAAAACACCTAAGCAGACACCTGTGAGGAGTAACAAATTTAATAGTGGTATCTGACTGGTGTAATTAAAACGGGGATTGGGACACCTCTGTGAGGACAAGGACTCACAGGGTCACCTAACTAATTGCCAACATGTTTCTGCCCTCAGAAGTGAGCCAATGAAGGTCTCGGGGCATTCGTCAGGGCCTAGGATCCCTACGTCTCACGTTGGAGAAAATTACTCTATGTGAAAGTCAAAGAGTGTGAAATAAAAGGTCTACCTTACCCAAGGAATTACCTTGAGGCGGCCTATGGGGGATAAACAAACAATTAGAACACTAGTGTCACACGGCACTGCAAAACCAACCAACTGCACACATGTCAAGGGGATGCATTCATGCACATAACACATATGTTCAAATAGGCAAAATACATGCGTGGAGTGACCAAGTGGGTATATCTATCTATACAGGTGGACAGTCCTACCACAGCAGGGAATTACAATTCTTACCCTTTTCATAGAGGCTGCTAGCCTCTGGTATCCAGGAGGGGGAGTGTCCCCTTATAGTCAAACACTAAGGGAAGACATAGAAAGAGACGGACACAAAGACAAAGTGAGGAAGGGGAGGGAACAGGAGTAGCCAGGATAGATACAGGGGGGCACTAGGGGGGTGGTTCCCACTAGTGACCCACTATCATTGCTAAAATAAAGAGATACTGCTTAATAGAAAAAGTAGTAACCCGAAGTGGCTATAGATAATAGTCATAAAAACAGGTAGAAAGTAAGGTTAAAATTAATGAGGGAAGGCTTATCTGTGCTGCCTGTGACCCGTGCAGCCACTCACTACATCAAAGGGGACGCTCGCCGTGCGCCTATATCGTCCTCTCCTTGGACCGCTTGTGACAAGTGGCTGAGGGAGAACGGTCTATTTATGGCTGTAAGATGTTCCAGGTGCGCCCTGTTAGCGCGGTAATTAGAGTTCAATTCAAGTCAATCACCGTCGCGGGCCTTTTTGCGTTTAGGACCTCGATATGGTCGCCGTAATGGCGGGCGCCCCAGCTGAGCCGGGGCGCCGGCATGAATGCGAGTGAATGCTCGGGTGGGGCCCAGGCCGGAAGGTTCCGGCCCGAGCGCCACAACCGGAAGTCTTGCGTTCCCGGTGGCCGCTGGGAAACGTAGTTCCCAGCGGTCCCGTGGCCCAGTGGAGAGAAAAAAGAGAAGACAGAAAAGGAACGGAGGAAGAGGGAGGGTTTTGGGGGGGGGGAAGGAGGGAGGGGGTTTAAGGGATGCAAAAGGGGGGAGAGAGAGAGAAGGAAAGGAGAAGGAAAGGGAGGGAGGGAGGGGGTGACAACCGAGAGGGGAGGGGGGGAGAAAAAAGGGGATACAAGGAGGGGGAGAAGAAGGAAAGGCGAAGGGAGGGGGTGAAAACCAAGAGGGAAACGAGGGGGCAAGGGCAGGAGAGAGTGATGGGGAGACTTTCTTTGAAAAGAGACAAGGTAGGGCGTTAGACAAACAGGGTGAAAGAGAAGAGCAGAGAAAAAGAGGGGTCAAAGAAAAAGGAAACCGAAAAGGGGAAGGAGAAGAAGGTGAAACCAGCAGGGGGAGGAGTAAGAGGTTGGGGTCAGGAAGAGGGGAAGGGGGGGGTTGTGGGGTTGGGGGGGGCGGGGTCCTAAGGGGGAGAAGCAGGGAAGCAGGGGCAGAGGCGGAAGGATTGGAGGACTCATAGCTTAGTCGAAGAACTCATTTATTGAGTGTGAACCAGGGGATCTCGTCATTAAGACCATCGGTGTCCGTGTGTAATCTCCAGACCCAACGTTGTTCGGTCTGGAGCAGTCTCTGTGTCATATTGGAGGTCGATGGAGGTAATTGCTCTATGACCATCCAGTTTAAGTCATCTGCAGAATGTTTTTTCAAAAGGAAGTGGTTAGTCAATTTAGTGGCCTCTCGTTTACAACGGATCGTGCTCCTATGTTCACAGATTCTTGTGGCGACCTTTCTTGAGGTCATACCCACGTATTTGAGGTTACAGGGGCATCTGATCAAATAGATCACGTTTTTGCTGTTACAGTTGGTTAGGGATTTTTGAGCCCATGGAGTTTTAAGGTCTAGGTCTATTGTTGTTGATTTTTGAGTAAAACAACAGACACTACAGTTGCCACATGGGTAGTGTCCTCTTGGTGGTGGAAGACCCCATAGTGTGGTTTGTGTAGTGAGGGAATTGTTTTTTTCTTTGGGTCTTGTGTGGACAACCATGTCCCGTATGTTTGCGGCTCTTTTAAAAGCATGTAGTGGCTGCTGAAAAGGTAAACCCCCAGATGTAAGGATTTCCCACTCCTCTTTAATGATTTTCTGAATCTTATTGGAGAGTGGGTTAAAAGTAGTTACACACACTATTTGTTCAGTGTCTGATGTCCTAGTGCGTGGTTGCAATAGTTGGTCCCTGTTATTATTGCACGCTCTTTTGTATGCTCTCTTCACCAGATGTGTAGGATAGTCCTTGGTTTGTAGCTTAATAGCCAATTTATCAGCGTGTTTACGGTAGTCTGTGAGGGTGGAACAATTCCGTTGCATACGTAAAAATTGACCTACAGGGAGATTCTCCCTCAGGGACCTTGGGTGGAAACTCTGAAATTGGAGCAGGTTGTTCCGGTCTGTCGGTTTATAATAAACCTCTGTGGCCAGTGCCCCATTGCTTTCATAGATTGATAAATCAAGAAATGCTAGTTGGTTGTCACCTATGGTCATGGTGAAGTTCAGGAAAGGGTTCGCTGCATTCAACCAATTTGCAAAAATCATAGCCTCATCTCTAGTTCCTATCCAGACCAATAGAATATCATCTATATATCGTTTCCAGAGTTTAATCTGCTGGAGGAACGGTTTGTCATCATGATTGACCACCTGTCTCTCAAAGTGATCAACATAAAGGCATGCCAGGCTAGGTGCAAAAGTGCTGCCCATAGATGTTCCTTGTATTTGCAAGAAAAAGTTATCCTCGAACTTGAAATAGTTCCTTGTGAGAGCCAAATGTGCCAGGTCCAGTATGAAGTCAGGGGGCGTACGTGACTCTCCTCTATTGGCTTCCAAGAGGTCGCTGATGACCTGCAGAGTGGCCTCCTGGGGAATGTTGGTGTACAGGGATTCCACATCCAGGGTGATCAACAATTCTCTAGTTGTGTCAAAGGACACAGAGTCTAATAAGACTAACACATCCGTAGTATCTTTTAGGTAAGTTGGAATTCTTATGACCAGTGGCTGAAGGAAGAAATCCACGAATTGAGAGAGGGGTTCTAAAACCGATCCGATACCGGATACTATAGGTCTACCTGGAGGGGGGATTTTCCCTTTGTGCACTTTAGGAAGAATATAAAAATAGGGAATCCTAGGGTTTGCCTGTATCAGGAAGTCTGCCTCATGTCGAGTAATCCAGTCATTCTCCATTCCTTTCATCACGAGAAAGGAAATCTCGTCTTGAATATCAGGTGTGGGGTCTCGAGATAAGCGTTTGTAATGATGGGTATTACCCAGTAGACGTTCGCACTCATCTCTATACATTTTTAGTGGAGAAATTACCGTTGCTCCCCCTTTGTCTGCTGGTTTAATGATTATCGTAGGGTCAGATGTTAGACCTTTCAGAGCTGAGAGCTCAGCCATACTCATGTTATGGTATGTTTTGTTGGTGGTCCCGTTAAGTGCGTTGACCTTTAAGGATACTGATTTCTCGAAAGCCAGGACCTCGGGGGGCATCTGTCCAGTGGTTGGGCAGAAAGTGGACTTGGGGCGTAGACCAGTGTTTGGTTCAGGAGCCTCGAAATGTTTACCCAAAAAGAAAGTTTTCAAGCAAATTTTACGGAACAAACCCGCTAGTTCTGTTCGGGTTTTAAATAAGTCAATTTTGGGCATGGGCACAAAGTTTAAGCCCTTATTCAGTGCCTTAGTTTCAAGTTCACTAAGAACACGGTTGCTCAGATTGATAATGTTATCTGTTTGATTATCCATCAGGCTAGTTATAGTGTTTTGCTTGTCCCTGGGAGGGGTTCCCTTTGTGCAATATTCTCTGGGGCGTCCTCTCTTGGCCTCCAGTGTACCTCTTTCCTTTTTCCCTTTCCCCTCCCGTTGCCTCTGTCTAAAAAAGGCTGCGGTGGCTCAGGAAATGACCATTGTGCAGGGTGCTGGAAAAAGGGCGCCTGGTATTGAGGTGGGAGTCCATATTGGGAAGGCCAACCCCATTGTTGATTATGGTATGGGGGGCATGGGGGTAGCATTGGTGGATGATTCCACATTCCCCGGCGTTGCCCACGTCGTCCATGGCGTTGCCGCGTGTTATCTGATGATGTACTGTCATTATCTGAACTGGTGTTCCCACCGGATGAAGTGTCGGATATGTTGTTAGTTTTTGCTACATAATCGGTTTTGGTGAAAGGGTATATTTTCTCGTGGGAGAACCGATCGAGATCTTTTTGGAATTTAGAGATCTTTCGCTGAGTGAGATATTCTTTATGCTCGTTCATATTTTTTTTACCTCCTCTAGTTTCTTTTTGAAGGAGAGAGTGCTCAACCCTGATTTTAGGTTATTCTCACTCGTTTTGATCTGAATTAGAAATGCCTCGGATAACCTTGTCGCTGTTTTTATGATAAGGATGAGCCAATCTCTGGTACACTTCCATGCTATCAAAGACCAATCCTTTCTAAATTCTAGATCTTCCAGGAATATGCGTGGGGCATTGGTGACCAAAGCCCATTGGGCTTAAACCCCCCCCCCCCCCTTTCCCCCCCCAAAACCCTCCCTCTTCCTCCGTTCCTTTTCTGTCTTCTCTTTTTTCTCTCCACTGGGCCACAGGACCGCTGGGAACTACGTTTCCCAGCGGCCACCGGGAACACGAGACTTCCGGTTGTGGCGCTCGGGCCGGACCTTCTGGCCTGGGCCCCACCCGAGCATTCACTCGCATTCATGCCGGCGCCCCGGCTCAGCTGGGGCGCCCGCCATTACGGCGACCATATCGAGGTCCTAAACGCAAAAAGGCCCGCGGCGGTGATTGACTTGAATTGAACTCTAATTACCGCTCTAACAGGGCACACCTGGAACATCTTACAGCCATAAATAGACCGTTCTCCCTCAGGCACTTGTCACAAGCGGTCCAAGGAGAGGACGATATAGGCGCACGGCGAACGTCCCCTTTGATGTAGGGAGTGGCTGCATGGGTCACAGGCAGCACAGATAAGCCTTCCCTCATTAATTTTAACCTTACTTTCTACCTGTTTTTATGACTATTATCTATAGCCACTTCGGGTTACTACTTTTTCTATTAAGCAGTATCTCTTTATTTTAGCAATGATAGTGGGTCCCTAGTGGGAACCACCCCCCTAGTGCCCCCCTGTATCTATCCTGGCTACTCCTGTTCCCTCCCCTTCCTCACTTTGTCTTTGTGTCCGTCTCTTTCTATGTCTTCCCTTAGTGTTTGACTATAAGGGGACACTCCCCCTCCTGGATACCAGAGGCTAGCAGCCTCTATGAAAAGGGTAAGAATTGTAATTCCCTGCTGTGGTAGGACGGTCCACCTGTATAGATAGATATACCCACTTGGTCACTCCACGCATGTATTTTGCCTATTTGAACATATGTGTTATGTGCATGAATGCATCCCCTTGACACGTGTGCAGTTGGTTGGTTTTGCAGTGCCGTGTGCCACTAGTGTTCTAATTGTTTGTTTATCCCCCATAGGCCGCCTCAAGGTAATTCCTTGGGTAAGGTAGACCTTTTATTTCACACTCTTTGACTTTCACATAGAGTAATTTTCTCCAACGTGAGACGTAGGGATCCTAGGCCCTGACGAATGCCCCGAGACCTTCATTGGCTCACTTCTGAGGGCAGAAACATGTTGGCTATTAGTTAGGTGACCCTGTTAGTCCTTGTCCTCACAGAGGTGTCCCAACCCCCGTTTTAATTACACCAGTCAGATACCACTATTAAATTTGTTACTCCTCACAGGTGTCTGCTTAGGTGTTTTTAATTTTTTCAGTAGATTAGCTGGATCCCGATCTTTCCAGAAACAAGTTTATTTACGCACTCCCTCCTGTTCCTTTAACAGTGAGGTTGAGTCCGCCCAGGTGGCACTGTCCTACCTGGGTGGGTCTAGGTGGTCAAATGATGAAGCATGACACTATATAGTGTGTGAGACCACCTAGTCCGTAAAAGGAATTTCCTCCCCCCGCTGTTCCTCCCCGCGCATGCACTCTGCAGTTACCTACTGACATTTCACTGACATTTTCCTTCCAAATAGGAACACATACAACCCAGGGCTACGCTGATATCCGCGACGCCCTCGTTAAGAGAACCCCGTGTTACAAACATTATACAGAACTTCCTCGACAACTCCGACTGCAATAAGATCATGCACAATTCGTGTGAGTGCTTCTTCGCCCTCCTGTGAAATTTTGTATTGAGGCAAACGTGGCAATACAGCTCCCTCCTTGACACTAATATGTACCGGTGGAATAATCATTTGTCCCACATCAGTACCTGAAGTAGCCCACAAAGTACTAGGGAGTGAAGCTAATGCAACATCCTCTTTAACAGGACAAACTCTTTCCATCACAGGATGATTATCATTTAAAATAACACGCACCCCTTCAGGAGAGCATCGTATTGTAGCCCTGAAATACTTGAGCATATCAAGACCCACAATATTGTCTGGTGTATTTGGAGAAAGCAAAAATGGACATGGAGCAGTAAATTTATCAACATGGAATGCAAGTGGTTGTGACAACGGGCTAGGGGAAGGTGTTCCATCGAAACCTATCGATGTAATGGTTAAGCCAGACCAGGGAGCCCTTGGAATCAATTGTTTAGACAAGGCGCTACGAGTAGCTCCTGTGTCAACCAGAAACTGATCAGTAAGACCCAAAACATGTGCTGTAACATAGGGACCCCTCTGATCTACTGGAACTTCAACTGATTCCTTACCCCATTCTAGGCAATCCTATGCATAAGCAGAATCTTGGAAATCAGGCTGCACATGATCAGACATCTGGTATTGGTTCCGTCTATCAAAAGTGTTAAACCCATCCTGCCCTCGTGTATTAGCATCAACCCTAGCATGATCATTCGTGCTTCTTCTAGGTCCTGAATATCCTGAGCGATTTCTCATTTGTCCCCGACCACGTGGACACTGCTGAACACGTAGTACTGGACAATCGGCAGCCCAGTGCCCAAATTTCTTACAATACGCACACTGATCAACAGACAAATTCGAACGAGTGTAAGAAGAACCATAAGATCCACGTCCACCTCTATCACTACCTCTAAAAGGCGGACCATAAGCTTGAGCCAACATAACCTTCGTCTTTAATACTTTAATCTTTTTCTCCTCGCTACCTTTTGCTTATAATTCCTGTCGTTCATAATACTGAGCCATAGTCAAAAGAGAAACCGGAGTAGAGGTAGTCCATGAACTTTCACTAGCTTTTAGGCGACTAGCTATTCCTGGTAACAGATTTGTGACATATTTTTTGACAAACAAATGTCTGCCCGTATCATCTGACTATTACTGACCGCTAAAATCATGAAATGCTTCTTCAAAGCGTATAAAGAAATCAGAGACCGATTCATCTGCCTTTTGTTTACAAGACGCTAAAACCATCCAATCTATCTTTTTAGGGGGAATAATCGTTTTCAACTTAACTAATATGGCTGCAGGAAGATCTAGAATCAACTGATATGGCTTTTTCGCAGGTTCCCTATCCCCGTCCATCTGTTCTATTTCTTTCCATGATGCCCCGAAAACTGTACGATCATCAATTTTACGAACAGTTCTCCACATATCTGGCGGTAATATCAATCCGAAAAATAAATCAATGTCAGCCAAAGTCATAATACAAGAACTAATTGCTCCCTCAACTTCCTCATAAAAGGCGGCTGGATTTTTCCGCGGGTTAAGTAATGCTGTTTTAAGTGCCATTACATCTGCCCTATTCTAAGGAGTATACACCCAATTATAAATAAAATAACCCTTAGCATCAACAGAAGTTTTATCATCATTTGTACCCAATCCTTTAGGAGGAACATACAAAGGCGCGGCCTCCCGCATTGGTTTCGCGTGAACTATCATAGTCTTATCTGTTTCAAAGATGGAAGCTTGCGCCCCTTCGGTCTGAGATGCTCGTGCAACCGCATCCGCAGCCCTTTTCTCCTCCTGCAAACGGACTGCCACAATACATAATTTCATTAAACGCCTGATTGCATCAGCCACCTGGGAGAAAACAAAAAGACCATCACGCATTTGCTTACGATCAGTTGCTACATCATCGGGCTCTAACTCATCAGAATATTTCCGGTATAGTTCAATCACTTCTGAGCCAAATGCCTCAGTAAAATATAGCTGCTCTTTTTCCGTCCACCCTTTCATGTTGTCTAAAAGTTCAGAAGCAGAGACAACACTACGAATTGTTTTACGAGCAGTAGATCTAAGCTCAGCCGCACGGTCAGCAGGCAGCATAGAGCGACTGTCCC
This sequence comes from Pleurodeles waltl, assembly GCF_031143425.1. Lineage (NCBI taxonomy): Eukaryota > Metazoa > Chordata > Amphibia > Caudata > Salamandridae > Pleurodeles > Pleurodeles waltl. The sequence goes on from NC_090442.1 coordinate 550,673,019, forward strand.
GCATCTTCTGTTGCTCCGAACTGGAGACTTTAGGTAACTCATGAGGGGCAGAAGGGACGACATACGGAGGTGGAGGGCGATCTAGTAACAATAAATCATCATGTGGTTTATTAAGGATAGGATAGAGGGGTTGCCTAACAGTGTATTGGCCAGTTACCTGTAGCTTACGTTCTTTCTCTTCTAGCTCCTTTAAATCATTTATTTCTTTCTTTCTTATTTCCAATGCTTTCACATATACATTCTTCCGCTGTTCTTTCTCAAGCAAGGCTTGCTCACATTTCACTCGTCCACGCGCTTCTTTCTCCCACATTCGTACACAGTCAAACATATCTTGCCTAGACTTTCGCTTACACATACATTGTTCCACATACTCAATCTTCCGCAAATCATATGACCCATGCATAGGCCAACGTAACTCAGGATCCGCGCGGGTATATTTATTCCATAACGTGCTGTACATTATAGAAGAAAGACCATGTTTAACATACATATCTCTATTTGGCGTCCCCTCTGGGGGTGCCGGTTGCGATTCTTCCAGTTTCAAATTGGTACCATTACAAAAGCAACACATCCTACGAAGTGCGCTAAAAACAGGCATGCCAAAAATAGTGCAGAATATGCAATATTATAATCAAAGTAGCACTTAAGGTGCCGTTCAAATCAAAATCAAATTGGAGAAAATTCTCCTCATTACCTGCCTATATAAATTGCAACTTATATATCAAATCCAAAGAATACAAATTGACTAGTCACCCAAATCACAAAAGCCACAGTAAGTAGTACTAACTACATTACCAAACACAGGCATCAAAACCCACAGCAAGTGCCGTAAAACGGCTCTTACCAATCACAGGGTGTCCAGGTTCCAACTGCAAAGTTCTAAAATCGACCAAATGGTCACTGCATGACGAATGAACAAAAAAGGATCTCAGTCGAGGACCAGCGCCACCTGGATGGTCAAATCAGAAAGAAGGGAAAAACGCTGTGGTTGCCAAGACTCTGGTCTCCTCAGGCATTGATCGTCCGCAGCGAGATTCCAATCCTTCGTCTTGACCAATGCGTTGGGCATCCGAGTCGCCGATGAGTCCCTGTTCGGGCGCCAATTTGTTGAAGTAAGCCTCAGCAAGGCCTACTAGTGCAAGGGGTTTATCTTTCTCTGCACAAAGTCCTCAGACCATGTAGGAAGAAGTTGGCACAGAAACTGGAATAAAAGACAAAAGTTTATTAACCTCATGAGGTGGTACCACAATTCAGACAGCATCCTTTGGTAATGTCTGAAGTAGCACACTGAACTGAGAGAGCATGGTCCTTTTATACCCACGCAGGGGCCAAAAGGAGATGGTACAATTATGGAAACAAGACTTGTTTACATGTAAGGTCATGTGGAAAATGCACAGTCGACAGGTAGGAGGAGCTAACAGTTTCCAAGGACTAACAGCTGCAGACCTTACTGAGCATGTGCGAGAGTAAGGGATGCTAAATATAACTTGTCACTAGGCAGATTTCAAGAGCAGTTAACAAAAAGGTAGGACAGAGCACATGGTGAGCACATGGCAGCATGTAGCAAAGAAAATGGCTGCCATGAATACAAAATGGATTCCGCAAAATGTTTACAATAGTAACTAAATACAAAATGTCTTCCGCTAATGCTTAATCTGATCACTGCTAAATTACAACACTATGGTGGGTAGTCATGCACAAAAGACTATTTTTTAATAAAAAAAAATCATAACTTAAAAAGTGCTTACCCAATTTTGATGATGTTAGTCTTAAAGGTTTTATAAACATATGAAGTGTTTTTGTAAATTAGCCTTGAGTTATTCTTTTGAATGTGTGGTCTCATTTATTGATACTAGCTCGACCAAGCTTCCCTAAAAATTTGAGCAATAGGTGGTCTAGTTTTTATCTCTGTAAATCAATGTGTTGTTGCCTGGCCCCCCCTGCACAGTGTGGTTAGCTTTGCACACTACATAGAGGGCCAGCTTCCTACAGATGGATTTAAGTGTTGTGACCTGAGGTACATCATAAAACAGGCTTCTGACTCCGATGTTAATGCAAGAAGTCAAATAATACGCAAATGGTCAGTTACTAATGATTGGAAGGAGCTAAAACTTGGTCACTAGCTGATATGACAGCCAGATTATTCACTCAGGTTCGATTGTGTGGTGGATGGTGCTGAAAAAGCTATGAGAACTAACTAATCAGTGCACTTGACTCTGCCTACAGCATGCACCATCCTGAGGTCAGCACCATCTGTCACCAATGCCAAATTAAGTGGAATCTTACTAAGGCATCTAGGTGGGAAATGAGCTATAAATTTGCAGACCTTTGAAGATGCATATTCTCTCATTACTTTAAGAACAGCACAGAGGTGAGAGAGTAGGCCAAAAGCTGAGCAAATGGATAGAATTAAATGTATTTATGTATGAGTTGGGTTATTATTGATAAAGCTGTCTTATCACATAATCAAAATATAAATCAACTATGCAGAAAATGGAATTGGGGGCAGAGTGTTCTTATGAATATATGATCAAATGTGCCCCTTAATTGATTAGGATTGTCAATAACTCAAATATTATAATCAATTGAATAAGCCTTTTTCAGACACAATAACAGTAGAAACTGCGAAGTATTTTTAAATGATTAAAAGTTCATTACAAAAGACAAAAAGTCAATCAGTCAATTTTTTAAATAATCTTATGTTTAAAATATTAGCATAAAAATCACACAAATACAGCATGATGTCTTAGTTAAATTCAGGCTTAGGATAGCTCTCTAAGAATCAGGGCAAGTAACTCCAACCTACTCTGGCTCACATACAAAATGAGCCCTCTTAGTAGCAAAATTCACAACAAAAATCATACATTCCACGTTAGGTGAGGAAAATGATACATGGGCTGAGCAAATCACAATAAAAAAGAACATGCAATAGTATGTAATACCATCCCTTAGTCAATAACAATTAGTTCCCATTTGCCCTAATGTCATTTGATGTTACAGTACAAATCTTGTTACACGAAGAACAATGGCAGAATTATGAAATTAATAGCCCCAATGCGCTTCTAAAAGAAAGAACAGGGAGAGCCTTGAAAAACAACATAATGAAAGGAGAAAACTTGTTATGAAAGGAAATGTGAGAATCACAATGCATATTACTGTTAAGACTCTAGTCACCTGAAGAACAGGAACCTGCAGGGATGACAATGATCCTCTCAGAGCCGTCCTAGAAAAAACCTGAACGATCATTGTTTCACAAATATTGGCGACTGTCCCCAGGGGCATGGGGGTGGGGAAATGGGAAGGATTCGTAGGGTGAATAAGACCTTCAAGTACTTCCCACAGCTTATGATTTTGGCTTGCTCCGGAATTTCTATGCTTCATTGCAGTTGTATTCTAGGGGATTATAGACACACAATTAGAATCAGTCCGATTATTCAATGATCACTGAAACAGTTAGGTTACTTGTACATGATCATCATGTACACTTTTGTAGTATGTCCCTGCCATGGAAGGTATGGCACCCTGCAGCTTTCAAACTACTGGAATTGGTCAAAACTATTGAAAGGTAAGGAGAGCATTTATAACAGAGTTGCGGCTAATGCATGGATGAGGAGATCTGGAGCCCCGCAAACGATGTGCAGGGAAGGGACAAAAAGGGAGTTTACCAGGTGGGGGTAAACAGAGTATGGTGAACTGTATATGGTGAGTGTGCTGGTGGCTATTTCCGGGACCACTGTCCCGATAAGCTGCTTTTCTTTATTCATTTGTCCAAATGTACATATCTGTCATTTACTAGTTGCTGCACTATGTTTCTTTTGGCAATACATTAATTTACCAGCTAATTTTCAGTATTTGCTGTCAATGGTTTTAATTTTCTGTGAGGCTAAACTACACACCCGCCGATGGGAGAGGTAAAACAGAATGCAAGTTAGACTTAGAGCCAGATTTATATATTAACAGAGGGTACACTATCACAAAGGTGACAGAGTTCCCTCCCCATCAATATAGTGGTTTGCTTGCCAAACTTAATTGTGGGCTGACGTTACGTTTGGCCACAGCAGAGTCTACTCTGTCTCCATTGTGGCCAAACTTCTCTTTCGTCCCATGGGAGCAAAGGAAGTCATAGAAATGGCGACATGTTCGCCAACCTAATTTAGATGGGAGTACATTAAGTCATTTTTTACTGTCTCTTACCACCAGGTGAAATCTGCTGGCAAGGTACAATAAAACCAATCGAATGCTCCCCTCACCATTGCAGATGCCTCTCATGGTGAAGAGATCATCTTGTTTTGGGATCTTCTTTTTGAAAAGTAAAAAAGAATACTGTTTGCTACAGGCCTGCGTCCTTTTGATGCAGCCCTGAAGCAAACAGTAAAATGTATTGGCAGGAGCCATAATGATAGCGGTATGGATTGATGAGAGAGTAATTACCAATTATTGACTTTTAAAACAAGTTTAAAATATTTTCTGATCTTCTTCAGGAAGAAGTTTTTTTCCTGTTGGCCAAGAAAAGAAGTTGTCTACTTGTTACAGGAAGTGGCAGGAGCAGCCATTATGCTCACTCCACTCCATTTTCATTGGGATTGCATTTTCTAGATCGACGTCACTTTATTGGCAAAGGCAGTATTCATTGCAACTGTGTATGATGTCAGCAATGCATTTCATATTCAAACTGGTGGTATATTGGTGAGAAATAAAATGTTTCAGTATATCAAATTTTTAAAAGCGTAATTCTAAACTATTTTTTGATTGATTGCAGGAATACACATCAGCCAAAACAAAGTTCCATGTCATGTAGGTGATATTTTTAGAGGAAAACTATTATAATTCTTACTTGCAACATTTTTCTTAAAGTGGAAAATTTGGGCTAAATATTTCATACAGTATGTCAGTGATTGTCAACAGGACATCCAGGGCCAGCTGTATCAAGCTCCCGGTTTGCATTTCTTAAATAGTAAAGTTTAAGAAATCGCTATTTTAGAAATGGAAAATGTGATGTAACAAAATTGCGAGTCGGTAATAGCAATTTCTTAAAATTTGCAAACACAATTTGCGAGTATCAAATATTGAATCACAAAAAAATAGCAATTCAGTATTTGAAAATCGCAAATTGAGAAAACGGCAAACCGGAACAGCCTGATGACATCACAACAAGGAAGTGAGTCAGCCCATTCTGTTTCCAGGAGCCACACCCACAGGAGCAGGCAGAGAGAAACAGCCCAGCACCAGGGAGCTAGCTTTGTGAACCAGCCAGGACCAAACCTCAGCATGGCCAATGATGGGACTGTGAAGGAGAAAGGAGACAGGAAGCACAAGCTCAAATTCAGTGAGCTGGATTTGAGGTGCTCACTGAGGAGGTGACAATTGCAAAAACAACTGACGATGGACGGAATGCAGAACTAATCAAACATTCACCCCCAGTCACAGATCTGGGTTTAATCCATCAGTATTTTTTGCTTGCCATGCCATTCCAGTTTAGACAAAGCCATATGCAAATCAGTCTTTACCCTGTTCCCCATGGGAACAGTCCAGCCCAAACTGCCAGGCCAGGTCTTCCCTGGACTAGAACCAAGCATCCTGGGACCGGTTTCGGGTTATCACCCTTCATCAGCAAGGCTTGCTTGAATCTGGTGGCATAGCAAGCACGGGACCCATGTCTGGGCAGTTACGCTATCCCACAGCGTTTGTGTTTTGCTTTGCTTTTGCTGCCCTAAGTGTGCCGGGTATGCCCAGACGTGGGTCCCGGGCTCACTGTGCCACTAGATTCAAGTTAGCCTGGCTGATGAGGGGTGAAACCCTGAAACCGGTCCCAGGATGCTTGTTTCCGGTCCAGGGAGAACCTGGCCTGGCAGTTCGGGCTGGATTGTTCCCATGAGGAACAGGGTCAAGACTGATTTGCATATGGCTGGGTTCAAACTGGGGTGGCATGGTGAGCAAAATAATGGATGGATTTAACCCAGATCTGTGACTGGGGGAGAATGTTTGATTGGTTCCGCATTCCGTCCATCCAGTTACACTATCCCACAGCGTTTGTGTTTTGCTTTGCTCACTGAGGAGGTGGTCAGTGTAGGAAAGTACCATCTTGCCTGGCATGGTACCCCCATTTTTACTTGTGTGTCAGTTTGTTTTTGCCTGTCTCACTGGGATCCTGTTAGCCAGGACCCCAGTGCTCATAGTTTGTGGCCTGAATGTGTTCCCTGTGTGGTGCCTAAGTGTGTCACTGAGGCTCTGCTAACCAGAACCTCAGTGCCTATGCTCTCTCTGTCTTTAAAATTGTCACTGCAGGCTAGTGACCATTTTTACCAATGCTGATTGGCACACTGGAACAACCTTATAATTCCCTAGTATACGAAACTTAGGTACCCAGGGTATTGGGGTTCCAGGAGATCCCTATGGGCTGCAGCATTTCTTTTGCCATCCATAGGGAGCTCAGACAATTCTTACACAAGACTGCCACTGCAGCCTGAGTGAAATAACGTTCACGATATTTCACAGCCATTTTACACTGCACTTAAGTAACTTATAAGTCACCTATATGTCTAACCCTCACTTAGTGAAGGTTAGGTGCAAAGTTACTAAGTGTGAGGGCACCCTGGCACTAGCCAAGGTGTCCCCACATAGTTCAGGGCAATTTCCCTGGACTTTGTGAGTGCGTGGACACCATCACACGCGTGCACTACATATAGGTCAATACCTATAAGTAGCTTCACAATGGTAACTCCGAATATGGCCATGTAACATGTCTAAGATCATGGAATTGTCCCCCATGCCAAATCTGGTATTGGGCTGCCAATCCCATGCATCCCCGGGGCTCCATCATGGACCCTGGGTATTGCCAAACCAGCTCTCTGGGGTTTTCATTGCAGCTACCGCTGCTTTCAACCCACAGACAGGCTTCTGCCCTCCTGGGGTCTGGGCAGCCCAGTCCCAGGAAGGCAGAACAAAGGATTTCCTCTGAGAAAGGGTGTTACACCCTCTCCCTTTGGAAATAGGTGTTAAGGGCCTGAGAGGAGTAGCCTCTCCTGGCCTCTGGGAATGCTTTGAAGGGCACAGAAGGTGCCCTCCTTGCATAAACCAGTCTACACCGGTTCAGGGATCCCCCAGACCCTGCTCTGGCGTGGAACTGGACAAAGGAAAGGGGAGTGGCCACTCCCATGTCCATCACCACCCCAGAGGTGGTGCCCAGAGCTCCTCCAGTGTGTCCCAGACCTCTGCCATCTTGAATACAGAGGTGTGAGGGCACAATGGAGGCCTCTGAGTGGCCAGTGCCAGCAGGTGACGTCAGAAACCCCTCCTGATAGGTGCTTACCTAGCTAGGTGGCCAATCCTCCTCTAAGGGCTATTTAGGGTCTCTCCTGTGGGTTTCTCATCAGAAACCGAATGCAAGAGCTCATCAGAGTTCCTCTGCATCTCCCTCTTCGACTTCTACCAAGGATCGACCGCTGACTGCTCCAGGACGCCTGCAAAACTGCAACAAAGTAGCAAGAAGGCTACGAGCGACTTTGTAGCGCCTAATCCTGCCGGCTTTCTCGACTGTTTCCTGGTGGTGAATGCTCTGGGGACTGTCTGCTTTCACCCTGCACTGGAAGCTAAGAAGAAATCTCCCGTGGGTCGACAGAATCTTCCCCCTGCTAACGCAGGCACCAAACATCTGCTTCACTGGTCCTCTGGGTCCCCTCTCATCTTGACAAGCGTGGTCCCTGGGACACAGGAGCTGGATCCAAGTGACCCCGACAGTCCAGTGGTCCATCTGTCCAAATTTGGTGGAGGTAAGTCCTTGCCACCCCACGCCAGACAGTAATCCTGTGTACTGTGTGAACTGCAGCTGCTAGGGCTTCTGTGCACTTTTGCAAGGAATCTTTCATGCACAGCACAGCCCAGTTCCCCAGCACTCCGTCCTGCATTGCTCAGCTCGCTGAGTTGACTTCTGGCTTCGTGGGACCCTCCTTTGTAGTGTTGAGACTACCGCTGTGCTCAGTTTCCTTGAACCCGTGTTCAAGTACTTCTGTGGGTGCTGCCTGCTTCTGCATAGGCTCTTTGTGTTGCTGGGTGCCTCCTCTGTCTCCTCCTCCAAGGGGCAACCTCCTGGTCCTTCCTGGGCCCAGACAGCACACGTTTTATTTATCTGCAATCTTTGCAGCTAGTAAGGCTTGTTTGTAGTCTTTCTGCGTGGAAACAACTCTGCATCTTCCAGCACGCTGTGGGACAGCTTCTGTGCAAAGGAGAAGTTCCTGGCTTCTTCTGTTGTTGCAGAATCTTCAGCTTCTTCCACCCAGAGGCAGCCATTTTGCACCTTCATCCGGGGTTTAGTGGGCTCCTGCCCCCCCTCAACACTTTCGTGACTCTTGGACTTGGTCCTCATCCTTTGCAGGTCCTCAGATCCAGGAATCCATCTTCAGTGCTTTGCAGTCAGTTGTGGTCTTTGCAGAATCTCCTATCACAACTTTATTTTGTTTCTGGGGAAGTAAGGTAACTTCATTCCTACTTTTCAGGGTCTTGGGGGTGGGGTATCTTGGACACCCTTAGTGTTTTCTTACACTCCCAGTGACCCTCTACACACTACACTAGGTCAGGGGTCCCTAAGTGGTTCACATTCCACTTTCCTAATATATGGTTTGTGTTTCCCCTAGGCCTATTGCATCCTATGGTATTCTACAGTGTTTGCACTACTTTTCTAACTGATTACTTACCTGATTTTGGTTTGTGTGTATATTTTGTGTATTTTACTTACCTCCTAAAGGAGCATATCCTCTGAGATATTTTTGGCACATTATCACTAAAATTAAGTACCTTTATTTTTAGTAACTCTGAGTATTGTGATTCTTATGATATAGTGCTATATGATATAAGTGGTATAGTAGGAGCTTTGCATGTCTCCTAGATCAGCCTAAGCTGCTCTGCTATAGCTACCACTATCAGCCTAAGCTGCTAGAACACTACTAATCTACTAATAAGGGATAACTGGACCTGGCACAAGGTGTTAAGTACCTTCAGGTAACCACTATAAGCCAGGCCAGCCTCCTACGGTCAGGAACCATGACAAACTTTTTGGGAAGAACTCACTCCAGGTACCTGAAAGTGAGAAGAGGAAAGTGTGGTCAGAAATCCAGACAAAAACATGCACAGTGGGTGTTGCGCAGTGCTCTGTTGAGGAGATTCGCAAACGATGGTATGACTTGCGTTCCCGTGCCAAAGGTAGGGTAGCCAGGATGCTAAAGGAGGCAAGGAGGCTAAAGGAGGCTAAAGGAGGACCACCCACCCAGACACCATCCACACCAATGGAAGACATGATGGAGCCCACACTGCTTCCTGAAGCTGTCAGTGGTGTCACTGACATTGACACCTCAGGCACACCCAGCACCAGCAAAGGTAAGGGCAGTGATGATGTGTTTCCCCAAATGTGCATGTACAAATGCCCCTTAGAAAATAGCTATTAGTTCGATGCATTGTGATAAGTAGGCCATGCCACATCTTACATAAGACGCAACAATGCCTTATGGGAGTGGTAGTCCACAACCCTAAATTGCAAATACCAAATAAATAGCAAGTAAGTTTTCAGCCACACAGAGGAACAACACACACAACTCACAGTGATACGATGTCAGTGTACATTTATTACTATTGTCCAACATTTTGTGATATACTCATAAATGACATGCTGCACATTGTCGTTGCAGATGTCCCGGCACCTGCTGAAGCAGAAGATGAAAAAGCAGGGGATGTCGAAACCCAGCCACAGTCCGACTCAAACACCAGTGAGTTTTTCAGTATTGCACCAACTAGACGCAGGGCATTGGTGTCACCTCTTTCAGAGTACAACCTGGACTCAGATGAAATGCCGGATGAAGTCCCCACACCACCCCCAGAGACTAGATCCACAGGAAGACAGCAGTCCCTGCCCCAACATCAGTCAACTCCCCTCAGGAGGCGTCACAAAGCAGGCAGACAGTGCACAGATGAAGGAGAGGGACCATCTATCTTTTGCAGCCTTGAAGCTTCCATGCTGAAAGTGCAGCACCTGCAATGCAAACACATGAGGTCAATGAACAGGCAGTTTGAGTCTCACAATGACAATATGGGAATACTGCACAAGCAGTTGGATGCACTCAATGAAAAATTTGGATCAATGCACAAGCAGTTTGAGTGTTTGAATGAGGGACAGCAAACAGCATCAGAAAACACCAAGGAGTTGACAAATACCATTAGGGACCTTTGCACTGAGATTCAGCAGGAGAGTGTCAGCCACCGTAGGCGCCATCACCAGTTTTTGGGAAGGTTTGATGGGTTCTGTAGATTGGTCAATTGGCTTGCTAGCTCAAGTGCATTGATATCACGACCTGCTGTGGACATACAGGTGGAGATGGCACATTACAGTCAGGACGTTTCACAGGGATTGGTGCAAATAACCAATGTTCTGGATGCAATGCAGACAGCACCCAGTGCTACAAATAGCAAACTGGGTGGTGGGGATAGTGAGGAGCTCTCTAGACTCAGCAGTCTTACAGCCCCTGTGATGGATCCTAGGCGTCGCAGTACCAGTCACAGTACTGTCTCGGAATCCCCTACAAGAGGTGCCAGTGAGGCCACTGAGCACTCAAGTGGAGTGCGTGGACACAGGAAGTGATGTTGAGGGCTACAGGGGACTACCATAACATGTAGCTATACAGTTATACTATGATGCTAATAATGTGACACTGTTAATCACACCTGTTTTCCTATAGTGCATAGCTAAGTCCTATTGAAACATATGTTACTTGAAGTCAAGGTAATAAAGTTGCTAACTACAGAAATACATAATATTGAAGTGATGTTGTCATTACTCACATCAGAAATGGTTGAGTGTGATGTCAGCACTTCTTTGCCTGCCCTCTGCTGCATTGCTCTGGTCTGCTGGTTGAAGGAGTGGTAAGGGATCACCATGCTCATCTGAATCCAGCTGCATGGGTTCCACAGGTATGCCCCTTGTTGTTGCAGTGTTGTGCAACATAGCACATGTAGCCACTATTTTGCAGGTCGTCTCTGGACTGTACTGTAGTGCACCTCTACTCTTATGTATGCACCTGAAGCAGCTCTTCAGCAGTCCGAAGGTCTGCTCCACCACACTGCGGGTTGCCCTGTGTGCAGCATGGAACCTCCTCTCTCATGGCGTTGCAAGGCTCAGGTAGGGCATCAGTATATAGGCCGGCACTTCATAGGCACTGTCTTCTGGAATGAACAGAGAGAAAAATGAGTACTTGTGATATCTGACGTCAAATTTAAATCAATGTAAAATTTTAAACTATCAATTTACCAAGTAGATATCCTTCTACAAACTCCACGGCTAGTAGTCTTGTGTGAATCCCTCTGTGGCAAAAGATGTATGAGTCATGTGTGCTACCTGGGTATCTGCCACAAGATCGGTTATGATGTTGGAGGCATTGCTAGTCACCTGTATGTTCATGGAATGATGGTTCTTAGGGTTCTGATACACATTCTTGGTGGCCGGGGTGGACCGATTGGTACATGTGTTCGATCAATGGCACCTATGACATGTGGGAATTATGCAATATGGTTGAAATTTATTTTTGTCTGTTGTAATTCCTGTGGGGTGTTGGGGAATCGTATGTGCTCTTGTATTTTGCTAAGCATGTCATTGAGAAATGCATTGACGAAGTGTGAAAGTGCACTCTGTGAGACCCCTTCAGCTGCTGCTATGGCCCTTTGATAGGTCCCTGAGGCTAATCGGTGCAGGGAGCATAATACCTGCACATGGGTGGGTATTGGTCATGTGTGTTGTGCGCTGCAGTATGGGTTGCAGATCAGCTATCAGGTCAAGTATCATGGCTGAGCTTAACCTGTACTTCTCTTAAATTTCCTTCTCTGTCTGGTCAAAAAGGATTATGAGCACTCTGAAAATGCGTTCCTGTCTCCTCCTCCCTTTCCTCAAACCTGCCAAGATCCTCATTCTCCTCGCCATCACGTAGAGTGCAGCCATTGTGGAAAAGAGGCTGAGTCATTCTGGGCCTCTTTATATAGGTTGTACCTGGTTCTGTCGCAAATCTATGTCGCAATTTGCATAACACAAATAGCGATTCAGTAATTCATGTCGCTATTTGCGATACGCTGTTTGCAACACACAAAATCATGTCTCAGTCGCAAATAATAGATATTTTAGCGATTCCTTATTTTCACACTGCGAATGCCTTTTATACATCGCAATGCCATTTTTGCATTCGCAAATGGACGAATTTGGCGATTCGCACCATTTTAGAATGTAAAAATGTTTGATACATCTGGCCCCCAGTGTGTTAAAAAGTTTACTGTATTACAACACCCTCTTCATTAACACAGAATGTGTCTGTAGGGTGGGCAGTGATAGTCAAAGCTTACATCATTACTGATATCAAAGGTGTATCTTCATACACTCCATATGGTTAGTCTACTGATATCATTAACTAACAAACAGGCCTTTCGATCACTGAGGCTAGGGTTAGAAGTAGTGAAAGCATTTTCTGATATATTGAGGATGAGGTACAACATACATTTGGCTGCAAGTCTAGTTAGTTCTAGTTATAATTCTATTTTCGCATACCAATAAACAAAGCTTATTCAGCCAGAACAAATTGTATGTTTTCATTGATTTGCTCCTTACTAGCTTTGATTCTGCAAACAGTACCTTGAAATAAGCTGTTTTCATGTTTACTGTGACTGAGAGGTTGCCAAGAATCAAATTGTGTTCCCCATGGCCACAAATAGCTTTGCACTTTGGATGGCGTGAATGGAGTGGGAGTTATTTGTGACACTGACATGCCTGATTACGTGGATGGCAATGAGGTTCAGTGGCTCTCCTGATTGCCAGCACTGAAAGCTAATTTGGCTGTGGTTGTTTCTGTGCTGACACAGTGAAGAGTTAGGGGCATATTTACGGGAAATGTCGCAACACTGCATTGCATTAGTAAAACCTGCACTGCATTGCAACCCTTCTATGTGACAAGGATGTGCCATATTTATGGTACGGTGCACAATGTCGCAAGTACTGAAGATGCGCCTGAAATTCCAATGCAAGGGTGAGAAAAATGATGCAATGCATCATAGCACAACTGCTCCCAACATGACATAAAGCTGATTTCCATATCGTAAACCAGATTTATGTGCTGCAAGTCAGCTTTCTGACATAAAGTAGTGCGTTACTTGGCGAGATGCTTAAAAAAAGATGTATTTGAATCTGTACCACATCTGAATACCAAAATAACATAGAAAAATGGAGGGCAAAAACAGTACGTCTAGCCAAGATGATCAGACAGCACCCCAGGGGAAGAGGAAGACACATTTCAGTGAGAAGGAGAACCAAATATTAATAGCTAAGGTGACAAAGAATGAACACTTTCTCTTTGCCACCTCAAAATCGCCATTAGGGAAGAAGGAAGTTGTTTGGCAATCAATTATGGATGTAATCAACAATGTAGGCCAAACAAAAAGGGCAGTGCCGGAGTGCAAGAAGAGTTGGCATGACTACCAGCTCAGGACCAAAGAGAAACTGGTCAATAACCTTACGGCAGCCATGAGGACCACAAGAGGGCCTGAATTGCAGGAGGAGTTGGACCTATTGGAGGAACAGGTGGCATCACTCATCCCAACAGAGCTGGTGGCAGGAGCTGCCGAACAACACAGTGCTGCAGTTGAGGACCAGGAAGAACTATAGTGTAAGTCAAAACATAGGAGCATATGGGTAAAACTGTCATGCAGTGCAGCAAGACACTTTGATGCACTGCTTTGTGCTATGTGCATGTGAAAGGGCAGTTATGTCTCACATATTCACTCTCAATCATATAACTGTGAGTTTATTGGCCAATCACATTCATTTATGCCCAGCCCTGCCAAGTTTCTCTGGTCTATGTGTGATGTGTAATCCCAGTCCAGAACTTACTCTGAATTCTGGGATTTGTAGTATAATCTAAGTCCACAAAACATAGGATAAAATCTGGACTGGAGAACTAGACCGTGCCTAGACCAAGTGAGCTTTTACAGGTGTTGGCAGCCATGGAAGAGACCACCCTACTTCCTGTTTTGCTTAAATGGATAGTGGGGTGGGGGTGGTGGTGAATGCACATGATGCACAGTAGAGGTCCACAATTGTTTGTTAGAAGCATAACTAGTGTGTCAGAATCAGCAGGCAGTGGGTCTGAATGGGGAGCCATTGTATCTTAAGGAGGTGAGAGATGATGTGTGTGCTGCAAGGCAGGCTGAGCTGTGTAATGGCACTTCTGTGTTTGAAAGTTTACCATTTTCATAGCAGCTGTGCAGAGATGCCATGGTAGAGTCTACAAGGAAAGAGTTCATGATGGACTCACAAGTGTCATGGGGGAGACAGAAGAAGTCTCACTAAGCTGCTGGAGGCAATACAGGGATTTGTAAAGTTTCAGGGTGGGATAAGTGTCCCTGATGAGGGGGAGGTGTGTGGGATGGGGGAAGGAGGGATGTTTGGGCCTAGTCATGTGGGCAACTAGGACAGGTATATGTTGCTGAATATCCTCATTACTATCTAGTGTGATTCAGTATGAACGGTTACTTTCACATATAGGTAGGTATGCTGCAGAATGGCATAATGTGACAAATGTTGGTGTTGTTGTTGTCTCCTCAGAGTCAATATATGATTTGGGTGTCATCAGTGTTTGAGATGAAGTTGGGTCTGAATGATGATTGCCAAAGAAGTCATGTATGAGTATAAGTGAGTCAAGTGAGTTGGGCTGAGTGAAGACATTTGCAGAGCTGTGCACATCACAAACTTGGGTTCTGAGAAATTGGAATGATCTTGAGCTGTTGCATATTACCAAGTGTGACAGTGGCTATTCCCTTCAGAGAAGCATCTCAGTGTTTACTGTTGAGGACCCTGGAGATGAATGTGGGTGTGATAGGAAACTACTCGAATCCACACAAATGATCACAGTATGGTAGTGTCGCATAGGCTCTCATTATCCTAATGAGACTACAGGATTTTTGGGCGGCAAGATCGTTCACAGTGTGGGGGACTAAGTCTAACCCACGCGAAGGACCCTTGTCACCCCAAATCCGGGTTGAGCTCCGGCTAACTAGCAGTGCCTTATCTCTCCAAAAGGGAAGAGACAATTGGGCAGCCGAGTGCATGACATCTCAGTGCTTCCCAGGGAAGTCGTGGTCACTCAGATCCCAACCAGTTCTCTCATACACAGTGTGGTCTCATAGATAAATGACAAAGGCAGTTTGAGATTTAAAGATTGGTTTAATAAAACAACTGCATTTTAGACAACAAGGCGTGAGCCGCAATAACCAGAACCATACAACACAGTAGGATTGAAATAGTAACGAGGAGAGTGAAACATAAGAATAACGCTATCATAGTGCAACTAGATTACGTTCTCTCTTCTAAGTTCTATTTTGAGCACAGCATGTTAAGCTCTCCGCCTGCCTTTCAGGTTCCCCCGGGAGGACATCGACCCTCATACCTGAGCATAGGCCTGTGATCGGGATCAGCATCTGCAACAGGGTAGTAAGCGTCTAGTTGTGGGTTCCTGGACGGAATATCCCTCTTACGTGTACCAGGACTAGGAAGTGTTTTTATAACTAACATGCCGTGTTCTAAGAAACGTACCTACGTAAGAATGTGTAATTTCTACAAACCCTAAAGAGTAAACTTCTACCACATCTATCGGCAATGTACCAGACTGTATGCTTCACTGAAGCACAGAGGGAGCAAGAATGTATTGTTTGAGAACTTCAGTGCTGAAGTAAGTTAAACAGTGTGATAGAAGAAAATAAAACAAGACAGTGAAACTCGTTATTGTAAAATAACAGTGCGAGGCTAAATAAAATGCATCTAGGGCAAAGTGCTTAGAGGCCTAATACTTTAAGCAAACGCGCAGAAAGCTACATTAAAAATGGTTACACTACAGTAGATACATACCCTTACTCATTCCTGCAGTATAGAAACGTTGCTTGCTGTGCTGAGTTGTATGTCAAATATGACCATCCATCATCTGCTCTTTTTGCTTTTGTCGCCCTATGTGAGAAGGGTATCACCAGGTGTGGGTCCCATGCTCACTGTGTCACAGGATCTAAGCTAGCCTGGCTGATCAGGGGTGATATCCCAAAACTAGTCCCAGGGTGCTTGATTCCAGTCCAGGGCAGACCTGTCCTGGCAGTTCAGGGTGGATTGTTCCCAAGGGGATCAGGGTCAGACTGATTTGCATATGGCTGGGTCCAAACTTGAGTGGTGTGGTGGGCAAAAGAACCATTAATTAAATCTAGATCTTCCTGACTTGGGGTGCATGTTTGCATTGTTCAGCATTCAGTTCATCATCTGCTCTTTTTGCTTTTGGCGCCCTAAGTTGGAAAGGTATGCCCAGACATGGGTCCCTTGCTCACTGGGCCACAGGATTCAAGCTAGCCTGGCTGATATGGGGTGATACCCTGAAACTGGTACCAGGATGCTTGATTCTGGTTCAGGGAGGACATGACCTGGCAGGTTGAGCTGGATGGTTCCAATGAGGAAACAGGGTCAAGACTGAGGTGGGATGGAGGGCAGAAAAACGATGAAGGGTATGCCCAGACCTGGGTCCCGTGCTTACTGCACGACAGTATTCAAGCTAGCCTGGCTGATGAGGGTGGTACCAGTATGCTTGATTCAGGTCCAGGAAGGGCCTGGCCTGGCAGTGTGGGCTGGACTCTTCCCCAGAGGAACAGGGTCAACACTGATTTGCATATGGGTCCAAACTGGTGATGTGGTGGGCTAAAAGAATGGAATAAACCCATGTCTTTGTGACTGGATGTGAATGTTTGTATTGTTCAGCATTCCATCCATCATCTGTTCTTTTTGCATATGACCTCTTGGACACATTATTGCAAAGATACGTGCAAGACATGTCAG
Source organism: Pleurodeles waltl (assembly GCF_031143425.1). Classification (NCBI taxonomy): domain Eukaryota; kingdom Metazoa; phylum Chordata; class Amphibia; order Caudata; family Salamandridae; genus Pleurodeles; species Pleurodeles waltl. The sequence continues at coordinate 550,689,901 of NC_090442.1, forward strand.
CAAGCCAGATTGGGGTGAAGTACTGTGTGAAAGAATTACATGTAATACATAATATAATAACATTACGTGGTCAGAGTTATGAGCTAACTGATAGTGGGAATGCACCCACACTGGTGATATGGGCAATGGTCCCAAAAGTGGTGCTCCAAAGCTAATGACACATCAGTTTGGCGTAAAAACAGAAAATCAACATATCATGTCAAGAAGGGGGCCTTACCTGCACTCACTCTTCCATGCAGGGCAGGCCAAAAAGCTGCCTATCTGCCTCACGCTGTGTGTCATTACACAAATAGGCCTTATTGTGCATACAGAGGTTGTGTGAACAATGTAAATGTCTTGCCACATGAAAGGCAACAATAGTGTAACATAGCCTCATTTACTTGTAATAACACATCTTCCACATATCCCTGTGTACTTGAAAGTAAATACAAAATCAGAGTGATTATCAGCAAATCATGTATGTATACATCTATCATGGAATATTATCGACATATTTCAATCTCTTTCCAGAGGGACAAACAACACCTCCTGTAGAACAGCCTGTCCTTGATGGATGATGATAACTTCCAACAAATATTGGACTCTTTTGAACATTCTCCCCAGTCTTGGAAAGAGAAGCTGAGGACTCTGAGAACCCCATGTTGAATTTCAACGGCGAGTGATAGGAGTCCAGCAGCGTAGGAGTATGAGCCCCAATAAGAGTCTAACAAAGGCTATTACAGACACCTATACTTGGCTTTGTGGAATCGATGCAGAGGAAACAACAGCAGCTCTCTACATCATACACCAGTGAAGTTACCACACAGTTGGGGGATATCTGTAATATCATGGAATCCATGAAGCGCAAGTTGGACTCCTACATGACAACAATAGGTGCACTTAATAGCAATGTTGTTGCTTTGTTGGCAAGACACCAGTCCCTTGCCAGGGATTTCCAGTCTGCCTTGCTGTCACAGACAAATACTGGTGGGATCAGGGACGCCACACCTTCTGCCTCTGCTGTGCTTGTGCCTCAGATACCTTCCAAACAAACAACACCAACTGCAAGGGAGGCACAACACCCATCAGAGGATGGAAATGTGGAGTTCCCCACTTTCAATAGGCAAACTGCCCGATATAATATTTCTGTGCCTCCTAGTGGTCCTGTGTTTGACACCTCTTTTCTCACCAGGTATTGTATTGTTTGTTTGTGCAGTTGCTGTTCTTATCCACTTGTTACCTTTGAAACAAGCCTACTTTCCCTAATGGTAATTTGTACCTCCCCACTGAATTACTCCTCACTTCCATATATTGCATGAAATGTCTCCCAAATGTACTCTATCTGGTCATCAAAGCTTTCAATAACAGTAGGTGTTGGCCAAAATTCTGCGATTGGACTCTCAAATAAATATTATAAGGGACCTACAATCTTGATTAAAAATATTCTTATATACCAGAACTAACCCACAAAGAGTATTGTATGTTATATAACATGGAGGAAGTGTAAAAACATAACCCACTTTTTTAAATCTCAAAAAGCTAAAGTAACTTGCACATGCTGCCTTTGGATATGCACCAACACCAAGTACAACCGCTGCAATGGTATAATGAGCAATGTGTTTCTCCCAATGGAATGTCAGAGTTTGACAACAAGCTGCAGTTACTTGAACGACACACAGAGAGAATCTGTTTTTAAACAAATACTTACCATATATGAGGCATGTGAGGCCCTAACACTGTTCCGCTCAGCCACAAATACGTTGCTCAAAGAACACGAGAATGTGATCACCCTAATATTATAACCTCACTGCTCACACTGAAGAGATTCTACAGTACATACATTTGCATGGTTGTACTTATAATAGCCAGATACTCATACCCAAACTACACATGAATTAGCATCTGTGTTGTGTGCATAGATCACTATACAACAGAGGTCCTAGGCACCGAAAGGCCCTGGCATCATTTTATACACCAACTAGAAATCTTAGATCGGCCTCAGCAGCCCTTGCCTCTATACCTAGAGTAACAAAAGCCAGCTGGGGAGGTACCACGATGGCTTATCTTGGTGCCAAACTATGGAATTCCCTTCCCCATAGTCTTTGATCGACAAGTCATGAATTGAAATTTCGGAAAGGACTGAAAACTTGGCTGTTCTATTATGTCTGTTATGTACCTTTCCTCTTCTGGAAAGCTGTCCCCGGAGCGCTGGGAGGCCTTTGGGTAGCCATGCGCTATATAAATACCGTAACATAACATACCATAACACAACTGTGCTAAACAAGGGTGCACAAATCCAATCCAATACCTTGAATGAAAGTAAACAAGAAATGCAAGGGCTCCTTGTCGGCCCTATGTAAACTGATAAATGGTGACTACTGCTACACTGAGATATGAGAGGCATCATACATGTTGACTGTGAGTGCAACCACACAGCACATCTATTGTATGCACATATTTTTGCATAAAAGCCGGATCACAGAACCAGAAACAATGCAACACCTTTCCAGGGGAAGAGGGCATGGGAGATTTATGGGCATGAAACTTTAAAAGTAGTTAACCAAAGTGAGCTGCATGAAGTGCCACACTTAGCAAGGAGTCAATGCCAATGATGAAGAAGGTACTCCAGGCAGGTGTGGATACATTCATAATTTGCAACCAGCCAACAACAATGACCCACTTGCACAACAGTATAAGGGTGTGTGCGGTAGTGCCAGAAACCAGTGTGTGTCCCAGCACAACCAGGGATCAGCAGTATGTGATAACAAAACTATCCAAACTATGGCCCTCATTATGAACATGGAGGTCCAGACCGCCATGCCGGCTATGGAGGAAATTATCGCCACCGGCATGGCGGTCTGCACCGCCATATTCCGAACACAGGCAGACCGCCACAGGCGGCTCTCCGCCACCGCCAGTGTACCGCCATCAGGCAGCCTGATGATGGCAGAGTTCCTTATCACTGCCCTCCGGATAAAGAACCTGTGTTGCCCCAGCCTTTCCCTGTAGGTTTCCCCCACCAGGGAAAGGCTGGGGGAAGGGGTGCTCCGAGGACCTCCTGGGGCCCCCTGCACTGCCCAAGTACTTGGCATGGGGAGTGCAGGGGCCCCCGTTCACAGTCCTGTCACGCAGGTCACTGCCTGATTTAAAGGCAGTGATATGCGCAACGGGTGCTGCTGCACCCGCTGCACTGCAGCATTGATGACGGCTCCATTTGGAGCTTTCGGCAATGTCCAGGCCCAGAATTCTACTGGGCCGGTTGGTGGAAACACTGTTTCCAACTGCCAGCCCAGTGGAATGTTCATTATTGGGCCGGCGGGGTCTTCAACGGGCTGGCGGTCTGTGTTTAGACCGCCAGCATGAACACGGCGGGGAATCCTGTTGTATTCATAATGACCCCCTATATCTCCCCTGTCACTTTAACACAGAGTGCTACAGTAGGAGACTACCTGTGTTGTGCTGTGTGCAAAGTCACCAAACGAGGCCCACTTACAGTGTCAAAAGTATGTAAAAGGATCCACTTTTGGCTCAAATGTGAGGTAGACTAACAGCTGTCCGTAGGCATCGGATGAAGCAACATATACCTTTAAAGACTGCAGGTCAATAGCTACATTATATACTCAGCTCAACTTACTCAATGGTATTAACTCTTAAATATGAAATGATGACATACTTGTAAACTAGAAAAACATTTATTCCTATAAAAAACATCTAAAACATCTACACCTAGCTAGTCTACACTAACTATCCTCAACACTACCTTACACTAGGTTAACTTATCTTAAACTACCTATACCTACCTAGCCTGCCTACACCAACTAAACTTAGCACTAGCCTAAAATATCTTACTTTATCTGAAACTATCTTAAGTACCATACACAAATGACAAGTTAAATATCAACCCCCTCTCAATACGCATAGGTTGGTATAATATGAACAACAACTACACCATAAAATATACTATGTATACATGTAAACCGAAACAAATATAGATGTTTTTGGATTGTTTGGTTTTAACCCCCGCCCACTTAAAAATCTAATAGTATAAAGACAGACTTAATGACAACTACCTAGTAAAATATGTAACTACACTATACCTATACTAACCCCTAATACTATTACTAATAACAACACATACAACCAATATAATGACAAATGGGAAAGGGAATGTTCAGACGGAGTCTCATCTTAGTGCTGGAATCTGCACCATGGCCTCCTGCAAAGTTCCAGTGATTTCACAGAGGCTGGTCTGCTCTTGTTCAATACCATGCATTCTTCTGTGAATGCTCTGCAACTTCCTGAGAATAAAGTACTTGTGAATTTATCCCCAGGCATGTCTCGGCCTCCTGGCAAGTGTGGTTGGCTGCTGTGTGACAGTAGATGGTCCTGATGTGGCCTGCGTTTGGTACTGATGCTGCTGCTGTTGGACACCCTACTGAAGTTTTTCCACACCAGATTGTGTTGTGTCTGTCTGCCTTCCAGATTTCCAGGTCCTTTATGCTTTGGCCCTTTCATACAAAACCCCTATGTTCCAGAAAAGTTTCACTATGAAGTGGTAGCAATCTTTCTTTAATGCAAATGTTTTAGCTTTGCCAGCTGTCATGTTATCTTGGGAGGTAAAGGAAAAAATATTAACTCAAGTTGTAAATGTACATGATGTGAGCATAAATGGGCTGACATTGTTATACAATCATATGTGGCTATCCAGACCAACACCAAAATTTGAGACAGAGCTATGGACATGATGGCCCTCATTACAACACTGGCGGTCGGTGTTAAAGCGGCGGTAATACCGCCGACAGGCCCGGCGGTAAAAAATGGAATCACTCCCAAACCCCCTCCATCTACCCGTCCCAGTGTGTCTAAAAAACTTTTCCTGCCTAACGTTGACCTCTTCCCTACATCCCCCCGTCCGTCCCCTAGGGCCAGGCGTTCCAGGTCCCAACCCAGCACCTCAGCCACCACATCACTGGGCACAGTGGTCCCAACAACAGCGGGCTTTTCGAGTGCGCCAAGCATCAGGGCAGCCAGTGTGCCACGTAGCGAGGGCAAGGACATTCCGCCACCTGCGAAAGTTAAAAAGTTGCCCACATCCCGGAGGGAGAAGGCGAAAACACTTGCCACCAAGGGCTCAGGGAAAACAAAAGGGGATGGTGGCAAGACAGCTGCACCACTATCCAAGGTGGGGAAGGGCAAGAAAATCAAGGGCAGGTCAGGAGAGGGCATGGTGGCACCGACTATGGGACCAGTGTCACACGTTCTGTCCACGTCGACGCCAACCGGTACGGCGGGGAAGACCGCTACCTGCACCGCCACCTGCACCGCCACCAGCACCGCAGTTACTGAGTCCGCCACCAGCACTGCAGTCACTGAGCTCGCCACCAGCACCGCTGCCACAGAGTCTGCCGCCAGCACCGATGCCACAGAGTCAGCCGCAAGCACCGCTGCCACAGAGTTCGCCACCAGCACCGATGCCACAGAGTCCACCACAAGCACTGCTGCCATTGAGTCCGCCGCCAGCACCGCTGCCACAGTGTCCGCAGCCAGCACCAATGCCACTGAGCCTGCTGCCAGCACTGCCGCTGCTGACACCGCAGCAAGCACCGCCAGAATCCAAGAGACATCCTGAGCCAGTGGCACCACCGCAGACATGGCTGTCATCCCCAGTGGTCAGTCGACCGAGCCTGGTGGTCAGTTCCAGGAGCCTGGGAAGCTTCCATGATGCACCAACTTCAATTGAGAAAAGCATCCACTACCTCTGTCCTTGGCAGGCAGGAGGAAGCACTCTGGGCACAAAGCCCCCTCCAGAACCAGTGGAGTATCCCATCCACTACCTCTGTCCTTGGCAGGATGAAACACTTTGGGCACAAATCCCCCTCCAGAACCAGTGGAGAAAGGCATCCACTACTTGTGCCTTGGCAGGATGAAGCACTCTGGGCACAAAGCCCCCTCCAGAACCAGTGGAGAAAGGCATCCACTACATTAGTCCTTGGCAGGATGAAGCACTCTGGGCACAAAGCCCCCTCCAGAACCAGTAGAGAAAGGCATCCACTACCTCAGTCCTTGGCAGGATGAAGAACTCTGGGCACAAAGCCCCCTCCAGAACCAGTTAAGTATCACATCCACTACCTCTGTCCTTGGCAGGATGAAGCACTCTGGGCACAAAGCCCCCTCCAGAACCAGTGGAGAAAGGCATCCACTACCTCTGTCCTTGGCAGGATGAAGCACTCTGGCCACAAAGCCCCCTCCAGAACCAGTGGAGTATCACATCCACTACCTCTGTCCTTGGCAGGATGAAGCACTCTGGGCACAAAGCCCCCTCTAGAACCAGTGGAGTATCACATCCACTACCTCAGTCCTTGGCAGGATGAAGCACTCTGGCCACAAAGCCCCCTCCAGAACCAATGGAGTATCACATCCACTACCTCTGTCCTTGGCAAGATGAAGCACTCTGGGCACAAAGCCCCCTACAGAACCAGTGGAGAAAGGCATCAACCTGAGAGACTGTGGCTTTGCACTCCCCAGGAAGGTACAGTGGGCAAACCACCCACTGGAGAGACTTGAGAGACTGTGGCTTTGCACTCCCCAGGATACAGCAGTGGGCAAACCACCCACTGAAAAGACTTGAGAGACTGTGGCTTTGCACTCTCCATGATACAGCACTGGGCAAACCACCCACTGGAGAGACTTTAGAGAATGTGCCTTTGCACTCCCCAGGATACATCAATGGGCATGGAGCCCCCTCGTGGAGCAGTGGCGTCGTGCACTCATCCGGCTGAGGTGCCCCCCTTCCCTTCCCTCTGGGGTGCCTGTTTCATTTCGATCTGATGTCCCTGCAGGGTTCTCTCTGTTTGAAGTCTGGTACCGAGTGTGGGCCTCGCCCATGCATTTTGGGCCCAGTGGTCCACGGACAATAATTGGTGCACTATTCGAATTTGTGTAGTTGATGTACATAATTGTATATACTGTATTTCGAGTTTTGACTACTGGATTTTTCATGATTACAATCGTTCAACTCATTTCCTTTTGTCCTTGTGTTCTTGAAAGGGGGGTGGGGGGTGTAAATGTAATGTTGCAGTGTGTATTTGTGTGTATGGTGTTGTGGGTGAGGGTGGGGGTGTTGTGTGTTGCGTGTGTGTGTCACTCTCTTTTCCCTCCCCCTCCCTTGTTTTGTAGGTGCAGTACTCACCATAGTTGTCGCCGCCGTCTATGTTGCTCCTGATAGAGGAGCAGGAATACCATCACAGGGAGTATTTGGAGTTCTGGCTCTATGGCGTCCTGGTTCCCCGTGGGGTGTGGAGAGGTGAGTGTTTTCCCTTCCAAGTCCTGTTTCCGCCGTGTTTTTGTTTGCGTTGGTTCCGCCCTGGAAAAGGTGGTGGATTGGCCTCTCATAATAGTGTGGGCGGTACATTGTCTTCCGCCTGTCTGTTGGCGGTGACCACCAAGCTGTTTGTTTCTACCGACGTGGCTGTCGGAGTGTTAAAGTGGCTGTCTATGTTGGCGGTTGATGGAGGGGGTTTGGGAGTGGAGGTTGTAGGAGGTGTACGAATGTTGTATTTGGGTGAAGGTGCATGGGCTGGAGACTGTTGTGAGGTGGATGGCTGTTGGGTGGGTGTGTGCCTGGGTTTGTGTACTTTGGGAGGTGGGCTCACAGACACACTGGTAGAGGACACAGGGGATCTGTAAATGGTAGTGGGGTGGTGAGTGCATGTGAGCGGTGTGTGCTGATGGGCGTGCTGGTGATGTAGGTAGTGGCTGAGGATGTAGTGCATGCAGGTGTGAGTGGAGACAAGACTGGGAGGGAGGAGGACGACGTGGAGGAGGGGGACACAGTGGAGGCTTTAGATGTTGGTATGTCTGCATGGGAATGATGCTTGTGTGAGTGCCTGTGGGATGTGTGGTGCTTATGTGTGCCTAAGCCACCCTTGGGTGATGAGGTGTGTGCATGCTGGTCTGATGGTGTGCTTGGGTTAGGCTGAGGAACAAGGGATTGGGTCTGGGTGGAGGAATTTGGAGGGGGAGGCTGGACTCAGGGACAATGGCTGCCATCAGTGATGAGGCCAGAGCATGAAATGCTCTCTGTTGGGCTGCCTGGCCAGAATGTATGCCCTCCAGGTATGCATTTGTTTGTTGCAAATGCCTCTCAACACCCTGGATGGCATTCAGAATGGTAGATTGCCCAACAGTGAGGAATCTCAGGAGTTCAACAGCCTCCTCACTGAGGGAAGCAGGGCTGACTGGGGCAGGGCCTGAGGTGCCTGGGGCGAAGGAGATGCCCACCCTCCTGGGTGAGCGGCCACGGGACACACGTTAAGGGGCTGCTGGGAGGACAGAGCTGGTGGGGGGGTGGCAGCTGTACCTGTTGATGCAGGGGGCACAGAGGGGCCCGCCACTGCAAGGGAGCTCCCATCAGAGGAGGAGTCGCTGTCGCTGAAGTCACCTCCTGTCCCCGCCATGGAGCTCCCCTCGCCCTCCATCCCACTGGTGGCTTCAGACTCTATTGTCTCGCCCTCCAGGGCCAAGTGGGATGCAGCTCCCTCCTGCTCCGGTGCCACTGCTCCTCCGCCTGATGATGCTATTGCACACAAGAACAGGGAGACCACAAAAAGGGTGGGGGAAAGACAGAAGAAAGACATGTTCAGTGCATGCAATACCACTACTGTTGGCAGACACTACAAACACAGCAGCCCTCTGCACTACGCCATGCACTTAGAGTTCCTATAGTAATCACACGCCCATGGCGTACAAGGCCTATGCTCGATTGCTGCACACATGGAAGTCACAGGAACCTGACTAGGTGCAGATGGCTCTAACCACTGGTGGGGTTGGGGTGCCACATAGCCTGCCTCACAAAGGGTCCTTGCCTACAAAGCTCGCCCTGGCTTAGGGTAACCCACTGCCCACCTCCCCCACCCAGACACCTTGTAATGTGCGCAGACTCAGATGGATGTGACAGTACTCATCCCCTTGTGGCTGCTGTGATGCCCTGAAGCGCCCATCCAACTCTGGATACGCCACCGCCAGGCTCCGGAACATCAGGGGGATCATGGTGCGACGGGCACCCCTCCCACATTGGGAGGCCATCCCCAGCTGGTCCTCCGCCATCTTCTTACTCCAGCGGCGAAGGTCCTCCCATCTTTTACGGCAGTGGGTGCTTCGTCTGTGGTGGACCCCCAGGGTCTGGACGTCCTTGGCGATGGCACACCAAATATCCTTCTTCTGGTGGGCACTGACCTAGAGGAATAGTACAGGGGAAAAGGACAAACTGTGACCGTCTGGACCGTCACAGTCATTGGCCCACATTCCCACCCTTGCCCTGACGCACATACACTCAAGGTCCGCACATGCAGGCCTCAGTCCCCCCCCATGTATCTTCCATCCACACCACTCCAAACAGGCATTGCCCATGGAGCAATTTCACAGTGGACTCACCTGTCTGTCTAGAGGACCGTACAGTAGTGTGTACTGGGGGAGGGCCCATCCACTAACTTCTGCAACTCCTCTGAAGTGAAGGCAGGGGCCCTTTCCCCAGACACATGAGCCATCGTCGCTTCCAGACTGAGGGCACAGCAGCACTTGCAGTGTAGGTCCTCTCCTGTCGAAGGTCAGGTATCAAGTGAGTGAACAGACAGAAAGTGGCGGTCACGTCCATGGCGGTGCGTACCGTCACCACCGGCGTACATCGTCATTGGCTCCTGGGACCCATAGGGTCCAATGTTAACCAATGCAGGATTGCCCCGACCGTGTAGAACACCAGCGCAGTTACCTCATATCCCCTTGTCCCACCTTACAGGTCAGACAGCGGCCCTTTCAGGGGGCCACATGGCATTATTAATAACTGCGTCACACCTATCTAGGCCTTGCATACACACAGTAACAGACACATTGCCGATTTACAAATGTTTGCTACTGACATTTAGTTATACATCAGTGTTGGCTGACTCTCTGCTTGCTGTTCTCCTCCATAGGGCATGTCCGCTGGGGCAGGTGGTGATATGGCGGCATCCTCCGGTGTACAGACCACTGGTGGACCTGTCAACAATGGAAGAGAGACACGTAATAGACACCTACAGACTTGATCGTGCAACAATCCAGGAACTGTGTACCCAGTTGGAGCCAGACCTGATGTCAGCAATCCACCATCCCACAGGAATCCCCCCTCTAGTGCAGGTCCTTTCAGTACTCCATTTCCTGGCAAGTGGGTCTTTTCACACAACAGTGGCAATTACATCAGGGATGTTCCAGCCTATGTTCTCAAACGTGTTGGCCAGAGTGTTTTCTGCCCTGCTGAAACACATGCGCAGCTACATCGTTTTCCCTCAGGTGGAAGATTTGCCAACAGTGAAAGGTGACTTCTATTCCCTGGGACATATCCCCAACATCATAGGTGCCATTGATGGGACACATGTGGCCTTGGTACCCCCCCCACCGCAGGAGTGAACAGGTGTACAGAAACCGGAAGAGCTACCATTCAATGTATGTGCAGATGGTGTGTTTGTCCGAACAGTATATCTCCCATGTGAATGCCAAGTTTCCTGGCTCAGTGCATGACGCTTACATTCTGAGGAATAGCAGCATCCCTTATGTGATGGGGCAACTCCAGAGGCACCGTGAGTGGCTAATAGGTGAGGACAAGGACCCTATACCCTGTGAATAGTTGTCTGGGTCTGGGGTTGTCCCTAAAGGTTAGTGTGTGTCTAACAGTTGTCCCTCGACATTTGCAGGTGACTGGTTACCCCAACCTGTCATGGCTAATGACCCCAGTGAGAAATCCCAGGACAAGGGCAGAGGATACAATGAGGCACATGGGCGAACTAGGAGAGTGATCGAAAGGACCTTCGGCCTCCTGAAGGCCAGGTTCCGGTGCCTCCATATGACAGATGGTTCTCTCTACTACTCACCAAAGAAGGTGTGCCAGATCATCGTGGCCTGCTGTATGCTGCACAACCTGGCATTGCGATGACAGGTGCTTTTTCTGCAGGAGGATGATCCAGAAGGAGGTCTTGTGGCAGCTGTGGAGCCTGTAGACAGTGAAGAAGAGGAGGCAGGATGGGCCCGCTGGGTGGGTGCTGTGCTGGTGTTTCCTGAGGGGGGAGGCTCTGTGGTGGCTTGTGCCAGTGTCAGGGAAGCCGACTGTCCCGAGGTCCCAGATGGGCCAGGCTGGTCATCTTGACCAAGTTGGACAGAGCTGCTGTCATCACTGTGGGACTCTTCTGTGGGGGGAGTGGACATGTCTGGAACCTCCTGTCCGGTGACGTTGGGTAGGGGTCCTGCAAGGGTGTAAAGGCATGATTATTGCATCTGTGTGTGCCATCGTGTGCAATGGGTGGGTGACCCTGTACTCCAGTGCTTGCAGTCTTGTGTAGGACCTTGTGTGATAATTGGTTTGGGGATCTGTGTGGGTATCTGTAGTGGACATGCTTTGGTGATGGGTGTCCATGCTTTGGTGTTGCGTGCAGGGCTTGGTGTTGGGATGTGTGGGTTGTGATAGTGGGACATTTGTGAGGTGTTGGAGTGATGGGGGTGAGTGTGAAGGTAGGGTATGTGATAGCATGCAGGTAGGGTGGGGGATGTAATAGTTAAGATTTGACTTCCCAGAGTCCATTCCTCCTGATACTCCTGCGAGACCCTCAGGATGCAGTATAGCCAAGACCTGCTCCTCCTATGTTGTTAGTTGTGGGGGAGGAGGTGGGGTCTGCCGCCAGTCCTCTGAACTGCAATCTGGTGTCTTGAGACCAAGGAACGTACCTTCCCCCGTAGGTCGTTCCACCTCTTCCTGATGTCATCCCTAGTTCTTGGATGCTGTCCCACTGAGTTGACCCTGTCTATGATTCTGCGCCATAGCTCCATCTTCCTAGGTATGGAGGTGTGCTGCACCTGTGATCCGAATAGCTGTGGCTCTACCTGGACGATTTCCTCCACCATGACCCTCAGAGAACCTGGGGTGTCTTAGCAGTGCCATGGTGTGGTGTGGTTGATGTGTGAGGTGGTGTGTGTTGTGATGTGTGAGGGGATGTGTTTGTGTGTGATGTCTGAGGTGTGTGGATGTTGTGTGAGTGTGGATGCTAGTATTGTTGATGGTGGTATCTCTCTCTGGGCTTCTTTCTCAATTTGTGTCATAGGGGTTTGTCGGTGATGTGGGTGTGTGTTTTATATTGTATTGAGTGTGTGGGAGTGGTGTGTGTATGTGTATCAGGTGTGTGTATTTCGAATTGTACAATGTGGTTGTGTTTTGTAAATGTGTGTGTATTTTGAGCACGGCGGTGTGTACCGCCAATGAAATACTGCGGTTGAAAGACCGCCACGTGGATTCGTAGGTCGTGATACTGTGGGCGTATTCCTGTTGGCATGATGGTGTCGGTTTTGTTATCGCCAGTTTACCCCTGACCTTTGGTGGGGCGGACTTGTGTGGGTGTCTGGATTTTGGCAGAGTCCGGCTTGTGGGTCGTAATAGCTGTAGCGGAATTCTGCCGCCGCAGCTGTGTGTTGGCGGTCTTCTGCACGTCAGTAAGCGGGATTTACCGCCAATGTTGTAATGAGGTCCTATACCTTCAGTACATAGACATTTCCTAATTAAACGAGGAAAACTCAGTCAAGTGCGATCAGTGTAGGTGGGCAATAATGAAATGTAATCACAATATGATTACAACCATATCATTCAGAACAGTGAGTCATGCTCACGTTGATGTGTTTATAGTAAATTGGACACATGGTCCAGATATTGAAACTTTTGGTGTTGATAAGGCGTAATACAAGTGCGCTGAAACTTGCACATCAGCATACGTGAATGTTGACAAGGTAAGCAAGTCCTGGTAGTATGCCTCTGCATTGTATAACTCATCTGGACTTACACGAGGCAGCACACATTGCTGACTTTAATACTCAGTATCGGATAGGCAATACATGGATGGGGGGAGATGTTGGCTACCTCCTGCAGAATATTACTGGGGTAAATTTCACTAGTTGACCATCAGGCAAATACACTGAAATCTGACATATATCTTCTGGTGTACACTTGTAGCAATACCATGATGACCTTTACTTAAAAATATTTCTGAACACTTATTGTCCCAGGGCTTCATATGTCAGTGCATATGTTAAATTCCAAAATGCATCTCAGGAGTGTATGTATGCATGCTGGAATACTCATATGTCCAAGAACTCTGTGGAGTATAATGCAGGGACCTTTGCAGCATGATGCAAGGTTGACTGTGCTGGTGCTAGCCAGTCCAACTTACCCCACTTGTTGGTGAGCAGTGTAAAGGGCTGTATACTGCTATCAAATTGAATTCCTGCATGTCTACTTTTACACAGCGTAGCAACATTATTGTATGAATGCCTCCCAGAGATAGACCATAGGAGATATACGAGAATGAGTTTGTCCTTTCATTGACAATACATGTGCAGACAAGTGCATTTGTCCAGCTGGCCACACCATGCCAATGATACTGTATCCATGCATTGAGGCCTACTGGAACGCTTAAGTTTAACAGCAGTTACATTTGCACAATGTGCTCCAAAACATACACTTTGCACATAGATATGAAAGCTGACATCTAGTTAAGACTTGCAAATCCAAATGACCAGAATCCTGCCATTTATACTTCCACACTTACAATGTGCATCAGACAGTGATTCTGGGAATGATTTGTACAATACCATGGTTACCTAGAGTAGCAGGCCTACATCCTTACAACCTCCAGATCATCGGAGTAAATGTTCCTCTGCCACTCCATTTCACAATGTGATGATATGGACTACTTTGACGGAGGCTCAAGTACCACTGAGGCTGGATTACAACAGTCATACTTCAAGGTAAGTAAATACTTATGATAATGTACAAACACCCTAACAGAAACACATGTTGACATGACATTTGTTTTCTGCCATGGGTCTAATTCATAATTTGGTAAAACTTTGCCCTATAACAACATTCTAGCATCCATCATAGGAAAAATGGTTTATTGTGATGGCTACCCTGCTGACACTGTCCCACATGATTTAACAGTTTAGTTTTTGATTTGACATGCAATTACAGGGAAAGGTATGTGTCCCAAAGCATTTTAAGTGTTAATCAGCAGGAATCTTTAGCCACACCTATAGGTAGCCCACACTGGAATTATGTAGCAGGAGAGGTGAAATGTATGTAGCATGTATGATCAAAGTATGCTGCATGATGAAGGAATTTTGTATTACTCTGATTGCATGATACCTTCCTGCACTTGGTGTAATATTTTACACATCATCAGCACCTATGTCACACACAAATATGAAAATAGGCAACATATACGAGCCCAGACAAGCTTAGCGATGGTTGTTTAACTTTGCAGCTACATCTGTTGAAACATGGTTTGTTACGCTTGTGCCATTTTTGTTATGACCAAATTTTATTGCATTGCACACTGCAGAGTATGCAGCAGATGATGAGTGATCCTGATTACATTGCCTCTGCATTCACAATGACATGCCTCCTTGTCAATGTTAATTTAATCTGTGGCCAAATTCTGCTGTGTTGGAACACTGACTGTAAATTGGTTGCAGGTGATTGCTAGCTCGCAATACACATAACAATGTTACAAATGAGACGAATCTCACACAGACGTCAATAAGCTACATCCATGTACTTATTGCATTTATTGGTTGCATGGGGTCCTGAAGCTATCGACTTCACCCTGGTTAAATAGGACATGTCAATCTAGAAGACAATGATTTTGATATTGCAATGTTATTAGTGACGGTTGTAGGAGGCTGGCCTGGCTTGTAGTGGGTACCAAGGGGTACTTACACCTTGCACCAGGTCCAGGTATCCCTTATTAGTGTAGAGGGGTGTCTAGCAGCTTAGGCTGATAGAAAATGGTAGCTTAGCAGAGCAGCTTAGGCTGAACTAGGAGACAAGTGAAGCTCCTACAGTACCACTAGTGTCACTTGCACAATATCATAAGAAAACACAATACACAGATATACTAAAAATAAAGGTACTTTATTTTTATGACAATATGCCAAAGTATCTCAGTGAGTACCCTCAGTATGAGGATAGCAAATATACACAAGATATATATACACAATACCAAAATATGCAGTAATAGCAATAGAAAACAGTGCAAACAATGTGTAGTCACAATAGAATGCAATGGGAGCACATAGGGGCAACACAAACCATATACTCTAGAAGTGGAATGCGAACCACGAATGGACCCCAAACCTATGTGAGCTCGTAGAGGGTCGCTGGGACTGTAAGAAAACAATGAGGGTTAGAAAAATAGCCCACCCCAAGACCCTGAAAAGTGGGTGCAAATTGCACCTAAGTTCCCCAAAGAGCACAGAAGTCGTGGTAGGGGAATTCTGCAAGAAAGACCAACACCAGCAATGCAACAACATTGGATTTCCTGACGAGAGTACCTGTGGAACAAGGGGACCAAGTCCAAAAGTAACGATCAAGTCAGGAGTGGGCAGATACCCAGGAAATGCCAGCTGCGGGTGCAAAGAAGCTGCCACCGGATGGTAGAAGCTGTGGATTCTGCAAGAACGACAAGGGCTAGAAACTTCCCCTTTGGAGGATGGATGTCCCATGTCGTGCAGAAAGACCGCAAACAAGCCTTGCTAGCTGCAAGGGTCGCGCTTAGGGTTTTTGGAAGCTGCTGTGGCCCAGGAGGGACCAGAATGTCGCCAATTATGTGAGAAGACAGAGGGGGCGTCCAGCAAGACAAGGAGCCCACTCAGAAGCAAGCAGCACCCGCAGAAGTGCCGGAACAGGCACTATGAAGTGGAGTGAACCGGAGCTCACCCGAAGTCACGAAAGAGAGTCCCACGATGCCGGAGGACAACTCAGGAGGTCGTGCACTGCAGGTTAGAGTGCCGGGGACCCAGGCTTGGCTGTGCACAAAGGAAATCCTGGAAGAGTGCACAGGAGCCGGAGTAGCTGCAAAACATGCAGTCCCCAGCAATGCAGTCTAGCGTTAGGAGGCAAGGACTTACCTCCACCAAACTTGGAATGCAGAGTCACTGTACTGTGGGAGTCACTTGGACAGAGTTGCTGAGTTCAAGGGACCTCGCTTGTTGTGCTGAAAGGAGACCCAGAGGACCAGTGATGCAGTTCTTTGGTGCCTGTGGTTTCAGGGGGAAGATTCCATCGACCCACGGGAGATTTCTTCAGAGCTTCTAGTGCAGAGGGGAGGCAGACTACCCCCACAGCATGCACCACTAGGAAAACAGTCGAGAAGGCGGCAGGATCAGCGTTACAAGGTCGCAGTGGTCGTCTTTGCTACTTTGTTGCAGTTTTGCAGGCTTCCAGCGTGGTCAGCAGTCGATTCCTTGGCAGAAGGTGAAGAGAGAGATGCACAGGAACTCTGATGAGCTCTTGCATTCGTTATCTAAAGAATTCCCCAAAGCAGAGACCCTAAATAGCCAGAAAAGGAGGTTTGGCTACCTAGGTGAGAGGATAGGCTAGCAACACAGGTAAGAGCCTATCAGAAGGAGTCTCTGATGTCACCTGCTGGCCCTGGCCACTCATAGCAGTCCAGTGTGCCAGCAGCACCTCTGTTTCCAAGATGGCAGAGGTCTGGAGCACACTGGAGGAGCTCTGGGCACCTCCCAGGGGAGGTGCAGGTCAGGGGAGTGGTCACTCCCCTTTCCTTTGTCCAGTTTCGGGCCAGAGCAGGGCTGGGGATCCCTGAACCGGTGTAGACTGGCTTATGCAGAAATGGGCACCATCTGTGCCCATGAAAGCATTTCCAGAGGCTGGGGGAGGCTACTCCTCCCCTGCCTTAACACCTTTTTCCAAAGGGAGAGGGTGTAACACCCTCTCTCTGAGGAATTCCTTTGTTCTGCCCTCCTGGGCCAAGCCTGGCTGGACCCCAGCAGGGCAGAAACCTGTCTGAGGGGTTGGCAGCAGCAGCAGCTGCAGTGAAACCCCAGGAAAGGCAGTTTGGCAGTACCCGGGCCTGTGCTAGAGACCCGGGGAATCATGGGATTGTCTCCCCAATACCAGGATGGCATTGGGGGGCAATTCCATGATCTTAGACATGTTACATGGCCATGTTCGGAGTTACCATTGTGAAGCTACACATAGGTAGTGACCTATGTGTAGTGCACGCGTGTAATGGTGTCCCCGCACTCACAAATTCCGGGGAGTTTGCCCTGAACAATGTGGGGGCACCTTGGCTAGTGCCAGGGTGCCCACACACTAAGTAACTTAGCACCCAACCTTTACCAGGTAAAGGTTAGACATATAGGTGACTTATAAGTTACTTAAGTGCAGTGGTAAATGGCTGTGAAATAACGTGGACGTTATTTCACTCAGGCTGCAGTGGCAGGCATGTGTAAGAATATTCAGAGCTCCCTATGGGTGGCAAAAGAAATGCTGCAGCCCATAGGAATCTCCTGGAACCCCAATACCATATACTAGGGAATTATAAGGGTGTTCCAGTATACCAATGTAAATTGGTGAAATTGGTCACTAGCCTCTTAGTGACAATTTGGAAAGAAATGAGAGAGCATAACCACTGAGGTTCTGATTAGCAGAGCCTCAGTGAGACAGTTAGTCATAACACAGGTAACACATACAGGGCACACTTATGAGCACTGGGGCCCTGGCTGGCAGGGTCCCAGTGACACATACAACTAAAACAACATATATACAGTGAAATATGGGGGTAACATGCCAGGCAAGATGGTACTTTCCTACAACGGTACACAGAGTCCACATTACATCATAAAAACAATGTAATCCCAGTGTTTAAGAAATATTAAACACTCTTCAGACACATATGCATACATTGTTTTAATAAGGGATGCAGCTTGTCACTTGGCAGGGCTGAGCTGGCTAGATGTTGAAGGTCAGAGGTAACTATCATCACATACCTCAAGCATGTGATGTTTTCAGTACTGCTGGTCAGCAGCATCTCAGCCCCCTTTTGCACCATGACACATGGTTGATACCATCTGCCCTTGGTAGACCGAAGCTGCGATGGGAAAGGACAGATATACGCTGCATGTGACATTGTAAAGGCCATATCAGAATTGTTGTGGTGCTGGTGCAGAATGCTGACTAGCAACAATGCATGCTTCCTTGCAACATGGTATGAGGGTGCATGCCTTGTAAGTAGGTTTGTAAGGCCCACATTCTTACACATCTACATTTGCCTGAGGCATGATAATTTGTGTACGTGTGCTGCACAATGCAAAACACATGGAACGTTTGACATGAATAGAGACTGAAAATATATTCCCTCCTTATCCATCAACTGTGTAGGTCTGGCATTTTTGGAGCATTCCCTGGTCATTCTAGGTAAATCTGGGAATGCTTATAATTGCATGCGTGTTCAATGTGAACAGCCATCCACAACCCACTGAACAGCGCCATGTGCCAGGGTACGGCAACGCAACTATTGGCCCTGCATTGCTTCACGCTGGTTTTATGTAGCCACTCTGAGGCACACAAATTGCCCTTATGTTGCTCCAATATTTTCACTTTATTCATTGCAATGCACATGATGCAAGCTGCATGGTGCAATGTAAAACAGCTACATTTCAAATGTTGGCCCTTTAATGTTTAGGTTTTGCATGACTGCTATAGCTACATTACTAGATGCAGATGGCACAGATATATATACCTACGGGGCCTTTGAGATCCAGCCCTACACTGTTTAATTTGTGTAATGGTATGATCCATTACAGATATTGTGATCAGGTGCCAACACACACTCTCCACCTGTCGTTCCTGTCCTTGGGTGGGTACCCCTGGCTGACCCTACCCCCAGAGGTTAGCATCCTGGGAGGGTAGTGCAAAATAAGCCATAGGAGGCCCCCACCTACGCCTTTCAAAAAATCTTCCAAACATGCCCCTATCCCTCCCTGACATCCAATACCCCACCCCAAACAAAAACCCCTTATACATATGCCTACCTCTACTATATATAACCCCGAAATAGACGAGTACCCAACAATACAAAGGCAAATAATAATTCAATTTCATACAAAAAGAATCTTAAGGCATGCAATTCACACAAGACAGGGACAGATCAGACACCAACATGAGCAAAAATCGTTCCAAACCAGCAGACACTCTCAAAACACAATCATCACACAGCACAAACTAACAGACGGTAACTGACTTTCACACTTCCTAGTATGCAGCCTGCCACACCCATTGCATAATTTCCTGCATGTGTCCAGCACTTTTCCGACCTTTCCTTTGATTGGTCTGATGCATTGATACACAAATGGACATTGCATGATGGATGGATACACTGTGCAGTAGCACTTCTGCAGTTCCAAGCAATGGCAGTGATGCATGGGTTCAGACCTACACAACAGGGAGAATGTGCAGGATCTACAGTAAAAGCATGGCTTTTAGTGGGTCTTTTGCCTGAGGCCCATTTCCATAGGTCCTGAACTGGGGTGGCAGCCCTTGGCAGGTCTGAGTGAAAGATGGCAGTGTCTAGGTGATGAAGCAGGGTGGTTGGTAGTCTTTCATGTCCCTGACACTTAGGGGCCTATTTACAAGCAGAGATGCATTTCTCTTGCACAACACAAGATGGTGCAAGAGCAACACAAGTCCTAAATACCATTTATGAAGCTATGCAGGGCCACTTTGTGTGGCCCTTTGTGGGGACATAAATCAGGACTAAGACAATGCAGTGCAATTGCTGCATTCGCTTACTCTACTCTGGGAAGGTGTTCCATGGTTAATGCATGGATATGCCCTTGCAAGCCCCATCGTTTTAAACACATTCCCATATTTACCAGAACCTGTAAACCTATGAATGCACCAGAAAGATATGCTTTCCCAGGAGAGATGTACGAAGGAGTAACAAATGTAATTATACTTGTTACTTCCTGTTTCAATGTGTGCTGAATCCTACAGCATATGAAGATGGAGTAATATGCCTCTCAGGATTTGTTTGCATGAAAGTGTCCCTTCGTGCACAAACACATTCCAGCATGGAACACAAGCACCCTTGCACCATGGGGCAAGGGTGCATGTGTTGGCGCTAGTGAGCCAAAATGCCACCAGCGCTTTGGAAAAGGAAGGGATGCATTGTATACTATTAAATACAGCACATTCCTGCCCTTTTGTTTTGACAAATTACAGTGCAGTAAGGGGACTGGCTGTGCTGCACGGTGTGACCTTGCTCAATTTATGTCCCTCGGTGTACAGTCACAGGACATTTGGTGACCAATACTGTGATCCACAAGTGTCAGTCTACCACCAGCATACTGACATACAGCACTCACAGTCGCCACACACAGTTTGGTTCTACACTCCCTTTGAGTTTCATCTTATGGATTGTATTTGTCTTGCACAGGCACATACATTCTGTGCATGATTTCATCATGCACACACTTCCAGCTCAACCTGATGCTGGACAGGGGTGACTAAAACACACAGGGGGTCATTCTGACCTCGGCGGTAAAAGGCGCTTACCGCCAGTCAGAAGACCGCCATAACACCGCCGCGGCCACGGAAAGCCGCCACGGTCATTCTGACCCACAACGGCCAAACCTCCAAAAATACGACCTCCACTGCAGCCCGCCACATCAGCGGGCAGCGATAAACTGGTGATGACCAAACCTCCACCGTCACACCAACAGAAATACGCCCATGCCATTTCGACCCACGAATCAACGCGGCGGGCTTTCCAACGCGGGATTCCATTGGCGGTACACACCGCCGCGGTCAAAATACACACACAGCACCAAAACACAGGCACATTGGACAATTACAAATACACACACCTGATACACATACACAACCCACTCCCACACAATCAATCAACTATAAAACACACCCCCACATCACCCACAAACCCCTACGACCACAATTACTGAGAGAAGGAGAGAGAGACACAGCAGACAATCCATAGCAATACACACTGAGGCACACTACACCATCACACACACCACATAGTAGCACAAAGCACCACACACCAACATACTCATCATCACATACACCACCCCACACCTCACCCACACCACCCCATGGCACCCCAAAGGCACCCACGCTTTTCGGACCAAGAACTCCGGGTCATGGTGGAGGAAATCCTAAGAGTGGAACCCCAGCTCTTCGGCTCACAGGTGCAGCACACCAGTATAGCTAGGAAGGCGGAGCTATGGCAGCGGATCGTGGACAGGGTCAACGCGGTGGGACAGCATCCCAGGAATAGGGAGGACATCCGCAAACGATGGAACGACCTACGGGGGAAGGTCCGATCGATGGTCTCCAGGCACAACATCGCGGTCCAGAAGACTGGCGGCGGACCCCCACCCACCCCTCCCGAATTTACATCATGGGAGCAAGAGGTCTTCAACATCCTGCATCCTCAGGGCCTCGCAGGAGTAGCCGGAGGAATGGACTCTGGTAAGTCCAATCTCAACTACTATATCCCCCCCACCCCACCAGCATGCCAACCCACACCCCCACCCTCACCCCCAACCCCCCAGCACACATCCTCCCTGACAATGTCTCACCAGCACAACCCACCCATCCCAACACCAACTCCTGCATGCCAACACAATCCATGGACACCCATCACCCAAGCATGACCACTGCACTTACTCCCCCCCACTAACTACCCTCACAACACCTCCCTCAAGGGAATGCCTGCACTGGGGGACGAGGGCACCCATAACACGCACGCTATTGCACACACAGAAACAATAACCAAACTCTCTTACCCCATGCAGGACCCGAACGCCAACACAGCAGCCAGGAGGGTCCAGAAATGTCCATCCCACCCCCGGAACAGGCCCACAGTGAGGACAGCAGCTCTGTCGACACTGAACCTGATGACCAGCCCGGACCATCGGGGACCTCTGGGCAGTCGGTTCCCCTCACCCAGACACAGGCCACACCAGACCCGACCCCCTCTGCCAACACCAGCACAGCTCCCACCCAGCGGGCCCATGCCTCTGTCTCTAGGACACGTCAATCAGCGGTGTGTCTGCCACTACAGGGCACCCAGGCTAACCCAACACCCCAACAACAACAGGGACCTGGGGGCAGTGGGAGCGGGCACACCGTCCAGGAGACAGAGGCCGGGGGAAACCGGCCAGCTTGGAGGGCTGCTGTGCGACAGGGGGGGGAGGAGAGGGCCAGGGAACCCACTCTCCAAGAGGCCCTCACCACCATCATGGGGGCCTACCACCACTCCCAAGAGACGATGGCGACGGTACTGGCCAGGTTCACGGAGATCCAGGCACAGCAGGAGGAACGCTACATGGGGTTCAGGGAGGAGCTGAGAATCATCGGGACCGCAATGGGGACCATCGTCCTGGCCCTCAACAGGATAGAAGACGCGTTGCGGGACCATGTGGCACCACACAGGGCCCCTGTCACTAGCCCGGACCAGGAACAGCCTACCACCTCCGCCGGCGCTAGTGGACAGGAGGCCCCAACACCACGGCAGGCCACCAGAACCCCACCTCCTGCTGAAGAACAACCACCCCGTAAGAGGAGCCTGAGATCCAAAAAAAAGACAGAGTAGGATGTCAAGACCCCCGCCAGCAGGACATACCCCCTGAACTCTTCCCACTGTCCCACATTGCCACCCTGTCCAACCATGAACTGCCTCTGCTCCATCCTTCCACAGGCAAAAGGACAATGCACCTGTGAGACTGAGAACTGGACTCTGCCATGGACATTACTCCACCCCCACCCATCACCCTTATAATCACATGTACCAATATCTAGCCCTGTAAATAAATCACATATTGCACACAAATCAGTTTGGAGTCATGCTGTATTATTAGCAAATGTATTACATATTACTGTTCAATATCTGTTCTGTCAATTAGTGATGACAACATACCAATGTCAATACGCTGTAGTTCATGGGCAAACCAAGCAGAAGTCAGGCACTGCATCATACAGCACTGAGAAGGGAAGGGAAAATCAAAAATTACCCAAAAAGATCTGGTGGGAACTACAGAAAGTACAGATGCAGGAGGCTAGAAGCAATTGTGAAATGGCGTGGGTGATTCTTACCTGGGTGTTACTGGAAATACTGTTGTATCACTCTGTCCCTATTGTCTGTGTCGTCCTCTGAGTCTTCCTCCTCTTCACTCTCCACAGGCTCCACGGCTTCTACAACACCACCATCTGGACCATCCTCCTGCAGGAAAGGCACCTGGCGTCGCAAAGCCAGGTTGTGAAGCATACAGCACGCCACGATGATATGGCACACCTTCTTTGGTGAGTACATTAGGGATCCACCTGTCATATGCAGGCACCTAAACCTGGCCTTCAGGAGGCCAAAGGTTAGCTCAATCACCCTCCTAGTACGCCCATGGGCCTCATTGTAGCGTTCCTCTGCCCTTGTCCGGGGATTCCTCACTGGGGTCAGTAGCCACAGCAGGTTGGGGTAACCAGAGTCACCTATTAGCCACACACGTTGTCTCTGTAGCTGCTCCATCACATAGGGGATGCTGCTATTTCGCATCACATACGCGTCATGCACTGACCCTGGGAACTTGGCATTTACATGGGAGATGTACTGGTCAGCCAAACAGACCACCTGGACATTCATCGAATGATAATTTTTTCTGTTTCGGTACACCTGCTCATCGTCTTTTGGGGGTACCAAAGCCACATGGGTCCCATCAATGGCACCAATGATGTTGGGGATATGTCCAAGGGCATAGAAATCACCCTTCACTGTAGGCAAGTCACCCTCCTCTGGGAAAATGATGTAGCTCCGCATGAGTTTCATCAGGGCAGACAACACTCTGCTCAAAATCTTAGAAAACATAGGCTGAGACATTCCAGATGACATGGCCACTGTGGTCTGGAATGACCCACTGGCCAAAAAATGGAGGACTGACAAAACCTGCACCAGAGGGGGAATCCCTGTGCATTGGCGGATGGGGGACATAAGGGCTGGCTCCAGCTGGGCACACAGTTCATGGATAGTGGCACGGTCAAGTCTGTATCGAAGTATTATATGGCGTTCTTCCATTGTCGACAGGTCCACCAGCGGTCGGTACACGCGAGGATTCCTCCTTCTCATCGCAAGTCCCAGCGGACGGTGCCTAGGAAGGACAACATGGAGCACAGAGTCAGCCAAACCACAGGTACGTACAGACAGCTTGCACAGTTAAAGAATGGCAATGGGTTGAAAGGCGTGTATGTGTGGCAATGCAAGGCCTAGGCCTGTGTGTCGCAGTCAAAATTAAGCCATGTAGGCCCTTGAAATGGCGACTGCCTGACCTGTGAAGTGGGACAATGGGATGTGAGGTCAATGCGCTGGCGGGGCACACCGTGGCGGTAGACGGTCGAAGACCGCGGCGCAAAGCCGCATTGGTTAACATTGAAGCCTATGGGTTTCAGGAGCCAATGACGAAGTGTGCTGGCGGTCGCGGTACGCACCGCCGCGGTACGCACCGCCGCGGGCGTGACCGCCATTTTCTATCTGCTTAATCACTCGAGACCTGATCATCCACAGGAGAGGACCTATACTGCAAGTGCTGCTGTGACCTCGGTCTGGAAGATACAATGGCTGCTGCGACTAGGGAAAGGGCCCCTGCCTTCACGTCTGAAGAGTTGGAGAAGCTCGTGGATGGGGTCCTCCCCCAGTATGCGCTACTCTACGGTCCTCCAGACCAACAAGTGAGTACACCGGGTGCACATGGAATGGGCTATGCCTGTGTGGATTGGGGATGAGAGCATGTGCCATATGGCAAAGTTGGTGGGGGGGGCCAATCACATCTAACATGCAGGTCATTCATGATTTCCTCCTTTCCACCCTGTACATGTCAAATAGGTCAGCGCCCATCAGAAGATCGAGATTTGGCGTGCCATCGCCAAGGAAGTCCGGAACTTGGGGGTCCACAACAGACGGGGCACCCACTGCCGCAAGAGGTGGGAGGACATCCGCTGCTGAACAAGGAAGACCGCAGAAACACTGCTGGGGATGGCCTCCCAACCTAGGAGGGGTGCCAGTCGCACCATAACCCCCCTGATGTCCCGGATCCTGGCGGTGGCCTACCCTGAATTGGATGGGCGCTTTAAGACATCACAGCAGACACAAGGGGGTGAGTATCAGCACATTCTCCCATCTTTCTGCACAGTGGAGGCGTCTGGGTGGGGGAGGAGGGCTGTGGGTGACATTAGGCCAGGGCGCTTTCTGTAGTGTAGTCCTCTCCCTTAGGCATGGCCCTGTGCCCCCGGCCCCACCTCGGAAGGGTGACAAGTACAGCCATTGAAGGTCCAGCATCTCCCATGTGCGCGTTTGACGTCTCTTGGCCTGTTGTCTTAGTCAGTAGTACTGAGTAGTGTACCCCGAATGCGCGGCTTAGTGCATTAGGCACCTGTGTCTGTCCTCTCCGCCAACGGTGTTGACATTGCATTCACTCAACCTGGTCTTCTTTTTTCTCCCCCCACCCTTTCTCTTCATCTTCTTGTGCATGTGTGCATTAGCATCATCAGGCGGAGGAGATTTGGCATCGGAGCACGAGGGAGCTGCAGGACACAAGGCCCCGGTGGGCCCAGGAACAGAAACCGAGGGCACCAGTGATCCGGAGGGCGAGGGGAGCACCACGACGGGGACCGCTGGTGAGAGCAGCGAAAGCGACACGTCTTCAGATGGGAGCTCCCTAGGGGTGGCGGCAACATCCGTGCCCCCCGCCTCTACAGGTACAGCCGCCACCCAGCGCACCAGCCCCGCCCTCCCAGCAGCCCCTCAGTCTTCGCTCCGTGCCGGTTCGCCCAGGAAGGCGCGCGTCTCCTTCGCCCCAGGCACCTCAGCCCCTGCCCCTGTTGCCCCTGCTGCCCTCAGTGCGGAGCTCATTGACCTGGTAAGGACGCTCATTGTTGGGCAGACGACCCTTTTGAATGCCATCCAGGGTGTGCAAAGGGAGGTGCAACAGAGCAATGCGTACCTGGAGGGCATTCATTCGGGTCAGGCTGCCCATCAACGAGCGTTCACTGCTCTGGCCTCAGCACTGACGGCAGCCATTGTCCCTGTTTCCAGCCTCCCTCTTCTTACTGCCTCCAGCCTTTCTCTGTCTCCTGTTCCTCAGCCTATCCCATCCACACCATCAGACCAGCCTGCACACACCTCAACACCCAAGAGCAGCTCATCCAAACACAAGCACCACAGATCCCACAAACACTCACCCAAGCAACACCCAGATGCAGACATGCCAACAGCCACTGCCACCCCTGTGTCCCCCTCCTCCTCGTCTCCCTCCTCCCTCCCTGTGACGTCTACACTCACACCTGCATGCACCCCAACATCAGCCAGTGCTTCCATCACCACCTCACCCTCCACTACAGTCCACACTCGTGCAGTCACCACCCCCACTGCCATTTACACGTCCCCTGTGTCCTCTCCCACTGTGTCTGTCACCCCCTCTTCCAAGACACACAAACGCAGGCAGCCACCCACCCAACAGCCATCCACCTCACGACAGCCTACAGCACCAGCACCTTCACCCAATGACAGCACACCTGACTCTCCTACAACCACCTCCTCTACCTCCACTTCCATCTCCACTTCTCCTACCCTTTACCTTGGCCCTAAAAAACTCTTCATGGCTAACCTTAACCTCTTTCCCCCCGATGAGCTCCCCCATCCATCTTCAAAGAGTCCCAAGAGCACCGCAGCCACCACCAGCCCAGCTTCGGGTGTCACTGTTGTGCCTGGGTTCTGGAGCCCACCCTTTGCCAGCAGTGACACATCGATCAGCAGCAAGGACACGTCCAGCCACCCCCCCGGCAAGAGGACCCGCAAAAACAAGGGCTGCCGTGCGAGGACCGACAGGGCTGCCCCCAAGGAGCAATGTGCGGCCACTTCACCACCCACACCATCTAGGGGAGGCAAGGGCCCGAGAGCCCCATCAAAGGAGCGGAAGGGCAGCAGGAGCGCGGAGAAGGTGGACCCCACATGCCACATCCCAGCTGGGAAGGAGGACACTAAGGAGGCCAGGAGTCCGTCCCCGAAGGGTCCAGAAACGTCACGGTCCGAGGGCCACTGAGCAGGGAGTCCAGGCCAGGTCTGGCTCCCTTGACCTGCTGGATGAGCACCGCTAAACAGGGCCCGCGGTGAAGAAGAGCACCGCTGAACAGGGCCCGCGGTGCAGAAGAGCACCGCTGAACAGGGCCCGCCGTGGAGAAGAGCACCGCTGAACAGGGCCCGCGGTGAAGAAGAGCACTGCTGAACAGGGCCCGCGGTGCAGAAGAGCACCGCTGAACAGGGCCCGCCGTGGAGAAGAGCACCGCTGAACAGGGCCCGCGGTGAAGAAGAGCACCGCTGAACAGGGCCCGCGGTGCTGAAGAGCACCGCTGAACAGGGCCCGCGGTGCAGAAGAGCACCGCTGAACAGGGCCCGCCGTGGAGAAGAGCACCGCTGAACAGGGCCCGCGGTGAAGAAGAGCACCGCTGAACAGGGCCCGCGGTGCAGAAGAGCACCGCTGAACAGGGCCCGCCGTGGAGAAGAGCACCGCTGAACAGGGCCCGCAGTGAAGAAGAGCACCGCTGAACAGGGCCCGCCGTGGAGATAGGCACCGCTGAACAGGGCCCGCGGTGGAGAAGAGCACCGCTGAACAGGGCCCGCGGTGCAGAAGAGCACCGCTGAACAGGGCCCGCCGTGGAGAAGAGAACCGCTGAACAGGGCCCGCGGTGAAGAAGAGCACCGCTGAACAGGGCCCGCCGTGGAGTAGAGCACCGCTAAACAGGGCCCGCCGTGGAGATAGGCACCGCTGAACAGGGCCCGCCGTGGAGAAGAGCACCGCTGAACAGGGCCCGCGGTGCAGAAGAGCACCGCTGAACAGGGCCCGCGGTGCAGAAGAGCACCGCTGAACAGGGCCCGCCGTGGAGTAGAGCACCGCTGAACAGGCCCCGCCGTGGAGATAGGCACCGCTGAACAGGGCCCGCCGTGGAGAAGAGCACTGCTGAACAGGGCCCGCCGTGGAGTAGAGCACCGCTGATCAGGGCCCCGCCGTGGAGATAGGCACCGCTGAACAGGGCCCGCCGTGGAGAAGAGCACCGCTGAACAGGGCCCGCGGTGAAGAAGAGCACCGCTGAACAGGGCCCCGCCGTGGAGAAAGGCACCGCTGAACAGGGCCCGCCGTGAAGAAGAGCACCGCTGAACAGGGCCCGCGGTGAAGAAGAGCACCGCTGAACAGGGCCCCGCCGTGGAGAAAGGCACTGCTGAACAGGGCCCGCCGTGGAGAAGAGCACCGCTGAACAGGGCCCGCGGTGAAGAAGAGCACCGCTGAACAGGGCCCCGCCGTGGAGAAAGGCACCGCTGAACAGGGCCCGCCGTGGAGTAGAGCACCGCTGAACAGGGCCCCGCGGTGGAGATAGGCACCGCCGAACAGGGCCTGCCGTGGAGAAGAGCACCGCTGAACAGGGCCCGCGGTGAAGAAGAGCACCGCTGAACAGGGCCCCGCCGTGGAGAAAGGCACCGCTGAACAGGGCCCGCCGTGGAGAAGAGCACCTCTGAACAGGGCCCGCGGTGAAGAAGAGCACCGCTGAACAGGGCCCCGCCATCTCAAGCACCGCTCCGCTGGGCCCTTCCTGTCAAGCACCGCTCCGCTGGGCACCGCCATCTCAAGCACCGCTCCGCTGGGCCCTTCATCTCAAGCACCGGTCCGCTGGGCCCTTCATCTCAAGCACCGCTCCGCTGGGCCCTTCCTCTCAAGCACCGCTCCGCTGGGCACCGCCATCTCAAGCACCGCTCCGCTGGGCCCTTCATCTCAAGCACCGCTCCGCTGGGCCCTTCATCTCAAGCACCGCTCCGCTGGGCCCTTCCTCTCAAGCACCGCTCCGCTGGGCCCCGCCATCTCAAGCACCGCTCCGCTGGGCCCTTCCTCTCAAGCACCGCTCCGCTGGGCACCGCCATCTCAAGCACCGCTCCGCTGGGCCCTTCATCTCAAGCACCGCTCCGCTGGGCCCTTCATCTCAAGCACCGCTCCGCTGGGCCCTTCCTCTCAAGCACCGCTCCACTGGGCCCCGCCATCTCAAGCACCGCTCCGCTGGGCCCTTCATCTCAAGCACCGCTCCGCTGGGCCCTTCATCTCAAGCACCGCTCCGCTGGGCCCTTCCTCTCAAGCACCGCTCCGCTGGGCACCGCCATCTCAAGCACCGCTCCGCTGGGCCCTTCATCTCAAGCACCGCTCCGCTGGGCCCTTCATCTCAAGCACCGCTCCGCTGGGCCCTTCCTCTCAAGCACCGCTCCGCTGGGCCCCGCCATCTCAAGCACTGCTCCGCTGGGCCCTTCCTCTCAAGCACCGCTCTGCTGGGCACCGCCATCTCAAGCACCGCTCCGCTGGGCCCTTCCTCTCAAGCACCGCTCCGCTGGGCCCTTCCTCTCAAGCACCGCTCCGCTGGGCACCGCCATCTCAAGCACCGCTCCGCTGGGCCCTTCATCTCAAGCACCGCTCCGCTGGGCCCTTCATCTCAAGCACCGCTCCGCTGGGCCCTTCCTCTCAAGCACCGCTCCGCTGGGCCCCGCCATCTCAAGCACCGCTCCGCTGGGCCCTTCATCTCAAGCACCGCTCCGCTGGGCCCTTCCTCTCAAGCACCGCTCCGCTGGGCACCGCCATCTCAAGCACCGCTCCGCTGGGCCCTTCATCTCAAGCACCGCTCCGCTGGGCCCTTCATCTCAAGCACCGCTCCGCTGGGCCCTTCCTCTCAAGCACCGCTCCGCTGGGCCCCGCCATCTCAAGCACCGCTCCGCTGGGCCCTTCCTCTCAAGCACCGCTCCGCTGGGCACCGCCATCTCAAGCACCGCTCCGCTGGGCCCTTCCTCTCAAGCACCGCTCCGCTAGGCCCTTCCTCTCAAGGCCCGCTCCGCTGGGCACCGCCATCTCAAGCACCGCTCCGCTGGGCCCTTCATCTCAAGCACCGCTCCGCTGGGCCCTTCATCTCAAGCACCGCTCCGCTGGGCCCTTCCTCTCAAGCACCGCTCCGCTGGGCCCCGCCATCTGAAGCACCGCTCCGCTGGGCCCTTCATCTCAAGCACCGCTCCGCTGGGCCCTTCATCTCAAGCACCGCTCCGCTGGGCCCTTCCTCTCAAGCACCGCTCCGCTGGGCACCGCCATCTCAAGCACCGCTCCGCTGGGCCCTTCATCTCAAGCACCGCTCCGCTGGGCCCTTCCTCTCAAGCACCGCTCCGCTGGGCACCGCCATCTCAAGCACCGCTCCGCTGGGCCCTTCCTCTCAAGCACCGCTCCGCTGGGCACCGCCGTCTCAAGCACCGTTTATGGTTCACTGTGCCCACCATGCCTCCTCCTTGACCAGTGGAGACTGTCATCCACCTGATGGACTGTGGCTTTGCACTCCCCAGGATGGTCCAGTGGGCAGCCCACCCACTGTAGAGACATTGAGAGACTGTGGCTTTGCACGCCCCAGGATGGTCCAGTGGGCAGCCCACCCACTGTAGAGACATTGAGAGACTGTGGCTTTGCACTCCCCAGGATGGTCCAGTGGGCAGCCCGCCCACTGTAGAGACATTGAGAGACTGTGGCTTTGCACTCCCCAGGATGGTCCAGTGGGCAGCCCACCCACTGTAGAGACATTGAGAGACTGTGGCTTTGCACTCCCCAGGATGGTACAGTGGGCATGGTGGCTCCTCGTGGACCTGGCGTCGTGGACTCAAGTGGCTGTGGTGCCCCCCCTTCCCTTCCCCCTGAGGTGCCTGTAGTTTTTACATCTGATGCCCCTGCAGTGTTCTCTCCAAAGGACTCAGGCCTCCTGTGTGGGCTTTGCCCTTATTTCTCAAGACTTTGGCCCACGGACATGCTGAATTCGTAGGATGTGCAGGACTTGTTACTTCAGTTATTCACTGATGTGTATGTCATTAGTTTTGTTGTGGATATCTTTCATGGTTGTACGATAATTTTCTGGAGCTTTTTGGTACATAAATATTTATTCCAAATTTGATTATGTCCTAGCATTTTTCAGGGGTGTTTGGGTGGTGTCACTGTGACTTGGTGCTCTGCATTGGTGAGTACATATTTGGGGGGGGAGGTCGCATATGTGTGTGCCCGTAACCTTTCGTCCTCCCCCTCCCGTGTGTCGTAGGTGCAGTACTCACCGTTGTCGTCTGCGCCGGACTTCGTACTCGTGGTAGATGAGAAGGTAGACGAGAGCAGGTAGGATGTTTAATTCGGGTTCCATGCTGTCCTCCTTCCTCCTGGAGTGCGTAGTGGTGAGCGTTTTCCCGTCCGTAGTCTGTTTCCGCCGTGTTTTTATCAGCGGTGCTCCCGCCCGGGAAAGGTGGCGTATTGGTGAGTTGGAATAGTGTGGGCGGTACATTGTCTGCCGCCTGTCTGTTGGCGGTGACCGCCGCGCTGTTTGTTTGTACCGCCGTGGCGGTCGGAGTGTTAAAGTGGCTGTCTGTGTTGGCGGTTCCCGCCAGGCTCAGAATCCCATATTTTTTACCGCCAGCCTGTTGGCGGGTTGGCCGCCGCTTTAATACCGACCGCCAGGGTTAGAATCACCCCCACAGTTGTGAAACTTTAAAAAAGGTTAGTGAGACTGCAGCACAGGCTCCCAAACTCCCCAGTGGCCAATCCAGATGCTGCCCTCATGCTGCTGACAGCATGAAAGCAGCATCAGGATTTGCCTTAGCGCCCTGGCTTTGCGCTCCCGGAGAAACTGGAAGCTTGTGCCTGCTGTCTCCAACCCAGCAACGCAGCTCGGGTTGGCGACGGCTGAGTGCGCATGTCGGTTTGGTTATCCTGAGACGGCCAGCCAAGCTCACATACACACTGAGAGCAGTGCACATCACTCCATCTCAATACCTATCACTGAGGTGTCCCCACCTCCAAGACTCGGCCCTGTCCTTAGAACTTGAACAATAATTAATATTAAGCCTGTTTTATTAACGTTTTATCTGTAATCTCCACTTCACTTTAGTACTCACACTGTAGAGGACAATAAGTGCTCTGGGTCATTTTTGCAAGTTTCTTAAATTTGCTTTTCCTGTTCCTTTTTCATATATGATTCTCTACATTATTAATTTGTTGTGGCAGCTATCATAAATGCAATAAAAACATTCTTTCTAAATTAAGATTGTCAAGGATCAAATAAATAATTGCATTTCCAGCAACAAATGCAGAATACAGCTCTTCAGTATAATTCAAAGAAACCTTTAATCTAAAAATGAAAATTATGTTTTTATTCAAATGTTAGACTGTTCATTTTTAATAAGTGTGTGCTCAGAGTCTTTCTTAAATAAAACGTGAGGAACAC
This sequence comes from Pleurodeles waltl, assembly GCF_031143425.1. Lineage (NCBI taxonomy): Eukaryota > Metazoa > Chordata > Amphibia > Caudata > Salamandridae > Pleurodeles > Pleurodeles waltl. The sequence continues at coordinate 550,722,077 of NC_090442.1, forward strand.
TCCAGATTTTACAGCTGGCCAAATATGCATATACATTACAGAAATTATATATCTATGTATATAACAACTGTCAGGATGTAACCGAAAAATTGTATTTGGACAGGAAAAGATATTCCAAATATACTGCATTCCAGAAGCCAAGTGGAGCCATGCGTCCCAGACGTAACCCACTTAGGTATGTCTATAGTATTGTAAAATCCGGAAAAGGCCAATAATACTGTTGATGATATACCACTAAGAATATAAATATGTATAGAATAGATTAGAAATTAGCAAAAATTACATTTTGAAAAGCGTTGCAGACACTGCCATTCTCCCTGTCAGTCAGAATGTTTTTGCTAGACCGACACAATTTAACAGTTTTATGCCGCCCTTTCAAATAAAACCACAGACAACCGCCATATGATAGTTATTGAATAATGTAAAACAGTTTTAATTTCAGAACACTGCATGGACTACAGGAGAAAGCATTTATAGGGAATGTGGACACATTGGGATATGAGTTCAGTGTTCACCGTGTTTAATAATCATGCTACTTGTGGTGGATCAGCTTGAGCAGCTGCATATGTATGGTGCTAAAATGTTTAAATGTAATAAAAATATTTATCAACCATCTTTCTCATCCTCCAGTGATCCAGCCCTTGAGCTGGCGGGATTTGTCAACTGATTCATGGACACCTGTGCATATATAATAAATTGCTGTCTATGTTTGGTTGCTAGCAAATCCGAGTGCTTTATCCCAGGGGTGAGGATTAGGCTATGTGCTCAAGAACTTGAAAGGACTTTGGCCAGCCCACTTCTCAGTTCACGATACAAAAGGCAAAGGAATGCACTGGATCTCCTTTAGTAGTGTGGGATTCTATCAGAATATCTGAAACTTCCAATGTGACGGTTCAGGCTTCTATGATGATTCGGTCCGGGTGTAATTTAATTTAGGAGAGTGTAATTTTGCATAATATGGTATTATTTACGTCACCTATGATTATTCACTATGTTTTTTAGAACAGAATGCCTGATCACATCCGAAATGGACGTGAGGATGCATTTCACTTTTAAACATAGCATAAAATGCCAGGCCAGTATTTTGCAATGGCACATAATCTCACATAACTATTTAGGCATTTCAGGTAATTTCCTCGAGGGACATTACACTAATTCTACCCAGGCCTAAAAAAAGCCATTTGACTTCAGTCTTCCATTCCTTGTTAGCCTGGCCTTGGGTCATCTTATCTAGTTCAAACTCAAAGAGTTTGTTTACAGCAAGTCAAATTCATGGAGTAACCTACATATCTGAAGAATTACTTTCTGACTCATAGAGTGCTTTTGGAGCACCGTAAGAAAGTGGGTTATTAATTGAGGTTGGCATGTGCCCATCTCAAGGAATAACGGCGCTTACTTGTCATGGTTAACCTTAAAGTCACTAACTTTACCTGAGGTCAAAACTGTGGTATCTATAGCACAGAGCAGACAGACTTGACTTAGGGCAATGTGTAAAGCATTTTACTCAGTACCTAGCACAGTAATAAAGTTTAAAGATCAAACAATAAACATCTTAAACCGAATTACAAAACTAGAGTACAATGTAATAAACAAAATTAATCGAATATGATAAAAATCAATAAGAGGAACCGGAGATATGAGTTTCAAAGTTTTAAGTGATAATTGCGTGAAAAAGCTCTAAATTCCAATGACAGAAAAAGTCTATTGTTGCAGTCGACTGGTATCTAGGTGCACTTTCAGGCTAACAGCGATAGATCCCGAGGTTACAGTACCATGCAACCCAGTAAAGGATTTTACTTTCTTACTAAAGGCCTTATTACAACTATAGGTGCTATTAATTGCACCTGATAATTAACGATACCACAGAGTATGTTATTTATTGGGTGCAATAGATAACACCTAGGAGCTTGGATTCTGCCAGTGCAGGCAGGTGACTGACTGTATCAGAACAGGGCTCCACGATTCAGGATACTTTCTAGCCAAGGTCCTTCTGAATCAGATTTGCTGCTGCAGATGATTCCAAGCATAACAAATCTGTGTTTTCGGCCCAGGGATGTCACACCTTCGCAAGACTGCCTCTGGTGGTTGGACCTGGTCATCCAGAGGTCTGGAAGTTTAAAAATCTTATAAACCTAAATTTTGCAGGCATCAATAACTTTTTCCCTTAGCTCTTCACCTGCAGCGTTAAAACTTCAGGGGAAGCTCTTGGGACTATTAAGGCTTCATTCTGCCCAGACTTTGCAGAGTTCAGAGCAGGTCCAGTTAGAATTGGACAGCGGGTCTTCCAGAAGAAAGTATTTTTTTCAAACTTGTTGTGTCCCTGTAACCACACAGGAATTAACCCCACTGACCCTTGGATTCCACTTCTTTGTCTTGAGTACAGGAGGGAACAGGTCTAGCCCTTTAGGGTTCCCCCTAGGCCACTGCAAGCAGGGTACAGCCACCTGCTGTTATTCCATAGATCAGTACATTTTCTGAGGACAGAACATTAGGGTGCTATATTTATGGCTGGAACTAGCTTGTGGGTAAAAGTAACTAATGGATGGACCCTGGCTAACGGATAAAAGGTCCTAGCACAACCGTTTCCACTTCTCAGCATTTGCAGCTTGCCCTACTGCAAACAATCCCAAGATGGAAAACCCTTGCTCCATTGGTAGAAGCCTGTGTGCCCTCCCAGAGGTATAGACAAGGAAATGACCAGTCCCTTTCTCTGTGATCACTCATAACTGGTTCCGGAGATAGTTCCCCTTTGACTGAGTTTTGTGCCTGTCTGCCTTGTGGGGTTGCTTTCTCCAGATCTCACCTTACATTTACAGGTAAATGAAGTTCCTTGGTCCAACCTAACTAGTCTTTCAGCAAGGGAAAGAAAACACATCCACACACCAAGACCATTTATCCTTCACTGAGAGCAGTTTTCATACCTCAATAAGGGGAGACTCTAGCATACCAGTTTTTAGTATTCCAGTGTTAATTAGCCCACTGGAGGGTCTTTAATGTAAACGCTAACTCTCCAAAAGTTACTTTTCCTAAATATTGATTACAATTCCAAATTTATCAATTTTAAATACAAGTTATAAATAGTCATTGAATTATTTTGTTGCCATTTATAGTCAAAATTACAGATAAACTTTATAATCTGTACTTAACATTTTTTGAGTCAGCTATAGCCTTGGTAGTAAAATAGCTTTTTAAGCCTATTGACTGGAGGAACATGTAAATTTTAATTATTCACATGTTAAACTGCTAAATATCAAGCACCCTCTCTTATGGACAACAATGTTTACTTAGAAGTGACTTATTAAAAATATTGACAATAATGTATACAAACACAGTCAATGAATATGATGGCCAATTAAGAGCTCTAACTAAATACATGAACAATATTTATATCTGTATAAACTCTGATTAGTTACTTGATGTATTATCTTTCCTTAGGCCATTTCATCGTATACCGCCATGATACGCTACTGAGCTGTTTTACTGTTGCACTTGCTTTGCATCATGTGATCATTCACGTCACAGAGCACTGTTGTTGTAACTCTGAAGTTAGATATATACAGAGGAACTGTATATATCTAACTTCAGAGTTGTTGCACTTCATGATTTTGTATATAAAGTATTTTTGTACACAATTCAGGTCTCCTTGGTTCATTTGGTGATTATTTGATTGTGTTTAACACAATTGCTGATCCTTTTAATTTTTATAATGCTTAATGACACATTAATGGACTTTTATTGATTTTAGAATGCATTAATATTGAAAAGCAAGGTTTCCCACCTGTCAAAAAGGGTATTTTTTTCAGGTTTATCAGCAGGCGTTTAGGCTGCTGCGTTTCCCCTACACACAGTATGGCTGAAGCCCTATTTTTCAGGGTCATTCTTTGAATAGCACAATAGCTGCTACTGTCAAATGGTGTAATTTAACTTCGAGGCCTGGGATACATTGTCTACACTATATACTAAGGACTTAAAGGCAGGTTAAATAAATTAATTTTGGCTTGCTTGCTCACGATCATGGCACAAAAGTATGTGAGCACACTTGACAGTTAACCAAATGGGACTACTGTCTAACTCAGCCTGGTTGAAGGGACATGGAGAAGTGGGATTTAGCCACTTCATGATGGGACTTTTAATAAATTCGCAATGGCCGGTGTATCGCTTATAATTTAATTGGGTATTCAAAAATAAACTTCCAATTTCTCATTGACCATAGGGTAGTGCGAGTCTGTAGTGCTTCAGTGGAAGTCCGTAATAATTTACTGTATTAACACTGTAAGCAAAAACTGCACGAAAGTAACAGCTTCATATTGGTTGGAATGAGGTAAAAAGGTTAACATTTGTTTTCCTAAGTAAAAAAGGTCCTGAGTGCAGATATTATATAAATGTGGACATATTTGCACTTGTACCTTTACTTTGAGTTTGTTTATTTATCTCTAAGTTAGCTCCTAATTACATTAAGGCTTTGAACTATCATTCTGGACAATAAACAGTAGACTCATCCATAGGGTAATAAGCCTCTTTGAAGTGTTGGTGGAAAGGAACACATTTGACAGTGGTAGTTGGGAAAAGGGTTTATAGTTCTGAGAGAGCTGTGACCAATGACCATCTAAAGTTGCCATCTTGAAAAGACCTAAGATGCAGTACAGGAGGGATGGGACAGATCTGAATTGAGTAGGTGAGTCATCTTTCTGGAACTTTTCACCCCAACTTAAAAACCCATTCACAGGTGTGACTTTTGAGAAGCACTGGAATTATCAGGATCCAAGGACAGAATGATCCTTTGGACTTGTACTCACTTGGTCTCTGTAGATCTATGCCACTAGAGCCAGTGACAATGGCCTCCCCACTTCCTCTTTAGGACAGTTAAAGGGGTAGAAATGCTGGAGACCCTAGAGGAGAAAGTTCCCTTGGAACTTCTTTGAACTAGCCCTGTTGGAGGAGCCCTCTAAAGGGGAATGCCTTGAATCCTGTTTTACACAAACGCACACTGTAAGAGGCAAGAAGAATGTGGGGCCTGGGGAGGGAGACAGAGAAGGTAATCTACCTTGACAACTACAGGCTGCTGCAGAGAAAGACCCCGGGCATTGAAAAAGTACAAGAGACCAGAAAGAAGAGCAAATCCTGGGCTCTATCGAATAGCTTTGATCAGCATGGGGGAAAAGGTAAAGGAAAGAAGAGAGGGCTCTCATCTCATACTCATTGGAGAAAGAGTAGTTAATAATTGAGTTGCAAAAATGTGCAAACGTTTAGAGGTCAAGAGACTTGAAACCCTCCAGTGGCTGTAGAACACCACATGGCTCACAGTTGAGCCCAGCAGGGACAGAGAAACCCAAAGCTGTTGTTTCCCCTTAAATTGGAAGCCTATGAGGAACCCAAGGTGCCACCAGGTTGGAGAAATTGAAATTTGCTATGCATTTTCACCCCTCAATGCTGCAAGCCAACTTCCTGCTACTTTATTCCCCTACAGGGGACTGTCAATGCCCCACAGGATGATGCGTCATACAGTGCCTAGTGCTCCCCATCTCCCAAGGCCAGGGTTGATGGGGTTCCATTGTGCACTGCTATGCTTTAACTGCAAACATTTCAGGACAAGGACAAGGAGCCTCTGATGTATCGGGCTCCTTGGGCAGAGGATCACCAAAACATACTCTTTGAAATAGGAATGAAGAGAGTGCATAGCTAACTGCTTTGATCTGTGCTGAATGCAGGCAGGAGGGAGGAGGACAAAAGAATGGTGGACTCCTGGACCAGCGTCCTTGCTGGGTACTCTAACTCTCCCTCAATTAAGAATGCCTGGCCAAGGGAGAGATTTGCAAGGTAAAAAGAACTCCTGGAGCTGGAACTTTTAGTTTTATGGCCTGTTTGCAGGAACCTTTGTTTCTAGACTCTGTGCAGAAAGTGTAAGAATAGAAGAATGACTCATACACTGCACAGTGTTGAACCTTGAAATACTTTTAATAGTATGAAGGGTAGTAGTGTTGCCAAGTTTACTATAGAATAATGAAGTAATATTATGGCAACATTCTGCAAAATTTCACGTGTATACTCAAAAAACGAATCCATTATTTTTGCACAATATTTTTGACCAAAATGCAAATGCATCCTTGGATCAATTTTTGGTATGAGAATACATTTAAAGGAAAGCACCATGCCATTGTAAATTTGTAATGCAAATTGTGCTATGGCTTTACATTTTTTATGCGAGTAGTTATGTGAAGTGTTGTAATGGAGTCATTTTGGGAACTTCATACAATACGTAATACGGAATTCCAGAAATTGCCAAATTATGCCAGAGTAATTTACATTTCAGACAGGCCTAAGACACCGTTAAACATTGCATATAACATTGTTTGTTGATAAAAAGTAGAACTGTTGGAATTTGGGTTACTGGTTGAGGGAAATGAATCCCTACTTAAGTAACAACCATAATCTCTGGCAGAGTGAAACACAAGCCAACGCCAAATTAAACTGCAATTAGCCCTCTGGTAGATTGGTACAAAAGCGGTCAGGCCTAACTTATTTATGCAGCACTTCAAACAGAAATACATTATACCACAACCCAAGAAATATCCCACAACAAGTTAGAAAAATAGAGCAAACTATAATAAATTAGTTGACAACAAAACATCAAAACTTCAAGCAGTAGAACCACTGGAGATATAAAATTCCAATATTTTAAGTAAAACCAGCACCTAAAAGCACACACTGCTAAAAGTGATTATCTGCTTGCACTGGAGAGGGACAAAGTCACAAGTCAGGTCAACTTCAATAGAGTGTGGGTCAGCTACAGGAACCAGGTCAGGCCAGCTGAACAAAAGTACCTTAGTTCCTGGTTGCGAACTGATACGACGATCCGCATCAAGGATGCGTCAGGCAGCAAAGAGATGCAAGGTCTTTGCATAAAGATGCATGCAGTGTTAGTTCCAAGGGAGCTGCAGTGGCATTGTGAGGTCCGTGCTTCGAGATGCATTATGCAGCAGCAGTTCCGAGGAGCTGCAGCAGTGACGTGAAGTAAGTACACAGAGATTCATCGCTCAACTGCAGTTCCGAGGGACCAGCAGGGGTGATGCAAAGTCCTAGGTCAGTGATACATCATGCAGCAGTTCAGATGCAGAGACTTGCAAGTTGATGCATCACACTGTGTCAATTCTGCTGGGTCCACAGATGGGCTGGCAGAGCACCTTCAGGCTTACTTTCAGGAGTCCAGAACTTGCTTGAAGGGGACAGGACTCACAGAGTACAGGTATTCGGTTCAGGGTTCGACCAAGTTCTGTCCCTAAGGCTCTGATCAGGAGGCCAACCAACTGTCCTTTGAAGTCACTTTGGTTGTCCTGCGTTCAAGATCCATGTCCATCCTTCAATCAAGCAGCAGGACAGCAGGCAGCAGGGCAAAGGAGTAGCAGTCTTTCTTGCAGAGCAGCGCAGTAGTCCTTCTGAGTCTTCCTCAGTTCCAAAGGTGTATTGAAAGTTGGGTCTGAGGGTCGAATATTTATAACTGGTGCCAACTTTGAAGTGGGAGAAGGTTATGGAATTTTCCAATCCAGAGGTGCTTGGAATTTCCTGTCTCCCCACCCTAGCCGCAGATTGTCCAGAGTTACAATAGACTAGTATCTAACCCTTGTGAGTGTGCTTAAACAGATTCTTTGTGATCTGCAAGTATGGTAGGTGACAGATCCTCCCCCTCATCAAGTCAGGGACGGTACATCCAGCCAGCACCTAATGCCCTTTGTCTCAATGTCTGGGAGCAATACACAAATCCCTTACACCTATGCCTAGTCATGTGCCTAGGAGGCTTTAGTTCTATTGTATCAAGGTTCTCAAGCAGGGAAGTGGTGTTGATGTTGTTGCAGTCGTCGATGGGGTAGTTGAGGTTGCCAAGGAGGAAGTAGTTCATGGAGGCAAATGCGTGGGGAGAAATTATGTCAGCAATGGAGTTGCTGAAGGCTGGGCGGAGGCCGGGTGGCCTTGTGGCCTTTAGATGAGGGTGACGCTGAAGGTAGACTTGGGAGTGGCATGGATCTGCAAATGGAGGTGCTCCATGGGGGGGAGTGTTCTTCCATGTTAGGTGTCAGGCGAAGGGTGGATTTGTGTATGATGGCTAGGCTGCCGCCTGGGCAAGCAGGCCGATCTTTGCAGAGCACTTTGTAGTTGCTGACGATGGTGCTGTCCAGTGCTGAAGCTTGATTTGTCCATGTTTTGGTGAGAAATGTGATGTCTGGGCTAGTGGAATCTAGTAGGCCCCAGAGTTCTATGGTGTGTTTGTGGAGAGGGCGAATGTTGAGAAGGATGCAGCTGAGGTACTCTGGGTTGTGTTCGATGGCTCAGTGGTGGAAGTGCCGGTGCGTGTTGTAAAGTGAGAGTGCTGTGGCGGTAGATGCAGGAGAAGAGTCCATGGGTGTCTCTGGGTGATGCAAAATGACAAGCGGTGCAGTGTCCTGTGTTCAGCGTGTGGAGGCTCTATGCGCTGTAGAGATGGAAGGTCAGAGCACTAGGGTTTGTGGCACTGGGCATCGGTTGAGGTGCAGACAGGCACAGACAGGCTTGCCTTTGGCACACCAGTGGCACGCCCTCTACGTACAGCTTTCCAGCGGCTGCCATTATGGAAGGGGAGGCTGGTGGGAGGGACTGGTGAGCTGGGAGGCAGGAGGGTGGGAGATTGCTTCGCAGGGAGATGGGCGGGACCACAGGGCAGAAGCGGCAGGGAAACAGAGCACAGGGAGAGTGAAAGGCTGGAAGGGAAGAGAAAAGAAAGAAAGAGAAAAATGGTATAAAATAGAAAAATACAAATGACAGAAAATAATCAAAAGTAAAGATGACAGCAAGATACTCACACACAGATGGCCACTAGGCGACCAGACTTAAGGCACAGATGGGAGCCTGTGGGTAGAGGTGGTCCTCAAACTGAGACTCAGACAGGCTCTCAGTTTGAATGCAGCAGCAACAGATGCAGCAACAGATGGAGCAGACCCTGACCAGGAGGTAAGAGGAGTCATCCACTCAGTGCACAGAAGCTGCCATTAAGAAGGGGAGGGTCCGGTCAGCTGGGAGGTCTGGAGAGCACGTAGCAGGGAGGGGAACGAGGCCACGGGGCAGCAACAGGGAAACAGAGATCAGGGAGAGTGAAAGGCTGAAAGTAAAGAGAAAGGAAATAAAGCAAAAAATTATAGAAAAAAGAAAAATAAAGACAGGAAATAAGCAAAAGTAAAGGCGTATCCCACCCTATGGGCTACATAGTGGCTACCATAGGGATAACTTTTATGCAACACAATATGAGCTTAAGCTTTGACAAGGGTTTTTTACTGCAAACTTGAAATGGCAATTTAAAGCTATATGACGGCTGCAATGCTAAGAGGGTAGCAATAGGTGGTGCAGTCCCACTAGTAGCCTTTAATTTACAGGCACTGGCTATTTGGGATACCATTGTAAATGGGGCTTATACATAAATAAAACATGTCAATTAAGCCAATGTTATTATGTTAAAGAACAGAACACAAGCACTTTAGTACTGGTTTCAGTAGTAAAGTGCACAGAGTCCTAAGGCCAACAAGAATGAATTCAGCAAAAATAGAAGGGATGAGGGCCAAAGGATTGTGGGTAAACCTGCAGAGAAGTCTAACAGAAACAGTTTTAAAATACTTTACCATTGATTGCATTGTGCTGCTTTGTAGTTTGGGACTTACTGTGGGGCAGAGACTCTGACAAAACTAGCAGGCTTTACTGTTATTGACTGTATCCCCTCCACTGTGAGGAGTGTTTTGGTTTGAGGCTTAGAGTGGCAGATGCATTATGCTAAAAAGGAAGCAAGGAACTTTAGGTATTTTCCAGGTTTAGGTGGGAGCACCCAGTATAG